>NC_092097.1:50013300-50631292 GCF_045679555.1 Salvelinus alpinus
CTGAAACTGGACCGAATTATGTGCTATGTGACGCAGAGATTCTGCTGCAATGCATTCAACTTTCCAGATGGGGATGAAGGATTGCCAGTTTGAGTGAGACTAAATGAGACCGTGAGAATGGCCTACTCCTTACTATGCTTCTCCCCTGTTCAGTATCCATGGAAGTGGCGGGCGGCCGAATACAGGATATATATTTTTTTAATATATCTTTTTTAACTAGGCAAGTCAGTTAAGAACAAACAAATTCTTATTTTCATTGACGGCCTAGGAACAGTGGGTTAACTGCCTTGTTCAGGGGCAGAATGACAGATTTTTACCTTCTCAGCTCAGGGATTCGATCTTGCAACCTTTCGGTTATTAGTCCAACGCTCTAACCACTATTCTACCTGCCGCCCCATATGCGTTGCAGTCAGGCGGCAGGGTCAATGCCCAAATGGACCGAGAACGCAACCGAGCTACGAATACACTATGCCGGATACCAGGGCGAACAGACTGTTCTGTTTGAATTCTCTGTTGGCCTTATCTTGTAAACATATGGTTGGTTTTGTGTTGTATGATGCCCTGAAGTTCTTTATATAAAGAATCACGTTTGAAACAAAAACCTTGTCTCTGTCCTGGCTTGAGACTTTAAAACCAGTTTTTGACATTATATTCTCCACAAATCTATACAAGAACATAAAATATTGCAGTTAGTATTTCTTGTAGTATGCCTACGAGTAACCTGACTTAAAAAAAAAAAAGCACATTTTGGCATCTTAAGCAGAATGGAAGAATTGACCTGAAAGTAAAGAAGACAACCGCAGTCACCTTTTGACATTGCGCTAGCTTTGTGGCATCTGTAGTAATGGTGATGGAGGATGTGTAAAACCAGGGCCGTGCACACTGATCAAGTTCCTGCTGGAGGAGCAGGGAAGTGGGCTGTGGAAGCTCCAGCCCTACAGGGACACACAAGCCATTTCTCCAAATCTTGCCCCCTGCCACCCTCTACTGAGGCACGTAGACAAACTGCAGGTGGTTCGACGCTTTCTGCTGATACTTTACAATGCTGGTTGACTACCTCTGTTAACCCATGCAGTGTTAACGTTGGCTTAACGTTTGAGTTAGTTAGGAAATGTAACGTTTAACTGAAAAAGGTCCTATAGGAGAGAGCTTCAATGATTAAAAGACAGATTTGATAAAGCATGTACAGTATATGGTATACTGCAATATGCTTGATGGGAAACGTTTAAGCTAGTGGTGTATCCAGAGGGGAGGGAACTGTTTACAAACTAATAACCACCATTTCACCTTCAAGCTTCTCTTCAAACTAATAACCACCATTTCACCTTCAAGCTTCTCTTCAAACTAATAACAACCATTTCACCTTCAAGCTTCTCTTCAAACTAATAACCACCATTTCACCTTCAAGCTTCTCTTCAAACTAATAACCACCATTTCACAGTCAAGCTTCTCTTCAAACTAATAACCACCATTTCACCTTCAAGCTTCTCTTCAAACTAATAACCACCATTTCACCTTCAAGCTTCTCTTCAAACTAATAACCACCATTTCACCTTCAAGCTTCTCTTCAAACTAATAACCACCATTTCACAGTCAAGCTTCTCTTCAAACTGGTAGCCTCCCTCTAGAAGGATCAGTAGCCTCCCTCTAGAAGGATCAGTAGCCTCTCTCTAGAAGGATCAGTAGCCTCCCTCTAGAAGGATCAGTAGCCTCCCTCTAGAAGGATCAGTAGCCTCCCTCTAGAAGGATCAGTAGCCTCTCTCTAGAAGGATCAGTAGCCTCTCTCTAGAAGGATCAGTAGCCTCTCTCTAGAAGGATCAGTAGCCTCTCTCTAGAAGGATCAGTAGCCTCTCTCTAGAAGCATCACGGTCAGTAGGTTGACAGGAGACAACAGCTCCATCTGATATTGGGGAAGTAGTGACCGAACTTACAGACTTTTGCAGTGTGTGTGTGTGTGCGTGTGTCTGTGTGTGTGAGGGGGTGAGTGGTACTTGATTCCTCCACCAATAGGTCTGATACCGCATGATGAAACTAAATGTAACGTCATGAAACATCGAGCAGGGAGCAGTGAAAACGCACAACAATCTCCGACCAGAAAAGGCAGATCTCTATCGCAGAAGACAAGGGAGAGCTCCAACACAGAAGACAAGGGAGAGCTCCACCGCAGAAGACAAGGGAGAGCTCCAACGCAGAAGACAAGGGAGAGCTCCAACGCAGAAGACAAGGGAGAGCTCCAACGCAGAAGACAAGGGAGAGCTCCACCGCAGAAGACAAGGGAGAGCTCCACCGCAGAAGACAAGGGAGAGCTCCACCGCAGAAGACAAGGGAGAGCTCCACCGCAGAAAACAAGGGAGAGCTCCACCGCAGAAGACAAGGGAGAGCTCCACCGCAGAAGACAAGGGAGAGCTCCACCGCAGAAGACAAGGGAGAGCTCCACCGCAGAAGACAAGGGAGAGCTCCACCGCAGAAGACAAGGGAGAGCTCCACCGCAGAAGACAAGGGAGAGCTCCACCGCAGAAGACAAGGGAGAGCTCCACCGCAGAAGACAAGGGAGAGCTCCAACACAGAAGACAAGGGAGAGCTCCACCACAGAAGACAAGGGAGAGCTCCACCACAGAAGACAAGGGAGAGCTCCACCGCAGAAGACAAGGGAGAGCTCCACCGCAGAAGACAAGGGAGAGCTCCACCACAGAAGACAAGGGAGAGCTCCACCGCAGAAGACAAGGGAGAGCTCCACCACAGAAGCAGTCTTCTTCACTGGGAAAGAATGGAGCGAAGAAAAGTGACAACATAATTCTGTCCCTCGTGATTCGAATCGCTAAATTATGGATAAAAGTCGTGATGGCTGTTGTTATTATTCAAATCGATTCCTGCTGCTGTTGTCCTACATTACCATTTGAGATGTCTTGCTGCAACAACAGAGAGGCTCTATGGCCCCAGTTTTGAGCGATTGTTTTCTTTTCATCACAGTTTACCCTTGTCTGTCTTTTTACTTGCTTTTTGTGTGAAGTGGCATTGGTTTGTCAAGTGATTTCTCATGAGCTAAGGCTCCTAATTCAGACTGGGTAGAAGGGGAAGGAGGGTGCAGGGAGTCACACATCACAGCCCAATTCAGTCTGCCAGTTCACCTCACTGAATCTTAGCATCTATCCCAAATGGTACCCTATTCCCTATTTAATGCACTACCAGGGCCCATATATGGCTCTGGTCACAAGTAGTGCACTATATAGGGAATAGGCTGCCATTTGGGTCAAAGCCAAAATCATTTCTCCTCCAGTAGTGTGGAGAAACAGTGCCCAGAATCAAAGTGGTGATGACAGATAGGATCATAACCTCTGATGCCTATTGGTGATGACAGATAGGATCATAACCTCTGATGCCTATTGGTGATGACAGATTGGATCATAACCTCTGATGCCTATTGGTGATGACAGATTGGATCATAACCTCTGATGCCTATTGGTGATGACAGATTGGATCATAACCTCTGATGCCTATTGGTGATGACAGATTGGATCATAACCTCTGATGCCTATTGGTGATGACAGATAGGATCATAACCTCTGATACCTATTGGTGATGACAGATTGGATCATCACCTCTGATGCCTATTGGTGATGACAGATAGGATCATAACCTCTGATACCTATTGGTGATGACAGATTGGATCATAACCTCTGATACCTATTGGTAGTGATGACAGATAGGACGTACCACTATACTTGAATGTACAAGGGTACATAGAGGGTACAAGGGTAATAATCTCTATTACAATGGTTCTCTAAGCTGACGTATACATATAGCCCATGTAACGGCTGTGAAATGGCTAGCTAGTTAGCGGGTACGCGCTAATAGCGTTTCAATCGGTTACGTCACTTGCTCTGAGACTTGAAGTAGGGTTTCCCCTTGCTTTACAAGGGCCGCGGCTTTTGTGGAGCGATGGGTAACGATGCTTCGTGGGTGACTGTTGTTGATGTGTGCAGAGGGTCCCTGGTTCGCGCCCTTGTCGGGGCGAGGGGACGGCCGTAAAGTTATACTGTTACACCCAGTCAGGCTTAATCAAAACGTATCGCTAATGTCTTATTTGAGCCTTATAATAGATGTATTATAATAGATCAGCAATCTAAAGGGAGAAACAGTTTAAAAAATATATATATTGTAGCTCAGTCAAGTGCCACAATGTTCTCTCATTATCTGACGTGTCTGTGTTAAAACTACACAGAGGTCTCCTCTATGGCCTTCTTGTGAGTGGGATTTTGTCACCTTCTCTTTCTATCAATCCCCCCATTCCCCCTTTCTTTGTGCAGATATCATTACATAACCAGGATACGAGGGTTTTACTAAATGATTGCATGTCTCCGTCCTGCGGTATATATACCTTTTTCGCTGCCACCCGAGACACACGTGCACGTACATTCACAACCTCAAGCACATGCATGAAACTCAAACCCACACTGATGCAAAGGGACATCGCACATCACACAACCCCCCCTACCCCAACACCACACACGTGTAACCTGAACACATGTATGTCTGCATCGCTTTCTCTCTCTCTCCCTCCCTCCCTCCCTCCCTCCCTCGCGCACACACACACACACCTTCATGATTCACTAATGTGAAGCAGAGATGAAGAGCAATACTGCCCCCTGCTGTTTTAACACAGAACCAGAGACCTAGGATCAGTTGAGTCTTTTAGATCCTAATGAATCAGATTATAAAATGGAAAGGACCTGATTCTAGATCCAACATTAAATAAATCACGTGAAAAACACAAATTTCATATGTATATATTTTTCACGCATTTCTCCCGTATGATTAATTTTCACCACTTCCACTATGTTTTTGCAAACATTTACAATGAATTTGCTCTCGCATTTAAAAATTATTTCCTTGCAATATTTTATTTTGCTATCAATACTTTAGGGTTTATGTCTTGCTTTCAAGATCATTATTTTTGTTTGCAATACTAAAAATGTTGTTCTCACTTTCAGAAGTTTTGCTTGATATTAATGCACAAAAGTAACTCACTCACTAGAGGATTGCACCATATAATAATACTATTATTTTATTAAACGTGTTTAAAACAGCAATCCTTATTTGAAACATTAAAAAAAGTTCTCTCCCCACCCCAGTTTCAGTAAAAAGTTGAGGGATGGGGCAGGAGAAATGCAACCACTCTCAAACCCATAGATTACGCTATGGATGCAAGGACTGACCATCCATTATATCAGAAGTATAGTTTTAACCATGTTGAGGCAATACAGTGTTTGTTTACATTTACTTTGTTAAAAACATTGGAGTAAATGTGGAGTTTTCTGACATGTGAAACTGCAAATCAAATTTTTTCAAGTCATTGAAAAAGCAGGGTTTTAGAAATGTTTGCTAATTTATTACAAATAAAAACAGAAATACCTTATTTACATAAGTATTCAGACCCTTTGCTATGAGACTCGAAATTGAGCTCAGGTGCATCATGTTTCCATTGATCATCCTTGAGATGTTTCTACAACTTGATTGGAGTCCACCTGTGGTCAATTCAATTGATTGGACATGATTTGGAAAGGCACACACCTGTCTATATAAAGGTCCAACAGTTGACAGTGCATGTCAGAGCAAAAAACAATGTTTTTCAGCGGCAGGGACTGGGAGACTATTCAGGATCGAGGGAAAGATTAACGGAACAAAGTACAGAGAGATCCTTGATGAAAACCTGCTCCAGAGCGCTCAGGACCTCAGACTAATGGCACCGGAGGAGATGGCTCCTAACCAATTGTGCTATTGTGTGTGTTTTTTCATGTTATTTGTAACTTATTTTGTACATAATGTTTCTGCCACCGTCTCTTATGACCGAAAAGAGCTTCTGGATATCAGGACAGCAATTACTCACCTGTAATATCTTATGTTTCACCGAGTCGTGGCTGAACGACGACATGCATAACATACAGCTGGGTGGGTTTTAAATGCATCAGCAAGATAGAACAGCTGCCTCCGGTAAGACAAGGGGTGGAGGTCTGTGTCTATTTGCAAATAACATTTGGTTCACAAAGTCTAATATTAAGGAAGTCTCAAGGTTTTGCTCGCCTGAGGTAGAGTTTCTCATGATAAGCTGTAGACCACACTATTTACCAGGAGAGTTTTAATCTATATTTTTCATATTTGTCCATTTACCACCACAAACCAATGCTGGCACTAAGACCGCACTCAACAAGCTACATAAAGCCATAAGCAAACAAGAAAATGCTCAACCAGAGGCGGCGCTCCTAGTGGCCGGGGACTTTAATGCATTTGACCTCATTTCTACCAGCATGTCACATGTGCAACCAGAGGAAAAAAATCTTTAGACCACCTTTACTCCACACACAGAGACGCGTATAAAGCTCTCCCTCGCCTACCATTTGGCAAATCTGACAATAACCCTATCCTCCTGATTCCTGCTTACAAGCAAAAACTAAAGCAGGCTGTACCAGTGATTCGCTCAATACGGAAGTGGTCAGATGATGCATATGCTAAGCTACAGGACTGTTTTCCTAGCACAGACTGGAATATGCTCCGTGATTCTTCCGATGGCATTGAGGAGTACACCACATCAGTCAATGGTTTCATCAATAAGTGCATCAATGACGTTGTCCCCAAAGTAATTGTACGTACATACCCGAAGCCATGGATTACAAGCAACATCCACACTGAGCTAAATGGTAGAGCTGCTGCTTATAAGAAATCCCGCTATGCTCTCTGACGAACCATCAAACAGGCAATGCATCAATACAGGACTAAGATTGAATCGTACTACACCTGCTCTGATGCTCGTCTGATGTGGCAGGGCTTGAAAATTATTATGGACTAAAAAGGGAAGCTAAAATACTTCTATGCTCGCTTCGAGGCAAGCAACACTGAAGCATGCATGAGAGCACCAACTGTTCTGGACGACTGTGTGATCACTCTCTCCGTAGACAGATTACCAGGACTTGTTCTCAGAGAATGCGCTGACCATTTGGCAAGTGTCTTCACTGACATTTTCAACCTGTCCCTGACCGAGTCTGCAATACCAACATGTTTCAAGCAGATCACCATAGTACCTGTGCCCAAGACCACCAAGGTAACCTGCCTAAATGACTACCGACCTGTAGCACTCCATGGATACGTCTGTAGCCATGGAGTGCTTTGCAAGGCTGGTCATGGCTCACCATTATCCCAGAAACCCTAGATCCACTCCAATTTGCATACCACCCCAACAGATCCACAGATGATGCAATCTCTATTGCACTCCACACTGCCCATTCCCACCTGGACAAAAGGAGCACCTACATGAGAATGCTATTCATTGACTACAGCTCAGCGTTCAACACCATAGTTGGGGCTCCATGCAAGATCTCACCTCATGTGGCATCAATGATCATGAGGAAGGTGAGGGATCAGCCCAGAACTACACGGCAGGACCTGGTTAATGACCCGAAGAGAGCTGGGACCACAGTCTCAAAGAAAACCATTAGTAACACACTACGCCGTCATGGATTAAAATCCTGCAGCGCACGCAAGGTCCCCCTGCTCAAGCCAGCGCTTGGGTACAGGAACAATGGTGGACATGGACAATGGTGGACATCTTGAAGCAAGTGGGGACAGCAGACTGGGAGAGATTGAATATATCTGTAAACACACCAGCCAGCTGGTCTGCACATGCTCTGAGGACACGACTAGGGATGCCATCTGGGCTGGCAGCCTTGCGAAGGGTTAACACTCTTAAATGTCTTACTCACGTCCCCTACGTCAAAGCAGACAAAGAAGTTGTTTAGCTTGTCCGGAAGCAAGATGTCGGTGTCCGCGACGTGGCTGGTTTTCCTTTTGTAGTCCGTAATTGTCTGTAGAACCTGCCACATACGTCTCGTGTCTGAGCCGTTGAATTGCGACTCCACTTTGTCTCTATACTGACGTTTTGCCTGTTTGATTGCCTTACGGAGGGAATAACTACACGGTTTGTATTCTGCCATATTCCCAGTCACCTTACCAGGGTTAAATGCTGTGGTTCGCGCGCTTTCAGTTTTACGCGAATGTTGCCATCTATCCACAGTTTCTGGTTAGGGTAGGTTTTAGTCTCAGTGGGTACAACATCTCCTATACACTTCCTGATAAACTCAGTCACCAAACTGTTCCTGGATGGTTGGGAGAAGTTGCTCTCGGAGGATGTGTTGGTACCATTCTTTATTCATGGCTGTGTTCTTAGGCAAAATTGTGAGTGAGCCCACTCCCTTGGCTGAGAAGCAACCCCACACATGAATGGTCTCAGGATGCTTTACTGTTGGCATGACAGGACTGATGGTAGCGCTCACCTTGTCTTCTCCGGACAAGCTTTATTCCGGATGCCCCAAACAATCGGAAAGGGGATTTATGAGAGAAAATGACTTTACCCAAGTCCTCAGCAGTCCAATCCCTGTACCTTTTGCAGAATATCAGTCTGTCCCTGATGTTTTTCCTGGAGAGAAGTGGCTTCTTTGCTGCACTGCCCTTCTTGACACCAGGCCATACTCCAAAAGTCTTTGCCTCACTGTGCATGCAGATGCACTCACACCTGCGTGCTGCCATTCCTGAGCAAGCTCTGTACTGGTGGTGCCCCGTTCCCGCAGCTGAATCAACTTTAGGAGACGGTCCTGGCAATTGCTGGACTTTCTTGGGCAACCTGAAGCCTTCTTCACAACATTTGAACCGTTCTCCTTGAAGTTCTTGATGATCCGATAAATGGTTGATTTAGGTGCAATGTTATTGGCAGCAATATCCTTGCCTGTGAAGCCCTTTTTGTGCAAAGCAATGATGACGGCACGTGTTTCCTTGCAGGTAACCATGGTTGACAGAGGAAGAACAATGATTCCAAGCACCATCCTCCTTTTGAAGCTTCATCTGATCACTCTTCATAACATTCTGGAGTATATGCAAATTGCCATCATACTAACTGAGGCAGCAGACTTTGTGAAAATAAAAAATTTGCGTCATTCTCAAAACTTTTGACCACGACTGTACACGCTGACACGGTTGCCAGGTGTACAGTGTTTCCCCCGACACATTAGTACGGCTGGCTTCCGGGTTAAGTGGGCATTGTGTCAAGAAGCAGTGCGGCTTGGTTGGGTTGTGGTTGGAGGACGCACGGCTCTCGACCTTCGCCTCTCCCGAGTCCATACGGGAGTTGCAGCAATGAGACAAGACTTTAACAACCAATTGGATACCACGAAATTGGGAAAGTCGTATTCCTGGTCGTAATGCTGGTAATGCTGGTGAGTTACCACCGCTCTGATATCCAAAAGTTCTTCCCGGCTGTATCTAATAACACGAAACATTTTCTGGCCTAATAACGTAAGAAATAACACATAAAAAATCAAAATATTGGAAAGTTGCTTACGGGCTAGAAGCTTGGCTGCCCTCTCTGCCGGCGCAATTTTTCATCACTAAGCTAAGGACCCTGGGACTGAACACCTTCCTCTGTAACTGGATCCTGGACTTCCTGACGGATAGCCCCCAGTGGTAGGCCTGATCACCAACAACGATGAGAGTGGTGTGGTGCCAGGATAACAACCTCTCACTCAACGTGATCAAGACAAAGGAGATGATCGTGAACTACAGGACAAGGAGGGCCGAGCACGCTCCTATTCTCTTCGATGGGGCAGTAGTGGAGCAGATTGAGAGCTTCAAGTTCCTTGGTGTCCACATCACCAACGAACTATGATGGTCCAAACACACCAAGACAGTCGTGAAGACGGCAGACAACGCCTATTCCCCCTCAGGAGTCTGAAAAGATTTGGCATGCGTCGTCAGATCCTCAAAAAGTTCTACAGCCTCACCATCGAGAGCATCCTGATTGGTTGCATCACCGCCTGGTATGGCAACTGCTCGGCTTCCGACCGCAAGGCACTACAGAGGGTAGTGCGTACAGCCCAGTACATAACTGGGGCCAAGCTTCCTGCCATCCATGACCTCTATACCAGGCGGTGTCAGAGGAAGGCCTTAAAAATGACCAAAGACTCCAGCCACCCTAGTCATAGACAGTCCTCTCTGCTACCACACGGCAAGCGATACCGGAGCGCCAAGTCAAGGTCCAAAAGGCTTCTTAACAATTTCTAACCCCAAGCCATAACTCCTGAACAGCTAATCAAATGGCTTTATTTGTTAATCAAATGGCTTTATTTGTTAAACCTGTTTTTGCTTTGTCATTATGGGGTATTTTGTGTAGATTGAGGGACTTTTTAAAAATCAATTTTAGAATAAGGCTGTAACATAACAAAATGTGGAAAAAGTGGAAGGGTCTGAATACTTTCCGAATGCACTGTGTATCAAATTTGAATCAATCTAATATGACATTGATCTGAATAAGTATATTTTGTCCCCTCTGTATTCTAGCTGTGTCATATCATTGCCAATGTGTTGAGATGAAATCACTGGAAAGCCGCAGATAAACGACATAACCTGGTAGATAACAATGGTTAGCCAAAGAAATGTGATTTACAGCCACTCAGTCATTATTAAGGCTTCTGATTAGCATACAATTCCTATTCAGTTGTTATGGAGGCAATGTTCTGACAGATAATAAATGGAGGGGGAAAAATTTAGAATATTGCACTCCAGAGACAACAGTCCTTTAGGCCCAAGTCACTGCTAAGCTTACCTAAACATTGACTTACTAATGCATTCACGGGTGCCAATCAATGCGACTGAGAGACTGAACATTATTACTGTAGTCACTGAACGATAGAGGGCTGAGCACGGCCGTTAGAAGGATATCAGCGTTTACAACCACACAGGAAGTGTATTATTCCCAAATAAAAGAGTCCCCCCATTAAGGGAAAGGGGAATGCCTAGTCAGTTGTACAACTGAATGCATTCAACTGAAATGTGTCTTCCACATTTAACCCAACCCCTCTGAATCAGAGAGGTGCGGGGGGCTACCTTAATCAACATCCGGTCTAATCAATACCAGTCTGTTCCACAATGGGGAGGGACAGTCCAGTTTAATCAGCACCAGTCTATTCCACAATGGGGAGAGACAGTCCATCTTAAATCAGCACCAGTCTGTTCCACAATGGGGAGGGACAGTCCAGTTTAATCAACACCAATGTTATGGAAAAGCTCAGCACCAGTCTGTCCCACAATGGAACAACAGTCCAGTCTAATCAGCACCAGTCTGTCCCACAACGGGAGGGACAGTCCAGGACGAACATAAACACAGATAACAGGCCACAATGAACAGGCAGGGCAGAATGGTGCTCTGTTTCTAAAGGCTGCACTGTGCAGTGTGCCACACACACACACACACGTTCATAAAAAGAGAAAAAACAGTGTACATAAAATACTCAAAGATATACTAGTCATTCAGAGGAACCTTACACAGACATTTCTGAGCACCTTGCCTATCTGTCACTTTGTGCAGGCTCTGTGTCCCTTGTGATGTACACTGAGGTATCAGGGTGACCGCTGACCCCCATGCCAAGTGGTGTTGGTTTTTTCTGGATCAGAAAAAGAGCTTAGGTGGTTGGAGTGGAAGTGGTCGTGGCAATGGGCTGCAGGGCTGAACTCAGCCTTCACCAAGGTCCGGGGGGGACTCACTGTAAATTGGGTATAATGCCTGGTACCTCAGCCCAAAAGAACCCTGAATTGCTCGATTTTGGGATTTTTTCTTCTTCTGAAAACCTGACTGTCCAGATTTTATTTTGGTGCATTATCTTCTCTACAAACTTTCTGCCCCCAAATAATTGTGTAGTTATTTTGTTTGTTTGTTCTTTTCTACTGTATGGCCCAAGAATTTCCTATGCAGGAAAAACCCTGTGGTCAAGGCATTGTTCGAGACCAAAGAGTTGAGTCTAATGCAATGGAACAGTGGCTTTTATTACTGGGTGGGATCCATAACATGTCACTAACCTGCCACCCCCCACGCTAGTCTGAGGTCTACCGGCTAAAGTGTGCTAATGGTACACACGCACATTCGGCACACACACACACACACACACACACACACACACAGTGAATACGCTGTCGATTCTGTTGTGTTCCAGGGCCCAGGCCCTGGTGTGTGTGTGTGAGACACATCACACACACACACACCAGGGCCAAGATGAGGGATTAATTATGCATAGAGTTAAAAAAGGGAACAATCAAAAACCCCAAAACAGCTCTGCATCTGCTCATAGAGTACAAGTTAACGGATCAACTTTGGTCTCCTCTGTATTCGATGCATTAGGAAAGTATTCAGACCCCTTCACATTTCCCACATCATTTTCGTTACGTTACAGCCTTATTCTAAAATTGATTCAATAGTTTTTTCCCCCCTCATCATTCTACACAAAATACCCCATAATGACAAAATAAGAAGAGGTTTTTAGAAATTTTTGCCCCTATTCTTCTCTGCAGATCCTCATAAGCTCTGTCAGGTTGGATGGGGAGCGTCGCTGCATAGCTATTTTCAGATCTCTCCAGAGATGTTCGATCGGGTTCAAGTCCAGGCTCTGGCTGGGCCACTCAAGGACATTCAGAGACTTGTCCCGAAGCCACTCCTGTGTTGTCTTGGCTGTGTGCTTAGGGTCGTTGACTTGTTGGAAGGTGAACATTCACCCCAGTCTGAGGTCCAAGCGGGCTGTCATGTGGCTTTTACTGAGGATTGGCTTCCATCTGGTGGTTCCAAACTTATTCCATTTAAGAACGATGGCGGCCACTGTGTTCTTGGGGACCTTCAATGGTGCAGAAATGTTTTGGTACCCATATGCAGAATTGTGCCTCGACACAATCCTGTCTCTGAGCTCTACGGGCAATTCCTTCGACCTCATAGCTTGGTTTTTGCTCTGACATGCACTGTCAACTGTGGGACCTTATATAGACAGGTGTGTGCCTTTCCAAATCATGTCCAATCAATTTAATTTACCACAGGTGGACTCCAAGTTGTAGAAACATCTCGAGGATGATCAATAGAAATAGGATGCACCTGAGCTCAATGTCAAGTCTCATAGCAAAGGGTCTGAATACTTATGTAAATAAGGTATTTTAAAATATATATATATATATATACATAAATTTGCAAAAAAAAAGAAAAAAATCTGTTTTCGCTTTGTCATTATGGGGTATTGTGTGTAGATTGCTGAGGAAATGTTTTATTTAATCAATTTTAGAATAAGGCTGTAACGTAACAAAATGTGAAAAAAGTAAAGGGGTCTGAATACTTTCCAAAAGGCACTGGTAATACGAAGATATTAACAAAGATTCAACATCATTTTGGGGAAATTAGACCACACGGGTGAGGATGTTAGAAATCAAACAAGGTCATCATAGAGGTGATTGACTATAGTATATTGCAACAGAATACTGCACTAGGATTTCTCTATGGGTTGCAGAATGGAGCGTATCAGGACAGTGAATACGCTGTCGATTCTGTTGTGTTCCAGGGCTATATCAAAAACAACGTCATCAAGATGAACAGCTCCACAAGTTCACAAATGTCCTTGCGGTCCAAGGTAAGGTTGACTGCAAGGCGATACACACCACTACCCAATCCAATAGAATGATCCACAACTCTGCAAGGTCAAGGACAATGGAGCTCCACCTGCGGGGAATCAAATCACATGGTGTGAGCTGTCTTTCTCTCACACACACACACTTTGGATCGATAGAAACAGGATCACAGGGAGGGAATATATATATATGTATATATGCGTAGCACCACTAAGTTGTAAAAGCGAAGGTCTTCACTGTGCCTGGATGTCATAACAGCCCTGAGCTAACACGGTGTCAATGACTTGGCAGAATCACACACCTGGCCATTTGGGATCCACAACTGTATGGTGGAAAAATGTATTTGTACACTAGCATGCATACACCCACCCACCCACCCACCCACACACAGCAACATTAGCAACAAGAGCTACGCCTCCTACCTACGACCGCAGCACAGCTTTGCTTAAAAAGTTAAAATCCACTCTCTCTCGTGTACAATTGCTTTATACTGAAATCCTTGTGTTCGCCCTGCAATGTTTTACACAGAACTTCAAACTAACGTTTCAGTCAACAGATACAGTCAACCAATTAAAACTTGGAATCAAACCATTTAAGTGACGCAAAGGCTGAGACCTATTGAGACACCTCCACTTGACGAATGTTATTTATCAATTTTCTCATCTAAACAAATGTGTACTTTTCTACATTCAACATTTGCTGTTATTCACATCCATTAATTTAGCTGGAACGACGAGGTGTCTTTGTTCACACAAAAACCATGATTCTCTTTACCTGTATCCAACAGTGTAAATGATTCATTCCTATGCAAGGTAATACTATCGATCTGAGGTTGGACATCCAGTAAGACTGAGTGGAACAGCCCCTGGAGCTCACTCGGGGGGGTAATATTCTTACTGAAACGTTGAAAGACATTCAAATAATCACCAGATCAATGTAATATGAAAGAAAGCTTGTTTCTATACAGCATATAGCACTTTTTTTCCCTCACTCACTGCAAAGCCATTTGTAATGTACTATGAGAATGAAAAAGGTGCTGTAGCCATGGAAACTGTTATCGTTGATCCAGAGACAAGAGCCTCCACAAGGCTGTGCAACTGCTGTGTCTCCTGGCGACTAAGGGAGTCCCTCTGTGAAGAGGTTTCTCCTTTCCAGGGGAAAACGAGGAGATGACAAGATTTGTTCCTACTTGTAATGCAGGCCCTGGCCAAGAGAGTGATTGATACACGCAACAGTATTTATTTTGCAAAGTGAAAACTGAGAAGTGCTGAGAAGGCATTTTCCATACTAATTTCACAAAGTAGGGAATATAAGTATTGGTGACACCGGTGACATAGTGGAATAGGTAATGGACGACTTTCATTACTCACATCTCCGGACTTTAACTGTGGCAACCTGTCAGAAGTAGCTGTCCCATATATAACCGTAGTGTTCCCGCTCCTCCAATATCTTTAAGCGGCTGACAGCTTGGAGCAGGTCAGGTGCCAATGCAAAGGACAAGAGGCTTTAGTCGGTGTAATGGGAAAACAAGAGGATGGATTTAATCAAATTTCAAATGGAAAGGGGGATACCTAGTCAGTTGTACAACTGAATGCATTCAACTGAAATGTGTCTTCCGCATTTAACCCAACCCCTTTGACACTGCCAATGTTATTACGCCACAGCTTTAAAATGTGCATTTGAAGTTTGAACAAAATATATGAGACTTTGAGAGTCAGAAAATAGGCTAATGTGTTTGATTCATTGGGACTACATGTACATTTCAGTCATTTAGCAGACACTCTTATGCAGAGCGACTAGGGTTAAGTGCCTTGCTCTGGCCCAACGCTGGCCCAACGTTACTGGCCCAACGCGCTTAAATCGCTAGACTACCTGCCACCCTTAAGCTTCAAACCTGGACAATTTTCTCTCCACCAACAAGAAGGGTGTGAACAGTTTGTGTCATGAACAGTGCCTCCGCCCATAGAAATAGACATGGGTGGCCGCGAGATGTTCCCCAATGCTGGAAGGGGGGCCTGAGTGAAAAAGTTTGGGAACCCCTTCTCTACATGTGTTAGGTAGACTTTCTCCTCATAGATTTATGCTTCCAGTTTTAAGAATAAACCCCTGTATGCAGTCAGTAGACAAATAAAACAGATAGGTCTACCTGCCTACTGCATAAACTGGTTTGATTGAATGATGCTCCCATTTAGTTGCTTTCAAAATGAAATTGGGTCCATTGGATTTTGCACAATAACTGCTGCTCCGATTTTAGTCACCAGTCCTCCTGAAACCCAGATAATTAGCTATCATTAGTATGCTATTAAGACTTTACAATGGCTTGGGAAGTCAACTTGTAACACATTTGTTATATTGCAAAGCTTATTTCCTGCAATTCTATACATTTTGCCATTTGTCCGTCGGACTGCCAGATGGTGAAGCGTGAGTCCAATGGTGGCGAGCTTTATACAAAACCAGCCGACGCTTGGCATTGCGCATGGTGATCTTAGGCTTGTGTGCGTGCGGCTGCTCGGCCATGGAAACCCATTTCATGAAACGCCTGACGAACAGTTCTTGTGCTGACGTTGCTTCCAGAGGAAGTTTAGAACTCGGTAGTGAGTATTGCAACCAAGGACAGATGATTTTTACACGCTACATGCTTCAGCACTTGACGGTCCAGTTCTGTGAGCTTCTGTGGCCTGCCACTTCACGGCTTAGCCGTTGCTGCTCCTAGACGTTTCCACTTCACAATAACAGCACTTACAGTTGCCAGGGCAACTCAAGCAGGGCAGAAATTTGACGAACTGAATTGTTGGAAAGGTGGCATCCTAGTATGGTGCCATGTTGAAAGTCACTAAGCTCTTCAGTAAGGCCATTCTACTGCCAGTGTTTGTCTCTGGCTGTGTGTATTATTGTAAGACACAGAGTTGGTGAACGGATGATCTACGCATGTGTGGTTCCCACCGTGAAGCATGGAGGAGGAGGTGTGATGGTGCTTTTGCTGGTGACACTGTGATTTACTTACAATTCAAGGCACACCTAACCAGCATTCTGCAGCGATTAGCCATCCCATGGGTTTGCACTTAGTGGGACTATCATTTGTTTTTCAACAGGACAATGACCCAAAACACACCTCCAGGCTGTGTAAGGGCTATTTGACCAAAAAGGAGAGTGATGGTGCTGCATCAGAAGGCTACAATCACCCGCCCTCAACCCAATTGAGAGGATTTGGGATGAGATGGACCTCAGAGTGAAGGAAAATCAGCCAACAAGTGCTCAGCATATGTAGGAACTCCTTCAAGACTGTTGGAAAAGCATTCCTCATGAAGCTGGTTGAGAGAATGCCAAGAGTGTGCAAAGCTGTCATCAAGGCAAAGGGTGGCTACTTTGAAGAGTCTCAAATAAAATATATTTTGATTTGTTTAACACTTTTTTGGTTACTACATGATTCCATATGTGTCATTTCATAGTTTTAATGTCTTCACTATTATTCTACAATGTAGAAAATAGTAAAAATAAAGAAAAAACCCTTTAATGAGTAGGTGTGTCCAAACTTTTGACTGGTACACACACACACAAACATACATATACATATATATACACACATGTGCATCTCAGGCGCGCCCCAGAGTTTGGGAACCACTGACGTAGAGTACCAAAAACCAGTAAACGACACAAAAAACTTTCTAAAATTCATTGACTTCAGGGAAAAGGTATATGACACACACACACACACACACACACACAGGTGGATTTGATTGAATTCACCCTTGGGAAGTAATAAATGAGCAATGAAAATTAGAATTAGCAGAAGTGTCATCTGTATGCTAAATGTTTACACTGAACCAGCCCCTATGATAAACACAGTATGACCACTATTGATCTGTTCTGAATGGTTTTATGAACTGAACATGATGTATTGCATTTCTTCTCAGTCTATAGAATATTGCCTACATGCGGACAGAGTAAACTGCTAGAATGATTAAGGAACAATGTGGCTAAATGTAATACCACCAACAGAACTTTAGAAGGGTTTATTCATGTCAAGCTTTAGGGGGAGGGGTTTGTATGGTAATGGGATGTATTGATTTGCCATACACCTGTCCGGCATCCAGACAGTCTCAGTAAGATTAATGCACACTCATGGAGTCTCAGCCAGTAGTGTATGCTTGTCTTGCTGCAAGGGTTAGCTGCTGTGACTCAACATTCAATGACACCATAGCTCCAAGACAAAAGCACAATATTCCAACGAATCACAAATGTGCAACAAACAATTTTCCATAATAATAGCGTGTAAATGATTGATGTGATTGGGTTGGTTATTTGCTAGTTATAAAGCCACTTCATTATAAATACATATATATATATATATATGTGTTCTGTCTGTCATGTCCGTCATTTGAATTAACTTTCTTTTTAAACAACATAAAACATCTAGAAAAAGGCATTTCGATGGACATTTTGCGCACTGCACCTGTGGCTAGATAGCGATTATTTTTATTTGGCTGTTTGGCAAATGGAAAATTGTTGACCTGCGGTCATTTAAAATTCATGTCACACACATCTGTTCACAGACACTATGGTGGCACCCAGCAACCAGCAAGCATCCAGGCGTTAACATGATACCCAGCATAGGATACTATACAGTAGAAGCGCGCATCCTACCTTGCACGACCACTACCTCCGTATTGAAAGACACCTCTTTGTTTGAAGAGCTCGGAGTGGGTTCATCTCCCTCGAACAGTTGGTTCACCTCGCCCTGGATGTCTGACACGTTACGGCCGCTGTCGCTCTTGGAAAAGGCGGTCACGGTAAACCTCTGGCTCATGGTGTCTCCGGTGGTACCTCACAACCGTGAAACAAGCGGCGAGTCTCCTGCCTTGGCGGCGCCCCGGTGGAGGAATTCACCGAGGATGCAGATGGAGACGCAGATAGAAGCTCCTGACAGCTGTTGAGAGGGCTGTACACCGACCCAAGTGATTGTCCTCGGTATCATTGACTAGATCTCTATCCGCAACAAGTTTCCCTCCGTCTTGTCTTTGGAAACTGCGGCGTTTTGGTCGTTGATATGAGATATTGAATGATGAGAATAAGCTATCACATCAACCAGTGTCTGGAAACGGTTGTGCACCTGGGTCCTAAAGCCGGTGTTATATAGGTGAATAGATAGTATAGATAGCCATACCTTTTACCATGAATGACAATGTTCCCCTTGTGCTTTCAACCATGTGCAAGCATTAGCCCCATAATGTAAGCAATGCCACTTTTATAGTTATCTCCCTTATTGCCTATAAGTCACTTAATTTCTTATGTAAAGAAATGAGACGTGGTAATGAAGTATCCAATTTCTTGATAGCCTATGCAACGTTTGAAATAAGAATGTTCCTACACTGAACAAAAATATAAATGTAAAGTGTTGGTCAAATATTTCATGAGCAGAAATAAAAGATCCCAGAAATGTTCAATAAGAACCAAAAGCTTATTTCTCTCAAATGCTGTGCTAAAATGTGTTTACTTCCCTGTTAGTGAGCATTTAGCCTTGTCAAGATAATCCATCCACCTAACAGGTGTGGCATATGAAGAAGCTGATTAAACAGCATGATCATTACACAGGTGCGTCTTGTGTTGGGTACAATAAGATGTGCAGTTTTGTCACACAACAAAATGCCACAGATGTATCAAGCTTTGAGAGAGCGTGCAATTGGCATATTGACTGCAGGAATGTCCACCAGAGCTGTTGCCAGAGAATGTAATGTTAATTTCTCTACCATAAGCCGCCTCCAACATTGTTTTAGAGAATTTGTAAGTACGTCCAACCGGCCTCATAAACGCAGACCATGTGTAACCACGCCAGCCCAGGACATCCACATCCAGCTTAATCACCTGTGGGATCTTCTGAGACCAGCCACCCGGACAGCTGATGAAACTCTGGGTTTGCACAACCAAAGCATTTCTGAACAAATTGTCATAAACCGTCTCAGGGAAGCTCATCTGTGTACTCGTCGTCCTCACCAGGGTCTTGACTTGACTGCAGTTCAGCGTCATAACCGACTTCAGTGGGAAAATGCTCACCTTCGATGGCCGCTGGAGAAGTGTGCTCTTCACAAATGAAGCCCGGTTTCAACTGTACACTGTACCGTGCAGATGACAGACAGCGTGTATGGTGTTGTGTGGGCGAGCAGTTTGCTGATAACAACGTTGTGAACAGAGTGCCCCATGGTGGCGGTGGGGTTATGGTATGGGCAGGCATAAGCTACGGACAACGAACACAATTGCATTTTATCGATGGCAATTTGAATGCACAGAGATATCATGCCATTCATCCACCGCCATCACCTCATCATGATGATGCAAGGATCTGTACACAATTCATGGAAGCTAAAAATATCCCATTTCTTCCATAGCCTGCATACTCA
Organism: Salvelinus alpinus; assembly: GCF_045679555.1. Classification (NCBI taxonomy): domain Eukaryota; kingdom Metazoa; phylum Chordata; class Actinopteri; order Salmoniformes; family Salmonidae; genus Salvelinus; species Salvelinus alpinus. Next base: position 50,033,172 of record NC_092097.1, read on the forward strand.
GCTGACATGTCACCCATTGATCACGTTTGGGATGCTCTGGATCAACATGTACAACAGCGTGTTCCAGTTCCCGCCAATATCCAGCAACTTCGTACAGACATAGAAGAGGAGTAGGACAACATTCTACAGGTCACAATCAGCAGCCTAATCAACTCTATAGGAAGGAGATGTGTCATGCTGCATGAGGCAAATGTTGGTCACACCAGATATTGACTGGTTTTCTGATCCATGCCCCTACCTTTTTTAAAGGCATGTGACCAACAGATGTATATCTGCAATCCCAGTTATGTTGTCACATGTGCACCCTCTCCGTCCTCTAGGTCACCAGGCTGCTCGTTATGGCGCACACCTGTCACCATCGTTACCCGCATTATGACACTCACCTGGACTCCATGACCTCCTTGATTACCTTCCCTATATATGTCACTCCCTTTGGTTCCTTCCCCAGGCGTTGTTGTTTCTGTCATGGCTGTGCGTTGTTCGAGTTTCTTGGTTTGTATTATGTTACGTTTATTTATTAAAACACTCACTCCCTGAACTTGCTTCCCGACTCTCAGCGCACATCGTTACACATGTGAAATCCATAGATTAGGGGCTAATGAATTCATTCAAATTGACTGATTTCCTTATATGATCTGTAACTCAGTAAAATTTCTGAAATTGTTGTGTTTATATTTTTGTTCAGTGTATTTTCATAAAATAGCAGTGGAGGAAAAAGTACTGACTTGTCATACTTGAGTAAAAGTTTCAATACCTAAATAGAAAATGACTTAAGTAAAAGTCACCCAGAAAAATTCTACTTGAGTAAAAGTCTAAAAGTATTTGGTTTTAAATATACTTAAGTATCAAAAGTAAATGTAATTGCTAAAATACACTTAAAGTATCAAAAGTTAAAGTATGAATAATAAAACATTCCTTATATTAAGCAAACCAGACGCCACAATTGTCTTGTTTTTTAAATTTACGGATAGCCAGAGGCACACTCCAACACTCAGACATCATTTACAAACAAAGCATTTGTGTTTAGTGAGTCCTCCAGATCAGAGGCAGTAGATGACCAGGGATGTTCTCTTGATAAGTGTGTGAATTGAACCGTTTTCGTTCCTGCTAAGCATTCAAAATGTAACAAGTACTTTTGGGTGTCAGGGAAAATATATGGAGTAAAAAGTACATTATTTTCTTTAGGAATGTGGTTTAGTAAAAGTTGTCAAAAATATAAATAGTAAAGTACAGATACCCCAAAAAACTACTTATGTAGTACTTTAAAGTATTTTTTACTTAAGTAATTTACACCCCTGTGAAATAGAAACCCATTTTAGGAAATTAGTAAAGTAAGTCACATTTGATGGGTAAGGCCCAGGATCCCCAATATTCACATTTCTGGTAGCCTACAACGCACAGCCTATACACAGTGGTGTAAAAAGTACCCAATTGTCATACTTGAGTAAAAGTAAAGATACCTTAACATAAAATGACTAAAGTAAAAGTGAAAGTCACCCAATAAAATACTACTTGAGTAAACGTCTAAAAGTATATCATTTTAAATGTACTTAGGTATCAAAAGTAAATGTAATTTCAAAAATATACTTAAGTATCAAAAGTAAAAGTATAAATCATTTCAAATTCCTTATATTATGTAAACCAGATGGCACAATTTAATTGTTTTTTAAATGTATGGATGGTCAGGGGCACACTCCAACACTCAGACATGATTTACAAATGAAGCATTTGTGTTTAGTGAGTCCGCCAAATCAGAGGCAGAGGATGAGCAGGGATGTTCTGAATTGGATCATTTTCACGTCCTGCTAAGCATTCAAAATTTAACGAGTACTTTTGGGTGTCAGGGAAAATGTAAGGAGTAAAAAGTACATTATTTTATTTAGGAATGTACTGAAGTAAAAATAATCAAAAATATAAATAATAAAGTACAGATACCCCAAAAAACGACTTAAGTAGTATTTTAAAGTGGTTTTACTTAAGTACTTTACACCACTGCCTATACATACCAATATAATAGTAATAATAATAATATAGTATTATTAATATATGCATGTATATTAAATAATTGTATTATTATTATTATTATTGTTGCGGTAGTTTAGTCTGCCTTCGACCTACTCATTACCACAACTATAGAATAATGACTTTACCACAATGGAATCACATGACTAAATTTGAGGGAACGCCATGGGTAGTGGAACGTTTGCGTTGAATGGTTCTTGGACTCGCGTGGAGCCTACCTTTTATGCAAGTTATGTTTTTATTCTCAAAATCTTTATTGTAACGTTAATGTAGCCTACTCTGGAATATTTTGTAGTATTTTATTTTAACTTGAATTTGAAGCAGATTGTCTGGGTCAATTCGCAGTGTGGACTTTGCACGGACATAAACGAAGTTGTGTAACGTTAACGTTTCGTTATTGAAAATTGTATTTTTCCAGAGCCTGCGCCCTTTGACGTTACGTTGTATCCTTTCTGCAGCTGTTGAATATAGCCTATATTTAATCCGTAGTCACAAAACTGGACTTGGAACAGAAGGCTGGAAGTGCACAGACAATCTCAAAAAGTAAGGGTGTTTTTTTGTGAGTGACGTTTCAGTTTTGAGCAGTGAGTTTTAGTCAGCTAGGCCTACATCAGACATGTTAATTATGCTGATGATGTACCCTCAAATTGAGACGTTCTTGGCCAGCCGTTGCCAAGGATCTCAACTCCATAATTATTTCATCCACGGAGTTGAGCGCAGACTATAGAGTTTTCAAATGAACCTCCGAATCGTTCGAGTCACTATGCAGTCAATACTTCACAATCCGTGTACACATGTTGGTCCTCTGTTGTTGCGTGCTTTGTTTGCTGAAACCGATACGTTTTAATAACACGTTAATCAAATACAACCACCGACTGTTTTCTTGTTGAGATTCAGTTGGCACATGCGCATTCCTGAGTTGCCATTTTAGAGCAACAGCAATTAGTAACAGTTGGTGGTTATATTTGACTAACGTTTTATTATAAGGTTTTATTTTTTTTTAAATATGGATTTCTGCAAATAAAGGCACACAAGAACAGAAGACAAACTTAGGTACATGGTAAAGGTTTAAGAATTTACATTTTGAAGTATCGACTGCATAGCAATTCGAAGGAGTCAGATGTTAATAAAAAAATTATAGTCTGCACTCAGCTCCGTGGATGAAGTCATTGTGAAGTTGAGGTACTTGGCAAGATCAGCCCTGACCTACTAGTGGGTCGATATGACATTGGTATTACATATGTGAACCTGAAATTGTAATAACGAGCCTAACATGCAAAATATATTTGAATGATGGTGACTTTGTAGTCAATTACCCTATCAGCATTATACATTGTATGTTGTTTAGTAACAGTAAATACATTTAGAAGAAGACGCCAGATAAATAGATAGATAGGTTTCACTGAACACACCAGATAGATAGATATATAGGTTACACTGAACACACCAGATAGATAGATATATAGGTTACACTGAACACACCAGATAGATAGATATATAGGTTTCACTGAACACACCAGATAGATAGATATATAGGTTTCACTGAACACACCAGATAGATAGATGTATAGGTTACACTGAACACACCAGATAGATAGATATATAGGTTACACTGAACACACCAGATAGATAGATATATAGGTTACACTGAACACACCAGATAGATAGATGTATAGGTTTCACTGAACACACCAGATAGATAGATATATAGGTTACACTGAACACACCAGATAGATAGATGTATAGGTTACACTGAACACACCAGATAGATAGATATATAGGTTACACTGAACACCAGATATATAGGTTTCACTGAACACACCAGATAGATAGATATATAGGTTACACTGAACACACCAGATAGATAGATGTATAGGTTACACTGAACACCAGATATATAGGTTTCACTGAACACACCAGATAGATAGATATATAGGTTACACTGAACACCAGATATATAGGTTTCACTGAACACACCAGATAGATAGATATATAGGTTTCACTGAACACACCAGATAGATAGATATATAGGTTACACTGAACACACCAGATAGATAGATATATAGGTTACACTGAACACACCAGATAGATAGATATATAGGTTACACTGAACACACCAGATAGATAGATATATAGCTTTCACTGAACACACCAGATAGATAGATATATAGGTTACACTGAACACACCAGATAGATAGATATATAGGTTTCACTGAACACACCAGATAGATATATGTATAGGTTACACTGAACACACCAGATAGATAGATATATAGGTTACACTGAACACACCAGATAGATAGATATATAGGTTTCACTGAACACACCAGATAGATAGATATATAGGTTACACTGAACACACCAGATAGATAGATGTATAGGTTTCACTGAACACACCAGATAGATAGATATATAGGTTACACTGAACACACCAGATAGATAGATGTATAGGTTACACTGAACACACCAGATAGATAGATATATAGGTTACACTGAACACACCAGATAGATAGATACAGTGGGGAGAACAAGTATTTGATACACTGCCGATTTTGCAGGTTTTCCTACTTACAAAGCATGTAGAGGTCTGTAATTTTTATCATAGGTACACTTCAACTATGAGAGACGGAATCTAAAACAAAAATCCAGAAAATCACATTGTATGATTTTTAAGTAATTAATTTGCATTTTATTGCATGACATAAGTATTTGATACATCAGAAAAGCAGAACTTAATATTTGGTACAGAAACCTTTGTTTGCAATTACAGAGATCATACGTTTCCTGTAGTTCTTGACTAGGTTTGCACACACTGCAGCAGGGATTTTGGCCCACTCCTCCCTACAGATCTTCTCCAGATCCTTCAGGTTTCGGGGCTGTCGCTGGGCAATACGGAGTTTCAGCTCCCTCCAAAGATTTTCTATTGGGTTCAGGTCTGGAGACTGGCTAGGCCACTCCAGGACCTTGAGATGCTTCTTACGGAGCCACTCCTTAGTTGCCATGGCTGTGTGCTTCGTGTCGTTGTCATGCTGGAAGACCCAGCCACGACCCATCTTCAATGCTCTTACTGAGGGAAGGAGGTTGTTGGCCAAGATCTCGCGATACATGGCCCCATCCATCCTCCCCTCAATACGGTGCAGTCGTCCTGTCCCCTTTGCAGAAAAGCATCCCCAAAGAATGATGTTTCCACCTCCATGCTTCACGGTTGGGATGGTGTTCTTGGGGTTGTACTCATACTTCTTCTTCCTCCAAACACGGCGAGTGGAGTTAGACCAAAAAGCTCTATTTTTGTCTCATCAGACCACATGACCTTCTCCCATTCCTCCTCTGGATCATCCAGATGGTCATTGGCAAACTTCAGACAGGCCTGGACATGCACTGGCTTAAGCAGGGGGACCTTGCGTGCGCTGCAGGATTTTAATCCATGACGGCGTAGTGTGTTACTAATGGTTTTCTTTGAGACTGTGGTCCCAGCTCTCTTCAGGTCATTGACCAGGTCCTGCCGTGTAGTTCTGGGCTGATCCCTCACCTTCCTCATGATCATTGATGCCCCACGAGGTGAAATCTTGCATGGAGCCCCAGACCGAGGGTGATTGACCGTCATCTTGAACTTCTTCCATTTTCTAATAATTGCGCCAACAGTTGTTTCCTTCTCACCAAGCTGCTTGCCTATTGTCCTGTAGCCCATCCCAGCCTTGTGCAGGTCTACAATTTTATCCCTGATGTCCTTACACAGCTCTCTGGTCTTGGCCATTGTGGAGAGGTTGGAGTCTGTTTGATTGAGTGTGTGGACAGGTGTATTTTATACAGGTAACGAGTTCAAACAGGTGCAGTTAATACAGGTAATGAGTGGAGAACAGGAGGGCTTCTTAAACAAAAACTAACAGGTCTGTGAGAGCTGGAATTCTTACTGGTTGGTAGGTGATCAAATACTTATGTCATGCAATAAAATGCAAATTAATTATTTAAAAATCATACAATGTGATTTTCTGGATTTTTGTTTTAGATTCCGTCTCTCACAGTTGAAGTGTACCTATGATAACAATTACAGACCTCTACATGCTTTGTAAGTAGGAAAACCTGCAAAATCGGCAGTGTATCAAATACTTGTTCTCCCCACTGTATATAGGTTACACTGAACACACCAGATAGATAGATATACAGGTTACACTGAACACACCAGATAGATAGATATATAGGTTACACTGAACACCAGATATATAGGTTTCACTGAACACACCAGATAGATAGATATATAGGTTACACTGAACACCAGATATATAGGTTTCACTGAACACACCAGATAGATAGATATATAGGTTACACTGAACACACCAGATAGATAGATATATAGGTTACACTGAACACACCAGATAGATAGATATATAGGTTTCACTGAACACACCAGATAGATAGATATATAGGTTTCACTGAACACACCAGATAGATAGATATATAGGTTACACTGAACACACCAGATAGATAGATATATAGGTTTCACTGAACACACCAGATAGATAGATATATAGGTTTCACTGAACACACCAGATAGATAGATATATAGGTTACACTGAACACACCAGATAGATAGATATATAGGTTTCACTGAACACACCAGATAGATAGATATATAGGTTTCACTGAACACACCAGATAGATAGATATATAGGTTACACTGAACACACCAGATAGATAGATATATAGGTTTCACTGAACACACCAGATAGATAGATATATAGGTTACACTGAACACACCAGATAGATATATATATAGGTTACACTGAACACACCAGATAGATAGATATATAGGTTACACTGAACACACCAGATAGATAGATATATAGGTTACACTGAACACACCAGATAGATAGATATATAGGTTACACTGAACACACCAGATAGATAGATATATAGGTTACACTGAACACACCAGATAGATAGATATATAGGTTACACTGAACACACCAGATAGATAGATATATAGGTTACACTGAACACACCAGATAGATAGATATATAGGTTACACTGAACACACCAGATAGATAGATATATAGGTTACACTGAACACACCAGATAGATAGATATATAGGTTACACTGAACACACCAGATAGATAGATATATAGGTTACACTGAACACACCAGATAGATAGATATATAGGTTACACTGAACACACCAGATAGATAGATATATAGGTTTCACTGAACACACCAGATAGATAGATATATAGGTTACACTGAACACACCAGATAGATAGATATATAGGTTACACTGAACACACCAGATAGATAGATATATAGGTTACACTGAACACACCAGATAGATAGATATATAGGTTACACTGAACACACCAGATAGATAGATATATAGGTTACACTGAACACACCAGATAGATAGATATATAGGTTACACTGAACACACCAGATAGATAGATATATAGGTTACACTGAACACACCAGATAGATAGATGTATAGGTTTCACTGAACACACCAGATAGATAGATGTATAGGTTTCACTGAACACACCAGATAGATAGATATATAGGTTACACTGAACACACCAGATAGATAGATATATAGGTTACACTGAACACACCAGATAGATAGATATATAGGTTACACTGAACACACCAGATAGATAGATATATAGGTTACACTGAACACACCAGATAGATAGATATATAGGTTACACTGAACACACCAGATAGATAGATATATAGGTTACACTGAACACACCAGATAGATAGATATATAGGTTACACTGAACACACCAGATAGATAGATATATAGGTTACACTGAACACACCAGATAGATAGATATATAGGTTACACTGAACACACCAGATAGATAGATATATAGGTTACACTGAACACACCAGATAGATAGATATATAGGTTACACTGAACACACCAGATAGATAGATATATAGGTTACACTGAACACACCAGATAGATAGATATATAGGTTACACTGAACACACCAGATAGATAGATATATAGGTTACACTGAACACACCAGATAGGTAGATATATAGGTTACACTGAACACACCAGATAGATAGATATATAGGTTTCACTGAACACACCAGATAGATAGATATATAGGTTTCACTGAACACACCAGATAGATAGATATATAGGTTTCACTGAACACACCAGATAGATAGATATATAGGTTACACTGAACACACCAGATAGATAGATATATAGGTTACACTGAACACACCAGATAGATAGATATATAGGTTACACTGAACACACCAGATAGATAGATATATAGGTTACACTGAACACACCAGATAGATAGATATATAGGTTACACTGAACACACCAGATAGATAGATGTATAGGTTTCACTGAACACACCAGATAGATAGATATATAGGTTTCACTGAACACACCAGATAGATAGATATATAGGTTACACTGAACACACCAGATAGATAGATATATAGGTTACACTGAACACACCAGATAGATAGATATATAGGTTACACTGAACACACCAGATAGATAGATATATAGGTTACACTGAACACACCAGATAGATAGATATATAGGTTACACTGAACACACCAGATAGATAGATGTATAGGTTACACTGAACACACCAGATAGATAGATGTATAGGTTTCACTGAACACACCAGATAGATAGATATATAGGTTACACTGAACACACCAGATAGATAGATATATAGGTTACACTGAACACACCAGATAGATAGATATATAGGTTACACTGAACACACCAGATAGATAGATATATAGGTTACACTGAACACACCAGATAGATAGATATATAGGTTACACTGAACACACCAGATAGATAGATATATAGGTTACACTGAACACACCAGATAGATAGATATATAGGTTACACTGAACACACCAGATAGATAGATATATAGGTTACACTGAACACACCAGATAGATAGATATATAGGTTTCACTGAACACACCAGATAGATAGATATATAGGTTACACTGAACACACCAGATAGATAGATATATAGGTTACACTGAACACACCAGATAGATAGATATATAGGTTTCACTGAACACACCAGATAGATAGATATATAGGTTACACTGAACACACCAGATAGATAGATATATAGGTTACACTGAACACACCAGATAGATAGATATATAGGTTACACTGAACACACCAGATAGATAGATATATAGGTTACACTGAACACACCAGATAGATAGATATATAGGTTACACTGAACACACCAGATAGATAGATATATAGGTTACACTGAACACACCAGATAGATAGATATATAGGTTACACTGAACACCAGATAGATAGATATATAGGTTACACTGAACACACCAGATAGATAGATATATAGGTTACACTGAACACACCAGATAGATAGATATATAGGTTTCACTGAACACACCAGATAGATAGATATATAGGTTACACTGAACACACCAGATAGATAGATATATAGGTTACACTGAACACACCAGATAGATAGATATATAGGTTTCACTGAACACACCAGATAGATAGATATATAGGTTACACTGAACACACCAGATAGATAGATATATAGGTTACACTGAACACCAGATAGATAGATATATAGGTTACACTGAACACACCAGATAGATAGATATATAGGTTTCACTGAACACACCAGATAGATAGATATATAGGTTTCACTGAACACACCAGATAGATAGATATATAGGTTACACTGAACACACCAGATAGATAGATATATAGGTTTCACTGAACACACCAGATAGATAGATATATAGGTTTCACTGAACACACCAGATATATAGGTTACACTGAACACACCAGATAGATAGATATATAGGTTTCACTGAACACACCAGATAGATAGATATATAGGTTACACTGTATTGTTTGGAGAATTGAAGTCTACCCACAACTTTTGATACTGTGTTTTTATTTCCATACATTTTCATTGAATTCATTCAATATAGTATAGTACTAAAGTATAGTATGGTATAATACTGTGGAACATTCCACAGTTTGTAACTACACCTTATGGGGATGTCTAATAATATGAAATATTTCCTCTCAATAGTGCATTTGGTAGTCCGGCGATACAGGCCCTCCGACAAGGATGCTGTGTTAACCCTGTTCTGTGATGGCATCTTGGAGCACATCAACCCTTCATTCTATAACGCCATTAGCAACCCTGTCAATGTGGGCGTCACCCTATTCCTTTCTATGGCTGGTTACATGCTGGGAGGTGGGTCTACTCTCTGGGCCTTGCTGTCGGCTGGAGCCTGGGTAGGTCTGGTCTACTACTGCTGCAGGCAACTGTACGCCAGCTTCGTCAGAGAGATGCTGCGCACGGACATGCAGGACATTCCAGGATGCTTCCTGAGCCACCCCGACAACTGCTTCTGGGTGGCTGAGACTGAGGTCAACGGCTGGGTTGAGATTTTAGGTATGGTGGCCGTTGTGGCCAAAAAGGTGGTGGGCGGAAGAGACGGGGAGATGTGCGGTGAACTATTCAGGATGATTGTATCGTCGAAGTGTCGTCGGACAGGGCTCGGTTCCAGGATGACCCAGACCGTTATTGACTTTTGTAAAGAGCGAGGGTTCTCTAAGGTCGTCCTGGAAACCAGTTCCATCCAGACTTCTGCAGTGGCCCTGTATAAGAAACTGGGCTTCTCACACATCCTGTCACACACCAAGACGTACTCTCCTGAATGGATGACAACTATATCCCGAGTCACCATTCTGAAGATGGAAAAAGTCATATAGGCCTTCCCATGATTTTGTATAGTAAGTGTTAAGACGTGCAACTTTTTGGTTCTGAAGCACAGATTAGATGTCTTTGAGACAAGAATTTGATGCAATACCGTAGGCCTATATTAGTAACTAGATCGAATAAGCAAAGGTATAAATATAAAATAAAATGTAGCCTATTGAAATATTTTTGAAAAATATGTATTTTCCCCGTTCGGTTTCACACTTGTGAGTTGCGACCCCCACAAAACATTCTCATGGAGGGGGTTTGGGAAACTGCTCTCTCATTGTCACCACCAACTAAAGAGTTTCCTCCTAATTGTCTTCCCTATGACCCATGGCTCTCCAAACCTGTTCCTGTAGGTTTTCACTCCAACCCCAGTTATAACTAACCTGATTAGGGTTTATCAATCAGCTAATTATTAGAATCAGGTGCACTAGATTAGGGTTGGTGTGAAAATCTACCGAACGTAGGTAGTTCTCCAGGAACAGAATTGGAGAGCTCTACATTTATATATATATATATATATATATATATATATATATATATATATATACTATGACCTATATATACTGTATATGTGCTATATATACTATATGACCAATATGTACTATATGACCAATATGTACTATATATACTATATAATCTATATATATAATATGACATATGTACTATACATATATGTATATACCATATGACCAATATGTACTATATACAGTGCATTTGGAAAGTATTCAGACTCCTTCACTTTTTCCACATTTTGTTACGTTACAGCCTTATTCTAAAATGTTTTTTTCCCTCGTCAATCTACACAAAATACCGCATAATGACAAAGCAAAAACAGGTTTTCAGAAATTGTTGAAATATTACATTTTCATAAGTATTCAGACCCTTTACTCAGTACTTTGTTGAAGCACCTTTGGCAGTGATTACAGCCTCGAGTCTTCTTGGGTATGACGCTACAAGCTTGGCATACCTGTATTTGGGGAGTTTCTCCCATTCTTCTCTGCAGATCCTCTCAAGCGCTGTCAGGTTAGATGGGGAGCGTCGCTGCACCGCTATTTTCAGGTCTCTCCAGAGAGGTTCAATCGGGTTCAAGTCCGGGCTCTGTCTGGGCCACTCAAGGTTTTACAGTAAATGTGATATTTAATTTATTGATTTTAAATACATTTTTATAAATTTGCTAACATTTCTAAAAACCTGTTTATGTGTAGATTGATGAGGGAAAAAAATGTTTTCATCCATTCTAGAATAAGGCTGTAATGTAACACAATGTGGAAAAAGTCAAGGGGTCTGAATACTTTTTGAATGCACCGTTTACTCTTAGAACAGCCTCAATTCATCAGGGCATGGACTCTACAATGTTTCGAAAGCGTTCCACAGGGATGCTGACCCATGTTGACTCCAATGCTTCCCACAGTTGTGTCAAGTTGGCTGAATATCCTTTGGGTGGTGGACCATTTTTGATACGGCAGGGTAGCCTAGTGGCTAGAGCGTTGGGCTAGTAACCGAAAGGTTGCAAGTTCAAGTCCCCGAGCTGACAAGGTACAAACCTGCTATTCTGCCCCTGAACAAGGCAGTTAACCCACTGTTCCTAGGCCATCATTGAAAATAAGAATTTGTTCTTAACTGACTTGCCTAGTTAAATAAAGGTAAAATTAAAATAGAAAAAAACTCAGTACTGAGTTTGAATAACCCATCAGCGTTGCAGTTCTTGACACAGTTAAACCGGTGTACCGGTTAAACCGGTCTACCTTCTACCATTACATTTTCTGTCTTGCCCATTCACCCTCTGAATGGCACACATACTGTACACAATCCATGCCTCAATGATCTCAAGGTGTCACGCCCTGACCTTAGAGAGCCTTTTTATTTCTTTGTTTGGTTAGATCAGGGTGTGATTAGGTTGGGCATTCTAGTTTTTAGTTTTTTATGTTGGCCTGGTATGGTTCCCAATCAGAGGCAGCTGTCTATCGTTGTCTCTGATTGTGGATCATATTTAGGCAGCCTTTTCCCACCTGTTGTTTGTGGGATCTTGTTTTTGTGTAGTGCCTGTTTACACTGCAATTACTTCACGGTTCGTTTGTTTTCTGTATTTGTTTTGGTGAGTTTCATTTGATTAAAACATGTTGAACTCGACGCACTCTGCACCTTGGTCTAATCATTCTAACGATCGTGACACAAGGCTTAAAAATCCTCCTTAATTCCTGCAGTCAAGTGACCTAGTGACTCATGGGTGGAATGTTAATATTTTTCATAATTTCATAATAAACATTATTTGAAGTGTTTCTATGTCATACGATTTTGTTAAATTTCACTCTTCTGTGATGTATATAAAGTGCAATATTGGGCTGCAAACAGAAAATGTAATACATTTCAACTCTATATACCTGACATGGTACAGGTGTATTTTTTTTAAGCCCATTAACCATGTGTGTGAGGTGTATACTTTTGTTTCAAAGTAGATATGTTTAAGACTACCAAGAAACACTGTTTGTGACCCTGATTTAGCCCATTGCAGTAAAAAATGTGCCTTTCTCGTCCCCTTCATCTACACTGAAGTGGATTTAACAGGGGACATCAATAAGGGATCATAACTTTCACCTGGTCAGTCTACGTCATGGAAGAGCAGATGTTCCTAATGTTTTGTACACTCAGTGTATATTAATATCATGTTAGTCTGCATACCTCTCCCCTGTCAGATCCATTGTTTCTCTCTGGACAGTATGTGTAGTGGCGCAGCGGTCTAAGACACTGCATCTCAGCGCAAGAGGCGTCACTACAGTCCCTAGTTTGATTCCAGGCTGTATCACATCCAGCTGTGATTAGGAGTCCCATAGGGTGGAGCACAATTGGCCCAGCGTCGTCAAGGGTTTGGCTGGGGTCATTGTAAATAAAAATGTGTTATTAACTGACTTGCCTAGTTAAATAAAGGTTAAATGTAAAACATTTAAATAGTATGTTGTCAATCTTGTGCCGTGTGCCTGAAGCCGAGGCCAGCCAGATTACAATCTTGGCTTTAATAATTTTTAATAACTCATTTATTAACATTAACATTAATAAATTCAACAGTAATGTACAGGTAACTGACAAAATAAAGGAAACACCAAGTGTCTTATAGGGCATTGGGCAACCACGAGCTGCAAGAACAGCTTCAATGCACCTTGGCATTGATTCTACAAGTGTACACCATTCTTCCACCAGAAATTTGGTGTTTTGTTTATGGTGGCTTTAAAATGCTGTCGCATGCCTGCAGAATCTCCCATAATTGTTCAATTGGGTTGAGATCTGGTGACTGAGACACACACACTTTAAACCCCCTGTTCTCCTCTGAGACCCCTCTTTCAAAGTCACTGAGATCTCTTCGTATAGCCATGGTAGCTAAAATAATGGGAAACTGGGCATTTTTACACATGATCCTAAGTATGATGGGATGTTAATTGCTTCATTAACTCAGGAATCAAGTGTTTACTTTATTTTGGCAGTTACCTGTACTATTAAAATCAAAAACTAATATTCACACAAACTATCAAAATGCAAAAAGCAGACTAAAATGGATAACTTTGATAGTTTTACCTAAAAATATACTGAAGGATTCCAGTACATAAATATGTAGTCCTTGGTGTTTACATAATTCCTTCATATCTGAACATTGTTTCAAAAAACAACTATGACTATCAAACTGATATACAGTGAATATATTTAATCTGATTTCAAATGGGATCAAGGATTGTGACTGGACCATCAGAATCAGCAGTGTCAGCACAGAGTCCAAGGTATTGTAGACTCTCTGGTTCTCCTCTCCGTACCTGTCTTCCTCTCATCCTAAATGGGTATGGAACACATTTTAAGGGTCATTCGATTGAAGATGCACGGGCAAAAAAACAAGACAATGGAAGTGATAATGCACAGACTGCTGACACTGCTGACACTGCTGACACAATGTTTTAATACACATGGATATGCAGCAGGTGGCAGAGTTCTATCTCATTTCACAAGCGTCTCAAGAGTATGAGAGCTGATCAAGAATCAGCCCCCCTTGTCCATAATCTGATTTAATTTTCAAAACATTTAACAGTCAAAACCGATCCAAGGTCAGCACTCCTGTGCAGTGTATACTCTGAGACACATTTTGAATATGGTCCTAGACAGGGTCGTGCTACCACATTTGGGGCCCCGGGGCACCGACCTCCGATTTCTTTTTGTTTGTTGTTGTGGAAATCAGCTAACGTACTGCATTTCACCACATTTTGCCATGGTGCAGAGAGAAAACTAGTTTTATAATGCTATTCTACACATTTTGTCATGGTGCAGAGAGAAAACTAGTTTTATAATGCTATTCTACACATTTTGTCATGGTGCAGAGAGAAAACTAGTTTTATAATGCTATTCTACACATTTTGCCATGGTGCAGAGAGAAAACTGGTTTTATAATGCTATTCTACACATTTTGCCATGGTGCAGAGAGAAAACTGTAGTTTTATAATGCTATTCTACACATTTTGCCATGGTGCAGAGAGAAAACTAGTTTTATAATGCTATTCTACACATTTTGTCATGGTGCAGAGAGAAAACTAGTTTTATAATGCTATTCTACACATTTTGTCATGGTGCAGAGAGAAAACTAGTTTTATAATGCTATTCTACACATTTTGCCATGGTGCAGAGAGAAAACTGTAGTTTAAAATGCTATTCTACACATTTTGCCATGGTGCAGAGAGAAAACTGTAGTTTTATAATGCTATTCTACACATTTTGCCATGGTGCAGAAAGAAAACTGTAGTTTAAAATGCTATTCTACACATTTTGCCATGGTGCAGAGAGAAAATTGTAGTTTTATAATGCTATTCTACACATGTTTCCATGGTGCAGAAAGAAAACTGTAGTTTAAAATGCTATTCTACACATTTTGCCATGGTGCAGAGAGAAAACTGTAGTTTTATAATGCTATTCTACACATTTTGCCATGGTGCAGAGAGAAAACTGTGAATTTATAATGCTATTCTACACATTTTGCCATGGTGCAGAGAGAAAACTGTGAATTTATAATGCTATTCTACACATTTTGCCATGGTGCAGAGAGAAAACTGTGAATTTATAATGCTATTCTACACATTTTGCTATGGTGCAGAGAGAAAACTGTGCAGTTTTATAATGCTATTCTACACATTTTGCCATGGTGCAGAGAGAAAACTGTGCAGTTTTATAATGCTATTCTACACATTTTGTCATGAGGCTAAGTGTCACGCCCTGACCGTAGATTGCTTTGTATGTTTCTATTTTTTTGGGGTCAGGGTGTGATGTTGGTGGGCATTCTATGTTTGTATGTCTAGATTTTGTATTTCTATGTTTTGGTTTTGGTTCCCAATCAGAGGCAGCTGTCTATCGTTGTCTCTGATTGAGAACCATACTTAGGTATTCTGTTTTCCCACTTTTAGTCGTGGGTGGTTATTTTCTGTTTAGTGTTTGTATCACCTGTCAGAACGGTTTCGGTTATTCCTTTTGTTATTTTGTATTCAGTGTTCAGTTTCGAATAAATAATATGAACACGTATCACGCTGCACCTTGGTCCTCACCTTCTTCCTCTGAATGCTGTTACACTAAGAGAAAATGTTGCCGTTTTAAAGCTAATTTCCTGCAATTCTGCACCTTCCAGGGTTGTGGGCCCCTTGGAGGTCAGGGCCTGAGTGCTCATTCAATAATAGAGGAGATTTGTCTTGATTGTGTCATGCTTGACTACATTATTTTGGGGAGATTACAGCAGTTAAGCTGGGCAGTGTAGGTTACAGGCACAATAAGACTATGTGAATTAGACCTGGGTTCAAATACTATTTGAAATCATTGCAAAAACTTCAGCAGTGCTTGATTGAGTTTGCCTTGATTGAGTTTGCAAACCCCACCCACCTGGCACTCCAGGCAGATTTAAGCAAATGCTGAAAGTATTTTAAAGACTTCAAATAGCATCTGAACCCAGGTGTGATGTGAAAGTGGTTAACATACACAGCATAGCCAGTCCTCTTGCTCCACAGTGGCTAACACTGCCTCATTCACTCTATGATAGAGCCGTTCTCCCTCTGGTGTCTGAAAGGTGAAGAGTCCCTCTCCAGTGTCACACATCCTGGGGAAAATACAGTTTACCATTCATTCTGTGAATGGCCTATGAAAAATGTATTTGGTACAGACTCCTAATAGTTACTGACACTTTCAAAAAACAATCATAAATAAGCATTAGCAAATATTTATATGCTTTACAATCCACAAGAATTATAAAGCATATAATTGCTTATTCACTAAAGATATTATTTAGTGTAATCCAAAAGTGTTTCATAATTTTAAATAACACTTTCCCTTGAGGACCTCTGACTGGTCAAAGGGCTGTATCGGTATCAACCGTGTTACGTTCACCTATTAAGTCATTTCAGATCAGCTGTTTCAGAGCAGTGGTCACTGGTAATGGAGTAGAGCAGAGTGAAGTCCTTTGGAGGTTTGGGCTTTTTCTAAATGATCTCTCCTTCCTCACAAGTATGCACTAATCACTTCTCTTCAATGATTAGAAATGAAATGACTGGTATAGTAAATATGTCTATTCCCAGTAGCCCATGTCCAAAGAGTCCCAGGACAGGGTATGAACCCTGCATCAATCCTACCCCTAGCAGTATACTGTACACACCTCTTGGTCTATGAGGTCACTTATGTATTTAGATGTATGATGTACGGCTCTGATTCTTAGTCAACATAGAGTATCCAATAGGAAGACAGCTACAAACTATGTTGAATTGGTTATACAGTATATACATTACATTGGTTAATAATGGTTTTATACCCAGATCCTCACCTCCCAGCTTCAAATGTGAACCAGTTTTGACCTCGACCGTAACGGCGAAGTGACCGCAGTGGCCAGGATGTGATTTTGAGACCAGGGTTCTGGGTGTCCCACAGCAAGAGAGTGTCACAAGTGATCTGAAGATTACATTCCCCGTAGAAATCCATACACTGTGATGGCTTCATGAATACGTGGAACTGCTCTGGAAAAGAGAACAGAATACATTGATTAGCCAGAGACAAGGTGCGATCTGTGGTATTTATTTTTGTAGTTTAAACTAATTACATTGAACAATGTTACTTACATTATGTAATTTATAGTTTGAAAATGTCGTTAAATATTTAGAGCTCCTATGAATGTGAGTGCCTTTTTTTTAATTTTCGAGCCCCATCCCTCAGCTTTATATCACGCCAAGTGTTGTCGGTTTGTTGTTTTTCAGATGAAAGATCGGGCCTTTAAAGCATGTTGCTCATATTTTTCGACCCATTTATTCAAAGCATTTGATCAGTATAGTAGCTTGTGTCGTTGCTGGAATATTATACGAACGTGGTCTACACCTCTGTGATCTCGATGTAGGTTCATGTTAAATAGGACTGGCTCCTCCAAGGTCAGGTCAGTCATTTTAGCCTCCAGACATTCCATTTGTAGCACTTTGCACCATTCCTTGGCGTCCAACTCTGTGAGGAGTTGTTGAACGAAACGCGTTTAGAATGTGTTATATTTGTAAATCATTTCTATTTGTAGTTAGTTGTGTTGACAAAATAAGTTAGTTCAATTCAGTTTAATTCAATACAACATTAAGTTCATGTTTCCCAAACTCACCTGAATCACATGCGAAAGCCTTTGGTGAGTCGTCATTGAAAGTCAGAACCACAGCGTGTTTCTTTTTACCCTGTGGGGGTCTGGTAACATTTCTTATTTTTGTGAGGTCTGTCACCTGGGAGAATATAGTACACATGACACAATAATGGCCCTGTTTGTTGCTCCCGAAAGTGCCCTTCAATAATAAAGTTTTCATTATATAATAACAACCCTTCAACCAACACAGTCTTTATCAGATTGTTGAAACTATAGAATTACCCATATAACTTTTAATAGGATCTCTGTGGTTGAAATATAGTTATTTAATATCTACAAAGCCACAAAGCTATATGTCAATTTAAGCTCACGGCAAGCAAACAGTGAAATCTTCTTTATACTTCTAAATATATATCTCTTCTCATTTTGTTGTCGAGACCCTGTGGTACATTTGAGTGTGCAATGACTCTCATTTTCACAAATCAACAAAATAACCACAACTCTCAATGTTATTGATAATCATGGGGGGGGGAAACAAAACAAATCTCCAAACAAGACCACAGTGGTACACCACTCCAGTATTTCAAGACCACTCCAGTATTTCAGTTTGATTGCCTACTTTGTGGTGACATTGGCAGTTAGCCGCCTGTTCATTTGAGAACCTCTCCAATCTCTTGGGCCCTTTACTGGAGTCTCTTCTTAGAACAAGCCAGCACCTCCGATAGATCTGGACAAAAGAGAGAATGATTGAGAAAAGAGTTCATCCACGTTGGGTCCATTGACTTAGATTAAATTGGTCTGAGGCTGGTTTGAAAGCAGGCACTTACCCATAAATGCTTGCTGCGAAAATACACATATCCCTGTTTAACAATGTCATTAAAATACAAATCCATTGCTTGAACCCACCATCAGACACTCATGCTTGGGAGAAACTGGCACACAGAAGTCCCTTTGCTCTCTCTTTATCATGTGTCTCCTCTCGTCTCTGATTTGACAATACAACGCAGTGTAACGCAGGAGTATCGCTGTAGCCCAATGCTCATGGGACTATTATGGGACTGATCTCCTTCTGTGATGTAGATATTATGGGTGAGGCGGTTGGGGGGGGGGGGGGGGGGTGCAGACGAGAGTGAGAGAGGGGGAGAGGGAGAGAGACAGCGAGTCTGAAGTTTATATTCGGTAGGGAGGGATCTAGTCCAAAGAACCAGGATTCTCACAGGACCTCTAATTAGTAGCCTGTCAACCTTGAGACTTAAATATAAACACAAATAAATATATCCTCGATCAAACCCTGTCTCTGTCTGTTTTCCTATTTAAGTGTATCGTGTTAGAAGCAACTCTTCCAACCGTTGCTAGGGTACATTCTAGCCTCCTCAATTTCAACTCTGGACCTAGAAGTCACTTCCACTGCCTTTTATTATTATTATTATTTCCCCCTAACCCCACCACCCCTCCCCTAATTGGAGTAAACTGATGGACAACAACATCTAGGCTTCTACTTCCAGCGTATACATACTATATTCATATTACAGACACAGTATATTTTACATTAGTTATCTTTTGTTTGTTTTTAGTCCGATCCTTCAGCTACCCTCAACTCCTTTGATTTCTATTTGCCATATATTTTTCAACTGTGCTGTGATGTTTCACAAAAATTCGGAACCTTTCTATTCTCATAGATTGTAATTTAAAGAAACATTTTTTTCTAAGAGTATTATATTATCGATCGATTAACTTTCAGATCACCCAGCAGTGCTATTTGCAGAGTTAACTCCAGGTAAATCTTCAGCCATTCCTGAACCTGCGAACAAAAACAAGCTACATTTGGACAGTACCAAAACATATTATCTAATGATTCTGTCTCTTAGTAGCAAAATCTGCAGAAATTAGATGGTTGTATCCCCCATATATACAGTAGCAGTCAAAAGTTTGGACACACCTACTCACCTCCAGGCTGTTTAAGGGCAATTTGACAAAGAAGGAGAGTGATGGAGTGCTGCATCAGATGACCTGGCCTCCACAATCACCGACATCAACCCAATTGAGATGGTTTGGGATGAGTTGGACCACAGAGTGAAGGATTAACAGCCAACAAGTGCTCAGCATATGTGGGAACTCCTTCAAGACTGTTGGAATAGCATTCCTCATGAAGCTAGTTGAGAGAATGCCAAGAGTGTACAAAACTGTCATCAAAGCAAAGGGTGGCTACTTTGACGAATCTCAAATATAAAATATATTTTGATTTGTTTAACACTTTTTTGTTTACTACATGATTCCATATGTGTTATTTCATAGTTTTGATGTTTTTACTATTATTGTACAATGTAGAAAATAGTACAAATAAAGAAAAACAGCAGGTTCCAGAATGAGTAGGTGTGTCCAAACTTTTGACTGGTACTATATATACGAATTTTGTATAATCATTTAAATTGAAAAACTGTGTGTCCACTGCCTTGTTTTGAACATTGATTACTCCTCTAATCAGGGACCGATTTAGACCTGGGCCACCAATTAATTATCAGGTAGAAGAGGAAAACAGCAGGTTCCAGACCTCATAGGGTAACAGCCTATTTAGCCCTTTCCCAAGCAGGATTACCCCTAATGCAGACTTCGACTATGATCCAATATGTTATCCTTGTTTTGAACAGGATTACCCCTAATGCAGACTTCGACTATGATCCAATATGTTATCCTTGTTTTGAACAGGATTACCCCTAATGCAGACTTCGACTATGATCCAATATGTTATCCTTGTTTTGAACAGGATTACCCCTAATGCAGACTTAGACTATGATCTAATATGTTTTCCTTGTTTTCAACACACACAGTCATCCATACAATAGTTATCTTCAGACCACATGTCATTCCAACTCGCCAATGAAATGAGAAAATAAACTGTACACATTCCTTTACACATGCTTGAAATTGAATGAGGACTACCAATGCAGTATTACTTACAGTTATTTTAAAAACAGCCCATTATACTCAGGCATATGTCTATGGGGTGTGAGGTTCACAAAGTCCTATTTAGTAGGCAGAGTCATCAATTGCTAATGCTAATTCAAGACCTGTGGCCTCTTGCTACCACTACTGCCAACGTCAGCTAACTGTGAGAAACATTTACACACATACCGATGACACGGGCAGTCGTGTGGGCGTGTATAAACAGCATTGATACCATACACTCAACAACTCTTAAAATATAGACTTTTCAGTCTGACTTTAAACAAACTATAACTTATGAAGGCCTTATGAAGCTTCATAGTCCTTTATAAGGCCTACATAGATGCTTCACAAATCATTTATTAGAACAATGATCATGCTATATACTGTATATGAACCCAAGTTTAGCAAAGCCCGGATATATGACATTAAAACTTGAAACTAAAAACAGATAGTTTACATCTGTTGATCAATTATTTGTATGGCATCTACGTAGGCTTTATAAAGGGCTTATGAAGTTTTAATCTAGCTGAAATGTATGCACAATGATGATGGGAACACATAATAGGCTAAATGAATAAAAAACTATTAGTATGTATTAGCAGCTAGTCATGAAGTCATAGGCTCTGTCCTGCTTCTCTTCTAGCCTGCTTCCCAGTAGGCTTTTTGAGTAGGAAAGGAGTCGAGAATAGGAAAGGAGTCGTTGATGGCCTATGCTCCCAAAGCAGCGATGCGCCTAAGCGAGTAAGTAGAACAGTAAGAATAGGACGTTTTGTAGTATGTGACATTTCTTAACTTTGAGTCAGGATGCCACACTCATTTCTGCTTTTCATCTAGTATGAATTTTCAATATACCTAATTGCCACTTTTTTTGTAAGGAAAACTATTTCACTTTTGTTGTACGTAATTATAGGTCATATTTCACAGAAATATGGAGACACTGGAGAGTTACTTTACTAGAATGTTCTAAAAATAGTATGTAGTTTGGTTAATAGATAGTCAATATTTTAGTAAGCAGTAGGCTAGTAGAGAATTCAGTCATGGTCATAGTGAAGGACTATTTATCAGTACTTCCTCTTCCATTAATTATTGTACCTGACTCAAAATTACAATGTATATTGACTGATAAGGATCCAACTAGTTAATAAAGAGCTATGTTAAGATGATCTTACCACGGTGATCACACCTTATTCATGCCACCCTGCATCACACTGCTGGCTTGCCACTGAAGCTAAGCAGGGTTGGTCCTGATCAGTCCATGGATAGGAGACCAGATACTGTTGTTGGAGGTGGTGTTGGAGGGCCAGTAGGAGGCACTCTTTCCTCTGGTGTAAAAATAAACAACAATCCCAATGCCCCAGGGCAGTGACATTGCCCTGTGTATGGTGCCGTCTTTCAGATGGAATCTCTTATTGTAAGACTAGGGGTGTTAACCCTGGTGTCCTGGGTAAATTCCCCATCTGTCCCCCATGGCCACCTAATCATCCC
Source organism: Salvelinus alpinus (assembly GCF_045679555.1). Classification (NCBI taxonomy): domain Eukaryota; kingdom Metazoa; phylum Chordata; class Actinopteri; order Salmoniformes; family Salmonidae; genus Salvelinus; species Salvelinus alpinus. Next base: position 50,055,997 of record NC_092097.1, read on the forward strand.
CAGCTTCCAATTGGCTCATTCACCCCCCTCCCCTGTAATTATTCCCCAGGTTGTTGCTGTAAATTAGAAGATGTTTTCAGTCAACTTACCTGGAAAAATAAGGGTTAAATTAATTATGCCTCTGATACACCAGTCACAATACCTCTGACTTTCACAGGACCGCATAGTGACCAGCCCCGGATTCAAATAGTATCCTACGTTGTGTTTGCCTGGAGTGTCAAATGTGCTGGGACGGTTCCGCTGTCCACTGTGCCAGGCAAGCTCAATTAGTCTAGACTACATCACTTTCAACAGCGTATACTCTTATTATGCATAGCCTTGTACTCACAAAGCAACAAATTACATTTGTTTTGAGTTCAGCTCCACACGCATTTCAGGTGAATGACACTTGGCAGCGTTCCAAAGCAAACAGCATGTTGAGAAACCGAGGGTAAAGTTACTCTCACCTTTGTTATAACACTTGCCAATGTTTTTGTGTGCTTTACGTCAATGCTTTGAGTTCAAAACTTGTGAAATAGCAGAACATGAGGAAAATATTGAATCTGTGTCAATCAGGTGGTGACAGACAGTCCCCTTTGGGAAAACACATACCGTAAACATGTTGCATGTGTACACAGTGTGATATTTTCAATGGGGGATTTTTTTTTTTTTTTTTGGCAATCTGGTCCTCTTAAACTGGGACTTTAGTCAAATATCATGATAGGTGAATACACTTTACTTAAGAGGCCACCAATAAGGTCACACATACAGTGTTGTGCAGTCATGCTTCAAATACAGGATCTCCATTATATGTAGTAAAAAAAACATACAATACATTTTTCACTTGAGGTGTTATGAATCTACTTAAAAAGGCATGTTAACCCTCATAACCTATTTTACATACATACAGTGGGGAGAACAAGTATTTGATACACTGCTGATTTTGCAGGTTTTCCTACTTACAAAGCATGTAGAGGTCTGTCATTTTTATCATAGGTACACTTCAACTGTGAGAGACGGAATCTAAAACAAAAATCCAGAAAATCACATTGTATGATTTTTAAGTAATTAATTAGCATTTTATTGCATGACATAAGTATTTGATACATCAGAAAAGCAGAACTTAATATTTAGTACAGAAACCTTTGTTTGCAATTACAGAGATCATACGTTTCCTGTAGTTCTTGACCAGGTTTGCACACACTGCAGCAGGGATTTTGGCCCACTCCTCCATACAGACCTTCTCCAGATCCTTCAGGTTTCGGGGCTGTCGCTGGGCAATACGGACTTTCAGCTCCCTCCAAAGATTTTCTATTGGGTTCAGGGCTGGAGACTGGCTAGGCCACTCCAGGACCTTGAGATGCTTCTTACGGAGCCACTCCTTAGTTGCCCTGGCTGTGTGTTGCGGGTCGTTGTCATGCTGGAAGACCCAGCCACGACCCATCTTCAATGCTCTTACTGAGGGAAGGAGGTTGTTGGCCAAGATCTCGCGATACATGGCCCCATCCATCCTCCCCTCAATACGGTGCAGTCGTCCTGTCCCCTTTGCAGAAAAGCATCCCCAAAGAATGATGTTTCCACCTCCATGCTTCACGATTGGGATGGTGTTCTTGGGGCTGTACTCATCCTTCTTCTTCCTCCAAACACGGCGAGTGGAGTTTAGACCAAAAAGCTCTATTTTTGTCTCATCAGACCACATGACCTTCTCCCATTCCTCCTCTGGATCATCCAGATGGTCATTGGCAAACTTCAGATGGGCCTGGACATGCGCTGGCTTGAGCAGGGGGACCTTGCGTGCGCTGCAGGATTTTAATCCATGACGGCGTAATGTGTTACTAATGGTTTTCTTTGAGACTGTGGTCCCAGCTCTCTTCAGGTCATTGACCAGGTCCTGCCGTGTAGTTCTGGGCTGATCCCTCACGTTCCTCATGATCATTGATGCCCCACGAGGTGAGATCTTGCATGGAGCCCCAGACCGAGGGTGATTGACCGTCATCTTGAACTTCTTCCATTTTCTAATAATTGCGCCAACAGTTGTTGCCTTCTCACCAAGCTGCTTGCCTATTGTCCTGTAGCCCATCCCAGCCTTGTGCAGGTCTACAATTTTATCCCTGATGTCCTTACACAGCTTTCTGGTCTTGGCCATTGTGGAGAGGTTGGAGTCTGTTTGATTGAGTGTGTGGACAGGTGTCTTTTATACAGGTAATGAGTTCAAACAGGTGCAGTTAATACAGGTAATGAGTGGAGAACAGGAGGGCTTCTTAAAGTAAAACTAATAGGTCTGTGAGAGCCGGAATTCTTACTGGTTGGTAGGTGATCAAATACTTATGTCATGCAATAAAATGCAAATGAATTACTTAAAAATCATACAATGTGATTTTCTGGATTTTTGTTTTAGATTCCGCCTCTCACAGTTGAAGTGTACCTATGATAAAAATTACAGACCTCTACATGCTTTGTAAGTAGGAAAACCTGCAAAATCGGCAGTGTATCAAATACTTGTTCTCCCCACTGTATGATAAAAATTACAGACCTCTACATGCTTTGTAAGTAGGAAAACCTGCAAAATCGGCAGTGTATCAAATACTTGTTCTCCCCACTGTATATATCCAACTGGAGTCATTTTGAAACCTAGAAGAAACTATTGGAAAAACTAACAATCATAGCAAAATGTCCACTTAATTCTTATCAAAACATCATTAGACATGTACAATAATAAAAATGAAGAAAACAAAGCAGACTGTTATTTTAGCAAAATAACAGTTCATTTGCATTTTCTGTAAAAAGAAAATCTACATTTCCCCCTTAAATAATGTGCAGCATTTTTTTCAAAGTACAATCCACATTAGTACTAAAAAGCAGATTTTATTCTAGTACCATTTCGTTTTTAATTTTTTTGTCAATATAGATTTTGCCATATTTCTATGGTAAAAACGACTGCCATTTAAAAGGGCGGTACACCAAAATTTTAAATATACTTCATTTTTTTGAAAGAAAAGTGATTAATTCATTGATCCTGCAAGACAATTACCAAAAATATGGCTTCGTTTTTAATTTTTAATTTACTTACCCCACAGCCAGCATTATCATTGCTGCTAGTCAAGTAATGGGGGTTGTATAGGTCTATTGCAGGATCCTACAAAAAGCATGGGCAAATCCTGAAAGTCACTTCAAACCAAATGTTATAGCAACCCAAATACTATAATACGTTGCACATATAGAATATTGTAGGATATTATAGAAATTCTGGTATTTATATAACATTTCCTGTAGAATAACTATTTTTCAGGGGGAAATATACACCAATACAGCACTATGTGTACATTGAGAGGGTAGCTGGTGTCTGTTTTACAGTTCTACCAACTATTCATATCACTGACAGACTTTAATGAGGTAATTGTGATTTTACCTAGGTCATGCCTAGTTATAACCAGTTATAACCATAGGAGAGTACATAAGGTGCTTCATTTCTGCAGGTGATCTGTGTATCTGGTCAAAATCACTGATACAGGTCACCCCCCCCCTAATTATTCTTACTATTTCATTATTACTACATGTATACTGCATCATTTTCTTTCCTGTATCACATTTAGTAATTTACAGTAGCAATGTCTTCTTCAATTACCTGTTGTACTCAACTTTTAGCACCTACGTATACTGAAATAAAACTAAACTATATTAAAACGTTATTGTAGACTACAGATTCATAATATTTTCATAATGTCAACAGAAATCATGTAATAGGAAATAACATTATTATGTAATTCAGTCCAAAACAGTTTCTTCTTGTGATACAAGACATCTCGTGACATGACTTGAAGTATATGTTTTGAACAGTAGATGGCAGAAGTACACTATCTTAAATATCCAGCTGTGCATTTCAAATCAGTGTATTTCAAATCAGTGTATTTCAAATCAGTGTATTTCAAATCAGTGTATTTCAAATCAAAAGACCATAATAAAGTACTTGCAGCTTTGGGGAATGAATAACAGGTAGACATTACAATGAATAACAAGACATTACAGGTAATAACAGGTAGACATTACAGATAATAACAGGTAGACATTACAATAAATAACTGTTAGACAATACAGGGTCAGTCTGTTATATCTGGAGTACTTCTCCTGTCTGATCCAGTGTCCTGTGTGAATTTAAGTATGCTCTCTCTAATTCTCTCTTTCTCTCTTTCTCTCTCTCGGAGGACCTGAGAAAGATAACAGGTAGACATTACAGTTAATAACAGGTAGACATTACAGGTAATAACAGGTAGACATTACAGGTAATAACAGGTAGACATTACAGATAATAACAGGTAGACATTACAGGTAATAACAGGTAGACATTACAGGTAATAACAGGTAGACATTACAGATAATAACAGGTAGACATTACAGATAATAACAGGTAGACATTACAGGTAATAACAGGTAGACATTACAGGTAATAACAGGTAGACATTACAGGTAATAACAGGTAGACATTACAGATAATAACAGGTAGACATTACAGGTAATAACAGGTAGACATTACAATGACTAACAGGTAGACATTACAGGTAATAACAGGTAGACATTACAGGTAATAACAGGTAGACATTACAGATAATAACAAGTAGACATTACAGGTAATAACAGGTAGACATTACAGATAATAACAGGTAGACATTACAGGTAATAACAGGTAGACATTACAGGTAATAACAGGTAGACATTACAGATAATAACAGGTAGACATTGCAGATAATAACAGGTAGACATTACAGGTAATAACAGGTAGACATTACAGGTAATAACAGGTAGACATTACAGATAATAACAGGTACACATTACAGATAATAACAGGTAGACATTACAGGTAATAACAAGTAGACATTACAGATAATAACAGGTAGACATTACAGGTAATAACAGGTAGACATTACAGGTAATAACAGGTAGACATTACAGGTAATAACAGGTAGACATTTCACATGTTGTATTTGTGGTGATCTTCTTTCTGCATAAGCATTTTGAAGTAAAGTGAAATTAAATGTAATTGAATATGATGCAATAATAGTCAATATTGTTCCACACTGCAGAAGTATCCTTAAAGGATCTCAATTGGTTTAAAACAGTTTAATATAATAAATATTTTTCTGATCAATAAGACTGTAAAACAGAAGTGATATAATTGTGTGAGCCTGGTCTAGCGGTATCTGCTGACTTGCGATCACACATTGTCCCTTGTGGCATGGGTTTAAACCAAGGATGTATATAAACCCTGTATTGGCATTGAGAAGCTTTGACGCCACCGGTCGGCCATATTGGCACCCCCCCAGTAGGAGCAGTCCTCCATAGGAATGAATGTAATTTTACAGTATTTCAATTAAATGTTTCAAGGACAAAATGACATGTATTTAAGTATTTTTTTTGGAGTGGGGACAGTAATGTTAGTAATGTAAAAAAAAAAAAAAAAAAAAAGTATACTTAATTGAAAATGTTTTCATACATATTTTAATTAGTTTTAATGTTTAGCTCACATACTATAATTTATAAGTATGCATTAAGATGTATGTAATAGAATAAACGTGGCAAAAAAAGAATGACATAAACAAATGCATTTCTATTGCTTCCAAACTATTGTTCAACACAGCGCTCCCTATCAGTCATCTAGAGTATATATATCAATGACTGTTTTCAACAATACCTGCACTTTCATATGTGTATTCCTCTAACTATCTCTCTCCCTTCTTTTTAAAAGACCTTATGTCAATAAGGTACATGCAAATGCTTTAGTATACTACCTGAAATACACTCAATTCCCAAAGCAGAAATTAACAATATTACTACTTTTCAGCAGATTATGTATTTCAGACCATTAATATCAGATTAGTAAAACCAAACATTTACGTAAGGAAACGTACGGAATTATAATAAACCGCTCCTTGTAATATTAAAGACAACTGTACCACATAACTGAATGGCAGAGGGGGCAGTGTATGCTGAGATATAGTCTCCATGACATGTTTTGTTGTCAGACTACAGCTGCACTATGCTGTGTGGATAGTGGATGTATCTGATGCTGGTGTGACTGAATAGCAGCCCTGAGCTGAACACAAGAGCCAGTAAGATTACCATATGGTGCATTCCATGACATTTTCACACACAAATATGATGATAAACCAAAGGCAGACATTATTAGGTCCTTAGATTTTGTGTGTAGTAGCTATGATACACTTGTATTAATCTTAAATCATATTGTGCAAAGTAATTTCAATTTCAAACATGAACATTTCTGCCACAAAAACAGAAAGTGGATTAAATATATTTAAAAAATTGTATGAATATATTCTTTCTAAGAACTGCAATGTTCCATGTAGGCCTACATCATGTTGACACTATAATTGCACTTTATACACAATGAAAAATAATCACAAGTAGACTTTTTACATATATATAATTTACCATAAGAACAGAACATATACAAAAGTCATAATTTCATTAATATATTTGACATAAGAACAGTTGTTTAAGATTAGTGGGCAGTAAGTACAGCTGCTGTATAGCACAAGTAACATAGTGATCAACACATAGACTAACTGTCATATTTAATAGTTTAAATAGATTTATATTAGTTTGAGATATATTGGACAGGATTACATAAATATGTATTTATATCTGATATAGTTCTTTGTTATTTACAGAGCAGCAATATATGGAGTCTCTCGGGACGTTCAGGCCCAGAACTATCATCTCCCTGTTGTGAAGTCCAAATGGTCTGTATTTGATCTGTTCGGGAAAAAACAACATATGGAATCAAATGTAATACTTAAAAACATGCTGATATGTTTCCTGACTGTTTGCGAGTTTAATGTAACTTTTTTGTAGTTTCCCCCCATAAATGAATTATATGCTGTATTTATATGTTATATACATTTGAGATATGTTATATATACAGTACCAGTCAAAAGTTTGGACACACCTACTCATTCAAGGTTTTTCTTTATTCATATTGAATAACAGGTAGACATTACAATGAATAACAAGACATTACAATGACTAACAGGCAGACATTACAATGAATAACAAGACATTACAATGACTAATAGGTAGACATTACAATGATTTAAGTCTTAGTATATGGATGATTTTGAAGTATATTCAAGAGCGAGTTTTATTCTTACCTCATCGTCTGATGAAAGCCACAGGGAGTTCACGGTTGGGAACTAGCAACCCGGAATGGATAGCATCAACTGGTTCACAATCTGTCGCCACAACTTCATAATCTCTGACCACCTTTATAGAAAGAGGGGAAAAAGAGCAATCGTTAGATAATGAAGGGCATGTAAAAGGAACATCAGTATCAAATGAGGTAAGAGTCACATGGTGAAATAAAAATATTTTTCAAATTTGAAACACATTGTAGAACAACGTCTTCTTGGAACAACTTATATGCAGTGTTTTCGGAAAGTAAGACTTTTTCCACATTTTGTTACGTTACAGCCTTATTCTAAAATGGATTAAACTGTTTTTTCCCTCATCAATCTACACTCAATACCCCATAATGACAAAGCAAAAACTGGTTTGGGGGAAACTATCACATTTACATAAGTATTCAGACCCTTTACTCAGTACTTTGTTGAAGCACCTTTGGCAGCGATTACAGCCTCGAGTCTTCTTGGGTATGACGCTACAAGATTGGCACACCTATATTTGGGGAATTTCTCCCATTCTTCTCTGCAGATCCTCTCAAGCTCTGTCAGGTTGGATGGGGAGCGTCACTGCACAGCTATTTTCAGGTCTCTCCAGCGATGTTCGATCGGGTTCAAGTCCGTTCTCTGGCTGGGCCACTCAAGGACATACAGAGACTTGTCCCGAAGCCACTCCTGCATTGTCTTGATTGTGTGCTTAGGGTCGTTGTCCTGTTGGAAGGTGAACCTTCACCCCAGTCTGAGGTCCTGAGCGCTCTGCAGGAGGTTTTCATCAACAATCTCTCTGTACTTTGCTCCGTTCATCTTTCCCTCGATCCTGACTAGTCTCCCAGTCCATGCCGCTGAAAAACATCTCCACAGTATGATGCTGCCACCACTATGCTTCACCGCAGGGATGGTGCCAGGTTTCCTCCAGACGTGATGCTTGGCATTCAGGCCAAAGAGTTCAATCTTGGTTTCATCAGACCAGAGAATCTTGTTTCTCATGGTCTGCATCCTTTAGGTGCCTTTTGGCATTCTCCAAGCAGGCTGTCATGTGCCTTTTACTGAGGAGTGGCTTCCGTCTGGCCAATCTACCATAAAGGCCTGATTGGTGGAGTGCTGCAAGGAAGGACGTTCCAGAGGAACTCTGGAGCTCTGTCAGAGTGACCATCGGGTTCTTGGTCACCATGCTGACCAAGGCCCTTCTCCACCGATTGCTCAGTTTGGCCAGGCGGCCATCTCTAAGAAGAATGATTGAGGGCACTGTGGTACCTCTACACAATCCTGTCTCGCAGCTCTACAAACAATTCCTTCGCCCTCAACGCTTGTTTTTTGCTCTGACATGCACTGTCAACTGTGGGATCCTAAATAGACAGGTGTGTGCCTTTCCAAATCTTGTCCAATCAATTTAATTGACCACAGGTGGACTCCAATCAAGTTGTAGAAACATCTCAAGAATTGTCAATGGAAACAGTATGCACCTAAGCTCAATTTCGAGTCGCATAGCAAAGGGTCTGAATAACTATGTAGATAAGGTATTCCTGTTTTTATTTTTAATACATTTGAGAAAATGTTTAAACACCTGTTTTTGCTTTGTGATTATGGGGTATTGTGTGTAGATTGATGAGGAAAATGTTTTATTTACTCAATTTTAGAATAAGGCTGTAATGTAACAAAATGTGGAAAAAGTCAAGGGGTTGGAATACTTTCCGAATGCACTGTAAATTTAAAACCTGATTCAAGAAGCGAGAGTAATATTCACGTGTTCAGCACTACCTGCAGTGATATTACAATGTTGGCAACATGGCGGTCATTTTGGGGACACAGGAGGTTGTTCTTACCCAGCAGAGTGCCAACTGCAGCTGTAGCTCTGCCAGACGCCGCCCGATGCACATCCTCTTCCCAATGCCAAACGGCACATGGGCAAAGGGGTTGATGGGTCTGCTTTCTCTTAACCAACGCTCTGGCTTAAATAGGCTACTGTGCTCAAAGTACTCCTCATTGGCACCGAGAGCATGGCTGTTGATCATCAACACTGTCTGCAAATGAAAAACAAAAATCTTGATTAGACATCAATCAAATGTACATGTTAATTGATCCGAGACTGTAATCAACCGAACATGTGCTCTTAAATGAGGGAATTCGAAGTAATCCACTTACCCCCTTGGGAATGGAGTAATCCCCCAACACAGTGTCTTTGTCTAAGGTTCGACTCGTGAAGGGAACTGACGGCGATAACCTGCAGGAATTTGAAAACAGTGCTTGGGAATATAGCCTTGAAGCAGGGGGATGCATATACATGTAAGCTCTTTAGGATCAGTTGAACATACTCAAACCATTTCAAACGGAAAGTTGAAAGGAAATATAACTAATCCCCTGTCAAACGTTATAAGCATTCTCTGCGTGAGTTTACCTATTAAACTCTCAAAACACTTGTTACGTTTCAAACTCTTGTGACATCAGCACGAGATTTGGTGTTATTATCGGTGTGGTAGTACTAAGGTATTTAAGGACAACAACGTGACCCTACTGTTGTTGCTATAAGCTGTAGTGAATGGTCATCCTGTCATCATACCTCGTTATCTCACTATAAACTGTAATGAATGGTCATCCTGTCATCATACCTCGTTATCTCACTATAAACTGTAGTGAATGGTCATCCTGTCATCATACCTCGTTATCTCACTATAAACTGTAGTGAATGGTCATCCTGTCATCATACCTAGTTATCTCACTATAAACTGTAGTGAATGGTCATCCAGTCATCATACCTCGTTATCTCACTATAAACTGTAGTGAATGGTCATCCTGTCATCATACCTAGTTATCTCACTATAAACTGTAGTGAATGGTCATCCAGTCATCATACCTAGTTATCTCACTATAAACTGTAGTGAATGGTCATCCAGTCATCATACCTCGTTATCTCACTATAAACTGTAGTGAATGGTCATCCTGTCATCATACCTCGTTATCTCACTATAAACTGTAGTGAATGGTCATCCTGTCATCATACCTCGTTATCTCACTATAAACTGTAGTGAATGGTCATCCTGTCATCATACCTCGTTATCTCACTATAAACTGTAGTGAATGGTCATCCAGTCATCATACCTAGTTATCTCACTATAAACTGCTTGCCTACAGTTGTTTTTGAATTACCGAGGGCCATGGGTGGTTCGACATTACGCAACTACTCCATTGATTTGGAGTTGAGAAAAATGTATGTGTGTACTCCACACATACATTTAGTATGTGTCAGTATCGGCAACTGTATGGTTATTTCAGATTAAGATCTGAGGGGTACCGATAGCCTATAGCTAGCCTACTTAATGTGTTTTGCACTTGTGTTTGAGTGACATACAGTACAGTCTGTGACTGCGGTGTTGTTGTTTTTGCGTCAGTGGAATGTCTTACTGTACCTCATGGACTCCTTGAGGCAGGCCTTGAGGTAGGGCATTCTCTGGAGGTGCTCAGAACTGGGAGTCTGATTGGCAGGAAGAACTTCTCTAATTTCCTGGAGCAGCTTCCCCTGAGCGCATGGGTTACGGGAGAGGTTGAAAATAGCCCACAGCAAGCTGTTGGCAGTCTGGAAAAAACATTAACAGAGAGAGAGACAGAGAAAACAAGAGAAAACAAGAGAGAGAGCGAGAGAGAAAGAGAGAGAGAGAGAGAGAGAGAGAGAGAGAGATGTCAGACTCATTCAGAGAGATACTATGAACTGCATTCCATAGAGGGGTCCTACAGTTAATGGAGCTGAGGAATGTGAGGGGTTCCTCAGGGCCATTTCGTTCAAATCCGGACTGCAGACCAAATCACTGTTGAAACGGCTGTTTGTTTCTTCTCTCACAGGGAGGGAATACCTCTTAAAATGTGGAATGCAAAAAGGTCAAAGTAAGGAATGAAGTAAGGAGTAAAGTCAACAAAAATAAAGGATTAAGTATCATGTTTTCCCTGCTTATTGTTTGGAAAATAGAATAGTGAAATAGGCACTGGTGCAAGTGAATGATAAATCTGGCCCTATCCTTGTTTGAAGGACCGAGATTCAAAACCGGGTCTCAAGACTGTTAGCCCGCTAAAGCTAATGCCTAGGCATAAGGATTATCATGATTATCTCTGTTACATTTGATCCTTACCGTCTCCACTCCTCCAATCTGGAGCTCTGTGATGGCGGCGTACAGCTCCTTCTTGGACAGGTGACTGTGGCGGTAGATGTCACACAGGAAGTCGTCACTGGGCCCCGTTGCCTCTGTGTGGCGCTTTATCTTCTTGTCTATGTATACTTTGGCTAGAGACAACCGGAAGAGACAAACAGGAACTAATAAACTGATGGATATACACAGTATAAGGTAACAATGACTTCACATATGTATTATTTTTAAAGCTATTCTAATGGTCAACTTCATTCACCAAAACATGGATTCCATTTGAGAAAAGCTGCAACCAGTCATAAACAATGATAATTGTAAACATCTAAAAACATGAAGTCTATAGTAAACATGCCATAAAATGACCTCACTCACTTCCACTCCCTATCGCTTCTTTCAAAAGCCCTCAAAACAGCTTTCATCTCCTGAACTTGGCCACAAGTGCAACATACAATTGTTTAAGCATATGTTGCAGAACAGTGATTCAAATATTTTTTTCTGAATATCGATCTTAAGGGGGTTGGCCATCAGTGACAGAGTTGACAAGCCACTGAACGAGTTGACAGCAGGTACTCAAAACAGACATATTTTTGCCTCTAAAAATACAAGTTCAATACAAACATTTGTAAAATATGGAAAATTATTAATTTGAAAATCCCCAAATTGAGTTGAGTTGACGTTAGACAACATTTATAGAACAGAGTAGATGTTTTACGGAGTTGATAACAAAAAAAAAGAATCTTCATTCAAGTGGTTACCCGGGGGTGGGGAGCCCCCAAAGCTCATTGGCCCCCTGCCTCGGGTGTTGTGCTACGCCAGTGAGTATGTCTGTATGTGTGTGTGTGTGTGTGTGTGTGTGTGTGTGTGTGTGTGTGTGTGTGTGTGTGTGTGTGTGTGTGTGTGTGTGTGTGTGTGTGTGTGTGTGTGTGTGTGTGTGTGTGTGTGTGAGAGAGAGGGGGGACAGGCGCCTGCAAGCCACTGCCGAGCAAGCAACACAACAAACGATCAGTAGCAAAGCCCTGAGCCAACATTCCACTCCTCCCTCCTCCCCTCCAGCCCTCCATCCCGCCATCCCTCCCACTATTACAAATATTTGGGAGACCTCTCCCTCTTAGGTCATCCGGTTTACTACCACTCTGGCTGTGTCATGTAAGAAGTGGAGGGCCAACTGCATTGATCACAGAGGCACCCGGTTCATATCTCTCTCTCTCTGCTATCACCTGACTGGAAATGTGCTCAAAACAGTTTGTGGGTCATACGTCATCTGGAGAGCTGAAAAACACGCGCTGTGGTGTAGGGATTGGGGGGTTGCCTAGGGAGGGGTTTAAAGTGAATGTGGTGGGCTGAGAGGTTTCAACAGGGGGAGAGAGGACAGGGAGAGGAAGTTCCTTTAGAAGGAGGGTGGCTGGACGTGAGAGCGGGGGTTGGGGGGTTGATATGGAGGTTGTGAGTTTAAGAAAGGGGGAAAAGAAGATGGGGTTGTTTTAGACGTGGTTGGGAGCCAGATCAGGGGGCATTGAGGTTTCAGCTGGGACATGGAGGGGAGGTTTCAGGGGGGACAGAGGGGACGTGGAGTTGAGGTTTCAGGGGGGTCAGAGGGGACATGGAGGGGAGGTTTCAGGGGGGACAGAGGGGACATGGAGGGGAGGTTTCAGGGGGGACAGAGGGGACGTGGAGGGGAGTTTTCAGGGGGGACAGAGGGGACGTGGAGGTGAGGTTTCAGGGGGGACAGAGGGAACATGGAGGTGATGTTTCAGGGGGGACAGAGGGGACGTGGGGGTGAGGTTTCAGGGGGGACAGAGGGGACATGGAGGGGAGGTTTCAGGGGGGACAGAGGGGACATGGAGGGGAGGTTTCAGGGGGGACAGAGGGGATGTGGAGGGGAGGTTTCAGGGGGGACAGAGGGGACATGGAGGGGAGGTTTCAGGGGGGGACAGAGGGGAGGTTTCAGGGGGGACAGAGGGGACATGGAGGGGAGGTTTCAGGGGGGACAGAGGGGACGTGGGGGTGAGGTTTCAGGGGGGACAGAGGGGACGTGGAGGTGAGGTTTCAGGGGGGACAGAGGGGACATGGAGGGGAGGTTTCAGGGGGGACAGAGGGGACATGGAGGGGAGGTTTCAGGGGGGGACAGAGGGGAGGTTTCAGGGGGGACATGGAGGGGAGGTTATTTTAGAGGGATGGGGAGGGGAGTGGCAAGCGAGAGTCGGGGGCATTGAAAAGGTGTTAGAGGTTGTTTGTACCTGTGCTGAATATACGGTCCCATGCCATAGTGTGGGCCTGCCAGGTTTTGGTGTTCAGTTTTTTGTGGAGCTCCACTGGCGTGACCATCATCATCCCAAATGTGCTCATCATCTACGTAGATATATATATAGAGAGAGAGAGAGAGAGAGAGAGAGAGAGAGAGAGAGAGAGAGAGAGAGAGAGAGAGAGAGAGAGAGAGAGAGAGAGAGAGAGAGAGAGAGAGAGAGACTTTAAATGTACAATCAAATAAAGACATACAGTAAGAATGTATTGTTGCAAGTAACTATTCATTTCCAAGGTCTTCCTACAGTATTTCAATGGCAATTTATAGCACATGGCCATGGTTACTATAACAAAAAATGGTATGACCTTTTTTACGATGTTTTTGTCTCCTGCTTCCTGCATGTGGTATTATTGATTTGCTCCAGTAATTTACAGCCAGCCCCCACACGAGAGATAGTCTATTGCTACATCAGTAACTGTCGCTGTGGTGATTATAGCCCACTCATTCAAGTGAACTCAATGACCTGCGCTCTTTCTATAGGCTCAGAGAGCGAGCGCGCAATCTAGCTGTGTCACAAAAAGCCAGTGTTAAGGAAGCTACTCTAAAAATATAGTTTACCAAGATACACATTACTTCACACTGGAATAAGTTAAGCTACACTAAAGCTTCCCTTTATAAAAAAAAAATGTTTAATTAACTAAAGTCACTTTGAACAAGTAGTTCACTGCCTCCGAACTGCTTAGTGAAAATTATAACATGTAAATCTGAAGTGTCATAGACGACAAATTGTAAAAACAGTTCAGTAGAGTCAGATTGTTAAGATAATTAAATTTTGTAATTTTTCCTATTAATGACAAAAAGTGAGAATTAGGCAGGTCTGAAATTATTGACTTCTTCACATATGTTTTATTATATTTTTGCAACAACAGTAGTTTGTAGTTCCAGTAGTTAGCTACACCGCTACATGGTAAAAACAGTAGTTAACATTGAAAACACAAGCTAAATTATAATTTAGTTCAACTACCACCAAGCTACTGCAAAATGGAGTTAAATTATTAGTTGAACTACGTGTAGTTCACTACTTCCCAACACTCCAGAAAGATCACTAAGGTTATCAAGTCGGGGTCTTCAGCTGCGCCCACAACACAGTCTACCGTTCACTATGCAGATAGTAATTCGATGTGTAAAATCAATAACCACTTACTGTTTTTATGGACATGATAAAGGTCATAGCCTCCTCGTTGACGTTGTCATGCAGAAGTCCGAATCTTTTGTCATAGAGCACTAAGCAAATGGCTGTAAGCATAACGAGGATCAACAATTACATCATAAACATTTGAAAACATGAATTGATTAACAACATAAATTGATTTATGAATGAATTAACTCTTCCTGAGTAACAAATCATTTATACCGTGTATTCATTCTAATAAGAGGTTTACTAAATTGTGTTTTTTAAAACAATAACATTATATTTAGAATAATGTAATGTATTTAATACATCTGAATTACATATAAGCAACAATTGATATCTAGCTACAAATATGTTATTTATTTATATCCTAATCATTCAATAGAGTACGTACTCTCCATTGACCATTTATTCAATTCGAAGTACAAGTCCTCAAATCGTCCATTGTCAGTCACTTGTCCAATTCTACTAACGAAATCCACCAACACCTACATTTTGGAGAGAGAAATTACAGTAAATACCAGACATTCTTTGATCAAATTCACGTTGAACTGTACTGTTTTAACGCAGAGAAATGATCTTACAAACCTGATTTATTTTTCCATCAAGTTTCGCGACTTCGGTGGGTTTCATCAATTTCTGCTGAAATGCGCTTCTCACCCTCTGCCAGTCTTTCCCTTCCCTAAAAATCATGCGCAAAAATATGAGCTATTTTATCTGTATACTTCTGCTAAGCAAATAGCTTGATATCATATTAATATTGAAAAGTGCTACTTACAGAATAAGAAGTCCATACGCCTCGTCTCTGAAGTCTCGGTATGCTTTCCAGGGTTTAATCTCCAGACGCTGCGGGTAAACGCTCTCCTTTCTGTACAGCGTTTCCAGCAAACAAGGTGCGCCAATATGGACCGATTCAAAGGAGCCGAGTTTCATCCGGAAAATCTTGCCGAATTTCTTATGGTAATCAATCTAAAAGAAAGAAATATCATTCACAATACATTTAATTCACCCAAAACAGATTTGATTATTTATTAAACTAAATTAACAAGTGTATATTTTCTCTCGAAAATGACATTTTATTTTCAATGCTTAATCTTATTATTCCTATAGCCTAATTATAATAATTGTTTTATCATTTACCAATGCGTCATGTTGTCTTTGCAGCCCTCCTTTGCGGAGTAGTTCTATCAAACTGCCAAATAAGGGCCAATTGGTGGGTCCAGGTATCGAATAAAGGCTCTGAGTTTGCGAGGGAAGACTTTGTCGACAAGGCGCAACGACCGCAGCATCCTTCGAGTCCAGGACGCACACTGAAGATGTTGGCTTGAACTGCTGCAACCCAACCGTGTTCTTTTTTAACAATTCGACTATCTGTGGTACCTTTTGGATTTGTGCCCTCATTCTCAACCAGCGATAGGCTAATAGAGGATATATTCTGGGGAACTTGACGCTCAACACGAATTATTGTATTTGCGTAAGTTGTTGGAAACTTGGAACTGCACAGGCTTCTCGTTTCTTGGAACTGTCACACCTTCCACAATATATATATACTCTGAGAGTGTTTATTCCGGACGAACCCGTAACCAATCAGGGATCAGTCCTGCATGGTGTAGCCGTTGAGCCCACACCATTCATTTATGGATCAATGTTGTGACGATCGCATGACTCCAGATAGACGGAGGAAGTGCCCTTGCCCCCGCTTTATAAATAAACATATCGGCCTAAACTGAAGGTGAACGGAAGGTGAAGCGGTTCGCTTGAACCATAGTGGAGTCCACCACGGGAGGCTGCGGAGGGGAGAACGGCTCATAATAATGGCCGGAAGGGAGCAAATGGAATGCCATCAAACACCTGGAAACCATGTATTTGATGTATTTGATAAAGGTCCACACATCCTACTCCAGTCATTAACACAAGCCCGTTCTCCCCAATTAAGCTGCCACCAATCTCCTGCTGACTGTCCACAATTGGGAAAACCAAAGGCAGTATTACTACTGTACCACAGTTCTGTCATTTGCACAAATATTTACTTAATACCCTCAGCTCATACTATTTGGCAATGATGTGCAATTCCTACTATTTGGCAAGGATGCACAATCTGTTTTTCCACAAGTGATAAAAAATACATTATATAGACAAAAGTATGTGCACACCCCTTCAAATTAGTGGATTTGGCGATTTCAGCCACACCCGTTGCTGACATGTGTATACAATCGAGAACACAGCCATGCAATCTCCATAGACAAACATTGGCAGTAGAAACCGTCATAGGATGCCACCTTTCCAACAAGTCAGTTTGTCAAATGTCTGCCCTGCTAGAGCTGCCTCGGTCAACTGTAAGTGCTGTTATTGTGAAGTGGAAACTTCTAGGAGCAACAACTGCTCAGCTGTGAAGTGGTAGGCCACACAAGCTCACAGAATGGGACTGCCGAATTCTGAAAGACGTGCGTAAAAATGTCCTCGGTTGCAACACTCACTACCGAGTTCCAAACTGCCTCTGGAAGCAATGTAACTGTTAGTTGGGAGTGTCATGAAATGGGTTTCCATGGCCGAGCAGCTGCACACAAGCCTAAGATCTCCATGTGCAATGCCAAGCGTCAGCTGGAGTGGTGTAAAGCTCGCCGTCATTGGACTCTGGAGCAGTGGAAACGCGTTCTCTGGAGTGATGAATCACGCTTCACCATCTGGTAGTCCGATTGAGTTTGGCAGATGCCAGGAGAACGCTATCTGCTCCAATGCATAGTGCCAACTGTAATGTTTGGTGGAGGAGGAATAATGGTCTGGGGCTGTTTTTCATAGTTCTGGCTAGGCCTCTTAGTTCCAGTGAGGGGAAATGTTAACGCTACAGCATACAATGACATTCTAGACGATTCTGTGCTTCCAACTTTGTGGCAACAGTTTGGTGAAGGCCCTTTCCTGTTTCAGCATGACAATGCCTCCATGCACAAAGCAAGGTCCATACAGAAATGGTTTGTCGAGATTGGTGTGAAAGAACTTGACTGGCCTGCACAGAGCCCTGACCTCAACCCCATCGAACACCTTTGGTGTCACGGCTGTCGACAAAAGAGGACCAAGGTGCAGCGTGGTCAGCGTACATTTTCTCTTTTATTTATATGAAAGACGCCGAACAAAACAATAAACACTACAAAACAAACCGTGAAGCTAAAGGCTTTGTGCCCTAAACAAAGTCAACTTCCCACAAAGACAGGTGGAAAAAAGGGCTACCTAAGTATGGTTCTCAATCAGAGACAACGATAGACAGCTGTCCCTGATTGAGAACCCTACCCGGCCAAAACATAGAAATACAAATCGTAGAACATAGAATACCCACCCCAACTCACACCCTGACCAACCAAAATAGAGACATAAAAAGGATCTCTAAGGTCAGGGCATGACATTTGGGATGAACTGGAATGTAGATTGTGAGCCAGAACTAATTGCCCAACATCAGTGTCCAACCTATTAATGCTCTTGTGGCTGAATGGAAACAAGTCCTGCTGCAATGTTCCAACATCTAGTGGAAAGCCTTCCCAAAAGAGTGGAGGCTGTTATTGCAGCAAAAGTGGGACGAACTCCATATTAATGCCCATGATTTTAGAATGAGATGTTCGACGAGCAGCTGTCCATATATTTTTGATCATGTAGTATACATCTTATAGGTGTCTCTAGTGGTCAATTTCATTGGTTAGAATATGTTTTTGATAGTTTGTGGTAATGGAGAATTCTCACTTCCATCAGTAGAATTAGAACAAATATAACTACTTATAATTATTATATTTCTATGGTTTTAAGCCCAGTAGCCTATACCAGAAAGGTATGGAAGGCTCTGTCATAATGGCATATCAATCAACCTTTTGACATGACTGCAATAAAAACTTAGTTGAGGGATGAGTTTCCCTCCTTGTGGTAAGCTTCACACCCAACACGTCAGCAGTCACATTAGGAGGGCATGTCAGCGATGGCATGTTTTTGGATAACCTGCGATGAAGCCCGTGCATAATGTTGTTGCCCTGTAAAAGGGCTTCCTCACAGAGATGCCATCGTAATAACATTGAACCCTGAGCAATGTTTGTTGGAGGGGTTATGAGGGTCCTCAACACACTATCCTACAGAAATCGCCAGGATGAGGCTCCGTAAACTCTTATAATTAATGATGACTTGAGGAACCGTGGAGTTCCTCATGGAACCATTGCTATTCAATGGTTCATATTTGCACCTTTGGTTAGTTGAGGAACCTTTTAATGGTTCAATGTATTAATGGTTCCTGGAGGAACCCTGGAGTGGAATCGTGTCCTTGTAGGGGTGTGGCGTTAAGATATATATTTTTGGGGCCACCCATTAGAGTAAACGTCATTCCTGTTCATCTGTTCTGTTCTGTATTGTCATCACATGTCAAGTTTCATGTTTTAATGTCACATGCACAAGTACAGTGAAATGCCTTTCTTGCAAACTCAAAAACCAACAATGCAATAATCAATAACAATGTATTACAAAAAAACAACAACACGAGAAATAAGAATAAGAAATATGAAATACACAAAGTAAATAAGCATGCTATATACAGGAAATATTTTAAAAAGTCAGTTCCAGTACCATATTAACAATGTGCAGGGAGGGATACTGGAGAGATGGAGGTAGACAGGGGTATGGTGACTATATACAGGGTCAGTTCCAGTACCATATTAACAATGTGCAGGGATATTGGAGCGATGGAGGTAGATATGTATAGGGGTAAGGTGACTAGGCAACAGGATATAAGATTAACAGAGTGCTGTAGTGTGTGCGTGAGTGTGTGTGTGTGTGTGTTGGAGTGAGTGTGTGTGTGTGTGTGTGTGTGTTGGAGTGAGTGTGTGTGAATGTGTAGGGCCCTGTGAGTGTGTAGGGCCCTGTGAATGTGTAGGGCCTTGTGAGTGTGTAGGGTCCTGTGAATATGTAGGGCCCTGTGAGTGTGTATGGCCCTGTGAGTGTGTAGGGCCTTGTGAGTGTGTAGGGCCCTGTGAGTGTGTATGGCCCTGTGAATGTGTAGGGCCTTGTGAGTGTGTAGGGCCTTGTGAATGTGTAGGGCCTTGTGAATGTGTAGGGCCCTGTGAGTGTGTATGGCCCTGTGAATGTGTAGGGCCCTGTGAATGGGTAGGGCCCTGTGAGTGTGTAGGGCCTTGTGAATGTGTAGGGCCCTGTGAGTGTGTATGGCCCTGTGAATGTGTAGGGCCCTGTGAATGTGTAGGGTCCTGTGAATGTGTAGGGTCCTGTGAATGTGTAGGGCCCTGTGAGTGTATAGGGCCCTGTGAATCTGTAGGGTCCTGTGAATGTGTAGGGTCCTGTGAATGTGTAGGGTCCTGTGAATGTGTAGGGCCCTGTGAGTGTGTAGGGTCCTGTGAGTGTGTAGGGCCCTGTGAATGTGTAGGGCCTTGTGAGTGTGTAGGGTCCTGTGAATATGTAGGGCCCTGTGAGTGTGTATGGCCCTGTGAGTGTGTAGGGCCTTGTGAGTGTGTAGGGCCCTGTGAGTGTGTATGGCCCTGTGAATGTGTAGGGCCTTGTGAGTGTGTAGGGCCTTGTGAATGTGTAGGGCCTTGTGAATGTGTAGGGCCCTGTGAGTGTGTATGGCCCTGTGAATGTGTAGGGCCCTGTGAATGGGTAGGGCCCTGTGAGTGTGTAGGGCCTTGTGAATGTGTAGGGCCCTGTGAGTGTGTATGGCCCTGTGAATGTGTAGGGCCCTGTGAATGTGTAGGGTCCTGTGAATGTGTAGGGTCCTGTGAATGTGTAGGGCCCTGTGAGTGTATAGGGCCCTGTGAATCTGTAGGGTCCTGTGAATGTGTAGGGTCCTGTGAATGTGTAGGGTCCTGTGAATGTGTAGGGTCCTGTGAATGTGTAGGGTCCTGTGAGTGTGTAGGGTCCTGTGAGTGTATAGGGTCCTGTGAGTGTGCATAGCGACAGTGCAAAAAAATGTGATAAAAGGTCAATAATGATACAAGTTTAACTTCGATAGTCCGTATAGCTATTGTGTTATCTATTCATCAGTCGTATTGCTTGGGGATAGAAGCTGTTCAAGAGCCTGTTGGTGTCAGACTTGCTGCACCAGTACTTCTTGCCGTGCGGCAGCAGAGAGAATAGTCTATGGCTTGGGTGGTTGGAGTCTTTTACGATTTTCCGGGCCTTCTTTTCACACCGTCTGATGTAGAGGTCCTGGATGGCAGGGAGCTCGGCCCCAGTGATGTACTGTCCACACCACCCTCTGTAGCGCCATGCGATTGAGGGCGGTGCTATCGCCATACTAAGCAGTGATGCAGCCAGTCAATATGCTCTCAATGGTGCAGCTGTAGAACCTCTTAAAGATTTGAGGTCCCATGCCAAACTTTTTCAAACTCCTGAGGGCAAAGAGGCCTTCTTCACGACTGTGTGTGCGTGTTTGGACCATTTGAAGTCTTTAGTGATTTGGACACAGAGGAACTTGAAGCTGTCTACCTGCTCCACAGCCGCCCCGTCGATGTGGATTGGGGCGTGCTTACTCCTTCGTTTCCTGTAGTACACGATCAGCTCCTTGGTCTTGCTGACGTTGAGGGACAAGTTGTTGCTCCGGCACCACACTGCCAGGTCACTGACCTCCTCCCTGTAGGCTGACTCATCGTCGCCGGTGATCAGGCCTCCCACCGCTGTGTCGTCAGTGAACTTGATGATGGCGTTGGAGTCGTGCTCTGCCACGCAGTCATGGGTGAACAGGGAATACAGGAGGGGACTATGCACACATCCCTGTGGCCCCTGTTAAGGGTCAGCGTGGCAGAGGTGATGTTGCCTACCCTCACCACCTGGGGTCATCCCGTCAGGAAGTCCAGGATGAAGTTGCAGAGGGAGGTGTTTAGACCGAGAGTTCTAAGCTTGGTGATGAGCTTGGAGTGGACAATGGTGTTGAACGCTGAGCTGTAGTCAATGAACAGAATACTAACATAGGTATTCTTCTTATCTAGGTGGGTGAGGGCAGTGTGGAGAGCAATTGAGATTGTATCGTCTAGGATCTGTTGGAGCGGTATGCAAATTGGAGTGGGACTCTTGGGTGTCTGGGATGATGGAGGTAATATGTGCCTTGACCACCCTCTCAAAGCACTTCATGATTACAGAAGGTTGAACACTGAACGTTCTGTAGCTTCAATGAGGCTAACAGAGGTCCATGAGTTCCTCAAGAGCTTATGCAAATCCCAGAGTTGGAATAGTTAGCACTTTATTACTATATATAATCAGCAATGTTAAAAGTATTAATATTATTATATTATATTATATGTAATATGTATATCATATAATATGTAATATGTAATATGCATAAATATTCAAGGAAATAAACATGTGCAGTGTACAAAATGAACATGATAAATAGGAATGACATACAGTGCATTCGGTAAGTATTCAGACCACTTGACGTTACAGTCGTATTCTAAAATCTATTAAATTAAATGTTTCCCTCATCAATCTACACACAATACCCCATAATGACAAAGCAATAACCGGTTTTTCGATTTCTTTGCAATCAATTTTTTTTTAAATCCCAGTAATGTCACATTTATATAAGTATTCAGACCCTTTACTCAGTACTTTGTTGACGCACCTTTGGCAGCAATTACAGCCTTGAGTCTTCTTAGGTATGACGCTACAAGCTTGGCACACCTGTATTTGGGGAGTTTCTCCCAAATATCTTTCTCCCAAATACCTCTCTACCTTCAATGCTTCAGAAGTTTTTTGGTACTCTTCCCCAGATCTGTGCCTCAACACAATCCTGTCTCGGAGCTCTATGGACAATTCCCCTCGACTTCATGGCATGGTTTTTGCTCTGACATGTACTGTTAACTGTGGGACCTTATATAGACAGGTGTGTGCCTTTCCAAATCATGTCCAATCAAATGGATTTACCAGAGGTGGACTCCAATCAAGTTGTAGAAACACTTCTCTTTGTCATTATGGGGTATAGTGTGTAGATTGATGAGGGAAACATTTAATTTAATAGATTTTAGAATACGACTGTAACGTAACAAAATGTGGAAAAAGTCAAGGGGTCTGAATACTTTCCGAATGCACTGTACGCTAATGAGGGGCCAAAAATAACTATCTGAAAGCCACGCCTTCATTCTGATAGGCTGCCACCTCTACAATATATTATTAAAAAGGTTCAAAATCAAACCCCTCCCATCACAAAAAGATTCTGGTTTGAACCTTTACACAGGGGTTCTACTAAGCTAATATAGGGAATTGTCTTAAGATCGTCATACCATGGATCATTTAGTTATTCGATTTGGAATTGTTATTTGGCTCATCTCGCTCTAGTGACTCCTTGTCACGAGAGCTGTCGTCAGTTGGACGGTGTTTCCTCTGACACATTGGTGCGGCTGGCGTCTGGGTTAAGCGGTCAGGTGTTAAGAAGCATGGTTTGGTGGGTCATGTTTCGCAGGACGCATGACTTGACCTTCGCCTCTCCCGAGCCCGTTGTGGAGTTGCAGCGATGAGACAAGGTCATAGTTGGATCGCAATTGGTTATCACAAAATTGGGGAGAAAAAGGGGGTAAAAATACAAAATAAATATGTAGTAAAAATAAAGATTATGGTTTGAAGTGTCTGTCTTATATCTAGGATATATAAGAAAACTCAGGATTTTTGTTTGTTTTTTGGACACTAATTTAACCCCTATTTTAGTTGGCACAAAACTACCTCCATACTCCATACATTTTCTAAACCTGGTTATTTCCAGACAAGTCTGGGTCGTAGAGCAAAACAAAGAAAACCATCGTGTTCGTGAGAGTCTCATCTTTCCATAGACTGTAATAGCCAAAATGTTCAGACGCTACAGACGTTTTTTGTGAGAAGACCGATTTTTGGGATGTCTCCTGGTCTGACAAACACCGCTGTAGCTCTGCCACTTTCCACCGCCGGTGCGGAAGGCCGACATGGGCAGATTCTGTGGATTGAGACTCAGCCCATGCAAAAATACATATCTCTAGCTGAAACTGACGGAGTTTGATGGGGTTGTTTCTTAGATTGACGGGTGAGTTAATAACCTCATAAGGATAATAACAACAACAATGTCTATGGAAGCTCTGAATCTGTATAGAAACAATGGAGGTGAAAGATTGTCTTATAATGATATGTACAAAAAACGTAAACATTAATCAAAAGTAATTTCATAAAACCTTAAAACGTGCAGTACAATTAGGTTTCAGTGCGTCTAGCAATAACGTCTCCATTTCTGACATAAAATCAATTTTTCTTGTGTGAAAAAACGTCCAGCATCAAAAGCGTGTCTACCATAATCTACCATTCGATGAAATATCCTACACACGAGATAACTCCTTGTTTTCTTACGGCACATCAGAAGCCGACAGATAAGGGATTTGCTCAAGATGAACTGGGGGGGAGAGGGCAGCGGGTGTACTCCCTAGACTTAAAGAGAAGAATCATCAACATACAGAGCACAGGAACCCGATGACCCAAGCTTGCGCTCCCCCTAAATTGATAGGTCAGTGAGTTCGGAGAGTGTACCCAGAGACCACACAAACATACCTTTGCATTTTAGGGTGTATTTAGAGAGGAGAGAGCATGAGTCATTCTGTGAGAGCAAAAACATATTCCAGTCACATAGCTGTTCACATACTAGCACTGCCTTTAGAATCCCATTCACACACATGTACCCACACACATTGACAAGCATGTATGCTTGTATGTACACACGCACGTACGCACACACACACACACACACACACAGGGTGAAATAAAAGCAAGGTTAGATAACTCCAAATAGTGATAATTGCCCCTCCTTTTACATTGCTCATATCACAGATACCCAACACAGAGCTGCATGTGGTCCCCTGCGATTATGAAGGTTCGTTCAATAAAAGTTCATATTTCCTGTATTACCTTGTCATTTAGCAAGTCAAGACAAATATTTTAGTGAGGTGAAGTCCTCTGCAATCAAATGGATGTTTCCAAAAATAATCTTGATCCCTCAGCTCACATAGCTCCCATGCTAATTCAAGTCATCCTCCTTTCAAAAGCTTTGAACAAAACCCAAGGCTCTGGTTGACCTGGCATTTGGATTATTGGCCTATTGCTGAACGTAGGCTGTCTATTATTAGACGATGTATGGCTGATGGGTGGAATTTAAAGTTAAAGGAGATCTCTGTGAACCCATTGACCATAATAGTTAACTGTGCAGAGCAGTATTTAGGTCCGGATTGCCTGCACTAGCATGGGATCTACTCTGAACTCTTACTCATAACCTACTCTTTAAAGGGACAATCTGCAGTTGCTACATCCATTTTGGGACTTCTGATGTGTACCCATTGATTCTTGAAGAATATAACTTCTAAATGACTCATGAGCTTAGTTTAACTGGTGTACCCCATCAGAACCCAAAATATAAGCTTGTTTTACTCTGATGTTCGGAAACAACGTCAATGTAAATCAACACTGTATAGCCTCAGAACATGATTGAAATTATAATTTTGATATCATGGATGGTCAGTCTTTGCATCCATAGCTCTGTCTATGAATTTGAGAGTGGCTACATTTCTCCAGGCCCATCCCATAGCTCTCACTACTCTTTATTATTGTTTCAACTGCAGATTGCACCTTTAAAGGGCTTGAATGTGATGTATGAAAAGGTCTTTGTAAATTACTTTGAATTATTACTCTCCCTTGCATGCAGTCTTGGGTCTTGGAATACACTCTATAGCGGAGAATGGGGTGAGATGGAACGGTGACTACTGACTCAGGACTATCCCAAAGATGTTGTAATACATGAGGTATATCTCTAATCAAAAGTCATTCTTCGATTCCAGAGATCCAGAAACTGCAAATTACAAATATTTGTGAAAATTGGGAAATGTTTCTGTTGAATGGCTATTGGTGGAAAAGAAATTGGTGGAATGAAAATTCCATTTTGTTGAACAGACGTATGGAACATACTACAATGCTATAGTATAAGGCTTACTATAAATTATACTTTATTATAGTTGGTATTATTCACACTAGTGTACACATCTTGTTTAGGTAGTTTTTCTTGTGGAGATAAAAAAAACTGAAGTCAATAGCAAAACAAAAGCTTAAACGTAGACATCTCTTAGAAACAAGACATCTCTATAAACATCTCATGGGCAATATTTACATCTCCCTATACTGTCCATTCCAATCCAAATCAATTGTTTGGGGTTGAACAGGAGGTGAAAATAGTATACTATGCTGTGAATGAAATTCAATACTTTTTGTAACTACTGTGCATGGGAAAGATTTATGATGGGGTCGTTTTTCTACATTTCTACAGGGGACCAGACTTGGGTTCAAATACTATTAGAAATAATTTCAAATACTTTAGCTGTGCTTGGTTGAGACATGCCTGTTCCAATGGAACTGATAGAAAACTCCCTATTTGTCCCTGAAGTCCTTATTTGACCAATTTTACCAGCATCCAGGGTTGAATCCTTCAAGAATTATAAGACGAGTTTGGTCCCAGGTTTGATTCCAGTTGCCTATTGACTTCACTTTTGTATTTGCACAGTAGGCCAATATGTTTTGGCATCTTGAGTGAATTATCTTGCCAAAGGTAGCATGCAAATGATAGGCTCATCCAAAACAAACCCAAAAACCTGAAGACAAACACATCACTGCTCTACGCCACGTTGCTGCACTACATTACCTGTGTAAACAGGTCAACAGATATAATCAGGTATAAACAGCAGTCACCAGGTTTGGGATCAATTCCATTTCAATTCAGTCAATTCGGGAAGTAGGCTAAACTGAAAAGTCAAATTCCAATAGACTTGGAAAGTGAAGACGTTACAAAACGTCACAAAAAGTGGAGACACAACTAGCGTTTTTTGAAAATTGTCCCATTTGCTAGTGGTAGTAATGCGGTAGTAATGCACTGTATATAAGTGATTTGCCTCACTCCACAGTTAGTCAAGATGCTTAGCTAGCCAACAAATGTTGTTTACAGTTAATTAGCAACTGGTTCTACACTCTTTTGCTACAGTAGCTACCGTAGCACTGCTCTGTCAATAGCATGTCTCCAAAAATGGCGAGGTGTCTGTCTTCAGTTGTTTACAAGAGTCATCAAAACTCTTTTCAAGTGTATTCTAAATTACCCTCATTGACAAAATGTTTAATTTAAATTCAGAACGATTCAATACACATGTTGCATAAGATGTCATTATAATTATTTTTTTACCACCTTTTTCTTGGTATCTTGGTATCCAATTGTTAGTAGTTACTGTCTTGTCTCATCGCTACAACTCCCGTACGGGCTCAGGAGAGACAAAGGTCAAGAGCCATGCGTCCTCCGAAACACAACCCAACCAACTGCTTCTTAACACAGCGCGCATCCAACCCAGAAGCCAGCCACACCAATGTGTCGGAGGAAACACCATACACCTAGCAACCTGGTCAGCGTGCACTGCACCCGGCCCGCCACAGGAGTCACTAATGCACGATGAGATAAGGATATCCCTACCGGCCAAATCCTGCCTTGTGCATCGCCCCATGAACCTCGCGGTCGCGGCCGGCTGCGACAGAGCCTGGGCTCGAACCCAGAGTCTCTGGTGGCACAGCTAGCACTGCGATGCGGTGCCTTAGACCACTGTGCCACCCGGGAGGCCCATAAGATGTAATTTTGACAATGGGGTTTGAATACTTGTAAATTTATTGCTTAGACATTTAGCAATAGATCGCTCTTATCCAGAGTGACTTACAGGAGCAATTAGGGTTATAATAAGTGCCTTGCACATTATCTGTGCTATCCGGGATCCTTGGGACATCCCTACCCCATTGCAGTAGAAAATGGTTATGGTAAGGGTTAGGGATGTCCAAAGGGCACCAGATAGCACTGACTCAGGTGCACATCGACAGATTTTTCACCTAGTCGGCTCGGGGATTCAACCAAGCGACCTTTCGGGTTACTGGCCCAACGCTTTTAACCACTAGGCTACCTGCCCCTTTCCCCCCCCCTAAAACAATGATGTTTCGAGTCTTGAAGCAAATGAACAGCACATTTATAATAGTTTGGATTACGCCACTAACAGACTGCTACGGAGGCATCAGTAGTAGAGGGTTGATTGCATGAGGAACACCCATCAAACACTTTGCCCTTAATGACACTTTACCTCTGGTAAATGTGTTGAAGCTCTTGACCCCAGATAGACCCCTCTCTGGCAACATGGCCCAGTAGCCCCTCAACTTATCTTATCATGGCAGTAGTTGGCAAATAGTGGCTCTGTATGTCACTGTGTACCTCTGGTCATGTCGTCTGCTCTGATTGCAATAGGCACCTTAGCAGAGGTGGTCGCAGTGGAGTTAATCAAGGAGGGTTAAA
Organism: Salvelinus alpinus; assembly: GCF_045679555.1. Classification (NCBI taxonomy): domain Eukaryota; kingdom Metazoa; phylum Chordata; class Actinopteri; order Salmoniformes; family Salmonidae; genus Salvelinus; species Salvelinus alpinus. The sequence continues at coordinate 50,084,072 of NC_092097.1, forward strand.
TGTCAGAGGTTATTCGGGTTTGGGTATGGGTATGAGCTGATCTACTTACCGTTTTGGGAGTCAATATAGTCCTCTCAAAAAGAAGGTCCCGTAACAGTATGTATAGTATCCTTGAGATGGACGTCATCTGTTTATGTTGTGATCATACCATAGTTTACTCTAAAGTAAAAGTTTGTCCTCCGCTATTACCTGGCTGCTAAAATGTTTCAGTTTATGTGACAAAACAAGCAATCTTAGTGTCGAGAATAATTGAAACATCTAAACCGCTGTGAAATATATTTTCAATAACTGAAAATGTTGTATTTTCAGCTGTTTGAAGTTGGTGTACAATACTGAAAGTAAAAAGACGCAAAAAATGAATCTTAAGGATGGGAAGCACAGAACTAGGACACAAATGGATCTACCACTTATCAGACTTGCTTTCAATGAGAATGACAGCTCTATAACTCACATTTCTATGTGAATTTGGTCAGGTCGCACACAATGCTACATATTGCGCCATTAAAAGTGGTATGGGACAAGGAATCAACTTGAGATTAGACCATTTTGTAGGTCTGAAAATGTCTGACATTTTTTTTAGAGCGAACTATCACTTTATGTAGGCTTTATACTGTTGAAATCCAAATGAGCACATTGCTTCACTCTCAAACAACCAGGGTCTCATTTCCGAGTTGTGATGTAACTTAAGCTTTACGATGATTGTGCCATATGTAGCATTTTGTGTTTCCCAAACAAAGACGTAGAGAGAATGTTGGCTATGTGTTGATACTGATAGGATTGAAAGAAAAACAGCGCTGCTCTTGGATCAGCTTTCTCCATTTATATTTGTTATGGATCCCCATTAGTTCCTGCCAAGGCAGCAGCTACTCTTCCTGGGGTTTATTATGGATCCCCATTAGTTCCTGCCAAGGCAGCAGCTACTCTTCCTGGGGTTTATTATGGATCCCCATTAGTTCCTGCCAAGGCAGCAGCTACTCTTCCTGGGGTTTATTAAGGATCCCCATTAGTTCCTGCCAAGGCAGCAGCTACTCTTCCTGGGGTTTATTAAGGATCCCCATTAGTTCCTGCCAAGGCAGCAGCTACTCTTCCTGGGGTTTATTATGGATCCCCATTAGTTCCTGCCAAGGCAGCAGCTACTCTTCCTGGGGTTTATTAAGGATCCCCATTAGTTCCTGCCAAGGCAGCAGCTACTCTTCCTGGGGTTTATTATGGATCCCCATTAGTTCCTGCCAAGGCAGCAGCTACTCTTCCTGGGGTTTATTAAGGATCCCCATTAGTTCCTGCCAAGGCAGCAGCTACTCTTCCTGGGGTTTATTAAGGATCCCCATTAGTTCCTGCCAAGGCAGCAGCTACTCTTCCTGGGTTTTATTATGGATCCCCATTAGTTCCTGCCAAGGCAGCAGCTACTCTTCCTGGGGTTTATTATGGATCCCCATTAGTTCCTGCCAAGGCAGCAGCTACTCTTCCTGGGGTTTATTATGGATCCCCATTAGTTCCTGCCAAGGCAGCAGCTACTCTTCCTGGGGTTTATTATGGATCCCCATTAGTTCCTGCCAAGGCAGCAGCTACTCTTCCTGGGGTTTATTATGGATCCCCATTAGTTCCTGCCAAGGCAGCAGCTACTCTTCCTGGGGTTTATTATGGATCACCATTAGTTCCTGCCAAGGCAGCAGCTACTCTTCCTGGGGTTTATTATGGATCCCCATTAGTTCCTGCCAAGGCAGCAGCTACTCTTCCTGGGGTTTATTATGGATCCCCATTAGTTCCTGCCAAGGCAGCAGCTACTCTTCCTGGGGTTTATTAAGGATCCCCATTAGTTCCTGCCAAGGCAGCAGCTACTCTTCCTGGGGTTTATTATGGATCCCCATTAGTTCCTGCCAAGGCAGCAGCTACTCTTCCTGGGGTTTATTAAGAATCCCCATTAGTTCCTGCCAAGGCAGCAGCTACTCTTCCTGGGGTTTATTATGGATCCCCATTAGTTCCTGCCAAGGCAGCAGCTACTCTTCCTGGGGTTTATTATGGATCCCCATTAGTTCCTGCCAAGGCAGCAGCTACTCTTCCTGGGGTTTATTAAGGATCCCCATTAGTTCCTGCCAAGGCAGCAGCTACTCTTCCTGGGGTTTATTATGGATCCCCATTAGTTCCTGCCAAGGCAGCAGCTACTCTTCCTGGGGTTTATTAAGGATCCCCATTAGTTCCTGCCAAGGCAGCAGCTACTCTTCCTGGGGTTTATTATGGATCCCCATTAGTTCCTGCCAAGGCAGCAGCTACTCTTCCTGGGGTTTATTAAGGATCCCCATTAGTTCCTGCCAAGGCAGCAGCTACTCTTCCTGGGGTTTATTATGGATCCCCATTAGTTCCTGCCAAGGCAGCAGCTACTCTTCCTGGGGTTTATAAAGGATCCCCATTAGTTCCTGCCAAGGCAGCAGCTACTCTTCCTGGGGTTTATTATGGATCCCCATTAGTTCCTGCCAAGGCAGCAGCTACTCTTCCTGGGGTTTATTATGGATCCCCATTAGTTCCTGCCAAGGCAGCAGCTACTCTTCCTGGGGTTTATTATGGATCCCCATTAGTTCCTGCCAAGGCAGCAGCTACTCTTCCTGGGGTTTATTATGGATCCCCATTAGTTCCTGCCAAGGCAGCAGCTACTCTTCCTGGGGTTTATTAAGGATCCCCATTAGTTCCTGCCAAGGCAGCAGCTACTCTTCCTGGGGTTTATTAAGGATCCCCATTAGTTCCTGCCAAGGCAGCAGCTACTCTTCCTGGGGTTTATTATGGATCCCCATTAGTTCCTGCCAAGGCAGCAGCTACTCTTCCTGGGGTTTATTAAGGATCCCCATTAGTTCCTGCCAAGGCAGCAGCTACTCTTCCTGGGGTTTATTATGGATCCCCATTAGTTCCTGCCAAGGCAGCAGCTACTCTTCCTGGGGTTTATTAAGGATCCCCATTAGTTCCTGCCAAGGCAGCAGCTACTCTTCCTGGGGTTTATTATGGATCCCCATTAGTTCCTGCCAAGGCAGCAGCTACTCTTCCTGGGGTTTATTATGGATCCCCATTAGTTCCTGCCAAGGCAGCAGCTACTCTTCCTGGGGTTTATTAAGGATCCCCATTAGTTCCTGCCAAGGCAGCAGCTACTCTTCCTGGGGTTTATTATGGATCCCCATTAGTTCCTGCCAAGGCAGCAGCTACTCTTCCTGGGGTTTATTAAGGATCCCCATTAGTTCCTGCCAAGGCAGCAGCTACTCTTCCTGGGGTTTATTATGGATCCCCATTAGTTCCTGCCAAGGCAGCAGCTACTCTTCCTGGGGTTTATTAAGGATCCCCATTAGTTCCTGCCAAGGCAGCAGCTACTCTTCCTGGGGTTTATTATGGATCCCCATTAGTTCCTGCCAAGGCAGCAGCTACTCTTCCTGGGGTTTATAAAGGATCCCCATTAGTTCCTGCCAAGGCAGCAGCTACTCTTCCTGGGGTTTATTATGGATCCCCATTAGTTCCTGCCAAGGCAGCAGCTACTCTTCCTGGGGTTTATTATGGATCCCCATTAGTTCCTGCCAAGGCAGCAGCTACTCTTCCTGGGGTTTATTATGGATCCCCATTAGTTCCTGCCAAGGCAGCAGCTACTCTTCCTGGGGTTTATTATGGATCCCCATTAGTTCCTGCCAAGGCAGCAGCTACTCTTCCTGGGGTTTATTATGGATCCCCATTAGTTCCTGCCAAGGCAGCAGCTACTCTTCCTGGGGTTTATTAAGGATCCCCATTAGTTCCTGCCAAGGCAGCAGCTACTCTTCCTGGGGTTTATTAAGGATCCCCATTAGTTCCTGCCAAGGCAGCAGCTACTCTTCCTGGGGTTTATTATGGATCCCCATTAGTTCCTGCCAAGGCAGCAGCTACTCTTCCTGGGGTTTATTAAGGATCCCCATTAGTTCCTGCCAAGGCAGCAGCTACTCTTCCTGGGGTTTATTATGGATCCCCATTAGTTCCTGCCAAGGCAGCAGCTACTCTTCCTGGGGTTTATTATGGATCCCCATTAGTTCCTGCCAAGGCAGCAGCTACTCTTCCTGGGGTTTATTAAGGATCCCCATTAGTTCCTGCCAAGGCAGCAGCTACTCTTCCTGGGGTTTATTAAGGATCCCCATTAGTTCCTGCCAAGGCAGCAGCTACTCTTCCTGGGGTTTATTATGGATCCCCATTAGTTCCTGCCAAGGCAGCAGCTACTCTTCCTGGGGTTTATTAAGGATCCCCATTAGTTCCTGCCAAGGCAGCAGCTACTCTTCCTGGGGTTTATTATGGATCCCCATTAGTTCCTGCCAAGGCAGCAGCTACTCTTCCTGGGGTTTATTATGGATCCCCATTAGTTCCTGCCAAGGCAGCAGCTACTCTTCATGGGGTTTATTAAGGATCCCCATTAGTTCCTGCCAAGGCAGCAGCTACTCTTCCTGGGGATTATTAAGGATCCCAATTAGTTCCTGCCAAGGCAGCAGCTACTCTTCCTGGGGTTTATTATGGATCCCCATTAGTTCCTGCCAAGGCAGCAGCTACTCTTCCTGGGGTTTATTAAGGATCCCCATTAGTTCCTGCCAAGGCAGCAGCTACTCTTCCTGGGGTTTATTATGGATCCCCATTAGTTCCTGCCAAGGCAGCAGCTACTCTTCCTGGGGTTTATTAAGGATCCCCATTAGTTCCTGCCAAGGCAGCAGCTACTCTTCCTGGGGTTTATTATGGATCACCATTAGTTCCTGCCAAGGCAGCAGCTACTCTTCCTGGGGTTTATTATGGATCCCCATTAGTTCCTGCCAAGGCAGCAGCTACTCTTCCTGGGGTTTATTATGGATCCCCATTAGTTCCTGCCAAGGCAGCAGCTACTCTTCCTGGGGTTTATTAAGGATCCCCATTAGTTCCTGCCAAGGCAGCAGCTACTCTTCCTGGGGTTTATTATGGAACCCCATTAGTTCCTGCCAAGGCAGCAGCTACTCTTCCTGGGGTTTATTAAGGATCCCCATTAGTTCCTGCCAAGGCAGCAGCTACTCTTCCTGGGGTTTATTATGGATCCCCATTAGTTCCTGCCAAGGCAGCAGCGACTCTTCCTGGGGTTTATTATGGATCCCCATTAGTTCCTGCCAAGGCAGCAGCTACTCTTCCTGGGGTTTATTAAGGATCCCCATTAGTTCCTGCCAAGGCAGCAGCTACTCTTCCTGGGGTTTATTATGGATCCCCATTAGTTCCTGCCAAGGCAGCAGCTACTCTTCCTGGGGTTTATTAAGGATCCCCATTAGTTCCTACCAAGGCAGCAGCTACTTTTCCTGGGGTTTATTATGGATCCCCATTAGTTCCTGCCAAGGCAGCAGCTACTCTTCCTCGGGTTTATTAAGGATCCCCATTAGTTCCTGCCAAGGCAGCAGCTACTCTTCCTGGGGTTTATTATGGATCCCCATTAGTTCCTGCCAAGGCAGCAGCTACTCTTCCTGGGGTTTATTATGGATCCCCATTAGTTCCTGCCAAGGCAGCAGCTACTCTTCCTGGGGTTTATTAAGGATCCCCATTAGTTCCTGCCAAGGCAGCAGCTATTCTTCCTGGGGTTTATTATGGATCCCCATTAGTTCCTGCCAAGGCAGCAGCTACTCTTCCTGGGGTTTATTAAGAATCCCCATTAGTTCTTGCCAAGGCAGCAGCTACTCTTCCTAGGGTTTATTAAGGATCCCCATTAGTTCCTGCCAAGGCAGCAGCTACTCTTCCTGGGGTTTATTATGGATCCCCATTAGTTCCTGCCAAGGCAGCAGCTACTCTTCCTGGGGTTTATTATGGATCCCCATTAGTTCCTGCCAAGGCAGCAGCTACTCTTCCTGGGGTTTATTAAGGATCCCCATTAGTTCCTGCCAAGGCAGCAGCTACTCATCCTGGGGTTTATTATGGATCCCCATTAGTTCCTGCCAAGGCAGCAGCTACTCTTCCTGGGGTTTATTATGGATCCCCATTAGTTCCTGCCAAGGGAGCAGCTACTCTTCCTGGGGTTTATTAAGAATCCCCATTAGTTCCTGCCAAGGCAGCAGCTACTCTTCCTGGGGTTTATTATGGATCCCCATTAGTTCCTGCCAAGGCAGCAGCTACTCTTCCTGGGGTTTATTATGGATCCCCATTAGTTCCTGCCAAGGCAGCAGCTACTCTTCCTGGGGTTTATTAAGGATCCCCATTAGTTCCTGCCAAGGCAGCAGCTACTCTTCCTGGGGTTTATTATGGATCCCCATTAGTTCCTGCCAAGGCAGCAGCTACTCTTCCTGGGGTTTATTAAGGATCCCCATTAGTTCCTGCCAAGGCAGCAGCTACTCTTCCTGGGGTTTATTATGGATCCCCATTAGTTCCTGCCAAGGCAGCAGCTACTCTTCCTGGGGTTTATTAAGGATCCCCATTAGTTCCTGCCAAGGCAGCAGCTACTCTTCCTGGGGTTTATTATGGATCCCCATTAGTTCCTGCCAAGGCAGCAGCTACTCTTCCTGGGGTTTATAAAGGATCCCCATTAGTTCCTGCCAAGGCAGCAGCTACTCTTCCTGGGGTTTATTATGGATCCCCATTAGTTCCTGCCAAGGCAGCAGCTACTCTTCCTGGGGTTTATTATGGATCCCCATTAGTTCCTGCCAAGGCAGCAGCTACTCTTCCTGGGGTTTATTATGGATCCCCATTAGTTCCTGCCAAGGCAGCAGCTACTCTTCCTGGGGTTTATTATGGATCCCCATTAGTTCCTGCCAAGGCAGCAGCTACTCTTCCTGGGGTTTATTATGGATCCCCATTAGTTCCTGCCAAGGCAGCAGCTACTCTTCCTGGGGTTTATTAAGGATCCCCATTAGTTCCTGCCAAGGCAGCAGCTACTCTTCCTGGGGTTTATTAAGGATCCCCATTAGTTCCTGCCAAGGCAGCAGCTACTCTTCCTGGGGTTTATTATGGATCCCCATTAGTTCCTGCCAAGGCAGCAGCTACTCTTCCTGGGGTTTATTAAGGATCCCCATTAGTTCCTGCCAAGGCAGCAGCTACTCTTCCTGGGGTTTATTATGGATCCCCATTAGTTCCTGCCAAGGCAGCAGCTACTCTTCCTGGGGTTTATTATGGATCCCCATTAGTTCCTGCCAAGGCAGCAGCTACTCTTCCTGGGGTTTATTAAGGATCCCCATTAGTTCCTGCCAAGGCAGCAGCTACTCTTCCTGGGGTTTATTAAGGATCCCCATTAGTTCCTGCCAAGGCAGCAGCTACTCTTCCTGGGGTTTATTATGGATCCCCATTAGTTCCTGCCAAGGCAGCAGCTACTCTTCCTGGGGTTTATTAAGGATCCCCATTAGTTCCTGCCAAGGCAGCAGCTACTCTTCCTGGGGTTTATTATGGATCCCCATTAGTTCCTGCCAAGGCAGCAGCTACTCTTCCTGGGGTTTATTATGGATCCCCATTAGTTCCTGCCAAGGCAGCAGCTACTCTTCCTGGGGTTTATTAAGGATCCCCATTAGTTCCTGCCAAGGCAGCAGCTACTCTTCCTGGGGATTATTAAGGATCCCCATTAGTTCCTGCCAAGGCAGCAGCTACTCTTCCTGGGGTTTATTATGGATCCCCATTAGTTCCTGCCAAGGCAGCAGCTACTCTTCCTGGGGTTTATTAAGGATCCCCATTAGTTCCTGCCAAGGCAGCAGCTACTCTTCCTGGGGTTTATTATGGATCCCCATTAGTTCCTGCCAAGGCAGCAGCTACTCTTCCTGGGGTTTATTAAGGATCCCCATTAGTTCCTGCCAAGGCAGCAGCTACTCTTCCTGGGGTTTATTATGGATCACCATTAGTTCCTGCCAAGGCAGCAGCTACTCTTCCTGGGGTTTATTATGGATCCCCATTAGTTCCTGCCAAGGCAGCAGCTACTCTTCCTGGGGTTTATTATGGATCCCCATTAGTTCCTGCCAAGGCAGCAGCTACTCTTCCTGGGGTTTATTAAGGATCCCCATTAGTTCCTGCCAAGGCAGCAGCTACTCTTCCTGGGGTTTATTATGGAACCCCATTAGTTCCTGCCAAGGCAGCAGCTACTCTTCCTGGGGTTTATTAAGGATCCCCATTAGTTCCTGCCAAGGCAGCAGCTACTCTTCCTGGGGTTTATTATGGATCCCCATTAGTTCCTGCCAAGGCAGCAGCGACTCTTCCTGGGGTTTATTATGGATCCCCATTAGTTCCTGCCAAGGCAGCAGCTACTCTTCCTGGGGTTTATTAAGGATCCCCATTAGTTCCTGCCAAGGCAGCAGCTACTCTTCCTGGGGTTTATTATGGATCCCCATTAGTTCCTGCCAAGGCAGCAGCTACTCTTCCTGGGGTTTATTAAGGATCCCCATTAGTTCCTACCAAGGCAGCAGCTACTTTTCCTGGGGTTTATTATGGATCCCCATTAGTTCCTGCCAAGGCAGCAGCTACTCTTCCTCGGGTTTATTAAGGATCCCCATTAGTTCCTGCCAAGGCAGCAGCTACTCTTCCTGGGGTTTATTATGGATCCCCATTAGTTCCTGCCAAGGCAGCAGCTACTCTTCCTGGGGTTTATTATGGATCCCCATTAGTTCCTGCCAAGGCAGCAGCTACTCTTCCTGGGGTTTATTAAGGATCCCCATTAGTTCCTGCCAAGGCAGCAGCTATTCTTCCTGGGGTTTATTATGGATCCCCATTAGTTCCTGCCAAGGCAGCAGCTACTCTTCCTGGGGTTTATTAAGAATCCCCATTAGTTCCTGCCAAGGCAGCAGCTACTCTTCCTAGGGTTTATTAAGGATCCCCATTAGTTCCTGCCAAGGCAGCAGCTACTCTTCCTGGGGTTTATTATGGATCCCCATTAGTTCCTGCCAAGGCAGCAGCTACTCTTCCTGGGGTTTATTATGGATCCCCATTAGTTCCTGCCAAGGCAGCAGCTACTCTTCCTGGGGTTTATTAAGGATCCCCATTAGTTCCTGCCAAGGCAGCAGCTACTCATCCTGGGGTTTATTATGGATCCCCATTAGTTCCTGCCAAGGCAGCAGCTACTCTTCCTGGGGTTTATTATGGATCCCCATTAGTTCCTGCCAAGGCAGCAGCTACTCTTCCTGGGGTTTATTATGGATCCCCATTAGTTCCTGCCAAGGCAGCAGCTACTCTTCCTGGGGTTTATTATGGATCCCCATTAGTTCCTGCCAAGGCAGCAGCTACTCTTCCTGGGGTTTATTATGGATCCCCATTAGTTCCTGCCAAGGCAGCAGCTACTCTTCCTGGGGTTTATTAAGGATCCCCATTAGTTCCTGCCAAGGCAGCAGCTACTCTTCCTGGGGTTTATTATGGATCACCATTAGTTCCTGCCAAGGCAGCAGCTACTCTTCCTGGGGTTTATTATGGATCCCCATTAGTTCCTGCCAAGGCAGCAGCTACTCTTCCTGGGGTTTATTAAGGATCCCCATTAGTTCCTGCCAAGGCAGCAGCTACTCTTCCTGGGGTTTATTAAGGATCCCCATTAGTTCCTGCCAAGGCAGCAGCTACTCTTCCTGGGGTTTATTATGGATCCCCATTAGTTCCTGCCAAGGCAGCAGCTACTCTTCCTGGGGTTTATTAAGGATCCCCATTAGTTCCTGCCAAGGCAGCAGCTACTCTTCCTGGGGTTTATTATGGATCCCCATTAGTTCCTGCCAAGGCAGCAGCTACTCTTCCTGGGGTTTATTATGGATCCCCATTAGTTCCTGCCAAGGCAGCAGCTACTCTTCCTGGGGTTTATTAAGGATCCCCATTAGTTCCTGCCAAGGCAGCAGCTACTCTTCCTGGGGTTTATTAAGGATCCCCATTAGTTCCTGCCAAGGCAGCAGCTACTCTTCCTGGGGTTTATTATGGATCCCCATTAGTTCCTGCCAAGGCAGCAGCTACTCTTCCTGGGGTTTATTAAGGATCCCCATTAGTTCCTGCCAAGGCAGCAGCTACTCTTCCTGGGGTTTATTATGGATCCCCATTAGTTCCTGCCAAGGCAGCAGCTACTCTTCCTGGGGTTTATTATGGATCCCCATTAGTTCCTGCCAAGGCAGCAGCTACTCTTCCTGGGGTTTATTAAGGATCCCCATTAGTTCCTGCCAAGGCAGCAGCTACTCTTCCTGGGGATTATTAAGGATCCCCATTAGTTCCTGCCAAGGCAGCAGCTACTCTTCCTGGGGTTTATTATGGATCCCCATTAGTTCCTGCCAAGGCAGCAGCTACTCTTCCTGGGGTTTATTAAGGATCCCCATTAGTTCCTGCCAAGGCAGCAGCTACTCTTCCTGGGGTTTATTATGGATCCCCATTAGTTCCTGCCAAGGCAGCAGCTACTCTTCCTGGGGTTTATTAAGGATCCCCATTAGTTCCTGCCAAGGCAGCAGCTACTCTTCCTGGGGTTTATTATGGATCACCATTAGTTCCTGCCAAGGCAGCAGCTACTCTTCCTGGGGTTTATTATGGATCCCCATTAGTTCCTGCCAAGGCAGCAGCTACTCTTCCTGGGGTTTATTATGGATCCCCATTAGTTCCTGCCAAGGCAGCAGCTACTCTTCCTGGGGTTTATTAAGGATCCCCATTAGTTCCTGCCAAGGCAGCAGCTACTCTTCCTGGGGTTTATTATGGAACCCCATTAGTTCCTGCCAAGGCAGCAGCTACTCTTCCTGGGGTTTATTAAGGATCCCCATTAGTTCCTGCCAAGGCAGCAGCTACTCTTCCTGGGGTTTATTATGGATCCCCATTAGTTCCTGCCAAGGCAGCAGCGACTCTTCCTGGGGTTTATTATGGATCCCCATTAGTTCCTGCCAAGGCAGCAGCTACTCTTCCTGGGGTTTATTAAGGATCCCCATTAGTTCCTGCCAAGGCAGCAGCTACTCTTCCTGGGGTTTATTATGGATCCCCATTAGTTCCTGCCAAGGCAGCAGCTACTCTTCCTGGGGTTTATTAAGGATCCCCATTAGTTCCTACCAAGGCAGCAGCTACTTTTCCTGGGGTTTATTATGGATCCCCATTAGTTCCTGCCAAGGCAGCAGCTACTCTTCCTCGGGTTTATTAAGGATCCCCATTAGTTCCTGCCAAGGCAGCAGCTACTCTTCCTGGGGTTTATTATGGATCCCCATTAGTTCCTGCCAAGGCAGCAGCTACTCTTCCTGGGGTTTATTATGGATCCCCATTAGTTCCTGCCAAGGCAGCAGCTACTCTTCCTGGGGTTTATTAAGGATCCCCATTAGTTCCTGCCAAGGCAGCAGCTATTCTTCCTGGGGTTTATTATGGATCCCCATTAGTTCCTGCCAAGGCAGCAGCTACTCTTCCTGGGGTTTATTAAGAATCCCCATTAGTTCCTGCCAAGGCAGCAGCTACTCTTCCTAGGGTTTATTAAGGATCCCCATTAGTTCCTGCCAAGGCAGCAGCTACTCTTCCTGGGGTTTATTATGGATCCCCATTAGTTCCTGCCAAGGCAGCAGCTACTCTTCCTGGGGTTTATTATGGATCCCCATTAGTTCCTGCCAAGGCAGCAGCTACTCTTCCTGGGGTTTATTAAGGATCCCCATTAGTTCCTGCCAAGGCAGCAGCTACTCATCCTGGGGTTTATTATGGATCCCCATTAGTTCCTGCCAAGGCAGCAGCTACTCTTCCTGGGGTTTATTATGGATCCCCATTAGTTCCTGCCAAGGCAGCAGCTACTCTTCCTGGGGTTTATTATGGATCCCCATTAGTTCCTGCCAAGGCAGCAGCTACTCTTCCTGGGGTTTATTATGGATCCCCATTAGTTCCTGCCAAGGCAGCAGCTACTCTTCCTGGGGTTTATTATGGATCCCCATTAGTTCCTGCCAAGGCAGCAGCTACTCTTCCTGGGGTTTATTAAGGATCCCCATTAGTTCCTGCCAAGGCAGCAGCTACTCTTCCTGGGGTTTATTATGGATCACCATTAGTTCCTGCCAAGGCAGCAGCTACTCTTCCTGGGGTTTATTATGGATCCCCATTAGTTCCTGCCAAGGCAGCAGCTACTCTTCCTGGGGTTTATTATGGATCCCCATTAGTTCCTGCCAAGGCAGCAGCTACTCTTCCTGGGGTTTATTAAGGATCCCCATTAGTTCCTGCCAAGGCAGCAGCTACTCTTCCTGGGGTTTATTATGGAACCCCATTAGTTCCTGCCAAGGCAGCAGCTACTCTTCCTGGGGTTTATTAAGGATCCCCATTAGTTCCTGCCAAGGCAGCAGCTACTCTTCCTGGGGTTTATTATGGATCCCCATTAGTTCCTGCCAAGGCAGCAGCGACTCTTCCTGGGGTTTATTATGGATCCCCATTAGTTCCTGCCAAGGCAGCAGCTACTCTTCCTGGGGTTTATTAAGGATCCCCATTAGTTCCTGCCAAGGCAGCAGCTACTCTTCCTGGGGTTTATTATGGATCCCCATTAGTTCCTGCCAAGGCAGCAGCTACTCTTCCTGGGGTTTATTAAGGATCCCCATTAGTTCCTACCAAGGCAGCAGCTACTTTTCCTGGGGTTTATTATGGATCCCCATTAGTTCCTGCCAAGGCAGCAGCTACTCTTCCTCGGGTTTATTAAGGATCCCCATTAGTTCCTGCCAAGGCAGCAGCTACTCTTCCTGGGGTTTATTATGGATCCCCATTAGTTCCTGCCAAGGCAGCAGCTACTCTTCCTGGGGTTTATTATGGATCCCCATTAGTTCCTGCCAAGGCAGCAGCTACTCTTCCTGGGGTTTATTAAGGATCCCCATTAGTTCCTGCCAAGGCAGCAGCTATTCTTCCTGGGGTTTATTATGGATCCCCATTAGTTCCTGCCAAGGCAGCAGCTACTCTTCCTGGGGTTTATTAAGAATCCCCATTAGTTCCTGCCAAGGCAGCAGCTACTCTTCCTAGGGTTTATTAAGGATCCCCATTAGTTCCTGCCAAGGCAGCAGCTACTCTTCCTGGGGTTTATTATGGATCCCCATTAGTTCCTGCCAAGGCAGCAGCTACTCTTCCTGGGGTTTATTATGGATCCCCATTAGTTCCTGCCAAGGCAGCAGCTACTCTTCCTGGGGTTTATTAAGGATCCCCATTAGTTCCTGCCAAGGCAGCAGCTACTCATCCTGGGGTTTATTATGGATCCCCATTAGTTCCTGCCAAGGCAGCAGCTACTCTTCCTGGGGTTTATTATGGATCCCCATTAGTTCCTGCCAAGGCAGCAGCTACTCTTCCTGGGGTTTATTATGGATCCCCATTAGTTCCTGCCAAGGCAGCAGCTACTCTTCCTGGGGTTTATTATGGATCCCCATTAGTTCCTGCCAAGGCAGCAGCTACTCTTCCTGGGGTTTATTATGGATCCCCATTAGTTCCTGCCAAGGCAGCAGCTACTCTTCCTGGGGTTTATTAAGGATCCCCATTAGTTCCTGCCAAGGCAGCAGCTACTCTTCCTGGGGTTTATTATGGATCCCCATTAGTTCCTGCCAAGGCAGCAGCTACTCTTCCTGGGGTTTATTAAGGATCCCCATTAGTTCCTGCCAAGGCAGCAGCTACTCTTCCTGGGGTTTATTATGGATCCCCATTAGTTCCTGCCAAGGCAGCAGCTACTCTTCCTGGGGTTTATTATGGATCCCCATTAGTTCCTGCCAAGGCAGCAGCTACTCTTCCTGGGGTTTATTAAGGATCCCCATTAGTTCCTGCCAAGGCAGCAGCTACTCTTCCTGGGGTTTATTAAGGATCCCCATTAGTTCCTGCCAAGGCAGCAGCTACTCTTCCTGGGTTTTATTATGGATCCCCATTAGTTCCTGCCAAGGCAGCAGCTACTCTTCCTGGGGTTTATTATGGATCCCCATTAGTTCCTGCCAAGGCAGCAGCTACTCTTCCTGGGGTTTATTATGGATCCCCATTAGTTCCTGCCAAGGCAGCAGCTACTCTTCCTGGGGTTTATTAAGGATCCCCATTAGTTCCTGCCAAGGCAGCAGCTACTCTTCCTGGGGTTTATTATGGATCCCCATTAGTTCCTGCCAAGGCAGCAGCTACTCTTCCTGGGGTTTATTATGGATCCCCATTAGTTCCTGCCAAGGCAGCAGCTACTCTTCCTGGGGTTTATTAAGGATCCCCATTAGTTCCTGCCAAGGCAGCAGCTACTCTTCCTGGGGTTTATTAAGGATCCCCATTAGTTCCTGCCAAGGCAGCAGCTACTCTTCCTGGGTTTTATTATGGATCCCCATTAGTTCCTGCCAAGGCAGCAGCTACTCTTCCTGGGGTTTATTAAGGATCCCCATTAGTTCCTGCCAAGGCAGCAGCTACTCTTCCTGGGGTTTATTATGGATCCCCATTAGTTCCTGCCAAGGCAGCAGCTACTCTTCCTGGGGTTTATTATGGATCCCCATTAGTTCCTGCCAAGGCAGCAGCTACTCTTCCTGGGGTTTATTATGGATCCCCATTAGTTCCTGCCAAGGCAGCAGCTACTCTTCCTGGGGTTTATTATGGATCCCCATTAGTTCCTGCCAAGGCAGCAGCTACTCTTCCTGGGGTTTATTAAGGATCCCCATTAGTTCCTGCCAAGGCAGCAGCTACTCTTCCTGGGGTTTATTATGGATCCCCATTAGTTCCTGCCAAGGCAGCAGCTACTCTTCCTGGGGTTTATTATGGATCCCCATTAGTTCCTGCCAAGGCAGCAGCTACTCTTCCTGGGGTTTATTATGGATCCCCATTAGTTCCTGCCAAGGCAGCAGCTACTCTTCCTGGGGTTTATTAAGGATCCCCATTAGTTCCTGCCAAGGCAGCAGCTACTCTTCCTGGGGTTTATTAAGGATCCACATTAGTTCCTGCCAAGGCAGCAGCTACTCTTCCTGGGGTTTATTAAGGATCCCCATTAGTTCCTGCCAAGGCAGCAGCTACTCTTCCTGGGGTTTATTATGGATCACCATTAGTTCCTGCCAAGGCAGCAGTTACTCTTCCTGGGGTTTATTAAGGATCCCCATTAGTTCCTGCCAAGGCAGCAGCTACTCTTCCTGGGGTCCAACAAAATTATTAAGGCAGTTATAAAAATCGTAAAATATTACATTACATTTCACAACAGATTTCACAACACATTACGTGTGTGCCCTCAGGCCACTACTCTACAACCACATATCTACAACACAAAATCCATGTGTACGTGTGTGCATAGTGCGTATGTTATCATGTGTGTGTGTTTGCGTGTGTCTGTGCCTGTGTGGGTGTCTCTTCACAGTCCCCGCTCTTCAATAAGGTGTATTTTTATCTGTTTTTTAAATCAAATGTTACTGCTTGCATGACTTACTTATTGTGTAATAGGGTTCCATGTAGTCATGGCTCTATATAGTACTGTGCGGCTCCTGTAGTCTATTGGTGACTGTGAAGAGACCTCTGGTGGCATGTCTTGTGGGGAATGCATGGGTGTCTGAGCTGTGTGCCAGTGGTTTAAACAGACACCTCAGTGCATTCAACATGTAAATACTTCTCACAAATACGAATGGTGATGAAGTCAATCCCTCCTCTACTTTGATAAATACTTCTCACAAATACGAATGGTGATGAAGTCAATCCCTCCTCTACTTTGAGCCAGGAGAACCTGAAATATTCATGTTAGCTCTCCGCGTACATCCAAGGGCCAGCCGTGCTGCCTGGTTCTGAGCCAATTGTAATTTTCCTAAGTCCATGTTTGTTGCACCTGACCATACGACTGAACAATAGTCCAGGTGCAACAAAACTAGGGCCTGTAGGAACTGTCTTGATGATAGCGTTGTTAAGAAGGCAGAGCAGTGCTTTATTATGGACAGACCTCTCTCCATCTTAACTACTGTTGCATCAATATGTTTTGACAATGACTGTTTACAATCCAGGGTTACTCCAAACAGTTTATGCTCCTCAACTTGCTCAATTTCCACATTATTCATTACAAGATTTAGTTGGTTTAGGGTTTAGTGAATGATTTGTCCCAAATACAATGGTTTTAGTTTTTTTTTTAATATTTAGGACTAACTTATTTATTGCCACCCATTCTAAAACTGACTGCAGCTCTTTGTTAAATGTTGCAGTGATTTCACTTTCTGTGGTTGCTGGCATGTATAGTGTTGAGTCATCAGCATACATAGGCACTCAGAGCCACTGGCAGGTCATTAGCAAAGGGCAGGTCAAAAGTAAGGGGCCTAGTCAGCTGCCCTGGGGAATGCCTGACTCTATCTGGATTATCCAAAAAACATTCCTTACCCCAGGATTCTTCAACTGGTGACTATTCAACTGGACAATAAAGAAAAAGGAGCACTTTGTTGCTGCATGAATCTGATAGATTATTGATGGAACAAGTAAACAATCGGCTTATGTTTCGGCATGAACTTCCGGCGCCGAAAAGAGATGGCTGCCTCGCTTCGTGTTCCTTGGAAAATATGCAGTATTTTGTTTTTTTACGTGTTATTTCTTACATCGGTACCCCGGGTAATCTTAGGTTTCATTACATACAGTCGGGAGGAACTACTGAATATACGATTAACGTCAACTCATCATCGTTCCTACCAGGAATATGACTTTCCCGAAACGGATCCAGTGTTTTGCCTTCCACACAATACAATGGATCTGATCCCAGCCGGCGACCCTGTGCGACGCCGAAAAAGGGGAAAACGTGGCGGTCTCGTGGTCAGGCTTCGGAGACGGGCACATCGCGCTCCACTCCCTAGCATACTACTCGCCAATGTCCAGTCTCTTGACAATAAGGTTGATGAAATCCGAGCACGGGTAGCATTCCAGAGAGACATCAGGGATTGCAACGTGCTCTGCTTCACGGAAACATGGCTAACTCAAGGGACGCTAACGGAGTCGGTGCAGCCAGCTGGTTTCTTCATGCATCGCGCCGACAGAAACAAACATCTTTCCGGTAAGAAGAGGGGCGGGGGGGTATGCCTTATGATTAACGAGAAGTGGTGTGATCATCATAACAACACACAAGAACTCAAGTCGTTCTGTTCACCTGATCTAGAACTCCTCACAATCAAATGTCGACCGCATTATCTACCAAGGGAATTCTCGTCAATCATAATCACAGCCGTATACATTCCCCCCCAAGCAGACACATCGATGGCCCTGAACGAACTTTATCTGACTCTTTGTAAACTGGAAACCACACACCCTGAGGCTGCATTCATCGTAGCTGGGGATTTTAACAAGGCTAATCTAAAAACAAAACTCCCTAAATTCTATCAGCATATCGATTGTGCTACCAGGGCTGGAAAAACACTAGACCATTGTTATACTAATTTCCGCGACGCTTATAAGGCCCTCCCCCGCCCCCCTTTCGGAAAAGCTGACCACGACTCCATTTTGTTGATTCCAGCCTACAAACAAAAACTCAAACAACAAGCTCCCGCGCTCAGGTCTGTTCAACGCTGGTCCGACCAATCTGAATCCACGCTTCAAGACTGCTTCGATCACGCAGATTGGAATATGTTCCGCATCGCGTCCAACAACAATATTGACGAATATGCTGATTCGGTGAGCGAGTTCATTAGGAAGTGCATTGACGATGTCGTACCCACAGCAACGATAAAAACATTCCCAAACCAGAAACCGTGGATTGACGGCAGCATTCGCGTGAAACTGAAAGCGCGAACCACTGCTTTTAACCAGGGCAAGGTGACCGGAAGCATGACCGAATACAAACAGTGTAGCTATTCTCTCCGCAAGGCAATCAAACAGGCCAAGTCTCAGTACAGAGACAAAATCGAGTCGAAATTCAACAGCTCAGACACAAGAGGTATGTGGCAGGGTCTACAGTCAATCACGGATTACAAAAAGAAAACCAGCCCCGTCGAGGACCAGGATGTCTTGCTCCCAGACAGGCTAAACAACTTTTTTGCCCGCTTTGAGGACAATACAGTGCCACTGACACGGCCCCCTACCAAAACCTGCGGGCTCTCCTTCACTGCAGCCGAGGTGAGTAAAACATTTAAACGTGTTAACCCTCGCAAGGCTGCAGGCCCAGACGGCATTCCCAGCCGCGTCCTCAGAGCATGCGCAGACCAGCTGGCTGGTGTGTTTACGGACATATTCAATCAATCCTTATCCCAGTCTGCTGTTCCCACATGCTTCAAGAGGGCCACCATTGTTCCTGTTCCCAAGATAGCTAAGGTAACTGAGCTAAACGACTACCGCCCCGTAGCACTCACTTCCGTCATCATGAAGTGCTTTGAGAGACTAGTCAAGGACCATATCACCTCCACCCTACCGGACACCCTAGACCCACTCCAATTTGCTTACCGACCCAATAGGTCCACAGACGACGCAATCGCAACCACACTGCACACTGCCCTAACCCATCTGGACAAGAGGAATACCCATGTGAGAATGCTGTTCATCGATTACAGCTCAGCATTTAACACCATAGTACCCTCCAAACTCGTCATCAAGCTCGAGACCCTGGGTCTCGACCCCGCCCTGTGCAACTGGGTCCTGGACTTCCTGACGGGCCGCCCCCAGGTGGTGAGGGTAGGTAACAACATCTCCACCCCGCTGATCCTCAACACTGGGGCCCCACAAGGGTGCGTTCTGAGCCCTCTCCTGTACTCCCTGTTCACCCACGACTGCGTGGCCATGCACGCCTCCAACTCAATCATCAAGTTTGCGGATGACACTACAGTGGTAGGCTTGATCACCAACAACGACGAGACGGCCTACAGGGAGGAGGTGAGGGCCCTCGGAGTGTGGTGTCAGGAAAATAACCTCATACTCAACGTCAACAAAACAAAGGAGATGATTGTGGACTTCAGGAAACAGCAGAGGGAGCACCCCCCTATCCACATCGACGGGTCAGTAGTGGAGAAGGTGGAAAGTTTTAAGTTCCTCGGTGTACACATCACGGACAAACTGAACTGGTCCACCCACACAGACAGCGTTGTGAAGAAGGCGCAGCAGCGCCTCTTCAACCTCAGGAGGCTGAAGAAATTCGGCTTGTCACCAAAAGCACTCACAAACTTCTACAGATGCACAATCGAGAGCATCCTGTCGGGCTGTATCACCGCCTGGTACGGCAACTGCTCCGCCCACAACCGTAAGGCTCTCCAGAGGGTAGTGAGGTCTGCAGAACGCATCACCAGGGGCAAACTACCTGCCCTCCAGGACACCTACACCACCCGATGTCACAGGAAGGCCATAAAGATCATCAAGGACAACAACCACCCAAGCCACTGCCTGTTCACCCCGCTATCATCCAGAAGGCGAGGTCAGTACAGGTGCATCAAAGCAGGGACCGAGAGACTGAAAAACAGCTTCTATCTCAAGGCCATCAGACTGTTAAACAGCCACCACTAACATTTAGCGGCCGCTGCCAACATACTGACTCAACTCCAGCCACTTTAAAAATGGGAATTGATGGAAATTATGTAAAAATGTACCACTAGCCACTTTAAGCAATGCCACTTAATACAATGTTTACATACCCTACATTACCCATCTCATATGTATATATACTGTACTCTATATCATCTACTGCATCTTGCCATCTTTATGCAATACATGTACCACTAGCCACTTTAAACTATGCCACTTTATGTTTACATACCCTACAGTACTCATCTCATATGTATATACCGTACTCTATACCATCTACTGCATCTGCCATGCCGTTCTGTACCACCACTCATCCATATATCTTTATGTACATAT
Source organism: Salvelinus alpinus (assembly GCF_045679555.1). NCBI lineage: Eukaryota > Metazoa > Chordata > Actinopteri > Salmoniformes > Salmonidae > Salvelinus > Salvelinus alpinus. The sequence continues at coordinate 50,103,701 of NC_092097.1, forward strand.
TCTTTATCCCTTTACACTTGTGTGTGTGTGTAAGGTAGTAGTGTGGAATTGTTAGGTTAGATTACTGTTGGTTATTACTGCATTGTCGGAACTAGAAGCACAAGCATTTCGCTACACTCGCATTAACATCTGCTAACCATGTGTATGTGACTAATAAAATTTGATTTGATTTGATTTTGAATTGCCCTCATCAGAGCTGGAGAGGCTTCCATTAAAGAACACCCTCTGTGTTCTGTTAGACAGGTAATTCTCGTTTCACTATACAGTAGGGCGTGTAAAGCCATAGCACTTAAGTTTTTCCAGCAGCAGATTATGATCGATAATGTCAAAAGCTGCACTGAAGTCTAACAAAACAACTCTCACAATCTTTTTATTATTAATTTCTCTCAGCCAATCATCAGTCAATTGTGTAAGTGATATGCTTGTTGAATGCTCTTCATCATAAGTGTGCTGAAAATCATAGCATTGCATCTGATCAAACACAATTATTTCCAAAAGTTTACTAGTTAGTAACAGGCTGATTGGTTGGCTGTTTTAGCCAGTAAAGAGTGCTTTGCTATTCTTTGGTAGTGGAATGACTTTTGCTTCCCTCCAGGCCTGAGGGCACACACTTTCCTGTAGGCTCAGATTGAAGCGATGGAAAATAGGAGTGGCAATAACGATATCCATCCAAGTTGTCAGATCCAGGTGACTTGTCATTGTTGATAGACATATTTTTTCACTTTACGGAATTCAAAATTACGATGCTTGTCTTTCATAATATGGTCAGTTATGCATGAACGTGTAGTAGGTTTAGAATTTGTTGTTGGCATGTCATGCCTAAATTTGCTAATCTTGCTAATGAAAAAATAATTACAGTAGTTGGCAATATCAGTGGGATTTGTGACAAATGAACCATCTGATTCAATGAATAATGGAGCCAACAAAAAAAAAATCTAAGATTTTTAATATAATTCTTTATATAATTTATCTTCGTTTCATACTACAGTTTCTTCTTCTGTTTACATGATTTCTCAATTTACAGTATTTTTGCCAATCGGCTGTGCAGACAGATTTATTTGCCATTCCTGTTGCCTCATCCCTCTCAACCATAAAATGTTTCAATTCCTCATCAATCCATGGGGATTTAATAGTTTTTACAGTAATTTTCTTAATGGGTGCATGTTTATTAATAACTGGAATAAGCAATTTCATAAATGTGTCAAGTGCAGTATCTGGTTGCTCCTCATTACACACCACAGACCAACAAATATTATTTACATCTTCAACATAGTAATCACTACAAAACGTATTGTATCACCTCTTATACATCATACTAGGCCCAGCCTTTGGAACTTTGGTTTTCCTAGATATGGCTTTTTCATCTGATGGATTTGGATGCTGCTTTAGAGCAGATTTCTGCAGCATTAGTAAAGATGTGATCAATACATGTGGATTCCTGTGCTGTTTGTAAATACCCTGGTAGGTTAACTGATAAGGTTGCAAGCACTGGTTACAGTTAGGGTTAGCCTTGAAAGAATTCAAATCTTAGCATAGCAAAATAATTATTCCACGGCAGATCAGCTCCTAGAGAGATACTGTATTACCACCTATGGCTGCAAATATTGAGGCAGATTATTCTAGATGCTTACCCTTACACATCATGAAATATATTGAGGCAAAAATAGAATATAGACTATAGACTACATCATTTAGGATCTCTATGGTGAGGTGAGCATAGGCAGCAGGTCCTATGTTCAATTTCCTATTCAAACCCACTCTATACTCCCCCAACCTCATTCTCACTACAGTCCACTCCCTAGATTGTTTACATGGTAATGGGCGATCCCTGAAAAGCAGCATATCTCTGTGTTACCCAATGCTTCTTCTTCTGGTGCTGACGGGGCTGCTTGAACTCTAGATGACCCTGTGACCTCTGGCTGAGCCCCTAGAATGGGCAGGGCACCCAAAATGACATCACGCACTCAGTGGTCACACTGTGTTGCTCGAGCCTGCTAGGTACAATTGAAGTCGGAAGTTTACATACACTTCGGTTGGAGTCATTAAAACCCGTTTTTCAACCACTCCACAAATGTCTTGTTAACAATCTATAGTTTTGGCAAGTCGGTTAGGACATCTGCTTTGTGCAAGACACAAGTCATTTTTCCAACAATTGTTTACAGACAGATTATTTCACTTATAATTCACTGTATCACAATTCCAGTGGGTCAGAAGTTTACATACACTAAGTTGACTGTGCCTTTAAATAGCTTGGAAAATTCCAGAAAATGATGTCATGGCTTTAAAAGCCTCTGATAGGCTAATTGACATAATTTGAGTCAATTGGAGGTGTACCTGTGGATGTATTTCAAGGCCTACCTTCAAACTCAGTGCCTCTTTGCTTGACATCATGGGAAAATCAAAAGAAATCAGCCAAGACCTCAGAAAAAAATTGTGGACCTTCGCAAGTCTGGTTCATCCTTGGGAGCAATTTCCAAACGCCTGATGGTACCACTCTCATCTGCACAAACAATAGTACGCAAGTATAAACACCATGGGACCACGCAGCCGTCATACCGTTCAGGAAGGAAACCTGTTCTGTCTCCTAGAGATGAACGTACTTTGGTGCGAAAAGTGCAAATCGATCCCAGAACAACAGCAAAGGGCCAAGTGAAGATGCTGGAGAAAACCGGTACAAAAGTATCTATATCCACTGTAAAACGAGTCCTATATCGACATAACCTGAAAAGCCACTCAGCAAGGAAGAAGCCACTGCTCCAAAACTGCCATAAAAAAGCCAGACTAGGTTAGACTACTGCAATGCTCTACTTTCCGGCTACCCGGATAAAGCACTAAATAAACTTCAGTTAGTGCTAAATACGGCTGCTAGAATCCTGACTAGAACCAAAAAATTTGATCATATTACTCCAGTGCTAGCCTCCCTACACTGGCTTCCTGTTTAGGCAAGGGCTGATTTCAAGGTTTTACTGCTAACCTACAAATCATTACATGGGCTTGCTCCTACCTATCTTTACATGGGCTTGCTCCTACCTACCTATCTCCTACCTATCTTTTGGTCCTGCCGTACATACCTACACGTACGCTACGGTCACAAGACGCAGGCCTCCTAATTGTCCCTAGAATTTCTAAGCAAACAGCTGGTGGCAGGGCTTTCTCCTATAGAGCTCCATTTTAATGGAATGGTCTGCCTACCCATGTGAGAGACGCAGACTCGGTCTCAACTTTTAAGTCTTTACTGAAGACTCATCTCTTCAGTGGGTCATATGATTGAGTGTAGTCTGGCCCAGGAGTGTGAAGGTGAACGGAAAGGCTCTGGAGCAACGAACCGCCCTTGCTGTCTCTGCCTGGCCGGTTCCCCTCTCTCCACTGGGATTCTCTGCCTCTAACCCTATTACAGGGGCTGAGTCACTGGCTTACTGGTCCTCTTTCATGCCGTTCCTAGGAGGGGTGCGTCACTTGAGTGGGTTGAGTCACTGACGTGATCTTCCTGTCTGGGTTGGCGCCCCCCCTTGGGTTGTGCCGTTGCGGAGATCTTTGTGGGCTACACTCGGCCTTGTCTCAGGATGGTAAGTTGGTGGTTGAAGATATCCATCTAGTGGTGTGGGGGCTGTGCTTTGGCAAAGTGGGTGGGGTTATATCCTTCCTGTTTGGCCCTGTCCGGGGGTATCACCGGATGGGGCCACAGTGTCTCCTGACCCCTCCTGTCTCAGCCTCCAGTATTTATGCTGCAGTAGTTTATGTGTCGGGGGGCTAGGGTCAGTTTGTTATATCTGGAGTACTTCTCCTGTCTTATCCGGTGTCCTGTGTGAATTTAAGTATGCTCTCTCTAATTCTCTCTTTCTCTCTTTCTTTCTCTTTCTCGGAGGACCTGAGCCCTAGGACCATGCCTCAGGACTACCTGGCATGATGACTCCTTGTTGTCCCCAGTCCACCTGGCCGTGCTGCTGCTCCAGTTTCAACTGTTCTGCCTGCGGCTATGGAACCCTGACCTGTTCACCGGACGTGCTACCTGTCCCAGACCTGCTGTTTTCAACTCTCTAGAGACTGCAGGAGTGGTAGAGATACTCTTAATGATTGGCAATGAAAAGCCAACTGACATTTACTCCTGAGGTGCTGACTTGCTGCACCCTCGACAACTACTGTGATTATATTTATTTGACCATGCTGGTCATTTATGAACATTTGAACATCTTGGCCATGTTCTGTTATAATCTCCACCCGGCACAGCCAGAAGAGGTCTGGCCACCCCTCATAGCCTGGTTCCTCTCTAGGTTTCTTCCTAGGTTTTGGCCTTTCTAGGGAGTTTTTCCTAGCCGCCGTGCTTCTACACCTGCATTGCTTGCTGTTTGGGGTTTTAGGCTGGGTTTCTGTACAGCACTTCGAGATATTAGCTGATGTAAGAAGGGCTATATATATTGAAGCAACATCTCAAGACATCAGTCAGGAAGTTAAAGCTTGATCGCAAATGGGTCTTCCAAATGGACAATGACCCCAAGCATACTTCCAAAGTTGTGGCAAAATGGCCATCACAAAGCCCTGACCTCAATCCTCTAGAAAATTTGTGGGCAGAACTGAAAAAGCGTGTGCGAGCAAGGAGGCCTACAAACCTGTCTCAGTTATACTAACTCTGTCAGGAGGAATGGGCCAAAATTCACTCAACTTATTGTGGGAAGCTGGGCTACCCAAAACATTTGACCCAAGTTAAACAATTTAAAGGCAATGCTACCAAATACTAATTGAGTGTATGTAAACTTCTGACCCGTTGGGAATGTGATGAAAGAAATAAAAGCTGAAATAAATAATTCTCTCTACTATTATTTTGACGTTTCACATTCTTAAAATAAAGTGGTGATCCTAACTGACCTAAGACAGGGAATTTTGACTCGGATTAAATGTCAGGAGTTGTGAAATTTAGTTTAAATGTATTTGGCTAAGGTGTATGTAAACCTCCGACTTCAACTGTATATCATTGGTTGTAGCTCCATAGAGATAAGATACATCACACACTATTAATAAGCATTTCGCTGCCTGACTCATGAAACAAAATAGATCTCTGCCACCTGTTTTCCCGCAAGGAACATTAACCTTTTGTGGGATGGCATACTTTTACAGTACATGTTGTCTCGGATGTTTGGGAAGCACTCCCAGTTTCCGACTTTCCATACAGTCAATGGCCCATGGTGAAGGTGTGCTTTCTTCCTGGCTTTGAAGAGGTTCTTTGAACATATGCCAAAGAGGAAAAGAGATACACCATGAATGATATGGCCTGGGATCTTCTCCAGGTAGAGACTCGTGATCATTGAGGTCCTTCTTCTGTCCGAGGGAGAGAGTCATAGAGAAAGGACAGAGGAGGCCCATTGAAAGTCACATGCCTGATTTATTGAAGTAGATTCTTAATGTAGTGTCAGTGCATAACGCCACCTGACTTCACACAAACACAGACACACAGTATTACCCTGAGAGTGACAGTGTGCACCTCTGTCAGATGTCCTTCTTTCTCTCTTTAGGTTTTAGAACCACTTAATTAAAAGTTGAAAGTGCGCCAAATTTAGGAGCTTCCTGTTGCATATTGTTAAGGTTGTTTACCGCGTTGTAACAGATAAATGCAAGTTCACATAACAGCTGCCTGCAGTCCCAGTATTAGCTGTGTTTTGACAGCTGGTGTACTGTGTATTAGTCCCAGTATTAGCTGTGTTATGACATCTGGTGTACTGTGTATAAGTCCCAGTGTTAGCTGTGTTATGACATCTGGTGTACTGTGTATAAGTCCCAGTATTAGCTGTGTTATGACAGCTGGTGTACTGTGTATTAGTACAATTGTTATGACAACTGGTGTACAGTCGTGGCCAAACATTTTGAGAATGACACAAATATTAATTTTCACAAAGTCTGCTATCTCAGTTTGTATGATGGCAATTTGCATATACTCCAGAATGTTATGAAGAGTGATCAGATGAATTGCAATTAATTGCAAAGTCTCTCTTTGCCATGCAAATTAACTGAATCCCCCAAAAACATTTCCACTGCATTTCAGCCCTGCCACAAAAGGACCAGCTGACATCATGTCAGTGATTCTCTCGTTAAAACAGGTGTGAGTATTGACGAGGACAAAGGCTGGAGATCACTCTGTCATGCTGATTGAGTTCGAATAACAGACTGGAAGCTTCAAAAGGAGGTTGGTGCTTGGAATCCTTGTTCTTACTCTGTCAACCATGGTTACCTGCAAGGAAACACGTGCCGTCATCATTGCTTTGCACAAAAAGGGCTTCACAGGCAAGGATATTGCTGCCAGTAAGATTGCACCTAAAACCATTTATCGGATCATCAAGAATTTCAAGGAGAGCGGTTCAATTGTTGTGAAGAAGGCTTCAGGGCGACCAAGTGTTACGCACGCCTCTGAGAAGAGGGAACGCAACTCCCTGCTACAACTCAACTCTCTTTCAATCAAACTCTCTGCATTCCTCAGCCTTCAATGATCTCTCCCTGCCTATCCTCTCTCTAATAATTTCACTCTAATGCTCTTAAACAGAACACTGGCTTTTATATCTTCAGGTGGCTATTAGCTGACTAGAGTCAGCTGCTTCTTGACGAGGGGGCGGGGTCAGCTCTCCAATCATCCATTAGCCATTGAGTCGACCAATCAGCTGGTTGGGGAGAACTCAGGAAGCTATCTCCTGAAACACACACACTCAAATACAAAAGCTACAACACAGAAACTGGGGAACGTAACACCAAGAAAGTCCAGCAAGCGCCAAGACTGTCTCCTAAAGTTGATTCAGCTGCGGGATCGTGGCACCACCAGTACAGAGCTTGCTCAGGAATGGCAGCAGGCAGGTGTGAGTGCATCTGCACGCACAGTGAGGCGAAGACTTTTGGAGAGTGGCCTGGTGTCACGAAGGGCAGCAAAGAAGTCTCTCCAGGAAAAACATCAGGGACAGACTGATATTCTGCAAAAGGTACAGGGATTGGACTGCTGAGGACTGGGGTAAAGTCATTTTCTCGGATGAATCCCCTTTCCGATTGTTTGGGGCATCTGGAAAAAAGCTGGTCCGGAGAAGACAAGGTGAGCGCTACCATCAGTCCTGTGTCATGCCAACAGTAAAGCATCCTGAGACCATTCATGTGTGGGGTTGCTTCTCAACCAAGGGAGTGGGCTCCCTCACAATTTTGCCTAAGAACACAGCCATGAATAAAGAATGGTACCAACACACCCTCCGAGAGCAACTTCTCCCAACCATCCATGAACAGTTTGGTGACGAACAATGCATTTTCCAGCATGATGGAGCACCTTGCCATAAGGCAAAAGTGATAACTAAGTGGCTCGGGGAACAAAACATGAATATTTTGGGTCCATGGCCAGGAAACTCCCCAGACCTTAATCCCATTGAGAACTTGTGGTCAATCCTCAAGAGGCGGGTGGACAAACAAAAATCCACAAATTCTGAAAAACTCCAAGAATTGATTATGCAAGAATGGGCTGCCATCAGTCAGGATGTGGCCCAGAAGTTAATTGACAGCATGCCAGGGTAGATTGCAGAGGTCTTGAAAAAGAAGGGTTGTCACGACTTCCACCGAAGGTGGCTCCCTTGCCTGTTCGGGCGGTGCTTGGTGGTCGTCGTCGCCGGTCTACTAGCCGCCACCGATCCCTTTTTCCTTTTCTGTTAGTTTAGTCTTATTAGTTGCACCTGTTCCTTTTTGTGTTTTTTGATTTTGGTCTATTTAAGCCTGTTAGGCCCGCTTAGGTTTGTGCGGGATTATTTTGTGTTCTCTGTCGATTGTGGATGTGTTTTTGTTCTCTGGATCGTTTACCCTGTGTTCTGGGTTGGTCAGTGTGTATGCGCCCTGTGTTTGGCGTGATCGTTTTTTCCGGATAATTAAATTATACAAATCATTGAACCCTCTGCACTCTGCGCCTGACTCCTACCTTCCACTCCTAGTAACCCGTGACAGAATCCCACACCTCACCTCCAGCGCCTCTTCCACCAGCACCACCTACCCCTCCTTCAGCGTCCAGATCCGGTGCCCTGCGTCTGGCGCTCCCCAGGGAGTACGATGGGACGGCGGCTGGGTGCCAGGGGTTCCTACTACAACTGGAGCTGTACCTGGCTACCGTTCGTCCGACTCCCTCGGGGGAGGAGAGCGTGAGCGTCCTCGTCTCCTGTCTGACGGGTCGAGCCCTGGAGTGGGCCAACGCAGTGTGGAATGGCCCAGACTCGGCGAGGGATCACTACCCCGAGTTCACCCGCCGTGTTCGACCACCCACCTGAGGGCCGAGTAGCGGGTGACCGGCTGTTCCACCTGCGACAGGAGACGAGGAGCGCGCTGGACTTTGCACTGGAGTTCCGGACTTTAGCCGCAGGGGCGGGGTGGAACGACAGGGCCTTGATGGACCACTATTGTTGTAGCCTCCGTGAGGACGTCCGCAGGGAGCTAGCGTGTCGGGACACCACCCTCTCCCTCGATGAACTGATTGACATGTCCATTCGACTGGAGAACCTGCTGGCTGCTCGCGGGCGTCCAGAACGGGCCCTGTCGATTCCACCTCCAGGCCCTCCTGCTCCAATCCCCATGGAGTTAGGGGGGGCCGCATCGAGGGGGACCGGAGGAGGAGTTTCCTCCTGCACTGGGTGTGGTCGGAGAGGACATACTGCCGATCGGTGCTGGCGGAGCTCGTCTGGGAGTCGGGATGGCAGGCAGAGCACTCCTCGTTCACCCCAGGTGAGTCAGCACCAGACTCACCCAGAGCTTCCTGTCGGCCATATGTTTTTGCTAATTTCTTTTTCTGTGTTTTCTCCCTCTCTACAGCATAAGGCCCTAGTCGATTCAGGCGCAGCTGGGAACTTCATGGATCGTGGGCTCGCATTAAGGCTAGGGATTCCCCTGGTGTCGTTAGACCAACCTTTTCCCGTGCACGCCTTAGATAGCCGACCATTAGGGTCAGGGCTGGTCAGGGAGGCCACGGTTCCACTGGACATGGTAATGCAGGGGAATCATGAGAAGCGGATTAGTCTCTTCCTTATTGATTCGCCTGCGTTTCCAGTGGTGCTGGGAATTCCCTGGCTGGCTCATCACATTCCGGTGATTTCATGGAGACAGGGGGCTCTTCGAGGGTGGTCAGAGGAGTGTTCAGGCAGGTGCATAGGAGTTTTCATCAGTGCGACAACGGTGGAGAGTCCAGACCAGGTTTCCACTGTGCGCATTCCCTCTGAATATGCCGATTTGGCTATCGCCTTCTGTAAAAGGAAGGCGACCCAATTACCACCCCATCGACGAGGCGACTGCGCGATAAACCTCCTGGAGAACGCTGCGCTGCCAAGGAGTCACGTGTACCCGTTGTCCCAGGAGGAGACAGTGGCTATGGAGACATACGTCACTGAATCTCTGGGACAGGGGTACATTCGGCCCTCCACGTCCCCGTCGCCTCAAGCTTCTTTTTTGTGAAGAAGAAGGAGGGAGGTCTGCGTCCGTGCATTGATTATAGAGGTCTAAATTCAATCACAGGGGGGTTTAGTTACCCGCTACCTCTCATTGCCACGGCGGTGGAGTCATTTCACGGGGCGCGTTTCTTCACAAAACTGGACCTTAGGAGCGCATATAACCTGGTCCGTATCCGGGGGGGATGAGTGGAAGACCGCATTTAGTACCACATCTGGCCATTATGAGTACCTCGTCATGCCGTATGGGTTGAAGAATGCTCCAGCCGTTTTCCAATCTTTCGTAGACGAGATTCTCAGAGACCTGCACGGGCAGGGGGTGGTAGTGTACATCGATGACATACTGATCTATTCTGCCACACGCGCCGCGCACGTGTCTCTGGTGCGTAAGGTACTTGGGCGACTGCTGGAGCATGACCTGTATGCCAAGGCTGAGAAATGTGTGTTCTCCAAACAAGCCGTTTCCTTCCTGGGTTATCGCATTTCCACCTCTGGGGTGGTGATGGAGTGTGACCGCGTTACAGCCGTGCGTAATTGGCCGACTCCGACCACGGTAAAGGAGGTGCCGTGGTTTTTAGGGTTTGCCAATTACTACCGGAGGTTTATCCGGGGTTTTGGTCAGGTGGCTGCTCCCATTACCTCACTGCTGAAGGGGGGGCTGGCGCGCTTGCACTCGTTAGCAGAGGCGGGCAAAGCTTTCACTCGTCTGAAGGGGCTGTTCACCGACGCACCCGTGCTGGCGCATCCGGACCTCTCTTTGGCGTTCATAGTGGAGGTGGACGCGTCCGAAGCTGAGGTGGGAGCCGTGCTATCACAGCGCTCGGGCACGCCACCAAAGCTCCGCCCCTGCGCTTTTTATCCGAAGAAGCTCGGTCCGGTGGAGCGGAACTATGACGTGGGGGACCGGGAGTTGTTAGCTGTAGTCAAGGCTCTGAAGGTGTGGAGACATTGGCTTGAGGGGGCTAAGCACCCTTTCCTCATCTGGACTGACCATTGTAATCTCGAGTATATCCGGGCAGCGAGGAGATTGAATCCGCGAGGCTAGGTGGGCCATGTTCTTTACCCGTTTCCGTTTCACGATTTCATATCAGCCAGGCTCCCAAAATACTAAGGCCGGCGCGCTGTCCCGCCTCTATGATACCGAGGAGCGGTCCATCGAGTCGACTCCCATCCTCCCAGCTTCATGTCTGATGGCACCGGTGGTATGGGAGGTGGACGCGGAGATCGAGCGGGCAGCACGGTTGGAACCAGCACCCCCTCAGTGTCCAGCAGGAGTTCGGTATGTGCCGCTTGGTGTCCGTGATAAGTTGATTCGATGGGCCCATACACTACCCTCCTCGGGTCATCCTGGCATCGAGAGGACAGTGCGGAGTCGTAGGGGGAGGTACTGGTGGCCCACATTGGCAAAGGACGTGAGGTTTTATGTCTCCTCCTGCTCGGTGTATGCTCAGAGCAAGGCACCTCGACACCTGCCTAGAGGGATGTTACAGCCCCTCTCCGTTCCACAACGGCCGTGGTCGCACTTGTCGGTGGACTTTCTCACCGACCTTCCCCCGTCTCAGGGAAGTACCACGATCCTGGTCATTGTGGATCGGTTTTCTAAGTCCTGCCGTCTCATCCCGTTGCCCGGTCTCCCTACGACGCTGCAGACTGCGGAGGCTCTGTTTACCCATGTCTTCCGGCACTACGGGGTGCCTGAGGACATCGTTTCTGATCGGGGTCCACAGTTCACATCCAGAGTTTGGAGGGCGTTTATGGAACGGCTGAGGGTCTCGGTCAGCTTCCACCCCGAGAGTAATGGGCAGGTGGAGAGAGTAAACCAGGATGTGGGTAGGTTTCTGCGGTCGTACTGCCGGGACCGGCCTGGTGAGTGGGCGAGATACATCCCATGGGCGGAGCTCGCCCAGAACTCCCTTCGCCACTACTCTACTAACATGTCTCCCTTCCAGTGCATGTTGGGCTACCAGCCGGTCCTGGCTCCATGGCATCAGAGCCAGACCGAGGCTCCTGCGGTGGAGGAATGGGTGCAGCGCTCGAAGGACGCCTGGAGAGCCATCCAGGAATCTTTAAAACAGGCTAGTGGACGGCAGAAGAAGAGCGCTGACCAGCACCGCAGTGAGGCCCCCGTGTTCGCACCGGGGGACCGGGTCTGGCTCTTGACCCGAAACCTGCCCCTCCGCCTGCCCTGCCGGAAGCTGGGGCCGCAGTGTGTAGGGCCATTCAAAGTCCTGAGGAGGATAAACGAGGTGTGTTATAGGTTACAGCTTCCTACTTACTATTTTATTAACCCCTCGTTTCATGTGTCTTTCCTCAGGCCGGTGGTGGCTAGTCCCCTGCAAGAAGGTGAGGTGCCTGAGGTCCCTCCGCCCCCTCTGGACACCGAGGGGTCCCCGGCGTACACAGTACGCGCTATTCTGGACTCGAGACGCTGGGTGAGGGGCCTACAGTACCTCGTGGACTGGGAGGGGTACGGCCCGGAGGAGAGGTGCTGGGTACCGGTGGGGGACATTTTGGACCCTTCACTTCTGAGGGACTTCCACCGCCTCGCCCCCCGGGACGCCCTCGAGGCTGGTGGCGGCGCGCTGTGGGAGCCGCGCGTCAGGGGGGGGGGGGTACTGTCACGACTTCCACCGAAGGTGGCTCCCCTGCCTGTTCGGGGGGTGCTTGGCGGTCGTCGTCGCCGGTCTACTAGCCGCCACCGATCCCTTTTTCCTTTTCTGTTAGTTTAGTCTTATTTGTTGCACCTGTTCCTTTTTGTGTTTCTTGATTTTGGACTATTTAAGCCTGTTAGGCCCGCTTAGGTTTGTGCGGGATTATTTTGTGTTCTCTGTCGATTGTGGATGTGTTTTTGTTCTCTGGATCGTTTACCCTGTGTTCTGGGTTGGTCAGTGTGTATGCGCCCCGTGTTCTGGGTTGGTCAGTGTGTATGCGCCCTGTGTTTGGCGTGATCGTTTTTTCCGGAGAATTAAATTATACAAATCATTGAACCCTCTGCACTCTGCGCCTGACTCCTACCTTCCACTCCTAGTAACCTGTGACAAGGGTCAAGACTGCAAATATTGACTCTTTGCATCAACTTCATGTAATTGTCAATAAAATCCTTTGACACTTATGAAATACTTATATTATACTTCAGTATTCCATAGTAACATCTGACAAAAATATCTAAAGACACTGAGGCAGCAAAATTAATATTCTCAAAACTTTTGGCCACGACTGTACTGTGTTTTAATCCCAATATTAGTCCCAGTGTGTCACGCCCTGGCCTTAGTATTCTTTGTTTTCTTTATTATTTTAGTTAGGTCAGGGTGTGACATGGGGAATGTTTGTGTTTTATCGGTTTTGGGTGGTTATATGGTAAAGGGGGTGTTGGGTGTAGTGTATGGGTTTGTGTTGAGTGTATGTGTCTAGCTGTGTCTATGTTGGGTGTAAGTTGTCTAGGAGAGTCTATGGTTGCCTGAATGGGTTCCCAATTAGAGACAGCTGATTTCTGTTGTCTCTGATTGGGAGCCCTATTTAAGGTAGCCATAGGCTTTCGTTTGATGTGGGTAATTGTCTATGTTATACGTTTGTAGCCTGTATGTGCACTACGTTCATAGCTTCACGGTCGTTCATTGTTTTGGTTAGTTTGTAAGTGTGTTTTGTTTCATTTTTCCTTCTTCAAAATAAAAAGAAGATGGCTTATTTTCCTACTGCTGCGTTTTGGTCCGTCAATCCTCCACACGATCGTGACAGAATTACCCACCAATACAGGACCAAGCGGCATGTAAAGCGGCAACAGGACCCACCTACACAGGATTCTTGGACATGGGAGGAGATACTGGATGGTAAGGGGCCGTGGGCACAACCGGGAGAATATCGCCTTCCTCGTGAAGAGCTGGAGGCAGCTAAAGCCGAGAGGAGGCGATATGAGGAGGCAGCACGGAGACAAGGCTGGAAGCCCGTGAGTACAACCCAAAGATTTCTTGGGGGGGGCCTTAAAGGGAGTGTGGCGAAGTCAGGTAGGAAACCTGCGCCTACTCCCTGTACTTACCGTGGAGAGCGAGAGTACGGGCAGACACCGTGTTACGCAGTAGAGCGCACGGTGTCTCCTGTACGCGTGCATAGCCCGGTTCGGTACATTCCAGCTCCACGTATCGGCCGGGCTAGACTGAGCGTTGAGCCTTATGTCATGAAGCCGGCCCAACGCATCTGGTCACCAGTGCGTCTCCTCGGGCCGGCGTACATGGCACCAGGCTTACGCATGGTGTCCCCGGTTCGCCTACATAGGCCGGTGCGGGTTATTCCACCTCCCCGCACTGGTCAGGCGACGGGGAGCATACAACCAGGTAAGGTTGGGCAGGCTCGGCGCTCAAGGGAGCCAGTACGCATGCACGGTCCGGTATTTCCGGCGCCACCTCCCCGCCCCTACCCAGTACCACCAGTGCCTCCTCCACGCACTAGCCCTATGGTGCGTGTCTCCAGCCCTTTACCACCAGTGCCTAAACCACGCAACAAGCCTCCTGTGTGTCCCCAGAGTCCTGTGCGTCCTGTTGCTGCTCCCCGCACTAGCCCTGAGATGCGTGTCCACAGTCCGGTACCACCAGTTCCGGCACCACGCACTAGGCCTAATGTGCGCTCCCAGGGTCCAGTATGCCCTGTTCCTTCTCCCCGCACTAGCCCTGAGATGCGTGTCCCCAGCCCGGTACCACCAGTTCCGGCACCACGCACCAGGCCTACAGTGCGCCTCAGCCGGCAAGAGTCTGCCGTCTGCACAGCGATGCCTGAACTGCCCGTCTGCCAAGCGCCATCTGAGCCATCCGTCTACCCAGCGCCATCTGAGCCATCCGTCTACCCAGCGCCATCTGAGCCATCCGTCTACCCAGCGCCATCTGAGCCATCCGTCTACCCAGCGCCATCTGAGCCATCCGTCTACCCAGCACCATCTGAGCCATCCATCTGCCCCGAGCCATTAGAGCCGCCCGTCTGTCCCGAGCCGTCAGAGCCGTTCGTCAGTCAGGAGCCGCTAGAGCCATTCGTCAGACAGGATCTGCCAGAGCCGCCAACCAGACAGGATCTGCCAGAGCCGCCAACCAGACAGGATCTGCCAGAGCCGCCAACCAGACAGGATCTGCCAGAGCCGCCAACCAGACAGGATCTGCCAGAGCCGCCAACCAGACAGGATCTGCCAGATCCGCCAGCCAGCCATGTGCAGCCAGATCCGCCAGCCAGCCATGTGCAGCCAGATCCGTCAGCCAGCCATGTGCAGCCAGATCCGTCAGCCAGCCATGAGCAGCCAGATCCGTCAGCCAGCCATGAGCAGCCAGATCCGTCAGCCAGCCATGAGCAGCCAGATCCGTCAGCCAGCCATGAGCAGCCAGATCCGTCAGCCAGCCATGAGCAGCCAGATCCGTCAGCCAGCCATGAGCAGCCAGATCCGTCAGCCAGCCATGAGCAGCCAGATCCGTCAGCCAGCCATGAGCAGCCAGATCCGTCAGCCAGCCATGAGCAGCCAGATCCGTCAGCCAGCCATGGGCCGTCCCTCAGTCCGGAGCTGCCGTCCCTCAGTCCGGAGCTGCCGTCCCTCAGTCCGGAGCTGCCGTCCCTCAGTCCGGAGCTGCCGTCCCTCAGTCCGGAGCTGCCGTCCCTCAGTCCGGAGCTGCCGTCCCTCAGTCCGGAGCTGCCGTCCCTCAGTCCGGAGCTGCCCCTTATCCTGGTGCTCTCCCTTATCCTGGTGCTGCCCCTTACCCTGGTACTGCCCCTTAGTCCGGAGCTGCCCCTTAGTCCGGAGCTGCCCCTTAGTCCGGAGCTGCCCCTTAATTCAGTGGGGTTAATGTGGAGGGGGGTCATTTGGAGGAAGCTAAGGAGGCGGTTAGTGACTGTGGTGGGGTGGGGACCACGACCAGTGCCGGAGCCGCCACCGTGGAAGGAAGCCCACCCAGACCCTCCCCTAGACTGTGTGCTGGTGCGCCCGGAGTTCGCACCTTAAGGGGGGGGTTATGTCACGCCCTGGCCTTAGTATTCTTTGTTTTCTTTATTATTTTAGTTAGGTCAGGGTGGACATGGGGAATGTTTGTGTTTTAGCGGTTTTGGGTGGTTATATGGTAAAGGGGGTGTTGGGTGTAGTGTATGGGTTTGTGTTGAGTGTATGTGTCTAGCTGTGTCTATGTTGGGTGTAAGTTGTCTAGGAGAGTCTATGGTTGCCTGAATGGGTTCCCAATTAGAGACAGCTGATTTCTGTTGTCTCTGATTGGGAGCCCTATTTAAGGTAGCCATAGGCTTTCGTTTGATGTGGGTAATTGTCTATGTTATACGTTTGTAGCCTGTATGTGCACTACGTTCATAGCTTCACGGTCGTTCATTGTTTTGGTTAGTTTGTAAGTGTGTTTTGTTTCATTTTTCCTTCTTCAAAATAAAAAGAAGATGGCTTATTTTCCTACTGCTGCGTTTTGGTCCGTCAATCCTCCACACGATCGTGACACAGTGTTATGACATCTGGTGTATTCTGTATTAGTCCAGTGTTATGACAACTGGTGTACTGTGTATTAGTCCCAGTGTTATGACATCTGGTGTACTGTGTACTAGTACAGTGTTATGACAACTGGTTTACTGTGTATTAGTCCCAGTATTAGTCCCAATGTTATGACAACTGGTTTACTGTGTATTAGTCCCAGTGATATGATAAAAGGTGTACTGTGTACTAGTCCCTGGATTAGTCAGAGTGTTATGACAACTTGTGTTGGTAACCACTAGGCTACCTGCGGCCCCAATACACAGTCCACCAGTTGTCATAACACTGGACTAATACTTTGTTTCTGTACAGCACTTCGGCTGATGTAAAAAGGGATTTATAAATAAATTTGATTGAAGACAACTGGTGTACTGTGTATTAGTCCCTGTGTTATGACAACTGGTGTACTGTGTATTACTCCCAGTGTTATGACAACTGGTGTACTGTGTATTAGTCCCGGTGTTATGACAGCTAGTATACTGTATTTTAGACCCAGTGTT
The DNA here is from genome assembly GCF_045679555.1 of Salvelinus alpinus. NCBI lineage: Eukaryota > Metazoa > Chordata > Actinopteri > Salmoniformes > Salmonidae > Salvelinus > Salvelinus alpinus. The sequence continues at coordinate 50,120,125 of NC_092097.1, forward strand.
AAGACAACTGGTGTACTGTGTATTAGTCCCGGTGTTATGACAGCTAGTATACTGTGTTTTAGACCCAGTGTTAAGACAACTGGTGTACTGTGTATTAGTTCATTGTTATGACAACTGGTGTACTGTGTACTAGTCCCTGGATTAGTCCGAGTGTTATGACAACTGGTGTACTGTGTTTTAGTCCCAGTGTTATGACAACTGGTATACTGTGTATTAGTCCCAGTGTTTCAATAACTGGTGTACTGTGTATTATTCCCAGTATTAGTCCAGTGTTATGACAACTGGTGTTCTGTGTATTAATCCCAGTGTTATGACAACTGGTGTACTGTGTAGTAGTCCAGTGTTATGCCATCTGATGTACTGTGTATTGGGGCCGCAGGTAGCCAAGTGGTTAGATCGTTGGGCCAGTAACCAAAAGGTTGCTGGATCGAATCCCGAGCTGACAAGCTATTCCGCCCCTGAGCAACGCAGTTAACCGGGTGCCGTGGATGTCGATTAAGGCAGCCCCCCACAGCTCTCTGATTCAGAGGGGTTGGGTTAAATGCGGAAGACACATTTCAGTTGAAGGCATTCAGTTGTACAACAGACTTTCCCCCTTATTAGTTCATTGTTATGACAACTGGTGTACTGTGTACTAGTCCCTGGATTAGTCAGTGTTATGACAACTGGTGTACTGTGTATTAGTCCAGAGTTATGACAACTGGTTTACTGTGTATTAGTCAAGTGTTATGATAAGTGGTGTACTGTGTATTAGTCCAGTGCTATGACAACTGGTGTGTTGTGTTTTAGTCCCAGTGTTATGACAACTGGTGTACTGTGTATTAGTCCAGTGCTATGACAACTGGTTTACTGTGTATTAGTCCCAGTGTTATGACAACTGGTGTACTGTGTTTTAGTCCCAGTGTTATGACAACTGGTGTGTTGTGTTTTAGTCCCAGTGTTATGACAACTGGTGTGTTGTGTTTTAGTCCCAGTGTTATGACAACTGGTGTACTGTGTTTTAGTCCCAGTGTTATGACAACTGGTGTGTTGTGTATTAGTCCCAGTGTTATGACAACTGGTGTACTGTGTTTTAGTCCCAGTGTTATGACAACTGGTGTGTTGTGTTTTAGTCCCAGTGTTATGACAACTGGTGTACTGTGTTTTAGTCCCAGTGTTAGGACAACTGGTGTACTGTGTATTAGTCCAGTGTTATGACAATGGGTATACTGTGTATTAGTCCCAGTGTTTCAATAACTGGTGTACTGTGTATTAGTCCCAGTATTAGTCCAGTGTTATGACAACTGGTGTGTTGTGTTTTAGTCCCAGTGTTATGACAACTGGTGTACTGTGTATTAGTCCCAGTGTTATGACAACTGGTGTACTGTGTATTAGTCCCAGTGTTATGACAACTGGTGTACTGTGTAACATATAGCTTACTCTTCTCAATGAGCTGTGTGTTCAGATTCTTCTATGATATGTGTTTGGCGTCTCATTCATAAAGAGCTCAAATTTAATAAAGCAGCCACAAAAAGACAAAAAGTGATGGACAAATATGACCAGATAATTTCTGTCACTCACTCAGTGAACAACATTCCTTCGTGTGTACAGTAACAATCTCAGGTTTAATTGGGTGGGAGAAAACATGTTTGGCAATGTGGTAGTAAATACTCAGGATGCAAATGCTCAGGAACTCTAAAAGAGGGATAAACAGAGTCAAAACAAGTGTGTTGGGTGGGTACGGTAACTACCACACATCCCACACTCTATTAGAGGCCCACCATGGAAGCATGCCTGCAGGGTTGGGTAGTTTACTTTCTAAATGTAATCCGTTACAGTTATTAGATACCAGTCCAAAATTGTAATCAGCGACGTAACTTTTGGATTACCCAAATTCAGTAACATAATCTGATTACTTTCTGTTACTTTTGAATTACTTTACCCTTAAAGGGATAGTTCACCCAAATTACAAAATTACACATTGTTCCCTTACCCTGTAAGCAGTTTATGGACAAGGTATGACAGCAATCCATGCTTTGGTTTAGTTTCCCTGACACTGGTTCCATATGCTAAGATTTTAGAATTTGTGGCACAAATCGCATTCACGTCCTGGTACCAAAATGTGCATTTTTCGCACATTATTAGAAGAAGACAAAAAGGATCCATCAAACACATTTGGTGTGTCATCATAGTAGTCTCTGACTTGGTGTCAGACTCACTCAGGTGGAACAACTGGCACCTTTTTATTTATTTATTTCACCTTTATTTAACCAGGTAAGCCAGCTGAGAACAAGTTCTCATTTACAACTGTGACCTGGCCAAGATAAAGCAAAGCAGTGCATCAAAAAACAACAACACAGAGTTACACATGGAATAAACAAACGTACAGTCAATAACACAATACAAAATCTATATACAGTGAGTGCAAATGGAGTGTGTGCACCTTTTTTCAATGCTGAATTGAATGTCATTGAGGAAACAGAAAGGTGTCAAAGTATTTTTTCATTAATATTCTTTCTGAATTTAAAAGTGATCTTAGAAGTAATCAAGTTTTTTGTTGTTTCTGGTAACGTAACAGATTACAGTTATATTTTGGGGGGTAATCCGATTACATTTAACTGATTACAGGGTTGGGGAGAAATCAGTTACTCCCCAACCCTGCATGCGGGTACGTGTGTTTGCTTATACAGTACCAGTCAAAAGTTTGGACACACCTACTCATTCAAGGGTTTTTCTTTATTTTTACTATTTTCTACATTGTAAAATAATACTGAAGACATCAAAACTATGAAATAACACATATGGAATCATGTAGTAACCAAAAAAGTGTTAAAAAATTCCAAATACATTTTAGACTTTAAATTCTTCAAAGCTTTGCACACTCTTGGCACTCTCTCAACCAGCTTCATGAGGTAGTCACCTGGAATGCATTTCAATTAACAGGTGTGCCATGTTAAAAGTTAATTTGTGGAATTTCTTTCCTTCCTAATGCGTTTGAGCCAATCCGTGGTGTTGTGACAAAGTAGGGGGGTAAACAGAAGATAGCCCTATTTGGTAAAAGACCAAGTCCATATTATGGCAAGAACAGCTCGAATAAGCAAAGAGAAATGACAGTCCATGAAGGTCACTCAATCCGGAAAATGTAAGAGGACCACCACAGGAAAGGAAGACCCAGAGTGCTAAATCAGATGACCTGGCCTCCACAATCACCCGACCTCAACCCAATTGAGATGGTTTGGGGTTAGTTGGACCGCAGAGTGAAGGGAAAGCAGCCAACAAGTGCTCAGCCTATGTGGGAACTCCTTCAAGACTATTGGAAAGCATTCCAGGTGAAGCTGGTTGAGAGAATGCCAAGAGTGTGCAAAGCTGTCATCAAGGCAAAGGGTGGCTACTTTGTTAGCATAAATGTAGCGTGGTTCATTCTGCGTTGTGTATTTTTTAATTAGGACGCTGCCACAACTGATGGTCTGCTCGTTGAAATCTTTTTATTTGCCCTGCACACGAAGAGACAACACACACGTTACCCTTGGTGCAGTCACAGCTCTCCGGCACCTTGCTAGCCGAGGGTCAGGCAAAAGAGAACGATAAAGTGGTATGGGAATACAGATAACCCGCGATGGGCCAAACCAAAATATACAAAACTTTTACAATCACTTGTATGTACAATATTGGTATGAAAAAGTGTTTGTACACCAAATAAAAACATTAGCTATGCAGCTGTAATTAAATAAAAAAATACACTGAATTATTATTATTATTATCAAATTATTAACATCCCCTCTTGACCTGGCCTATTTGAATTGGTCCTTGTGTGCAATTTGGTGCGTAATCTAGGGGAACAACATCACACTGCTACATTCACCCCCACTGTTTTACACTAGATTATAGGCCCAAAACAAAACACATTACCTCAAAGGTAACAAAGCAAAGAAAGAAAAAAAATTCACACCCACAGGGCGACAGAGTAACCCAGTGTAGTCCCTTAATTCTAGACCCACAAATGGTCGATCAGCTGAAAAGCTATCCCGCGAAGGATTAGGAAAAATAAGGGGTAGCTAATCCCTTATTCAACCGTATACGAAAAATGCCATATACATTTTATGCCGATGGACTACACACAAAGTTACATGAATTGTCAAATATATTAGACAAACCCAAAAATCATTCTAAGACATGCTTAGATTCCTACATTCCTACAAAAGAAAAGGTAGGCAATATCCTACCGTCACTGAGAAACCAAGAACTGTTTCATTTCCTGTGTAGACATAGTTTGGATTAGCCTATCCACTGGCTTAATAAGTCTACCTAGTCTAGTCCGAACACCCTCACCCACAAACCTAGCAGGAATGTCACAGACAGCACTAACCCTGCTCAGAGGTCTAACCTCAGGATGGGGAGTACTACAGATCCGCATCTCCGGAGCCAGCACACTTTCAGTTACCGACTCAACACTAGTAGTGTCAGACGACTGATCAGAATCCTGGTAGATTGTCACAGACCACACTGACGAAGCATCTTCAACCAAGGTAACATCATCCACACTGAATGGAGTTTCGCAATCAGAACTCTTGTAGGCTTCGGGGATATCTCTCTGGTCCACTTCTGCTGAGCACACTTCACTTAAGGGGACTTCATACGGTTGTTCCACCTCACTTTCATCAGCCGGGACTTCACCATCCTCTTGGAGTATCCTCCCAGAAGACTCAGGAAGGCCTGCTACCCAGTGGACAGTCCTGGCGTCACTCCCATCCATTTGGCTGGACTTTGCAGACATCTCAGAGATCACGTCACCACTCGATAGAGATTCGTGACCCTCAGGTTCCTCCCACGAAGGTAAAGGCAGAAAGTTGACTGGCATAATCAGGTTCCTATGCACAGTTTTGATGCGTCCAGTGGTAGGGTGTTGGATACGATATGTGTTCAGTGAGCTGTTCTTTGCAACCACTATGTACACCACACTCTCCCAGCGATCAGCCAGTTTCTTCTTGCCCCTCTCCCCCTTGTTAGCAAGTAGAACTCTATCTCCCTTCTGCACCGAGTGACCCTTAGACCGTCTGTTGTAGACCTCGGCTTGTCTCTTTTGTTGCTTACTGGCATGCTGCTGGGCCAATGTCATGGCCTCTCTCAGATCCTCACCCAGAGACTGGACATACTTATCCACATCTACTGTGTCCCCATCCAACAGCACACTTTCAAACATAACATCTACCGGCAACCTAGGGGTGCGTCCGAACATCAAGAAGAAGGGTGGAAACCCAGTAGTCTCATGAACAGTGCAGTTATAGGAGAATGTCAATGTGTTCAACATCTGAGGCCATTTAGCCTTAGACCTAGCTGGCAGAGCTCTAATCATCCCACCCAGTGTGCGATTCAGACGTTCTGCTTGACCGTTACCCATGGGATGATAAGGTGTGGTGTGGGACTTTTCAACACCAGATAACTGAAGTAATTCTGCAATAAGTAAACTCTCAAAGTTAGCACCCCTGTCAGAATGGATGCAATCAGCGAACCCATAAATGCAGAAGAAATTATTCCAGAGAACACGAGCAACAGTCTTAGCAGACTGGTTTGGACATGGATACGCACAGGCCAGCTTAGTAAAGTGATCAGTCACTACTAACACATCAATAGACTTGTTGTTTGAATCTTCTGCAGTCCAGAAATCAATACACACAAGTTCTAAAGGTGCCGTTGTCACAATGGAGACAAGTGGAGCTCTTGCTTCAGGCTCAGGTGCTTTACTCAACACACATCTCTTACAGTGGGCCACGTATTCCTTGACATCCTTCTCCATAGATTCCCAGTAAAACCGCTGTCTCGTGAGCCACAATGTGCGCTGCTGACCCTGATGACCAGCATCATCATGAACTCCCTTCAACACAAGGCCTCTCAAAGACACAGGTACGACATACTGAAATATTTTCTTCTTACTCACTGGGTGTTTTGAGACACGATACAGAATCCCTAACCGCGTGGTGAGTTTCCCCCACTGTCTTAGAGTATAAACTGTTTCTTTAGCTTCAAAGACTCGCTCTCTCCTAGATGGGCGCCGGCCTCTATCTACAAAGAACATGACTCTGCTGATGATAGGATCCAGTGACTGGTTATCATACAGCTCCTTGTGTGTAAGGACAGGTAAAGGGCTCTGACCCATGGACATCAACTTCTCAAGGTGCTGCACATGTGAAACGGCCCTCACTGTGGCACCATCATCCCATCGGCGATGGGCATGGAGGACAGCAGACACCTCTTCACAGGAAACCAACCCACTGACATTGTCTCCAGCTCTACTCAACTCACTCCCAGGAGCCATAGACGTTCCACAGCCAGCCTCGGGCTGCTCACAGGAGAGACGGAACATGTCTTGTACATCATCCAGTCGAAGACCTCTGGCTTCCTCCAGCAGGACATTATATGGAATTCTTGTCAGTCGGTGCAGAACTTTGGAGCGGACAAATGGCTCTCTGCTCAAAGCATCAGCAACGACATTCTTGGGCCCTGGTATGTACTGGATATCAAAATCAAAAGGTGCCAGCTTTGCAACCCATCTCTGCTCACATGCATCAAGTCTCGGCTTTGTAAGAATATATTTGAGTGGATTGTTGTCGGTCCACACCGTAAACTTATGCCCTCGCAGCCAATGGCTGAACTTATCATGAATGGCCCATTTCATGGCTAGAAATTCCAGCCGGTGAGCAGGATACTTGGATTGTGCATGATTAAGAGATTTACTAGCAAAAGCTATTGGCCTGGCTATGGCCTTCCCATCTTGCACTTGGGATAGTACAGCTCCCAAACCACTAGTAGATGCATCAACAGAAAGCAAAAATGGCTGAGAAAAATCTGGATGAGCCAGCAGTGCCTGGTCAACTAGTGCTGCTTTCAAAGCTTCAAAAGCGAGTTGACATTCAGCAGTCCAGTCTGCAGCAGTGAGCCTGCGAGAGGGACCAGGCCTCTTTCTGCCCTTGCCTCTCCTGGGCTTCTTCTGACCTGTAGTCAGCTGAAACAATGGCCTAGCAACCATGGAACAATTCTCAATGTAGTGTTGATAGTATACTACCATACCAAGGAAAGAACGGATTTTGCTAGGAGACGGAGTGACACCATCAGCTTCCATCATCTCACTCTCAGTCACATTCAAAATGGTTTGAACCTTAGCAGGATCAGTGGCTACGCCCTCCTGAGAAATGATGTGGCCCATAAACTTAACAGACCTCCTCAAAAACTTGCACTTAGACGGAGACAGTTTAAGATTGTGCTCCTGCAACCGCTGGAAAACCATCTCAAGTCTCTGCAGACTCTCTTCCTCCGTCTTAGCAAAAACCATCAGATCATCCAAATAGCAAAGGAGACTTAGAAAGTTTTGGTCCCCAAAGATGGTCAGCATCATTCTCATAAAAGTAGCTGGGCTGTGGCAAAGGCCCTGAGGCAAACGATTGTACTCATGCAGACCTAAAGGAGAGGAAAAGGCTGTGTATTTCTTATCCTCTTCATGCAGTGGCACATTGTAGTACCCAGATGTCAAGTCCATTGTGCTGAAGAAGGCATTACCTCCCAGCGCCGCCAGTACATCAGCCTGATGAGGCAGGGGATGAGCATCCTTCACTGTGCGGGCGTTTAACCACCTAAAGTCAGTACATAGACGCAAGTCCCCATTCTTTTTCCATACCAGCACCAATGGTGAGGCATACTCGCTGCTGGATTTTCTGACGATTTCCTTTTCCTCCATATCATCCAGTGTTTCCCTGAGTTTTTGGTAATCAGCTGGAGAAAGCCTACGATAAGGTAATCGAAATGGGCGGTCATCAGTCAGCCGTATGCGATGGCAGAACTCTTTTGCCTCTCCACAATCCAGGCTATGTCTAGAGAACACCGTGTCATACTTCTCAATTAAACCGACAAGTTTGTCTTTCCAGAACTGTGAAACTGGACACTCCTCAACAGACAGGCCTTGAAGTCCAAGATTGCTCAGTGTACTGTTGTCATTAACTACACTGCCACCAACTGAACTCTTAGCTGTAAGACTGCCATGTGAGCTGTCACATTGTACTTTTGCCACGTTCTGGTAAGCAGCTTGCTGCTTGACATCATCAAAATCCTCCAATGCAATACAAGGGTACACATCTGCCACTTTAGCATTTCGTCTCAGGGTAACTGGCGAAGTTGTTGGATTCACAATCTTCACAGGGAGCCATCCATCCCCCCACAGAGGCGTAACTACTCTCCCTACTAGTATGTGTCGATTCACACAACGAGACGTGCTAGGCTCGATATACGAACAGTACTGCCCACAGAGAGTTTTGTCTTTGGAGGTAAGCGGCCCCACACCAGATGCTCACTCATGGGTTGGAGCGTTACTGCCCTCTTCAACTTAATGGTGCCCACTTTATCTGGGATGGAGTCTCCTCTCCATCTCTCCAGATTTGATAGGAGACGCAGGAACTGGCTGTCCTCACACTGGCCAGAAGGACCTGGCGTACCCACCACCCGCCAGTAGCTGTCATTTGATTTGAACTGTCTAATCAGAGACTTCAACACGTTAGTGCCAACAATGAGTTCATCAACCTGCCCATCTACAATAAGCACTGGGACTACATAACTGAAGCCATAAAGCTGTAGTTTCAAGTCACACATGCCCACTGGGCTAGTTTGCGTCCCACCACAACCCACCAGTATGATGTCTGAAGGAGCTAGAAAGTTCCCCTCTACCACTCCTGCCTCCCTCAACCGAGGTACAATATCTGCGCGCAGAGTAGTAGCCATGGACCCACTATCTAACATCCCCTTCAGCTCAACTTTATCCTGTACTAGCACGGTGGTGTAAAACAAACTGTCATTCTGAGAAATTCTCATTGTGTTCTGAAAAATTACTGTGTTGTTCTTGGGTACTGACTCACCAAAATAAGAATAAACAGATTGGATATCATCATCATCAGCGGAGGAAAACTTTGCCTGCCCCACATTGCCCTCCTCAGAATGGAGGCTTTCTAGTTTTCCAGACCTGCCAGTCTGTCCACATCCAGGGCTCTTTCGCTTCCCAGTCTCACTACAGTCAAAGCTCATGTGGCCAGGAGAGAAGCACTTGAAACACAGCTGGTGCATCTGACAGTGAGCTTTGGTCCAGTGATTAGTGCTTCCACAGACAGCGCACTCATGCTCACGTTTGGGGAACTGTTTACGGGGCCCTCTGTTCACAGACTGAGTATTGCTGACAAGAGCCTTCTCTAGCATACTCAAAACTTTCTCTAATGTCCCACCCTCAGATACAGATTGGGCCTGTTCTGGTTCACGGCCACATCGAGAAAAAGATGACACATTAGGTCTGCTCTCAGGATCCACTTCCTCCTGGGGGGAGTCGAAGACAGCAGCCACCTGCTGTGAAAGTTGTATTCTACATGCTTTACGCTCCCTTAACAGTTCATCCAAACGATCCTGTACCTCACTGGCTGTCCAGTCACGAAGGGGTTTGCATTTGAACACTTGGGCCAACTCTTTATCAGGACAGTTGCGTACAAACATAACTGCCAACTCTGAGCGCTGATTGGGCAAAGTTCTACCCTCACCTACAAGATACTGTTCAGCTGCATCTGAAGCTTTGTTAAGCCTAATCCAGAAATCTAGTGGACCCTCATTAGCATATGGTTTCATTGAATAGAAATCAGCTAATGGCATACCTGAGTAGACAGTATCCCCAAAGTGTTGCTTGAGAACACTGAACACTGCCTTAACATCTGTGACAACAGGGTTGTTACGCATCCAGACTTTGGTCACATCCCGTGCCCTCCCCATGAGCCTAGACATCACCTCCCCAACATTCTCAGACCCAGTGTAACCCCTCTTCTCTAGGTAGACTCCCATTAGCTCCTCCCACTCCAGGACAGAGTACTCATCTGAGCCATCACCCCTGAAGAAAGGTGGAGCACTAACCTCTGACTTCACAACCAGATTCAGCTTGGACGCATCAATAAAAGTTGACCCACATTGTTCAGGCAGGGGAAACTGCTGGGATTGGTCAGGGGAATGGGCAGGAGAAAGACTTGAAGCCCCAGGCTGCAGTAAACTCGCCCTGATAGATTCTCCTATCTCTGAACCAATCTGCTTTATAAGGTCACTAAGCTGACTCGGTGTCCCATTATTACTGAGGACTGGGGACGATGGTACATCAAGAGACAGAGGTGGGATACCCTGGTCAGGTGGAGTAAACAGCCTACCCCTCCCAGTGCTTGTAAACTCAGGACTAGCAAACACTCTACTCCCAGGAGCTGACTGTACAAATGGTGTAAATGCATGGACACCCCTCCCTCTACCCACACTAACCACACCAAAATCCCCAGCATAACTCATCTTATGGACTTGAGAGTCTTCCATGGCTCAATAGAGAACTAAGATACAATGTAATTTACTGCATACAAATACAAAAAAAATGCAATAAACAAATTCCCTCAAAACATACAAATAAACACCAATACAATTATCTAGTGAATATGCTACATTCACCTTCACTATTTACAGTATACATTCACTTATAGCAAACCATCAACAAGTGCGCATGCGCGGATCGCGCATCTCCTCCACATGCACAGCTCCGGTGGTCAGCTTGAGCTAACCAGTCGGCAGGTCGCGGCACCAGTTTGTAGCGTGGTTCATTCTGCGTTGTGTAGTTTTTAATTAGGACGCTGCCACAACTGATGGTCTGCTCGTTGAAATCTTTTTATTTGCCCTGCACACGAAGAGACAACACACACGTTACCCTTGGTGCAGTCACAGCTCTCCGGCACCTTGCTAGCCGAGGGTCAGGCAAAAGAGAACGATAAAGTGGTATGGGAATACAGATAACCCGCGATGGGCCAAACCAAAATATACAAAACTTTTACAATCACTTGTATGTACAATATTGGTATGAAAAAGTGTTTGTACACCAAATAAAAACATTAGCTATGCAGCTGTAATTAAATAAAAAAATACACTGAATTATTATTATTATTATCAAATTATTAACATCCCCTCTTGACCTGGCCTATTTGAATTGGTCCTTGTGTGCAATTTGGTGCGTAATCTAGGGGAACAACATCACACTGCTACATAAACACACACCTGTTTTTCTTTAATTCTCCCTGTGTGTCTACAATCTCCTCTGTGACCACTCACAGCACAGGTTGGTTACAACATCTGTCTGACTTTGGTGCCAGAGAATAGGTGATGCCAAGGCTGTGTTGACATGGCAAGCCCTCAGGTCATTCTGTTGATCAAATCAAAATGCGATTTCATGCTTTTTTAGTGACACTAGCTAGCCGTGACCTAGTTGTTTTGTAGGCTACCTCTGGCAGGCTACCTTTGCTCAACTCTACACACGCATTTGAGTTTGGGGGGGGGGGTAATGGAGACATTAGGTCCTGTGTGTGTGATGGTGATGAGTGTGTGGCTGGGTGGGCGCCAGCACAGTGCCCCTGTTCAGGAGCCATCAGATAAGGGAGGGTGAGGTGGTGCCAGATGTACTCTATATCCAGAGCAGGAGGACACCCTTTGAAAAAAGTGTTCCAAAAGGGTTCTTTGGCTGTCCCCATAGTACAAGGTTCCCCACTGGCGTCACACACAACGAATATGGCCCCCTAAGTTTTCTGAGCAAAAAAAATAAAAAGACAGCAAGTTATTTTAATTCCGAAGATCTGTTCCAAAGTACTCACGCATAATAAAAATATTTATGTGATCGTATATAAATGTAAGCAAGGTTTTGGTGATTATGTTTTAGTAAAATATTATATATGTTTGGGCTTAGTGCAGTCAATTTGCAGTGTACAAATTATGACAATCCGCTCAAGAAATAATTGTCCTGCGGCTGAATCTAAACTCTCACTGTTAACTGCGTTTATTTTCAGCAAACTAAACATATGTAAATATTTGTATGAACAAAACAAGATTCAACAACTGAGAGATAAACTGAACAAGTTCCACAGGCATGTGACTAACAGAAATGGAATAATGTGTTCCTGAACAAAGGGGGGGTCAAAATCAAAAGTAACAGTCAGTATCTGGTGTGGTCACCAGCTTCATTAAGTACTGCAGTGCATCTCCTCCTCATGGACTGCACCAGATTTGGCCATTCTTGCTATGAGATGTTACCCTACTCTTCCACCAAGGCACCTGCAAGTTTCCGGACATTTCTGGGGGGAATGTCCCTAGCCCTCAGCCTCCGATCCAACAGGTCCCAGACATGCTCAATGGGATTGAGATCCGGGCTCTTCGCTGGCCATGGCAGAATACTGACATTCCTGTCTTGCAGGAAATCACGCATAGAACAAGCAGTATGGCTGGAGGCATTGTCATGCTTGAGAGTCATGTCAGGATGAGCCTGCAGGAAGGGTGCCACATGAGGGAGGAGGATGTCTTCCCTGTAACGCACAGCGTTGAGATTGCCAGCAATGACAACAAGCTTAGTCCGATGACGCTGTGACACACCTCCCCAGACCATGACGGACCCTGCACCTCCAAATCGATCCCGCTCCAGAGTACAGGCCTCGGTGTAATGCTCATTCCTTTGACGATAAACGTGAATCCGACCATCACCCCTGGTGAGACAAAACCGCGACTCGTCAGTGAAGAGCACTTTTTGCCAGTTCTGTCTGGTCCAGCGACAGTGAGTTTGTGCCCATAGGCGACGTTGTTGCCGGTGATGTCTGGTGAGGACCTACCTTACAACAGGCCTACAAGCCCTCAGTCCAGCTTCTCTTAGACTATTGCGGACAGTCTGAGCACTGACGGAGGGATTGTGCGTTCCTGGTGTAATTCGGGCAGTTGTTGTTGCCTTCCTGTACCTGTCCCGCAGGTGTGATGTTTGGATGTACCGATCCTGTGCAGGTGTTGTTACACATGGCCTGCCACTGCAAGGATGATCAGCTGTCCATCCTGTCTCCCTGTAGCGCTGTCTTAGGGGTCTCACAGTACGGACATTGCAATTTATTGCCCTGGCCACATCTGCAGTCCTCATGCCTCCTTGCAGCATGCCTAAGGCACGTTCACGCAGATGAGCAGGGACCCGGGGTGTTTTTCAGAGTCGGTAGAAAGGTCTCTTTAGTGTCCTAAGTTTTCATAACTGTGACCTTAATTGCCTACCGTCTGTAAGCTGTTAGTGTCTTAACGACTGTTCCACAGGTGCATGTTCATTCATTGTTCATTGTTCATTGAACAAGCATGGGAAACAGTGTTTAAACCCTTTACAACGAAGATCTGTGAAGTTATTTGGATTTTTACAAATGATCTTTGAAAGACAGGGTCCTGAAAAAGGGACATTTCTTTTTTTGCTGAGTTTAGTTGAAGATCCCTGTCATAGGAGAACCGTTTTTGCTTCCAGGTAGAACACTTTTGCATTACATGTAGACCCCTCTGTGTAAAGGGTTCTACATGGAACTCAAAAGGTTCTACCTGGAACCAAAAGGGTTCTACCTGGAACCTAAAATGGTTCTTCAAAGGGTTATCCTAATGGGACAGCCGAAGAACCATGGTATCAGGTTCTACATAGCACCTTTTTTTCTAAGAGCGTAGTCATCCTCTGTGTTCCCCGATAGGAAAGTGTTGTTATGCGTCATGTGTGCCAATTGCTACTAGCTAGACTATCACTAGTTAACAAATATCAAACCAGAACAGGGTTAACTTTGGAAAATCTGCCTCATTTACTAAAACAAGCATTGGGACCGCAGGCCGGTAGTTTGAGACTCTCTGATCTAGGCTAAGGATAGTTAACTAGGCTAATGGTGTGTTCAGATGGTTCATGGGATTTCGTCTCTACCAGTCGATGAAGTCATAACTACCACATAAATGCATTTGATTGATTTTGAATTCAGAACAACTCTTCAACAAATGTGATTTGAGCTAAGCTACCTAATAAGTTAATTCGCTTGCATTGACAATTTGTCAAACCATATTTTACATTTTAGCAGACGCTCTTATCCAGAGCAACTTACAGAAACAATTAGGTTTAAGTGCCTTGCTCAAGGGCACATTGGCCGATTATTCACCTAGTTGGCTCGGGGATTTGAACCAGTGCTCTTTTGGTTACCGGCCCAACGCACTTAACCGCTAGGCTAGCTGCTGCCCATATAGACCATATAGGTCAAACTAGCTAAAAAAAAGTGAAAAATCGTGAAGATGACTGATAATAATAATAAAATCTTACTGAAAGCTTATGTTAATTGGTTTGATTGTAATGGCTCCATTGGGTGAACTATCCCTTTAATATTACACAATTTAATTTAGTCTGTAATATCTTTCTCATTGCCATGTGGAATAAAACAAAAATACAGTATTTCGATAATTCTCATTTTGTTATTATACTGTCTACCGATAAACAAATGTTTTCATTTACATACTATAATCTTGTGGATTTGAGTAGCAGCAATCTGATTGGTCAGTAAGAGGTGTATGGGTGCAAGATGTGAACAAGATAGATGAGTATAACCCTCACAAGGCTGCCGGCCCAGACGGCATCCCTAGCTGCGTCCTCAGAGCATGAGCAGACCAGCTGGCTGGAGTGTTTACGGACATATTCAATCCCTCCCTATCCCAGTCTGCTGTCCCCACTTGCTTCAAAATGTCCACCACTGTTCCTGTACCCAAGAAAGCAAAGGTAACTGAACTAAATGACTATCACCCCGTAGCACTCACTTCTGTCATCATGAAGTGCTTTGAGAGGTTAGTTAAGGAGGATCATATCAGCTCTACCTTACCTGCCACCCTAGACCCACTTCAATTTGCTTACTGCCCCAATAGATCCACAGACGATGCAATCGCCATTGCACTGCACACTGCCCAGTCACATCTGGACAAGAGGCATACCTATGTAAAAATGCTGTTCATTGACTATAGTTCATCATTCAACACCATAGTACCCTCCAAACTCATCATTAAGCTTGGGGCCCTGGGTCTGAACCCCGCCCTGTGCAACTGGGTCCTGGACTTCCTGAGGGGCCGCCCCCAGGTGGTGAAGGTAGGAAGCAACACCTCCACTTCGCTGATCCTAAACACAGAAGCCCCACATGGGTGCGTGCTCAGCCCCCTCCTGTACTCCCTGTTCACTCATGATTGCGTGGCCATGCCTGCCTCCAACTCAATCATCAAGTTTGCAGACGACACAACAGTAGTAGGCCTAATTACAACAATGATGAGACAGCCTACAGGGTGCACTGGGAGAGTGGTGCAAGGAAAATAACCTCTTACTCAACGTCAACAAAACAAAGGAGCTGATCGTGGACTTCAGGAAACAGCAGGAGGCTGAAGAATTTGGCTTGGCCCCTAAAACCCTCACAAACATTTACAGATGAACAATTGAGAACATGCTGTTGGGCTGTATCACCGCCTGGTACGGCAACTGCACCGACCGCAACCACAGGGCTCTCCAGAGGGTGGTGCGGTCTTCCCAATGCATAACCGGGAACAAACTACCTGCTGTCCATGACACCTACAGCACCCGATGTCACAGGTAGGCCAAAAAGATCAAGTACAACAACCACCCGAGCCACTGCCTGTTCACCCTGCTATCATTTAAAACATGTATTTAACCTTTATTTAACATCCAGAAGGCGAGGTCAGAACAGGTGCATCAAAGCCGGGACCGAGAGACTGAAAAACAGCTTCTATCTCAAGGCCATCAGCCTGTTAAATAGCCATCACTAGCCGGCTTCCACCCGGTTACGCAACCCTGCACCTTAGAGCCTGCTGTCCTATAAACATAGAATTGGAATCACCTACCACTATAATAATTGAACACTAGTCACTTTAATAATGTTTACATACTGCTTTACTCATCTAGCATCTACCAAATACTAATTGAGTGTATGTAAACTTCTGACTCACTGGGAATGTGATGAAAGAGTTTTAAGCTGAAATAAATAATTCTCTCTACTACTATTCTGACATTTCACATTCTTAAAATAAGGTGGTGATCTTAACTGACCTAAAACAGGGGATTTTTACTAGGATTAAATGTCAGAAATTGTGAAAAACTGAGTTTAAATATATTTGGCTAAGGTGTATGTAAACTTCCGACTTCAACTGTATATACTGTATTCTATTCTACTGTATTTTTGTCATTGCTCTATCTAATATGTATATATTTCTTAATTCCATTATTTTACTTTTAGATTTGTGTGTATTTCTGTGAATTGTTGGATACTACAGACCTGTTGGAGCCAGGAACACAAGCATTTCGCTACAGCCTGCTAAATAACATCTGCTAAATATGTGTATGTGACCAATACCATATGATTTGATTTCTAGCAGGGTTGATCTCTGAGTTTACAGAAGAGGCTCAAATGACCATCCCATGTCCAACTGGCCGCCCGTGTGACTGGCTACCCTCCCAGGGGGCAGTGGGGCCATGGAGTGACTGACCTCCTATAGGTATTACACATTGATGTGTAATCATCGCTGATGGTTAACTGCTCGCTGCGTAATCACGGCAGCAAGGACACTGTCTCTTGAACCTATTTTGTGTACTGGATTACTATATAGACTTTGTAGCCATAAACTTGTTATTCCGCAGCGACCATGGATGACACATACCTGCAAAACAAACCCAGGACACATACCTGCAAAACAAACCCAGGGTGGGATATTTGAGTTTTGACATCTTGATTGGTCACCTTGACAGGATCAGGTTATTGCAAGGTTAATGGCATGACAAATGGGTCAGTTTTTCTGCAATCTACACTGTGGTGGGTCCTGGTGAAGACATGAATCTACACTGTGGTAGGTCCTGGTGAAGACATGAATCTACACTGTGGTGGGTCCTGGTGAAGACATGAATCTACACTGTGGTAGGTCCTGGTGAAGACATGAATCTACACTGTGGTAGGTCCTGGTGAAAACATGAATCTACACTGTGGTGGGTCCTGGTGAAAACATGAATCTACACTGTGGTGGGTCCTGGTGAAGACATGAATCTACACTGTGGTGGGTCCTGGTGAAAACATGAATCTACACTGTGGTGGGTCCTGGTGAAAACATGAATCTACACTGTGGTGGGTCCTGGTGAAAACATGAATCTACACTGTGGTGGGTCCTGGTGAAGACATGAATCTACACTGTGGTGGGTCCTGGTGAAAACATGAATCTACACTGTGGTGGGTCCTGGTGAAAACATGAATCTACACTGTGGTGGGTCCTGGTGAAAACATGAATCTACACTGTGGTGGGTCCTGGTGAAGACATGAATCTACACTGTGGTAGGTCCTGGTGAAAACATGAATCTACACTGTGGTGGGTCCTGGTGAAGACATGAATCTACACTGTGGTGGGTCCTGGGGAAGACATGCATCTACACTGTGGTGGGTCCTGGTGAAGACATGAATCTACACTGTGGTGGGTCCTGGTGAAGACATGAATCTACACTGTGGTGGGTCCTGGTGAAGACATGAATCTAGACTGTGATGGGTCCTGGTGAAGACATGAATCTAGTATACACTGTGGTGGGTCCAGGTGAAGACATGAATCTACACTGTGGTGGGTCCAGGTGAAGACATGTGTTTATTCTGTCAACAACAGGCTTATCAGTGAACCCTCAATTACTTTTTTCCTGATGCCTGTGTGTGTGTGTGTGTGTGTGTGTGTGTGTGTGTGTGTGTGTGTGTGTGTGTGTGTGTGTGTGTGTGTGTGTGTGTGTGTGTGTGATCTGATGATCCCTGTCAGGGTATCTTGTCATGTGATAATAGCTTCTCATGTCTTCTGAAACTAGAGTCATTATGCCTCCTACTGGTTACAGGGCTGCTACCCGTGCAGGGCCGTATTCATAAAATGTCTGAGAGTGAAGTTTGGGGGCTGATCTACAAAACTAGAGTTATTATGCCTCCTACTGGTTACAGGGCTGCTACCCGTGCAGGGCCGTATTCATAAAATGTCTCAGAGTGAAGTTTGGGGGCTGATCTACAAAACTAGAGTTATTATGCCTCCTACTGGTTACAGGGCTGTTAGCCCGTGCCGGGCGGTATTCATAAAATGTCTGAGAGTGAAGTTGGGAGAAGATTTGCCTTTTTAGATCACAGCACAAGATTAGATGGGCAGCGGGGACCTGATCCCAGATCAGCACCCCTATTCTGTGATGCTTCATGAATACGGGCCCTGGCTCAAATTAATCCACTTTGGATTTAACATTCAAAGTATCCTTTGCCCCCAAATGACGGATTCCACACAAGACATATTGGCTGTTGGGTACGTGTAACAGTAGCACCACCCAATGGATTAGTGGCCTATTCATTCCACTTGTGACAGAAATCAGCCAAGTCACTAGTATTATATTATGTTAACATGCTTCCAAAATTAAACATTGTTTGTCCGGCTCAGTCAATTATATCCTGTTTAATCTAAAACATAAAGTTAATTATGTACAATTATTTCTTAAATATATACATATTTTAAACCTTTATTTAACTAGACAAGTCCGTTAAGAACAAGTTCTTATTTACAATGACAGCCTACACCGGCCAAACCCGGACGACGCTGGGAGAATTGTGCGCCGCACTATGGGACTCCCAATCACGGCCGGTTTTGATACATCCTGGAATCGAACCAGGGTGTCTGTATTTTATTTGTTACCTTTATTTAACTAAACTTTATTTAACTAACTATTTAACTGTAGTGACGCCTGAGATGCAGTGCCTTAGACCGCTGCGCCACTCGTTAGCCTTATAATAGTGAAGTATAGCTTTGTTGCACCTTAAATACAAAATGCAGTGGCATTTTCTGTTTCTGTTCTCTTTTCTGTTTCCCTTCTCTGTTATTTTATTGAGCAACAATCCAAATATATCATCTACATTTGCAGCCTCAAAACATTTGATACAAAATTACCCGACACAGTTACATCATCACCACAGAATCACCCGCCTCAACTAGGCTATGCAACAGAATAGAAACAGGAAGCAATATCGACAGCCTGATTTATTTTTATGTGGCTGTCATATTTCATTTGAACCATTAGACTTCCGTTGTTGCAATTGCCTGAAGTTAATACAGAATCGTCGTGAAAAGCCTAAAGTATAGCCAGACATCAGCTGTTGTTTTGTCTCTCTTTTCATTTTGATAAATAATTTACGTGCTTAAGATGACTTCCATCTACAAAGACAATGACCCACATTCTTTGGAGCTTGTGGAAGATCTTGGTCAAGATAACAGTCAAGAGGAGTTGGACTTTTCTTACCTGTTTTTGTACAACCCATCTGACGACTTTCGCGTGATTGAAGGTAAGAGCATCTTCCTGAAGTGCCGCCAAGGGCAATCAATCAATAATGTATGTTTAAATAGGAGTTTACAACAATTAGATGTTAATTCAGGATAACAAAAATAACCAAGGTAGCCTAATCACATAATCATATTTTGTACACTAGCCTACTCAGAAAAGATGGAAGATGTTAGCATATTCACATGAAAATCTGTCGCCTAAAGACTCTGGTAGTCCAGTTTCTCTTTGATTATGCCTGCACATCCTGGTTTACCAGGAGCCCCAAACATTAACAAAAAAATAAGCTATCAGCCAATAAAGCTTGTAAGATTTGTAGTTAAAGTCCACCCTCATACTTATCTGGAGGTTGAGCATTTCTTTCGTCTCTATCTCTGTAACGTTTCTATATCGATGTAATTGTATACGTATTTATGTACAAATAGGGACCACAATGGAAATAAGTCCCAGACTCAATGTATATATATATGTATTTGTTTAACTGACAGACAAAATCAATCGATCGATCAATCCAAACTGTGCAGAGCATCTTCCTGAAGTGCCGTCAAGAGCAATCAATCAATCATTTATGTTTAAATTGGAGTTTACAACAATTCGATGTTTATTCGTGATTTAAAAAACAAAAGTAGCCTAATCACATAATCATATTTTGTACAGTAGCCTAGTCAGAAAAGACTACAGTCACAAACCGAAATGTGATAGAATACATTTTAATAGCTTTGACATGCTGGTCTGTGGTCTCCACTGTTCAAATTCATGCATGGCTTTGTGATTTAGTTTATATTTAGGGACAGATCATAATTTACTGTGAGGGGTGGTCCAAAATGGGGGAGGGCTGTCAAAAAAATGTTTTTCGCTTTGGGGAGGGTTGTGTGGTTTTTTGGGGGGCACAGGGGAGGGTAGTGTGTTTTTCCCTGGTTTACTCGCTCTTCTGCTCATATTTCCCCTTAACAACAATGGCTTTTACTTTTGATATTACCCTAATAAAGTTTACAATAGTTTGTGAAGGTTTGGTAGGATGTGGCTATTATTAAGCTTTAGCTACTGCAGGCCTATGATATGAAGGCAGTGTGCCCCGGACCTCCAACTGACTCCCACAGTTTAACTTGAGGTGAGGAAGACTGTTTCAGGCCTACCAGAGTTACTCCTATAATCTAACAACATAATGCTTATCTTTAGAAAAATATTTCTGATAGAAAATGAACCAATTACCCTGTTTCTGTACATCTATGTCTGTATAGCAGACACAGTAGACAATCTGACATAAAGAAATGTGTGTCGTAGCATGCCACCAGCATATCTCTCTCTCCTTCTCTCTGGGGTTAGGCCTAAGCTTTTCTTCCGTTATATATTTATTTATTTATTAAAATATGAATATCATACAGTGGACACCTAACCCTATAGTGTAACGATACTCTAAATCCTCCTCCTCCGACGAGGAGAGGAGAGAGGGATCTGAAGACCAATGTGCAGCGAGGTATGATGACATGATTTATTTAAGACACGACAAAACAACGAAGACAGAAAACGAACTTACATATAACGTGAAGAACGCACGAACAGGTACACGACTACAAACAACCGCTACAGTCCCGTGTGGCACGAACATACATACAGACACAGGAGACAACCACCCACAAACAAACAGTGAGAACAACCTACCTTAATATGACTCTCAATCAGAGGAAACGTCAAACACCTGCCTCTGATTGAGAGCCATACCAGGCAACCCAAAACCAACATAGAAACAGAAAACATAGACTGCCCACCCAAAACTCACGCCCTGACCAATAAACACATACAAAACAAGAGAAAACAGGTCAGGAACGTGACATATAGGCCTATGCATGCAATGCCTCGGACAGCTGAACCATGAGGTGGACAATGCCTGTTTTAGGAAAGTAACCAAAAACAAAACAGAAAAATAGGCTATAAAGTTTTGCATATGCTACACATCGAAACACAAGGAATAGTGTTTTTGTAATTTGTTATAGGCTGTTTTTAAGTATACGTAATTGTAGCTCATTTGGGCAACGCCCCTTGGTTATTGATGGTGCTGGCTGCCACAGGGTGGATCTGAATGCATATGGATGTACATTACATTTTTCAAATGTTCGGTAATTTAAAATCTTCGCTGTCATGTTGTACGCCTCCAAATTTTCCGAAAGGAAACTCTGAAATGGCATATTCTTTTTGGAAGATTTTAGAATATTCGCATGAAAATCTGTCGCCAGTTGGATGGAAACCTATAGACCCCCTAAAGACTCTGACAAGTACGCTAGTCCAGTGTCTCTTTGATTATGCTGCACATCATGGTTCACCAGCAGCCCCAAATATCAGCCAAACCAGCTTGTAAGAACTGTACTTAAACTCCCCCCTCAAACTCATCTGGAGGTTGAGCATGTTTTCCTCTCTATCTCTGTAATGTGTCTCTATCTCTGTAATGTGTCTCTATCTCTGTAATGTGTCTCTATCTCTGTAATGTGTCTCTATCTCTGTAATGTGTCTCTATCTCTGTAATGTGTCTCTATCTCTATAATGTCTCTATCTCTGTAATGTGTCTCTATCTCTGTAATGTTTCTCTATCTCTGTAATGTGTCTCTATCTCTATAATGTCTCTATCTCTGTAATGTGTCTCTATCTCTATAATGTGTCTCTATCTCTGTAATGTGTCTGTATCTCTGTAATGTGTCTCTATCTCTGTAATGTGTCTCTATCTCTGTAATGTGTCTGTATCTCTGTAATGTGTCTGTATCTATGCAATGTGTCTCTATCTATGTAATGTGTCTGTATCTCTGTAATGTGTCTGTATCTATGTAATGTGTCTCTATCTATGTAATGTGTCTCTATCTCTGTAATGTGTCTCTATCTCTGTAATGTGTCTCTATCTCTGTAATGTGTCGCTATCTCTGTAATGTGTTTGTATCTATGTAATGTGTCTGTATCTCTGTAATGTGTTTGTATCTATGTATTGTGTCTGTATCTCTGTAATGTGTCTGTATCTCTGAAATGTGTCTGTTTCTATGGAATTGTATATGTATTTATGTTAAAAAAAAATAGGGACCACAATGGAAATAAGTCCCCGACTTTATTGTGGAATCCTGGTCACTTGAAAACATCTTTGTGCATATATTTATATTTAATAAAATCAATCAATCGATCAATCCAAACTGTGCAGCGGCTAATTGAGGAATTGAAATAGACATCTGTTACAAAACACCAAAAAAGTTTAATGACATTCGGAGATTGTCAAGCTAAGCCTGTGTTACTGGGTCAGCATACGATGTAGGGAGGGATTGACATACAGTAGTCTATTTATTGTTGTGTTGAAAATGAAAACCATGATATTGAAGTGCCTGAAGTCGGTATGCTTTGTTTATTGGTTGTATGTTTTATTGGCACAGAAACCTGTTGGTGGAAAATGTGTTGCATATATTTAATATATTTATAAATATGGCATCAAAATGTTGAAAGTCTGATTTCCCCCCAGATGATCATTGTCTGCAGACAGCTCTGATCGTAGTTTAATGAAACAGGCAGTGAGAGTGAGCTCGTCTGTGGTGGTCGGTGAACCCTCAACCTTTGGCCCGTAGCTCTGCGTGGCATCGACTGTGCCACAAAAGCATGCAGAAGTAGTTACGTCAATATCCACATTTATAAACACAGGGTCACTACAGTTACCGTTATTTGTGGTCGTAAACATTACTCTGAGTTAATTCTATGAGGGGAGAGGGTGTTCAATGTATTTTAAAGTACAAGGGGAGGGTCATGTGAAAGTATTTTGGACTTTGGGAAGGGGGGTGCATTTTGTTTATGATACCTTGAGTTGGACCAGCCCCTCCACCAGTAAATGTTGATCTGTCCCGTAGCCATATTTAACCCCTGTTGAATTATGGACTATCCAATAATAGAGGAACAGCCTACTCAGCTGTCGAACGCTTATGTTGTAAAATCCTCGACCCAGTGTAACTCTATGTCTATTTCACATGCCTGCTGTTTTAAGAACAAGTTTCCTATTATTGCTGGTAATTGCCTGATGTTCATAAAAAAATACTTGGTAACAAAATTTCTAAGAACAAAAAATATAGTCACTGAAATTGCATGTGTTAGTTTAGAAGAAATCACCATTCTGATCCTGAAATGTTGCAATACATAATGCCTAAATGAGTACTCCCTTCATCCTGCCATATTCTTAGCAGACAACTCAGGGGTTCCCCCTCGCGGAGATCACAACCCTTCATCTATGGTGCCCTACCCTTGTGACGGAAGCTCCACTAACGCCCCTACAACCTCCAGCCACTCCTC
Source organism: Salvelinus alpinus (assembly GCF_045679555.1). Lineage (NCBI taxonomy): Eukaryota > Metazoa > Chordata > Actinopteri > Salmoniformes > Salmonidae > Salvelinus > Salvelinus alpinus. The sequence continues at coordinate 50,143,631 of NC_092097.1, forward strand.
TTACCACCATGGACCTGTCCCTGACAGCCTGTCTGGGCCTGGGTTTAACTCGCTGGATCTCCCCTCCAGGCCAAGGGGTGCTCCCTCTCCTAGCCCCAGGATTGAGATCACCCCATCAGGGGACCCTCACCAGACTCATCCCCTGGACGCCAGCCCCAGAACCACGGCCCTGACTGTGCCTGGCTATGAGAACACGGCCTATCGAGAACCCCAGAGCCCTGCCAGCAGCAACTCCTCCACGGGCTGGCTGTCTGAGACCTACTCGCCCTGGGTCTCGCCTTGTGTATCTCCCAGTGGTGGTGGGGGCGTGGTTGGCTTGACCGCCTTGGACCTCCTCCCGGGCCTCCAGGGCATCCATACGTCCTCGGCCCACTCCTCCCCTGGGACCTCCCCGCGAACCAGCATCACAGAGGAGACTTTCCTGGTACCGCAGAGTCAGCGGTCTTCCTCGCCACACTCCCACGATTACCCCCGCTCTCGCTCCGCCTCTCCTCAGGGAAAACGCACCTACGACCAGTACAGCGGCCCCAATCTGGGGACCACCAGCCAGCAGCAGCAGCGCTCCCGGAGCCCAAGCCCCAGCCCCTCGCCTCACCACCCCCAAGGACGACCCTTGGCCCAAGCTGACCCACAGGGCAATGCCCCTCAGCAGATGCCCAGCGTTGAAGAGGTGTTGAGCTGCCTCAGCTCCAGCATGCCCAGGGCGGTCCCCTCCAAGATGGTGCGGCCCAGTGTTGAGTGCTATACGTATGGAGAGAGCCAGGGGGAGCATGGGCGGAGAGGCAGAGCTGGGGCTGAGACCTTCTACATCCTCCCTACATCTTTCTGGCCGGCTTCACTAGCCCATGGAGCCTTCAGGTATAATGTGATCCCTCATAAGAATGAAAGGATGATCCCTCATAAGAATGAAAAGTAATGACAGTCACATGAATCTGTAATGACAGGTTAAGAAGTAATGACAGTCACATGAATCTGTAATGACAGGTAAATAAGTAGTATTAAGAAAACCTTAGAGGAATTTCATTTGAAATTGTGATGTAATGTACTGATGTGTATTTTGTGTGTTATGGCAGGAAATGTTCTGAGTGAAAACCCTCTCTCTTTCTTTCTCCCACACCCTTTTCTCTCTCTCTCTCTCTCTCTCTCTCTCTCTCTCTCTCTCTCTCTCTCTCTCTCTCTCTCTCTCTCTCTCTCTCTCTCTCTCTCTCTCTCTCTCTCTCTCTCTCTCTCTCTCTCTCTCTCTCTCTCTCTCTCTCTCTCTCTCTCTCTCTCTCTCTCTCTCTCTCTCTCTCTCTCTCTCTTTCTCTCTCTCTCTCTCTCTCTCTCTCTCTCTCTCTCTCTCTCTCTCTCTCTCTCTCTCTCTCTCTCTCTCTCTCTCTCTCTCTCTCTCTCTCTCTCTCTCTCTCTCTCTCTCTCTCTCTCTCTCTCTCTCTCTCTTCTCTCTCTCTCTCTCTCTCTCTTTCTCTCTCTCTCTCTCTCTCTCTCTCTCTCATCAGTGGCATCCCTGTGCCATCTCTGCCCCCTCTAGAGTGGCACTTGCCCAGTCACTCCGACCAGTATGAGCTCTGTCTGGAGCAGCAGCCTAAACAGCACCACCGGGCCCACTACGAGACAGAGGGCAGCAGGGGAGCAGTCAAAGCGGCCAGCGGAGGACACACTGTGGTTCAGGTACTGGGTGTGGGAATGGGGGAGTGTGTGTTTGTTTAACCTTTGTATGTATGTACAGTATGTATGTAAAACTTTTCAAAGACTAAAGCCACCCTAGTCATAGACAGAGTATCGCAAGGCAAGCGTTACTCTGTACCGGTACCCCCTGTATATAGTCTCGCTATTGTTATTTTACTGCTGCTCTTTAATTACTTGTTCCTTTTATTTCTTATTCGTATTTTTTAAACTGCATTGTTGGTTAGAGGCTCGTAAGTAAGCCTTTCACTGTAAGGTCGACACCTGTTGTATTCGGCGCATGTGACTAATACAATGTGATTTTATTTGATGTATGTATACATGGGTGTTGACATGTGGAACGCTTTCGACACCTTGTTGGATCCATGCCCCGACTAATTTGGTATACTCAGTGTACAGTGCAGCTTTTACTCCTGTGTGTATGAATATGTGTCTGTGGTGGTATTTCCTTGTCATTACGTCACCATGTCTGTCTCAGGTGCCCAGCAACAATATGTAAATGAACAAATGTATCAGCCTGCATTATTATGACTAAACCCATTCAACCACAAAACCAGCACAGTTAAACCACCATAGGACGTTTTCATATGAAAATCGGTACGCTGGTTTGGTTTCCTGGAGCATTTGTGAGAATTACGTTTTGGTTTCACATGACCTGATAATAACCGATTCAGGGTATGATTTGCGAGACGTTAATTCAACATGACATTAGCAAGCTAGCTTGTTTACAAGGGGGAAACAGTTCCACGCAATTAACCCAATACCTGACACGCCAGTCCTGAATCCTGGACCTGCTACTGACGCAGGGTTCCAGGGTTCCTTTGTGTTTCACACGCTACATAGAACGGGCCAGGGTACCAAACGCTCCCGGCTCTTTACCATTTAAGCCTGGGATCAAGGTTAACTTTCAAGTGTATTTTAAATTATGGAAGATCCACCCATATGAAGTATAAAGTTCAGGGACATATTGACTAAGCCATGCTGGTTTTATTGTATAGTTACTAATGCAGTGAGCTGTCTTCTCATCTCAGGATGTGAAAGCCATTTCTGGGTCCAGGGCAACAGTAGTGATGCTATCCTTCTGCTAACCATTAGCCATATGCAAATAATTATGTCGGGAGTTGGCCTTTCGTAACCTATGAAGTCATTTTCCTTCATTATGTAACAGAATTCAACTGTGATATTGTTGGAGGTAGTTAACCCTTGATGTTCTCAAAGTAATTATGGACGTCTCCGATTTCAACAGTTTTATCAGTTCATATTTTGATAAGTACATTTAGAAGAAAAGGGTTCCAAAAGGGTTCTCCTATGGGGACAGCCGAAGAACCCGTTAAGGTTCTAGATAGCACCTTTTTGTTCTAAGAGTGTAGAATGAATTATGGTCCCGTGGATTACATATTAGAATGATATGATTATTTACTGTCATGTTTAAAAGCTGTAAGAATACTGTAGCTCTGCAGTACAAAGGACACAGTCTTGAATTCAACAGTATCAAAAATGTTAAATGGATACACTCCAAGATCGAAGTGTGTCAGTTGTTTTTAGAACCCACATCCAATGTCATTGATTGCATAGAGTCAGCTCTGCCTCAACCACAAATGAATGGAAAAGATAAGCAGCCAATAAGATTTGGTTTTGGCACATAGGTGATTCTACGCAATAGATGTCTTGGGATGTGGACATATCTCAACACAAGACCACTATTGAGGTCTGAAAACGTTGGTTTTTGGAGTGTAACGTCCCCTTAAAGGTAAAACGGTTTGTTTGGTTGTTTATCTCGACAGCTTCATGGGTACAGAGGCACTGCTCCACTGGGTCTGCTGGTGTTCATCGGAACGGCTGACGAGAGGGTCCTCAAACCCCATGCCTTCTACCAGGTGCACCGCATCACGGGGAAAACGGTCACCACACCAAGCCAAGAGAGAAAGGTCCATGGCACCAAGGTCCTGGAGATCCCTCTGGAGCCCAAGAACAACATGAGAGCAGTGTAAGGAGAGCAGTCAAGTTAGACAGTACACACACACACACACACACACACACACACACACACACACACACACACACACACACACACACACACACACACACACACACACACACACACACACACACACACACACACACACACACACACACACACACACACAAACATACATATGCATGCGCACACAAACACACATATGTTTTCAGAGCTAGGGTATAAAATAATTAATAAAACATTGTTTTACTTCCCTTGTAAAGGATTGACTGTGCTGGGATACTAAAGCTGAGAAATGCTGACATCGAGCTCAGGACAGGCGAGACAGACATGGGACGCAAAAACACCTGTGTCCGCCTTGTCTTTCGGGTCCATATTCCTCAACCAGGAGGACAGTATGTCTCTCTTCAAGTGGCCTCCCTTCCCATCGAGTGTTGTAAGTGAACTTTTGTTCCTGAAACCCAAAATTCTATTACTACTACAAATAATAATCATAAATCTAGCTGCGAGCAGCAATGAACGGGGTTCACAGGATGACAGGAAGGACACAAGATCAGTTGGATATCAAAGCAAGCATGTAGGAACTATCTTCCTTTATGTGCAATCAGTGAAGGCATTACCATGATTATCTCTCAATACCACAAGGATGACGCAGGTGAAGTGTAGTCTAATGCTGTAGGTTGGTTAGCTTTGAATTAAAGTCATTCATGTATTGAGTTTATATATAAATATTTATATTTATAATATATACAGTGGGGAGAACAAGTATTTGATCCCCTGCCGATTTTGCAGGTTTTCCTACTTACAAAGCATGTAGAGGTCTGTAATTTTTATCACAGGTACACTTCAACTGTGAGAGACGGAATCTAAAACAAAAATCCAGAAAATCACATTGTATGATTTTTAAGTAATTAATTTGCATTTTATTGCATGACATAAGTATTTGATACATCAGAAAAGCAGAACTTAATATTTGGTACAGAAACCTTTGTTTGCAATTACAGAGATCATACGTTTCCTGTAGTTCTTGACCAGGTTTGCACACACTGCAGCAGGGATTTTGGCCCACTCCTCCATACAGACCTTCTCCAGATCCTTCAGGTTTCGGGGCTGTCGCTGGGCAATACGGACTTTCAGCTCCCTCCAAAGATTTTCTATTGGGTTCAGGTCTGGAGACTGGCTAGGCCACTCCAGGACCTTGAGATGCTTCTTACGGAGCCACTCCTTAGTTGCCCTGGCTGTGTGTTTCGGGTCGTTGTCATGCTGGAAGACCCAGCCACGACCTATCTTCAATGCTCTTACTGAGGGAAGGAGGTTGTTGGCCAAGATCTCGCGATGCATGGCCCCATCCATCCTCCCCTCAATACGGTGCAGTCATCCTGTCCCCTTTGCAGAAAAGCATCCCCAAAGAATGATGTTTCCACCTCCAAGCTTCACGGTTAGGATGGTGTTCTTGGGGTTGTACTAATCCTTCTTCTTCCTCCAAACACGGCGAGTGGAGTTTAGACCAAAAAGCTCTATTTTTGTCTCATCAGACCACATGACCTTCTCCAATTCCTCCTCTGGATCATCCAGATGGTCATTGGCAAACTTCAGACGGGCCTGGACATGCGCTGGCTTGAGCAGGGGGACCTTGCGTGCGCTGCAGGATTTTAATCCATGACGGCGTAGTGTGTTACTAATGGTTTTCTTTGAGACTGTGGTCCCAGCTCTCTTCAGGTCATTAACCAGGTCCTGCCGTGTAGTTCTGGGCTGATCCCTCACCTTCCTCATGATCATTGATGCCCCACGAGGTGAGATCTTGCATGGAGCCCCAGACCGAGGGTGATTGACCGTCATCTTGAACTTCTTCCATTTTCTAATAATTGCGCCAACAGTTGTTGCCTTCTCACCAAGCTGCTTACCTATTGTCCTGTAGCCCATCCCAGCCTTGTGCAGGTCTACAATTTTATCCCTGATGTCCTTACACAGCTCTCTGGTCTTGGCCATTGTGGAGAGGTTGGAGTCTGTTTGATTGAGTGGGTGGACAGGTGTCTTTTATACAGGTAACGAGTTCAAACAGGTGCAGTTAATACAGGTAATGAGTGGAGAACAGGAGGGCTTCTTAAAGAAAAACTAACAGGTATGTGAGAGCCGGAATTCTTACTGGTTGGTAGGTGATCAAATACTTATGTCATGCAATAAAATGCGAATTAATTACTTAAAAATCATACAATGTGATTTTCTGGATTTTTGTTTTAAATTCCGTCTCTCACAGTTGAAGTGTACCTATGATAAAAATTACAGACCTCTACATGCTTTGTAAGTAGGAAAACCTGCAAAATCGGCAGTGTATCAAATACTTGTTCTCCCCACTGTATACGCTGACTGCTCAAGCGGCACAACTTCTGGTTTCTAATTTTCCTAAATAAAATATCTACTTTTCACTACGTTCAGACCACATAATAGGGCAACACTATGTGATTATACAGATACAGTGCATTCGGAAAGTATTCAGACCCCTTCCCTTTTTCCACATTTTGTTACGTTATCGACTTATTCTAAAATTGATCCAATAATTTTTTTCTCATCAATTTACACACAATATCCCATAATCACAAAGTGAAAACTGTTTTTTAGAATTTTTTTGCACATTCGTTAAAAATACAAGACAGAAATACCTTATTTACATAAGTATTCAGACCCTTTGCTATGAGACTCGGATCTGGGCTCAGGCACATCTTGTTTCCTTTGATCATCCTTGAGATGTTTCCAGAACTTTCTTGGAGTCCACCTGTGGTAAATTCAATTGATTGGACATGATTTGGAAAGGCACACACCTGTCTACAGTATATAAGGTCCCACAGTTGACAGTGCATGTCAGAGCAAAAACCAAGCCATGAGGTCGAAGGAAATGTCCGCAAAGCTCAGAGAGAGGGTTGTGTCAATGCACAGATCTGGGGAAGGCTACCAAAAACTTTCTTGAAGGTCCCCAAGCAGACAGTGGCCTCCATTACTCTTAAGAGGAAGAAGTTTGGAACCACCAAAACTCTTCCTAAGGCTCCCTGACCAAGAACCCAATGGTCACGGAGACAGAGCTCCAGAGAGCCTCTGTGGAGATGGGAGAACATTACAAAAGGACAACCATCTCTGCAGCACTCCACCAATCAGGCTTTTATGGTAGAGTGGCCAGACGGAAGCCAGCACACACATACCAATTGATTAATGTACTGCTCAATGTATTTATTTTTTTATCTTGCTTTGTTTGCTATTTTCCAAATCTCTGATAAGCTACACAGGAAATGGCTGAAAATAGCCCATATTAATTTACGTAGCCTTAGAAATAAGGTTCATGAAACCAATAACTTGCTATATTAGCCATTTCTGAGACTCACTTAGATAATTCATTTGATGATACAGCAGTAGCAATACAACGATATGCCATCTATAGAAGACACAGAAATGCTTATGGGGGAAGTGTTGCTGTATATATACAGTATATATATTCAGAGCCATATCCCTGTAATGCTTAGAGAAAATCTCATGTCAAGTGTTATTGAACTGTTGTGGTTGCAGGTTCACTTGGCACATCTAAAGCCTTTTCTTTTGGGGTGTTGCTATAGGCCACCAAGTGCTAACAGTCAGTATCTAAATAATATGTGTGAAATGCTTGATAGTGTATGTGATGTTAACAGAGAGGTCTACTTTCTTGGGGACCAGGGTGTTTACAAACACTACAGGAACAAGATCATCCACATGTATCAATCACATGTTTACTAATACTGTAGAACATTGTTCTAAAGCTGCATCAGTACCCATTGGATGCAGTGATCACAGTATAGTGGCTGTATCCAGGAAAGCCAAAGTTCCAAAAGTTGGGCCTAAAATAGTGTATTGGAGATCATACTAAATATTTAGCTGGTACTCTTATGTGTATGATGTTACAAATATTTGTTGGTCTGATGTGATTAATCCAGACGCTGCACTTGCTGAAATTATGAAATTGCTTCTTCCAATTTGATAAACATGCACCTGTTAAGAAACGGACTTTTAGAACTGTTAAGGCTCCATGGTTTGATGAGGAATTGAAAAATTGTATGGTTGAAAGAGATGGGGGGTGGCTAATAAGTCTGGCTGCACATCGGACTGGCTGACTTACTGCAAATTGAGAAATTATGTGACTAAACTCAACAAAAAGAAGAAGAAACTGTATTATGAAGCCAAGATCAATGATCTTGGAAAAAAGCTTTGGAGTACTTTAAATGAAATTATGGTCAGAAAGACAAATTCAACTCCATCTTTCATCGAAACAGAAGGCTTATTCATCACAAAACCATTTGATGTTGCCAATTATTTTAATTACTTAATTGGCAAATTGGGCAAACTCAGGCAGGAAATGCCAACATACATTTTATTATAATAATAATAATGCAAGAAAAGATTTGCAAGTTTGAATGTTGTGAAGTTAGTGTGGGAGAGGTGGAAGAATTATTGTTATTGATCAATAATGACAAACCTCCTGACATTGACATCCTAGATGGAAAGCTACTGAGGATGGTAGCTGACTCTAGTCACTCCTATCTGTCATATCTTTAATCTGAGTCTAGAGGAAAGTCTATGCTACCCAAGAGTGGTAAAGCTGCCTTTACTGGTTCTAACTGCATACCTATAAGCTTGCTGCCAGCTCTTAGCAAACTGTTGGAAAAAATTGTGTTCGACCAAATACTATGCTATTTCTCTGTAAACTAATTTTAACAATAGATTTTCAGCATGCTTATAGAGAAGGGCACTCAACATGCACTGCACTGACACAAATGACTGGTGATTGGTTGAAAGAAATTGATAATAAGAAGATTGTGGGAGCTGTACTGTTAGATTTCAGTGCATCCTTTGATATTATTGACTATAACCTGTTGTTGAAAAAACGTATGTGTTATGGCTTTTCAACCTCTGCCATATCGTGGATTCAGCGCTATCTATCTAATTGAACTCAAAGGGTTTTCTTTAATCTAAGCTTCTCTAATGTCAAACATGTAAAGTGTGGTTTACCACAGGGCAGCTCTCTAGGCCCTCTACTCTTTTCTATTTTTACCAATGACCTGCCACTGGCATTAAACAAAGCATGTGTGTCCATGTATGCTGATGATTCAACCATATACGCATCAGCAACTACAGCTAATGAAGTCACTGAAACTCTTAACAAAGACTTGCAGTCTGTTTTGGAATGGGTGGCCAGTAATAAACTGGTCCTGAACATCTCTAAAACTAAGAGCATTGTATTTGGTACAAATCATTCCCTAAGTTCTAGACCTCAGCTGAATCTGGTTATGAATTGTGTGGCTGTTGAACAAGCTGAGGAGACTAAATTACTTTGTGTTACCTTAGATTGTAAAAAAAAGCAAGTCCTGCAAGTTTTGTCTTATCTTGATTATTGTCCAGTTGTGTGGTCGAGTGCTGCAAGGAAATGCCTAGTTAAACTGCAGCTGGTCCAGAACAAAGCGGCACATCTTGTTCTTCATTGTAATCAGATGGCTGATATAAATACTATGCATGCCAGTGTCTCTTGGTCAAGAGTTGAGGAGAGACTGATTGCATCGCTTCTTCTTTTTATAAGAAAAGTTAATGTGTTGAAAATACCAAATTGTTTGCATAGTCAACTTACACACATCTTTGACACACACACTTACCCCACCAGACATGCCACCAGGGGTCTTTTCACAGTCCCCAAATCCAGAACAAATTCAAGAAAGCGTACAGTATTATATAGAGCCATTATTGCATGGAACTCCGTTCCATCTCATATTGCTCAAGTGAACAGCAAACCTGGTTTCAAAAAACAGATAGAGCTACACCTCACAGGACAACGCCTTTCCCCTATTTGTTCTAGATGGTTTTTGTATATGTATTGATATGTAGGCTACGTGTGCCTTTTGTCATTTTTTATTTGTTTATGTAGTTCTGTCCTTGAGCTGTTGTCTATTAATGTTCTGTTTTATGTCATGTTTCATGTTTTGTATAGACCCCAGAAAGAGTAGCTGCTGCTTTTGCAGCAGTTAATGGGAATCCTTATAAAATACCAAATACCACTCCTCAGTAAAAGGCACATGACAGCCCACAGTTTGCCAAACGGTACCTAAAGGACTCTCAGACCATGAGCAACAAGATTCTCTGGTCTGATGAAACCAAGATTGAACTCTTTGGCCTGAATGCCAAGCGTCACATCTGTAGGAAACCTGGCCCCATCCCTAAGGTGAAGCATGGTGGTGGCAGCATCATGCTGTGGGGATGTTTTTTAGTGGCAGGGACGGGGAGACTAGTCAGGATCAAGGGAAAGATGAACGGACCAAAGTCCAGAGAGATCCTTGATGAAAACCTGCTCCAGAGCGCTCAGGACCTCAAACTGGGGGCGCAGGTTCACCTTCCAACAGGACAACGACCCTAAGCACACAGCCAAGACAACGCAGGAGTGGCTTTGGGAGAAGTCTCTGAGTGTCCTTGAGTGGCCCAGCCAGAGTCCGAACTTGAACCCGATCAAACATCTCTGGAAAGACCTGAAAATAACTGTGCAGCGACGCTCCCCATCCAACCTGACAGAACTTGAGAGGATCTGCAGAGAAGAATGGGAGAAACTCCCCAAATACAGGTGTGCCAAGCTCATAGCGTCATACCCAAGAAGACTCAAGGCTGTAATCGCTGCCAAAGGTGCTTCAACAAAGTACTGAGTAAAGGGTCTGAATACTTATATAAATGTGATATTTCAGTTTTTTATACATTTGCTAAAAATAAAAATAAATTTTTTTTTGCTTTAGATGTGGGCTATTGTGTGTAGATTGATGAGGGGAAACAACTATTTTCATCCATTTTAGATTAAGGCTGTAACATAACAAAATGTGGAAAAAGTCAATGGGTCTGAATACTTTCTGAATGTACGTATACAAATCACAATATCTTACATTCTTCGTCTGCATAATTTAAATCTAACATTAATTTGCATTAAATCTAACATTCAAGTTCACTTGAGAAATAGTTATTGCTCTAGTATCCTAATGTGCAACTGGTGCCAATGACATCTATAGTGCCACAAACCTTTCTGGTGCAGCCATCTAAAGTCGCAGTGGCTTTATATTCACACAGCTTCTAAGGACATCTACATAAGGTTTACATACCAAATTTCATGGCCCCATGTGCATCGGTTCAGTTCTTATAGTCTTGGTGTGATATGTTACCATCTATTGGTATAGCATTGCCGACTTTGAATGCAGCAAATAATCATTCTTAAATTCATTAGAAGCTAATTCATTGAGTTTGTATACTAAATCTGAAGTCAATCTAACTCGTGGTTCATGAGTAGAAGATTTTTAAAGTATATTTAGCATTAGCATATGTGCTAACGTGCATCTATAGGTACAGTGTGGCCATATTTAAATGCAGCAACAACAAAAAATCGCAAAACCATTAAAGACTGATCTGGAGTGAATATGATGTATGGTTCATGAGGAGAAGATGATTACCAAATTCAGTCAGGTTCATCTTTGGGACGTCCCTGATAGCGATGACAAGTTTCAAGTTGATAGGCCACTGTGGAGTGAATTTACAGTGGTTTAAAAGGACATGTAAAATCAGATTTTTGATTTGTCACTAACTCAAGCCATCTTTTGACCGATCCATTAGGTTTTCTCTAACTTTGTTGATTACATTCCACATTTGGTGTAATTTGGTCTTATGGCTCATGAGAAGAATATTAATTTGTTTGCATATTTTATGTGCTAATATTCATCTTCTGCTATAGTGTGGCCATCTTTGAATGCATCAACGTTATTTTCTCAAACGTTATTTTCTCCAAAGATACAATTTGGAGTGAATCTGACTTTTAGTCCACGAGAAGAAGATATTTGATGATTATTTTAATCATAAGAATTATATAGTCAAAAAAGTGAATTGTTAAAGGGATACTTCGGGATTTTGGCAATAATGCCTTTTATCTACTTCTGATCAACTCGTGGATACCATTTCTATGTCGCTGTGTCCAGTATGAAGGAAGTTAGAGGTAGATTTACAAGGCAATGTAACTAGCATTAGCGCAATGACTGGAAGTCTATGGGTATCTGCTAGCATGTCTTTCCACCCTCTGTGGAAAGGGTTCTACATGGAATCAAAAAGGGTTCTTCAAAGGGTTCTCCTATTGGGACAGCCGAATAACTCTTTCACCTTTTTTCTAAGAGTTTATTCTTGAATTATTTGTCAAGAAAAAAAGAAACAAAATAATACAGAGAATAACAATAACGCTTCGCTATCAACCACAAAAAATAATCTGCAGAGCGATTGAATTAGAAACTTTTCTTCATTGATGTGCGTTAAAAGGAGGGGATTATATAACTAGAATTTAGTCATCTACGTGATGATGAGTCATTTGCATTGGAATGGATAATATGCCTTCATTTCTTAGTTGAAATGGTTAAATGCGGAAAACACATTTCAGTTGAATGCATTCAGTTGTACAACTGACTAGGTATCTCCCTTTCCCTTTCCCTTTACACTTATTTTACTTACAGCTTGTGCAACACGTTGCACCTCAGAATGTGACTCATGTTCTCCTATGGTTGTTCTAATGTTCTCCTAAAGACGTTCTACTGTCGTTCCACAGCCCAGAGGTCGGCCCACGAGCTTCCCACTGTAGAGCGCCAGGACGTAGAGCGCTGCTCGGTTCTAGGGGGACAACAGGTGATACTGACAGGACAGAACTTCACCTCTGATTCCAAGGTGGTGTTCACAGAAAAGACACCTGGTGAGGACTTTACAATCAATCCATCCATCCATCAATCAATCAATCAAATATATTTATGAAGCCCTTTTTATATCAACAGTTGTACTTTACAGTAACCTTGCCTAGACTCCTAAGAGCAAACAGAACGGAAAAAGTAATTGTATCTAATAATGGCATACTGTACACTACCTTTAGTAATGTTCAGCATCATGGTAGTAAATTATAGAAATGGGCTAAGCCTTTAAGTCTTTTCTTCATACAGCAGTTAGTAGCCTTGGGTTGTGTGAGCCCGGAGCATAGCGTGAGGCAGCTTGATGTACAAGTACACTCCCTGAACAGGATGCTATGGTCTATCTATAATCTATCGCAGGGCCTTACCCCAAATTGGGGTTGAATGCCGGGAAACGGGTTACCGAGATATACCGAGATTTCCCTCCAAAAACCACTCCCTATGCCCATCCCGCGATAAACCTGTAAATGATAATAAATTATTTATATGAACAGCATGATGTGAAATGGAACTGTTAAATTATATGAGATGTCTAAATATGTTCTTCTCTATGGCCTTCGCTCTGCTATCTGCATAATCAATGATCAACACTCAGGGTGGGGACAGACAGCGCATGTTTAATCTCAACATGGTAACTTTTTTTTCTTGTGACAGGTAGGCCCTACATTTGCTCCAGCATTGCCTATGCTGCAGTAACATAAGGACTGAATGCGGGTCTAATTTACACATCTCCGTCTGGCTTTCGGGGGCCACCATATGTTTTTATTGTACCTTATTGTAGTTGTTTTAAATCAGTGCATGCATGCGGGAGCACGCTCTTGTAGTCTTTCTCTCTCTCCAACAATTCCATTCAAATTCCAGCCAATCCAAATAGACCCTTACAAAAAAAGATTACAGTTTTGAAACCGCAGTAAATGTACAGTAAATAACTGTGGTATTTTGGACCCAGTAATTGCAGAATAACTGCAGTGTTATTCCGCACTCTAACTGCACTTACACTACAAAATTACTGCAGTAAAAAAACACAGTGTTATTGTGGATGCAGTATTTGCAGCATACTCTGACTGCAGTTATACTGCACTCTAACTGCAATATTTTTTTGTAAGGGGATCCTTTGTTTCATATAGATGTCCTAGCCTACCCCTTTCAGACACAACATTCATGCAGTATTAGCCATTTATCTAATGAATGATGGGTTATTCATAAGTGTATAATCTCTGTCTCTTGTACAATACAAATTTTGGCAGGAAATACTGGGTTACCTGGGAGAAAAGTGATTTATTCTCAGGATGGAACATTTGTAAAATATTCAACCCTACTCCAAATCTATCTCCTTAATGCTGAGTGCCAAGTAGAGATGCACCGGGTCAGATTCTTACGACTATCAAACTCCCACCCTTCCGATCTCAGAGCAGACACTCAAACCACAAGGCCACTGAGTTCCTACAGCTCTAATTGATCATTATTTTTGTAATAGTTGTCCTATTGAGATGACAATTGCCAGAAAGTTATTTTTTATTTTTTATTTTTTTTAAACCTTTGGCTCGCTCTTTCTCTCGCAATTCTACTCTGTTGTGATCCAGAATGAATGTACTGCATGTTCTGAAACCAACCTGATCAGCTTTGACCTGCTTAGATTTGTATAGATTACTGTTCTCAATGGACTGGTTTCAATGGACTCCAAGCTCTCAATCATCACCATGGCTGTATAATGCAAAGATTTATTTCAGACCACCACTACTAGCCCAACATGGATATGATTATTATCATCTAGTTTGTTTATTTTGTATTCCCATCTTGTTTGCATATTGCCAAGGCAACTGTTAGCACTGGGGCCATAGTACAGGGCAGTGATATGTCTACTTCAGTCATAATAACACCCTGACTGCAATACAGGAAGGGAAACTAGATCATCGTTTTACAGTGATGCACTACTCCCAAAAGCTTGGAGTTGGAACAGTCACAAAACAGTTATGCACTGCACATGCTCAAAGAACACAAATCAATCAAATATGCCAGTTAGCAGACACTTTTTTTCCTGTGGGAATTGAACCCATGATCTTAGCCTGGGAATGGAACCCATGATCTAGCCTGGCCAGTGCTATGCTCTTACTGAGTCACATAGGACAATAATTATTTCAATTATTCATTTTCATCATTGCATCGTCATTACAGGATGATGACGCCTCTGTGCGGTGTCTTCTAACATAGAGGTATTAGGTAGCAAGGTCTGGGTCTTCTAACATAGAGGTGTTAGGTAACAAGGTCTGGGTCTTCTAACATAGAGGTGTTAGGTAACAAGGTCTTCTAACATAGAGGTGTTAGGTAACAAGGTCTGGGTCTTCTAACATAGAGGTGTTAGGTAACAAGGTCTGGGTCTTCTAACATAGAGGTGTTAGGTAACAAGGTCTGGGTCTTCTAACATAGAGGTGTTAGGTAACCAGGCCTGGGTGCAGAATAAAGGCACTGTTATGAGCTTGTAAACTGCTCTCTTGTTTAGCATGTGGTTTAGTGCAAGAGGATGTGGTTAGACAAACATCGATACCATCTCCAAGCAGACAGACGTTTCTGTCTCACTTTACTCAAAACGTGGTCTGTAAGCAGGAGGTAAACGTTGAGATGGGAATATACTAAAACAGAGATCAATGGCAATCATTACTGATACTGCCTACGTACCAATTTCTGAGAAGAACATGGGGGTGGATATGGGGTTTTCATATAAATCCTCATCACCATTATAGATTTACAGATGCTTGCTTAACATTGTGACAATTGTTTTTGTAATTGCTAAGTTTGATGCTACCAACACAGACTTGTGTTTGTTGGTGAGTGTTTGTGGGATGTTAAAGATTCTATTTGACTGTAAATACACCAGCTAACTTGTTTTATATACTTATATTTTAAATAATAACAATACATTGTATTTCTAGTTTCTAGCTGCCTTCACATTCCTGCCTTCACACTCCTGCCTTCACTCTCCTTCCTTCACACTCCTGCCTTCACATTCCTGCCTTCACACTCCTTCCTTCACATTCCTGCCTTCACATTCCTGCCTTCACATTCCTGCCTTCACACTCCCTCCTTCACATTCCTGCCTTCACACTCCTGCATTCACACTCCCTCCTTCACATTCCTGCCTTCACATTCCTGCCTTCACACGCCCTCCTTCACATTCCTGCCTTCACACTCCTGCATTCACACTCCCTCCTTCACATTCCTGCCCTCACATTCCTGCCTTCACACTCCCTCCTTCACATTCCTGCCTTCACATTCCTGCCTTCACATTCCTGCCTTCACATTCCTGCCTTCACATTCCTGCCTTCACACTCCCTCCTTCACATTCCTACCTTCATATTCCTCTCTACTTATTGTATGGTTTGTTCATATCAATCTCTGCTCCCCTCCTGATTAAGGTACACTGCATTGTCTTTCTTTCAGACGGGCTACAAATCTGGGAAGCAGAAGCTACAGTGGACCGAGACAAGAGCCAGAAAGTGAGTTACCGTCCTATCACTTTTACCAACAGTACTAGCTAACTCCTATACTGTAAAAAAATAGAAAGTCTCAAAACACCATGACTGTGTAGTGAAACCATGAGAAGTAGTGCACCTAAGATGAGATCTGGTGTTTGGAGGGTGTTTCAATCTAAACCCAATATAAGAGTTATGACACACTGAATGTGTTTTAACGCTGTAATATGTAACTTTTTGGGTGACCCGACCAAATTCACATAGAAATGTGAGTTAAAGATCTATCATTCTCATTGAACGCAACTCTAAGGAGCGGTAGATCTGTTCTATGTGCGCTATTTCTATGCTTCCCATTCTTAAGTTTTTGTACACCAGCTTCAAACAGCTGAAAATACAATATTTGTGGTTATTGAAAATATATTTCACAGCAGTTTAGATGGTACAATGATTCTCTACACTATGCATTGCTTGTTTTGTCACATAAACTGAAATAAGGCAAACTATTAGAATTTTAGCAACCAGGAAATGGCGGAGCAATTTAAATTTAAAAACCTTTAAAACAGAAATGAAGTACTCTGAAACACCCAAAGTGGTTCTTCAACCTGAATATTGGTGTTTTTAAGAGAGTGTTGTGAAAACACTTTTTACGGTTTTGGTGCATGTAAAAGTCAGCATCAAAACACAAAAACGGTGTTTTCTCATACAACCAATAGTTTACAAATGCTACTAGTTTATAGCCTAAATATCAATATTTTTTGTGAAATTCCACCTTTATTTGTTCAACGCTTTATTTAGACAGATTAGAAACAGGAGGGGCAGTAAGATGGTACATTTAGTTCAAATTTTACTCAATCAACCACAGCCACAATGTAAAAAATTATTCTGGGGTGAATTTAAATGGACCAACATATAGGCCTACTTAATAAAAATGAATGCAAGTGGTGCAGAGCCTGTGGTCTAGCGGTAACGCCTCCGGCATAGACACGTCACCCGTTTCCACACCGAAGACCGGGGTTAAATTCCCTGCTACAACCCTTCAGTCTGTTTCTCCCACCTACAGTGAGGGAAAAAAGTATTTGATCCCCTGCTGATTTTGTACGTTTGCCCACTGACAAAGAAATGATCAGTCTATAATTTTAATGGTAGGTTTATTTGAACAGTGAGAGACAGAATATCAACAAAAAAATCCAGAAAAACGCATGTCAAAAATGTTATGAATTGATTTGCATTTTAATGAGGGAAATAAGTATTTGACCCCTCTGCAAAACATGACTTAGTACTTGGTGGCAAAACCCTTGTTGGCAATCACAGAGGTCAGACGTTTCTTGTAGTTGGCCACCAGGTTTGCACACATCTCAGGAGGGATTTTGTCCCACTCCTCTTTGCAGATCTTCTTCAAGTCATTAAGGTTTCGAGGCTGACGTTTGGCAACTCGAACCTTCAGCTCCCTCCACAGATTTTCTATGGGATTAAGGTCTGGAGACTGGCTAGGCCACTCCAGGACCTTAATGTGCTTTTTCTTGAGCCACTCCTTTGTTGCCTTGGCCGTGTGTTTTGGGTCATTGTCATGCTGGAATACCCATCCACGACCCATTTTCAATACCCTGGCTGAGGGAAGGAGGTTTTCACCCAAGATTTGATGGCACATGGCCCCGTCCATCGTCCCTTTGATGCGGTGAAGTTGTCCTGTCCCCTTAGCAGAAAAACACCCCCAAAGCATAATGTTTCCACCTCCATGTTTGACGGTGGGGATGGTTTCTTGGGGTCATAGGCAGCATTCCTCCTCCTCCAAACACGGCAAGTTGAGTTGATGCCAAAGAACTCCATTTTGGTCTCGTCTGACCACAACACGTTCACCCAGTTGTCCTCTGAATCATTCAGATGTTCATTGGCAAACTTCAGACGGGCATGTATATGTGCTTTCTTGAGCAGGGGGACCTTGCGGGCGCTGCAGGATTTCAGTCCTTCACGGCATAGTGTGTTACCAATTGTTTTCTTGATGACTATGGTCCCAGCTGCCTTGAGATCATTGACAAGATCCTCCTGTGTAGTTCTGGGCTGATTCCTCACCGTTCTCATGATCATTGCAACTCCACGAGGTGAGATCTTGCATGGAGCCCCAGGCTGAGGGAGATTGACAGTTCTTTTGTGTTTCTTCCATTTGCGAATAATCACAGAAACTGTTGTCACCTTCTCACCAAGCTGCTTGGCGATGGTCTTGTAGCCCATTCCAGCCTTGTGTAGGTCTACAATCTTGTCCCTGACATCCTTGGAGAGCTCTTTGGTCTTGGCCATGGTGGAGAGTTTGGAATCTGATTGATTGATTGCTTCTGTGGACAGGTATCTTTTATACAGGTAAGAAACTGAGATTAGGAGCACTCCCTTTAAGAGTGTGCTCCTAATCTCCGTTCGTTACCTGTATGAAAGACACCTGGGAGCCAGAAATCTTTTTGATTGAGAAGGGGTCAAATACTTATTTCCCTCATTAAAATGCAAATCAATTTATAAAATTTTTGACATGCATTTTTTTGGATATTTTTGTTGTTATTCTGTCTCTCACTGTTCAAATAAACCTACCATTAAAACTATAGACTGATAATTTCTTTGTCAGTGGGCAAACGTACAAAATCAGCAGGGGATCAAATACTTTTTTCCCTCACTGTATCTGTATCCCCTCTGTCATTTCATAACTGACTCAATGAAGTGTTAAAATATGTTTTAATTAAAATTAAAATAAATAAATGATTTGTTAATTTAATTTTACTAAAATAATGTTAGAATACATCCAAATGAATATGTTGCTGTAAGGATCTGGGTGTAGCTGGTGCAGAGGAGTCAGGCGCAGGACAGCAGAGATGAGTAACAAAAGGAATTTGACTCAAAAATTCTAAATACATGAAGTAACACCAAGCCCACAAACATCGGACCGAACTTACAATAAACAAACACGCACAAAAACCATGAGGAAAACAGAGGGTTAAATAATGAACATGTAATTGGGGAATTGAAACCAGTTGTGTAAAACAAAGACAAAACAAATGGAAAATGAAAAGTGGATCGGCGATGGCTAGAAGGCCGGTGACGTCGAACGCCGAACGCCGCCCGAACAAGGAGAGGGACCAACTTCGGCGGAAGTCATGACAGTTGCTCAATTTCTTTCATGAGGATAACCAACGAGACTGAGAGAGAACATTGAGGGATTGAACTCATTGGAAGTCTTTGGTTTTAATCACCTTGCTTTTCCTATCTTGCCACATGATTGTGTGTAATAAAAAAATAAGTTGACTTTTTGATTCTTTCAAACAATGTTGTATGCATGTTTGAAGGGGAAAAAAGTATATTAGTATGAAGCTTGTTGTGCCATGATGAACGCATATCAAAACCGACATTCTATTCTTGCAGTTCAACCTCCAGCTAGTGCTGGTTGTTTGAACACTGTACTTGACAATGCCGGCCAAAAATGTAAGCTTTAAGACACTTCATAAAAAGGGATCTAATTTTGCCCTAAATGGGACTTAAAATATCATAATGGTGTTCAGAAGCTTTTAGAGAGTGGAAACAACACCAAAATAGAAGATATCTAATTCTGCACTAAACAGGAGTCGAAACACCAAAATAGTGTTTTCAATGTTTTCTGTTAGTGCTGCCAGTCCCTGGCAAGGTGTTGCACAACACTTGATTAAGTGGTGTTACAACACACCATGTAATGTTTCAGAACATCTCAGGAGGATGTGTTTCAATACTCCAGCAAAGATATGGTTTTGTCTCCTTCAAGTTGGTGGTAGCTCAGTTGCCACTAGTTGTGGTGTTACAAAGCACTTCATTTTAACAGTGTACTTTTCCTTGTCAATGTTCTTCTACATGATGTCATACAGTCTTAGTATAGATATGTCCTTACCGTCGCCCAGTGATACTCTCTATGACAAATGACTGATTGACGTTCATCTGCACCATATGTTATATCTAGAGCATGCTGTTTGTGGAGATCCCTCCGTATCGAGATCCCACCATTCATCACGCGGCTAAAGTCAATTTCTATGTGATCAACGGGAGGAGAAAACGCAGTCAGGCGCAGCACTTCACCTACACTCCTTTAACCGGTGAGTCCATCCTTGCTCTATCCTTACATCTTTTAGTCATCATTAGAACTGGATACGGCCACACCTTACATTGCACAATTCATCACTATCGGATTGATTACTAGTTGAAGCAATAGTTCAGCCAAGTTACATATTGACAATGTGTCATTTTTTAAATATGTGTGAACTATCCCTTTAACTTGTTTTGAGCACCAACTGTTAATTATAATCCAAAATCTGATTTAGATTTGATGTCCTTTTCAGTTCCCGCCATTAAAACGGAACCCGTAGATGACTTCCAGTTTGGCCAGCTGGGCTGCGCTGTCTCCCAAATCCTAGGAATGTCATCCAAGTCCTACCACCACACCCCCAGTAGCCATCTCAACCCTAATAGCCACATAGTGGCTGGCATGACATCCTTGGCATCCTGCCAGCTTGCAAGCCATCACGATCCCAATGCCTATCAACCACAGGACTCATCTGTCTATTACCCCAGTAAAAGCCGAAGCCTGGGAAGCACCCCTGTCCTGTATCAAGATATGAACCACCACCCAGTGATGATCCACAGTGGTTCCCCATCTCAGATGTCCTATACCCAGCACTACTCCAGCCAAGTGTCCCAACCCTTCCACCCCTCTCGCTCGGCCACCAATCAGCGTGTTGTCAACGTAGCTGTCCCATTGGCCCAACACCAGCACGCCACCATGGTGGGTGATGGGTACCAGGCTGCAGCTTCATTATGGAAGGTTGGTGACTCGCCAGAGGCCTGTTCCTCAGAAGGCCAGTACCAGGGCTTCATGCACACGGTGGTGCCTGTCTTGAGCAGGTCTCCACCACAACACAGCCACATCCTGACCCAGAGAGGTCCAGCCGCTACAGGGAGCCAGAGTGGGCCAGTCCCTGGGAAGGTGACAGCGAAGCAAGAAAACCTGAACCAAGCCTATCTGGATGATGGTGAGTTAGTACAAAACATATTGGATACTGCAGAAACGTACTGTACTCCAGGCTCCTCTAACTTGTTGTTTTGAATTCGTGACAATGTGTATGGTTAAATGGTTATTGATGCTGGAACTTGAGATGGACTATACTGATATACAGTGCACAGCAACATCTTCAAAGAGACTCTGATATGTTTGAAAGAGGAAACTCATTCAGTCATATCCCTAAGCTTGACTACAGTTCGTACTAATGAGATACAGATGATGAACAAACAGAAACAGAACATATACACACACAAACAAACGTTCTAAATAGTACCAGATAGGGGTTCTTTGTCTTGCAACCATAGCGGAATCCTGTTTTTAAGGTTCAATAAAGGAACCATGCTCATAAGGTTCCAAATGGAACCTGTATGGTGCTGTAAAGAACCTTTTTCCTAAGGTTCTATAATGAACCATTAAAAAAGGTTATATATAGTACCAAAAAAGGGTTTTGCAATGGTTACAACCCTTCTTTATGGTTATTTATAGAACCTTTATGGAGAATGGATCTATAAATAACCACAAGACACCGTCACTGGCCATAGTCATATGTAATATGTAATGGCATAACACAACACTTGAGGTAAACTGGATTGACACACTCATTCGAGGTTGCACAAAAAGAGCTGTGAGCAAACCATGCAACAAAATATTCAAGTAAGCCACCTCCCATACATTATCACTAAAATAGCAAAAAAAACTTCTATGAACTTTAAAGAACCATTGAAGTGCAACAAGGGTTCCACATAGAACCATCACCCTTCCCAAAGAACCCTTGAGGAACCTTCATTTTTTTGTGTGTGTGTAGAGCACATGTGAAAACGGTCAGTATGTGAATGTGTGCCAGCAGTAGCCTCCCATTATAAACTGCCCCAGCCTTTGGGCCTTGACAGAGGAGGGATAGGGTCTTCTACTCTGAATCCCTCAGCATCACATCAATTCCTAGACCCAACACTAGATTCGGGGGTTTTGGCAATGAGGCCCTTTATCTACTTCCTAAGAGTCAGATGAACTTATGTATACCATGTGTATGTCTTTGCGTACAGTTTGAGGTTGTGTTAGCATAGATACCCATAGACTTCCAGGCATTTCGTTAACGGTAGTTATCAAAACTATCTCTAACTTCCTTCATACTGGACACAGGGACATAATGGTATCCATGAGTTCATCTGACTTTGGGGAAGTAGATAAAGGGCCTTATTGCCAAAATCCCGAAGTATCCTTTTGAAAGATTGGATAGCTATGAGTAACCACATTTCCATCCACAGTTCGTATGTGAGTAAAGTCACAACGTATAAAAAAAATCATGACAGCTGTGATGGAAACAGGAAGTTTCATTATCATTTTTGAAATGCAGAGAGATCATTTGTTCGTTCGACATGGTGTGATCTTTTTGTTTCGGTAAAATGCATTATGCGAGAAATGGTGGTGGAAACACCTTCATGCCAAATATTGATATAATAACCGAAGTAAACTTGGAGTCATGCAATGATTTGGTGTGTGGTCCCCTGACTACGACTCGGGAAACTATGCAGTTTATTAGGCTACATACAGTGCCTTGCAAATGTGTTCATCCCCCTTGGCGTTTTTCCTATTTTGTTGCATTACAACCTGTAATTTTAATATATTTTATTTGGATTCCACGTAATGGACATACACAAAATAGTCCAAATCGGTGAAGTGAAATGAAAAAAATTACTTGTTTCAAAAAATAAATAAAAATTGAAAAGTGGTGCCTGCATATGTATTCATCCCCTTTGCTATGAAGCCCCTAAATAAGATCTGGTGCAACCAATTACCTTCAGTAGTCACATACATGAATTATTTAAATAAAGTCCACCTGTGTGCAATCTAAGTGTCACATGATCTGTCACATGATCTCAGTATATATACACCTGTTCTGAGAGACCCCAGAGTCTGCAACATCACTAAGCAAGGGGCACCACCAAGCAAGCGACACCATGAAGACCAAGGAGCTCTCCAAACAGGTCAGGGACAAAGTTGTGGAGAAGTACAGATCAGGGTTGGGTTATAAAAAAAGATCCGAAACTTTGAACATCCCACGAAGCACCATTAAATCCATTATTAAAAAATGGAAAGAATATGTCACCAAAACAAACCTGCCAAGAGAGGGCCGCCCACCAAAACTCACAGACCAGGCAAGGAGGGCATTAATCAGAGAGGCAACAAAGATACCAAAGATAACCCTGAAGGAGAGAAAAGCGCCACAGCGGAGATTGGAGTATCTGTCCATAGGACCACTTTAAGCCGTACACTCCACAGAGCTGAGCTTTACAGAAGTGTCCAGAAAAAAGCCATTGCTTAAGGAATAAAATAAGCAAACATGCTTGGTGTTCGCCAAAAGGCATGTGGGAGACTCCCCAAACATATAGAAGAAGGTACTCTGGTCAGATGAGACTAAAATTTAGCTTTTTGGCCATCAAGGAAAACGCTATGTCTGGTGCAAACCCAACACCTTTCATCACCCCGAGAACACCATCCCCACAGTGAAGCATGATGGTGGCAGCATCATGCTGTGGGGATGTTTTTCATCGGCGCTACTAGGAAACTGGTCAGAACTGAAGGAATGGTGGATGGCACTAAAATACAGGGAAATTCTTGAGGGAAACCTCAAGAATTGAGACTGGGACAGAGGTTCACCTTCCAGCAGGACAATGACCCTAAGCATACTGCTAAAGCAACACTCGAGTGGTTTAAGGGGAAACATTTAAATGTCTTGGAATGGCCTAGTCAAAGCCCAAACCTTAATCCAATTGAGAATCTGTGGTATGACTTAAAGATTGCTGTACACCAGCGGAACCCATCCAACTTGAAGGAGCTGGAGCAGTTTTGCCTTGAAGAATGGGCAAAAATCCCAGTGGCTAGATGTGCCAAGCTTATAGAGACATACCCCAAGAGACTTGCAGCTGTAATCGCTGCAAAAGGTGGCTCTACAAAGTATTGACTTTGGGAGTGTGAATAGTTATGCACACTCAAGTTCAGTTTTTTTTGTCTTATTTCTTGTTTGTTTCACAATAAAAAATATATTGCATCTTCAAAGTGGTAAGCATGTTGTGTAAATCAAATGATAGAAACCCCCCAAACAGCAAAATAGGAAAAATGTCAAGGGGGGTGAATACTTTCGCAAGCCACTGTATTAATTAAGTTATGATGAACTTCACAGGGTGGTAAAAGTGCACGGTGATCTTGATGCTCCTTTCCAATAAATATCAAGGGTTTGATTCTGATGACATATTCAATGCTTGACTGCCATTTGACAAATAAAAATATTCCATAATTATCCATAATAGTCTCATCATGTAGACTAGCCAACCCACACTGCATCTGTGAGCTGTTGGCTAGAGAGCACATGCCAAAACTAGAGTAGAGACATTTACTATTTAACACAACAGTTTGTGACAAAATGTGATGGAAACACTTTGAACTTCAGATTTCTATTTGGTACTTGAAAACTTAAGCGAAAAAGTACATTTTGTGTGCACTATGTCATCACGCACTGATTTTTATACACAAGTCCGCTTGGTGGAAACAAACCACTGGTGGGAAAATGTGCATATTTTCTTTATGCAGATTTTTGATATTCACATGAAACTCTGTTGCCAATTGGATGGAAACCTAGCTAGTAATATGGTGACAATTCCACTTAGTGTATCAGAGGGCAAGAGGGAGTTACCAGGGTGTTGCTTACACTTATTCAGTTCTCTTAAATCTACAAGTACCTAGACTGGGGTGTCTGAAGGTTTGAGATTTTTCCTTTCAATTAAGACCTAAACAACCAGGTGAGGGGAGTTCCTTACTAATGTTACGTTCCCACAAGACAAACTCAGTGTCGCTCACAACAAAGGGAACTAACAAAGAAAAATACATTTTGACTACCAAAGCATAACAAAAAGGGGTTCTGAAAAGGCACCCATGTGGGTGCCCACTGAATGTTGGCAAAGCCACTAGTAAGGGGTTCTAAAAGACACCCATGCCCACTAGGCCTCCCGAAAAGACAAACTAAAAGAAAAACCCACAACAACAGGGAGTAAAAAGAATATGGAGCGAAACAAACAGGGATAATAACAAAAATCAGCCTTCTTTCAAACTTAAACGGTTGAGCTCGAAACTGCACCTCAGCTGCCGTGAAGTATAGCTTTCCCAACATCTCTCAAGCTCCACTGGAGCACTGGGCCAGCTACTCTTAAATATCACCTGGCTAGCACAGGTGAAACACCTTCTGACTAAATCAAATCAAATCAAATTTTATTTGTCACATACACATGGTTAGCAGATGTTAATGCGAATGTAGCGAAATGCTTGTGCTTCTAGTTCCGACAATGCAGTAATAACCAACGAGTAATCTAACCTAACAATTCCACAACAACTACCTCATACACACAAGTGTAAAGGGATGAAGAATATGTACATAAAAATATATGAATGAGTGATGGTACAGAACGGCATAGGCAATATGCAGTAGATGGTATAGAGTACAGTATATACATATGAGATGAGTAATGTAGGATATGTAAACATTATATTAAGTGGCATTGTTTAAAGTGGCTAGTGATACATTTTTACATCAATTTTTCCATTATTAAAGTGGCTGAGGTTGAGTAAGTATGTTGGCAGCAGCCACTCAATGTTAGTGGTGGCTGTTTAACAGTCTGATGGCCTTGAGATAGAAGCTGTTTTTTACTGACCTCGCCTTCTGGATGATAGCGGGGTGAACAGGCAGTGGCTCGGCTGGTTGTTGTCCTTGATGATCTTTATGGCCTTCCTGTGACATCGGGTGGTGTAGGTGTCCTGGAAAGCAGGTAGTTTGCCCCCGGTGATGCGTTGTGCAGACCTCACTACCCTCTGGAGAGCCTTACGGTTGTGGGCGGAGCAGTTGCCGTACCAGGCGGTGATACAGCCCGACAGGATGCTCTCGATTGTGCATCTGTAAAAGTTTGTGTGCTTTTGGTGACAAGCTGAATTTCTTCAGCCTCCTGAGGTTCTTCACCACCCTGTCTGTGTGGGTGGACCAATTCAGTTTGTCCGTGATGTGTACGCCGAGGAACTTAAAACTTACTACCCTCTCCACTACTGTCCCGTCGATGTGGATAGGGGGGTGTGCCCTCTGCTGTTTCCTGAAGTCCACGATCATCTCCTTTGTTTTGTTGACGTTGAGTGTGAGGTTATTTTCCTGACACCACACTCCGAGGGCTCTCACCTCCTCCCTGTAGGCCGTCTCGTTGTTGTTGGTAATCAAGCCTACCACTGTAGTGTCGTCTGCAAACTTGATGATTGAGTTGGAGGCGTGCATGGCCACGCAGTCGTGGGTGAACAGGGAGTACAGGAGAGGGCTCAGAACGCAGACCTCTACATGCTTTGTAAGTAGGACAACCTGCAAAATCGGCAGTGTATCAAATACTTGTTCTCCCCACTGTATATGCATCGCGGAAGTTAGAATAACAATGATCCAGGGTTTTACCAGCCCTGGTAGCACAATCGATATGCTGATAGAATTTAGGGAGTCTTGTTTTCAGATTAGCCATGTTAAAATCCCTAGCTACAATGAATACAGCCTCAGGATATGTGGTTTCCAGTTTACATAGAGTCAAATAAAGTTTGTTCAGGGCCGTCGATGTGTCTGCTGGGGGGGGAATATATGCGGCTGTGATTATAATCGAAGAGAATTCTCTTGGTAGATAATGCGGTCGACATTTGATTGTGAGGAATTCTAAGTCAGGTGAACAGAAGGACTTGAGTTCCTGTATGTTGTTATGATCACACCACGTCTCGTTAATCATAAGGCATACCCCCCCCGCCTCTCTTCTTACCAGAAAGATGCTTGTTTCTGTCGGCGCGATGCGTGAAGAAACCAGCTGGCTGTACCGACTCTGATAGCGTGTCTCGAGTGAGCCATGTTTCCGTGAAGCAAAGAACGTTACAGTCTCTTATGTCTCTCTGGAATGCCACCCTTGCTCGGATTTCATCAACCGTGTTGTCAAGAGACTGGACATTGGCGAGTAGTATGCTCGGGAGCGGTGCGCAATGTGCCCGTCTCCGGAGCCTGACCAGAAGACCGCTTCGTCTGTCCCTTTTACGGCAACGTTGTTTTGGTTTGCCGGCTGGGATCCGATCCATTGTCCTGGGTGGTGGACAAAACAGAGGATCCGCTTCTGGAAAGTCGTATTCCTGGTCGTAATGATGGTGAGTTGACGTTGCTCTTATATCCAGTAGTTCCTCCCGACTGTAGGTAATAAAACCTAAGATTACCTGGGGTACCAATGTAAGAAATAACACGTAAAAAAACAGAATACTGCATAGTTTCCTAGGAATGCGAAGCGAGGCGGCCATCTCTGTCGGCGCTGCGTGTGTGTGACGAGATGGACAAGAGATGTAACGATGTAACGAGATGGACAAGCCAGCACAGGTGAAACACCTTCCTACTAACGAGATGGACAAGCCAGCACAGGTGAAACACTTTCTGACTAACGAGATGGACAAGCCAGCACAGGTAAAACAGCTTCCGACTAACGAGATGGACAAGCCAGCACAGGTGAAACACCTTCCGACTAACGAGATGGACAAGCCAGCACAGGTGTAACACATTCTTACTAACAAGGTGACACAAATCAGTGCTCCCTACGTGCTAATGTGCTACCTCGAAAATAGAAAAACCGAAACCTGTAACACTAATTAGCGTGTCAAGTACAAGGGTGGACACTCTTGTACTACAAGGGTGGACACTCTTGTACTTGTACGTGTCAAGTACAAGGGTGAACACTCGGCCTGCCGTGGAATGAGTTTGACACATATGACCCAGGAGGCAGGGTGGAAGGGTGTAGGGGTTGATATGGGATTCAGAGTAACACTTTTTTTTGTGGATGCTCCCTTTCCCATGCTTGTCTAGCTATGTGGGTCAAAGCTTTAAATAGTCCCCAGCTAAAAGCCAGCTGAAGTTGTTGATCTGTGTGTGAACCGACACTAAGCCTGGCAAGGTCAGTGAGAGTACACGCTATCGATCATTTCAGAATGGATACAATTAGACTCCCCTAGTCGCTAAATGTGCTTTGGCATCCAAATAATGACGATTTAGCAAGCCTTCGTCATGACTAAACTCTACATGTTGTGTAGAAGTCTGCCATTACGTCTAGTTATTTGTGTATTGTGTTGATTATTGCAGAGGCTTGTTACCTTGTGTGTTCATTTATGATTCATTGCTTTTCAGAGGTAAATAAAATGAAGTTGAGCATGTGATCTGGACAGAATTGACATGCAGTTCTCACCATATATATTTGGACAGTGAAGCTAACATTTTACATTTTGGCTCTATACTCCAGTATTTTGGATTTGAGATCAAGAGTACAGCGTGTCACCTTTTATTTGAGGCAATTTTCATAAATATCTGATTTACCGTTTAGAAGTAAAAGCACTTCATGTATCTAGTCCTCCCATTTGGAGAAGTCATAAGTACATGGACAAATTCACTTAAAGAAGTACTCAGAAGTATATTTGATCCCATATCCATTGCATGCAATCACTATACCAAGTACAAACTTGTACTGTGACCTCATATTCATAATTTCATCTCAAATCTAAAATGCTGGAGAGTAAAAAAGTATTAATTGTTAGTATTAAAATGTTTGCTTTACTGTTCAAATATGGTGAGGACTGTATTAGGCAAAAAGAAAAAGGCCATATGTTTGAGTATAATACGTTAAAGTATAATACATTACAGTATAATTTATTCATTCTGTTTTATTAACACATCAATGACAATATATAACCATTAAAATTCATTAAAAAGAAACCAAGAAAAAGCTCAATTCTGTTAATGTTTTTGGAAATACACTTTCACTTATTTGAAAATACTAAAATACACTGACCCAAATACACTCCCATGCATTTAACCCAGGTATTTTAAAATAGTATTTGAAATAAGTATTTGAAAATACTCTCAAATACAAATTGGTAGACTATTTCGTTTTTACAAATTACCATTCCAATACTCAAATAAGAGTACTTGTTTTGGACTGTGTATTTGAAAATGCTCAAATACACAGAAAAAAGTATTTTAAATACCAGATACTCATATACATGTGTATTTGAACCCAGGGCTGACACATTATAATAGTTAGTTTGCTACAGAATGTGGTTTAACATGGAAACAATGCCCTTGGTTAGCTTATACTGTAGGTGTCGGAAAACACATATACATCTGTACATTCTAGAGAAAAGTTTCCATTTGATCTTATGTAGTACAGAAACAGGAAGCACTACCAAATAAAGTGAGTACCTGTTGCAAAGATGATCTCTGCCTGTGGTTGCTAGGAAAAAACAGTGATATGACACCTTGTGGAGCATAAGTGTCAATGCGATTTGTAAACTGGCAGTACACCATTAGAAGTACTACAGGCCTATGTGTTACACACTGTCCTAACCATTATCCCACACTTTCTTGTTCTCCAGTGAATGACATCATAAGGAATGATCTGACTGTCCGCAGTAACGAGCAGTAAAGAGCATCTATATTGTGACCAACAATCACACGGGCTCCAGAAAGGCCATGACGTCATTCTACTGTCTGATTGCCCCCCTTCATATGTACTGTATATAGGGTGTTAAGTCAAAATCGCATCTTTTGACAAATGGGTAGAATAATATGTTAATTGTGTAGATAATCCTCTAAGAAAACAAATGGTCCAAACCTCATATCTTTATCATAATATGTTCACAAGTTATTGGAGTTTTTACCCTTGTAGGATGGCCAGAATTACGGTGACTAAATCAATGGATGCCAGAGAAAAAAATCTAAAAAGTTAAAAATCAGGAAAATTGCATTGGATCAGCTAGGCTGGACTCTGGGCTACCGGCTACCTGACAGGCTCACTTTCCCATTGGGACAAAAAACTATTTAGAGGTAAGATGGATATCGATTTTGAGAAGACATGTTGTATTTTCATATTTTAGTATATGCTTTTCATATTCATTTGAATTTCCTGTTATTTTTTGAAGATTTCACTGAGCGTGTACCAGAAGCAAGTGGGTAAAATCCCTGAGCAAAACCCCTGAGCAAGCCAAGAAAGTAAAAAAGTCATATTACAACCTACGTTGTGATAATTGCGTTGTTTGCTCTATAACCCATTCGTTCATACGCCACCGTGATATACAATAAGGCCCGTGACAACAAAAAGACAACAGTCACACAGTGGCGGAATAAATTCAACTACACATACGTTTGTTTCACAAAACCGGAGAGCAACATCTGTCCAGTGAAGTCCACAAAGCAAATATTGCATGCAACAAACAGTTATATCACCTGCATTATAGTCAAGCAAGTTAATGTTACCGCAAGTTACCGCAAGTCAGTACAAAGACAAAAAGAGCCCTGCGTCTGCTATTTCAGCACCATTTCAACTTAAACATTTAAACATCATCAAATCAACAAGGCTATATATGCTTAGTTTAATACTCTGAAAACAAACTTAAAGATACCAAAAACGATTTAGTCCAATCAATGTTGCTAAATATCATGTGGCTGTCCATGGTATTGATTTCTGTCAGTCTGTGTGTATGTATGTGTGTGTGCGCATGGAAGTAAAACAAAAAATGTGGACTCCCCCTACTGGTAGACTAGTTGAACGCCAATGCCATCCTCCTCACTTTCATGTTGGCACAACGGTCTAGGGCTCTGTCATACAGTACACTTTTAGTTTTGTTGTCATAGGCTACCTAGCTAAAATGCTTGCTAGCCTAACTTCCTCGCATGGGCAACAATGAACCAGCTAAGTTAGCTAGCTAGTTAATGTGAGCCTACTAGACTACATCTAGGCTACATATTGAACTTAAATCATCTCAGGCCAGTGGCACAACATATTCATTTATGGTTAGATCAGAATTGGCCTGTACAGAGAATTAAGTCAAAACCACAAGTCTAAATCCACATCTCCATCCATGGCTTAGGAAAGGGCCAATTTAGCAAGCTAGCTACTGCAGTACATCAACACAAGTGATCCAGAAGATCTGATTTGATTGGTGTGAAGCCAAATCTAAACTGGCCTCCCTTGGGGGGCGTTTTGCTGCACCAGAACAACCCACAGTTGAGCTTAGCTCAACGATGATTGGCTAATTATAATTTTTTTTAAATCAAGGGAGGCCAAATGCTTGCTGGCATCAATTAATCAATTGCTACAGCGTCAACATGTTATACTCTTTTGTTCCAGACAGCATCAGATACATGGGCGATACATACTGAGACAGAGGGGCGCTGTTTCCCTCACTCAGATGAGATTTCTCCGGTGAGATTCAGCCACTTGCGAATTGAAGGAAAATTATGAAAACACAGAGAGAAGAACGATGTATTGGTCAAATATTTGGGGAAGCCTTGCTTCCCTTGGCATTCATGAATACACGCCACTGAGCGTATACCAAACATTTTAATTTTCAAAGCCTTTTAACATTTAATTCAGTTTGTGTCATGCTAATTTAGATTTTTGTGACCCGCGGAAACAACTTTAAAGATGACGACCACAACATGTAAAATCCTCAAAAGTTGTTAAAAGAAACCTGCACGGCTATGCCAACATAGCTCGGTGCTCATTATCGAATGTATTACGTACAAATCCAACTTTTTTGATATAATGCTAAGGATATGTTACATTTCATCACCAAAGAGCCAAAGTGCGTTTTCACCAACATCGTACTGTATATACTGTATTGTGGATGCAGATGGTATCCAGTTAGGGGTATGCAGTGCCGGATTTCAATAAGTGTGCTGACCATGGGCTACCTTTTAAACAGTTTTATTATTTTATCATGTGTAATCATGTATGTAGCCTCAATGTAAGCTTTTGTAATTGTAAATAAAAACAACTTCATGAAAATGTCTGTAATTACTAAGAAAATTATGAAAAAAAACTGAATATGATTGAGAAACATATTTTTTCTGTCATGATGTTGGCAATTTCATTTTATTTTTTTATTTTATTATTTTATTTAGTCTGCCTGTCATTAAAATATATATTTAAAATCTTATTGTTTGTTGATTAAATGGATCTCGAAATAAATCAATGTCTATATGTCATGAGTTTAAAAGTCCAAAAATGGATGTAGCAATCACAGATTTCCATTGATTTGTAATACCAATGCAGTCAATCTAATTGGACATAACCCAACCCTACCAAAGGTGCCATACCTCTTCTGGATGATGACTTTTTAATGTAATCAAA
This sequence comes from Salvelinus alpinus, assembly GCF_045679555.1. Taxonomy (NCBI): domain Eukaryota; kingdom Metazoa; phylum Chordata; class Actinopteri; order Salmoniformes; family Salmonidae; genus Salvelinus; species Salvelinus alpinus. Next base: position 50,175,796 of record NC_092097.1, read on the forward strand.
TATACCAAAAATTATATCCAACTTTGCGCCGCCCCATTGGTCTCCCGGTCGCAGTTGGCTGCGACAGAGCCTGGACTCAACCAGGATCTCTAGTGGCATAGCTAGCACTACAATGCAGTACCTTAGACCACTGCGCCACTCGGGAGGCGTGAGATAAATGTCGTCACAGCTGTACATTTCATTGTATTTTCTATAAGACTTCTAACGATTGTTGGTTGTAGTTTAATATTACACCCCTTATTTATGAGGAAATAGTGCACGCTTTTCATTGATGAAAAATAAATACACAAATAAATAACATTTGTTTAATTAATAAAGGGTCTGTCCAATGAACATCAAGGTGAGGCTGTCTAAACATGGCTGAACCATGAGGGGTTCTCCAATGAACATCAAGGTGAGGCTGTCTAAACATGGCTGAACCATTAGGGGTTCTCCAATGAACATCAAGGTGAGGCTGTCTAAACATGGCTGAACCATGAGGGGTTCTCCAATGAACATCAAGGTGAGGCTGTCTAAACATGGCTGAACCACAAGGGGTTCTACAATAACAACAAGGTGAGGCTGTCTAAACAAGGCTGAACCACGAGGGGTTCTCCAATAACACCAAGGTGAGGCTGTCTAAACATGGCTGAACCACGAGGGGTTCTCCAATAACAACAAGGTGAGGCTGTCTAAACATGGCTGAACCACGAGGGTCTCTCCAATAACACCAAGGTGAGGCTGTCTAAACATGGCTTAACCATGAGGGGTTCTCCAATAACACCAAGGTGAGGCTGTCTAAACAGGGCTGAACCACGAGGGGTTCTCCAATAACACCAAGGTGAGGCTGTCTAAACATGGCTGAACCACGAGGGGTGATCAGATGCAGTAGATTGAAAGGAAGGTATTTTCCCCTTGGCTGAGAACGTCTACGTTCCCCTCTGCCTTCTAGTGGCTGCTTCTTGCAGGTACCTGCACCATCGCTCAGCTCATCCTTGGGTTTGAATGTTTTATATGCTGGAAGGTACTTCTCCTGTTTAAAAAAGGTTAAAAAAGATTATAAATAAACAAAAACTTAAATCTAGCTTATACAAATCTGGTGAGCAACATTTGAGTAATGGCCTAGAGTAATAGTGGTGAATAACAGCATAGCAGGCTATTGTTGTGTTTTTCTATCCCTATACAAATAGTCTCCAGAGGCCTTGGAAGCAGACGGTCTCTTCCTCTCTTGCCGTGTGATATGAACATAAATGGAGGAACCGTTGATCTTGACGTCCGTTGCATTACCTGCCTGTGTGGTTCTGGTGAGGTGGTAATCAGAAATGATGGACAAACTATCCTTCTGTCGAGGTTTGAATTCCTCATCAAAATCAAATTATAGTTCAGAGACCAGGTCACTAGTAGGTGAGACGTCAAATTTTTTTGAATGCCAAGAGATGTTCCCATAGGCAGGAGATGGTGGAGGCACTGGGCTCCCAATCTGTACAGGAGATGGAAGGAGCCTCAACTGATGCACATTCCACATATACTGTAGCTGAAGCATAAAACAATCATTCAATATGTAGGCTATTTTGTATTTGGTTAAATTGCTAAGTAATGACATCCTACAGTGACTATGTCTATAGGCCTGATTTAGCACCTTGCTATCTCTTTCTACACAAAATGAACTGATGCAAAATCCTTACCAGCTCAGAGCAGGGTGGAAACAGCAGTCATTATGGGCATCACAGCCCATGTTTAGATCCTGAGTCAGGCCACTTGAAGCTGTTTCAGCACTGGGCTTGACGGCTTCATCTTTCAGGTCCTTCAGGAGGAACTGTATGGCAGAGGGTCAACCAATACAGTTGATTGGCTCCCACACATTAATCTCATCAACCAATGGAGAGACGTTATTAGATGCTTGGGAATATCTATCTATCTATCTATCTATCTATCTATCTATCTATCTATCTATCTATCTATCTATCTATCTATCTATCTACAGTACCTTCGGAAAGTATTCAGACCCCTTGACTTTTCCCACATTTTGTTAGGTTACAGCCTTATTCTAAAATGTATTCAATTTTTTTTTTGCCCTCATCAATCTACACACAATACCCCATAATGACAAAGCAAAAACTTTTTTTTTTTTTTTTTTGCTAATTTATTAAAAATAAAAACCTGAAATATCATATTTACACAAGTATTCAGGCCCTTTACTCAATACTTTGTTGAAGCAACTTTTGCAGCGATTACAGCTACAAGCTTGGCACACTTGTATTTCGGGAGATTCTCCCATTGTTCTCTGCAGATCCTCGCAAGCCCTGCCAGGTTGGATGGGGAGAGTTGCTGCACAGCTATTTTCAGATCTCTCCAGAGATGTTTGATCGGGTTCAAGTCCGGGCTCTGGCTGGGCCACACAAAGACATTCAAAGACTTGTCCCGAAGCCAATCCTGCGTTGTCTTGGCTATGTGATTAGGGTCATTGTCCTGTTGGAAGGTGAAACTTCGCCCCAGTCTGAGGTCCTGGGTGATGTGAAGCAGGTTTTCATCAAGGATCTCTCTGTACTTTGCTCCGTTCATCTTTGCTTCGATCCTGACTAGTCTCCCAGTCCCTGCCGCTGAAAAACATCCCCACAGCATGATGCTGCCACCACCATGCTTCAACTTAGGGATGGTGCCAGGTTTCCTCCAGATGTGACGCTTGGCATTCAGGCCAAAGAGTTCAATCTTGGTTTCATCAGACCAGAGATTCTTGTTTCTCATGGTCTGAGAGTCTTTAGGTGCCTTTTGGCAAACTCCAAGCGGGCTGTCATGTGCCTTTTACTGAGGAGTGGCTTCCGTCTGGCCACTCTACCATAAAGGCCTAATTGGTGGAGTACTGCAGAGATGGTTGTCTTTCTGGAAGGTTCTCCCATCTCCACAGAGGAACTCTAGAGCTCTGTCAGAGTGACCATCGGGTTCTTGGTCACCTCCCTGACCAAGGCCCTTCTCCCCCGATTGCTCAGTTTGGCCGGGAGGACAGCTCTAGGAAGAATCTTGGTGGTTCCAAACTTTTTCCATTTAAGAATGATGTAGGCCACTGTGTTCTTAGAAACCAAAAATGATGATGATGCATTGGTGTCACAGACAGAAGGGGAAACCCAGACACATCAGAGGGGCTATGAAGCTGAAGCATCCGTTTAGAACCTTTTCTCACCATCAAATATGGTAGTGAGAGAAAGTCTAGTCGCGGGTAGTGAGAGAGGATGGAACTAGGTGAAACTGGGCTGACAGTCTTCTAATTTTATCATTGATGAAACATCTGATCTCAATCAATTTTTCTGTTCCCAAAACTAAACTCTGTTACGAACACAGTATACTAACATTTATAAAGTTGACGCTTTACCAAAGTTTTACAAAATTGCGTTGGTTAGAAGGGAGTGCAAGGGCGAATTGTTTGTGCACACGAGCACTCTACAGATGAGGCGTCCCCTAACAGAAACATGCAAATACACGCTACAACGCGCCAATAGGATCTTGCTAGCTCGTGTTTGGCTTTGCCCACCTCCTTGCTTGTTCTGCCCACTATGCTTAATTTGTTCCCACTGTAAACGGCACAGATGAACTATCTTGGGGTAGTTATAAATATCTTTGTTTTGTATTGTGAACCTGTATTGTTACATCGGCATGGAATTCTAATTACAATCAAGTGTTGGAGATCTGTAAAGTTCTGTTTGTTGAGGAAAAATATAATTATGTCTCTTGTAGGCTCATTTGATCATTTTAATTTACTCATTTGTCAGAATCTTTCCACTCTCTCATTTTTCTTCTTCTCTTATCTCATTTTGCATGTTATAGACCTTAATATAATTTCCAACTTCATTCCATTGTCTCATTTTTTGTAATCTCTCATCTCATTTTGGTTAGATTATCTCTTGGTAAAAACATTTTCATGCTCTACAACATCCGTAGAGCACAACCTTTCCTCACACAGGAAGCGGTGCAGGTCCTAATCCAGGCATTTGTAATCTCCCGTATATATTATCAAGTCAAATCAAGTTTATTTTATATAGCCCTTCGTACATCAGCTAATATCTCGAAGTGTTGTACAGAAACCCAGCCTAAAACCCCAAACAGCAAGCAATGCAGGTGTAGAAGCACGGTGGCTAAGAAAAACTCCCTAGAAAGGCCAAAACCTAGGAAGAAACCTAGAGAGGAACCAGGCTCTGAGGGGTGGCCAGTCCTCTTTTGGCTGTGCCGGGTGGAGATTATAACAGAACATGGCCAAGATGTTCAAATGTTCATAAATGACCAGCATGGTCAAATATTAATAATCACAGTAGCTATCGTGGGTGTAGCACATCTCTGTTGGCTGGACTCCCCGCATGTGCCATCAAACCTTCCTAAATTCCCCCATGTTACCCCGTCGAATCTTGCATCATCTTCAAGACCCTGGTGCTTGCCTGCGGTGCAGAATGGGGAACTGCCCCTCTTTACGTCAGACCATGCTCAAACCCTACATCCCAACTCGAGCACTCCGTTTCGCCACCTCTGGTTTCTTGGCCCACCCATCCCTGCAGGAGGGCAGCTCCTGCTCAGCCGAGTCAAAGCTCTTCTCTTTCCTGGGACCCCAATTGTGGAACAAGCTTTCTCCTATCTTCAGATAACTCGCACGGCTCCCATGACGACCCCCTCAATGTATGTATTTTATTTTTAGGAATACAAACAAAACACTTGTCCCTTTTCCACTAACACTGACTTTGCTGATAAATACTTTGTTGTTTCACCTAGTTATGTTAAAATGAATGCACTAATTGTATACCTCTGAATAAGAGCGTCTGTTAAATTACTAAAATGTAAATTGTAAAAATAAATTACAGTAGAGGGCGACGTTTCCCAGGGTAGGCCCTACTGTAGTTACTAGAGCCACAAAGTCATAAACCCCGCCTATTTCTACAATTTATCTTCTTAAAATCTTATTTTAAACCTATCCCTAACCTTAACCATGCTGCTAACCGTATGCATAACACCAACCTTAAATGAAGACCAAAAATAACATTTTTGTTTTAACAGCCAATTTTGACTTTGTGGTGATGGTTACTAGTGGAAACCCTTTATTAAATTAAATTAAGAAAGCAAGCGGATTGATGACTTGACTTCCCACAATGACTTGACTTCCGATGCAAATGTTAGCGCTGTATCATAATTTTTGCCCTGATACAAATTACATTGAACTCACGAACACTCAATGTTGTGTTTGGTGCTGTAAAAAGAACGAATGACGAATTGAGTAAGTGCCCTAGTAAGCTTTTCTTTGAAATTGTATGGTTAGATTCGCCGAATTAGTGATGGGCATTCCGGCTCTTTTCAGTGAGCCGGCTCGTTTGGCTCGGCTCACAAAAAAGAGCCGCCTCTTTTGGCTCCCAAACGGCTCTTTAAAAAAAATATGCCTTGTATTTTTTCAAGTCAAACAGTTTGCGATAGTTTGACTATGATTGGTGTTAAAACAATTCTAATTAAATTATTAAACGAAATCATACTCTACCTTAACCACAATGTATTTAAAAATGCATTGGTTTGTTATGAAAAAGAATGCTATTAAATATTTGCAGTTAAAATACAACTTTAGTGCATATAAATCTAACCATTCAAAATGAATACATTCTGAACAGCATAATAGAATATTGCACCATATCAAAGAAAAATAAATAACAATTTGCAAAACTGCAGCATCCCACAAATTTAAATAACTGTAAAAAATAAGGATGCTATTACATATGTGCATTTAAAGTATAACTTTTTTAATGTATATAAACAAAGTACATATAAATGTAACATTTCAAAACGAATACAATCTGAACAACATAATAATATAATATTGCACCATATCAAAGAAAAATAAATAACAATGTGCAAAACTGCAGCATCCCACTTAAAACATTAAACTGGTCCCTCTTTTCTCTCTTCTTTATTGCCATGTTATAACCAGCAGCACACAGCAATGCTGACCATATTTTGCTTTTATGAGAGATTTGCATTCAGAAATGCAAGCTGCCTCACTTTCGAGGGGCTGATGCAGTTTCTTCTCTCAGTAATTATTTGTCCCGTTTTCGAGAAGACCCTCTCAGAGGGAACGGATGTGGCCACTATGCAGAGTCTCCATGTCATGACTTTAGTAAGCTGTGGGTAGACAGAGGCCTTGTTCTTCCACCAGCTCAGAGGATCTGCAGATCTTTGGAGGAGGAGCTCCTCCAAACAGGATCGGACCTCCATTATGGCATCTGCTGAGGGATTCCTTCGTGCTGCATCCCCAGTTGCTCTCTCGTCAAACAGCATCCAAACAGCAGACGTTTGTGGCACTACTGCTGGTGCTTCTGCTCCATCTGATCCCTCTTCTTCCTGTTGCCCTGGTGCCTGAGCCAGCTGATTGCTGGGGCTGTTTCTCCCTGGTGCTGAGGTTAATCTTTGAAGAGCCTCATCAATCGCTCTGGCATCACTGAAGGCTAACTTCTTAAACCTGGGGTCAAGTGCAGCGGTTTCTGATAGCACGTGATTATATTCCATTCTGTGGACCTTTCTGTCCATTGATGAACATAGGGTGTCCATCAACTCTGTCACATGTCCTGTGGTTACATTTGCTTCTCTGGCGGCTGGCTGTGATTCGCTGCAGACCCTTACACAGGGGTATAATTTTTGAGGCTGTCACATAGCTGAAGAGAGAGAACAGTATACTAGTTCAGGTTCATGTTTTGTCTACTGATACTACATTCTCATCTACTGCTCATATACAGTGGGGAAAAAAGGTATTTAGTCAGCCACCAATTGTGCAAGTTCTCCCATTTAAAAAGATGAGAGAGGCCTGTAATTTTCATCATAGGTACACTTCAACTATGACAGACAAAATGAGGGAAAAAATCCAGAAAATCACATTGTAGGATTTTTAATGAATTTATTTGCAAATTATGGTGGAAAATAAGTATTTGGTCACCTACAAACAAGCAAGATTTCTGGCTCTCACAGACCTGTAACTTCTTCTTTAAGAGGCTCCTCTGTCCTCCACTCGTTACCTGTATTAATGGCACCTGTTTGAACTTGTTATCAGTATAAAAGACACCTGTCCACAACCTCAAACAGTCACAGTCCAAACTCCACTATGGCCAAGACCAAAGAGCTGTCAAAGGACACCAGAAACAAAATTGTAGACCTGCACCAGGCTGGGAAGACTGAATCTGCAATAGGTAAGCAGCTTGGTTTGAAGAAATCAACTGTGGGAGCAATTATTAGGAAATGGAAGACACACTGATAATCTCCCTCGATCTGGGGCTCCACGCAAGATCTCACCCCGTGGGGTCAAAATGATCACAAGAACGGTGAGCAAAAATCCCAGAACCACACGGGAGGACCTAGTGAATGACCTGCAGAGAGCTGGGACCAAAGTAACAAAGCATACCATCAGCAAGGGCATTGAAGATGAAACGTGGCTGGGTCTTTCAGCATGACAATGATCCCAAACACACCGCCCGGGCAATGAAGGAGTGGCTTCGTAAGAAGCATTTCAAGGTCCTGGAGTGGCCTAGCCAGTCTCCAGATCTCAACCCCATAGAAAATCTTTGGAGGGAGTTGAAGGTCCGTGTTACCCAGCAACAGCCCCAAAACATCACTGCTCTAGAGGAGATCTGCATGGAGGAATGGGCCAAAATACCAGCAACAGTGTGTGAAAACCTTGTGAAGACTTACAGAAAACGTTTGACCTCTGTCATTGCCAACAAAGGGTATATAACAAAGTATTGAGATAAACTTTTGTTATTGACCAAATACTTATTTTCCACCATCATTTGCAAATAAATAAATTAAAAATCCTACAATGTGATTTTCTGGATTTTCTTTTCTCATTTTGTCTGTCATAGTTGAAGTGTACCTATGATGAAAATTACAGGCCTCTCTCATCTTTTTAAGTGGGAGAACTTGCACAATTGGTGGCTGACTAAATACTTTTTTGCCCCACTGTATGTAGCTCAGTCAAAAACATATTTTCAGCATCTCTACTTTGGCAAAAAAGGTAGTTGTATAATTAAGAACAGTATATTGCAGGATTCAATAGTTGGAAATATAAGAGTTGTTGCCCTGTCCCTTTCTCTGTGATGTCATTCCAACGGAATCCAGAAAGAACAAAACCCTGTCTCTTTCTCTGTGATGTCATTCCAACGGAATCCAGAAAGAACAAAACCCTGTCCCTTTCTCTGTGATGTCATTCCAACGGAATCCAGAAAGAACAAAAACCTGTCTCTTTCTCTGTGATGTCATTCCAACGGAATCCAGAAAGAACAAAACCCTGTCTCTTTCTCTGTGATGTCATTCCAACGGAATCCAGAAAGAACAAAACCCTGTCTCTTTCTCTGTGATGTCATTCCAACGGAATCCAGAAAGAACAAAACCCTGTCTCTTTCTCTGTGATGTCATTCCAACGGAATCCAGAAAGAACAAAACCCTGTCTCTTTCTCTGTGATGTCATTCCAACGGAATCCAGAAAGAACAAAACCCTGTCTCTTTCTCTGTGATGTCATTCCAACGGAATCTAGAAAGAACAAAACCCTGTATCTTTCTCTGTGATGTCATTCCAACAGAATCCAGAAATAACAAAACCCTATCCCTTTCTCTGTGATGTCATTCCAACGGAATCCAGAAAGAACAAAACCCTGTCCCTTTCTCTGTGATGTCATTCCAACGGAATCTAGAAAGAACAAAACCCTGTCTCTTTCTCTGTGATGTCATTCCAACGGAATCCAAAAAGAACAAAACCCTGTCTCTTTCTCTGTGATGTCATTCCAACGGAATCCAGAAAGAACAAAACCCTGTCTCTTTCTCTGTGATGTCATTCCAATGGAATCTAGAAAGAACAAAACCCTGTCTCTTTCTCTGTGATGTCATTCCAACGGAATCTAGAAAGAACAAAACCCTGTCTCTTTCTCTGTGATGTCATTCCAACGGAATCCAGAAAGAACAAAACCCTGTCCTCAAACATTTACATCAAAAGGTGCAAAGTTATGGGCAAAGACACAAAACATCCATATCAAATTAAATATTTTTCTTGATCAAATAACATGGTGGAAAGAAACACTTTTTGTGCAGTATTAATTTAACATCCTTAAAAACCACTTAATGTGAATATACTTTACTATATTGTACATAGGCTGGTCATCTAGGTTCGTACCTGTAGACTTTCTATCACCATGACAATAAACAATGCACAATACAGTAATTGAGTACATTGACACATCAAGTGGTTTGTGATGATGTGGCTCAGTTGGTAGATCATGGTGTTTGCAATGATAGGGTTGTGGGTTTGATTCCCACAGGGGACCAGTATGATTTGCTCTGGATAAAAACTCAACTAAAATGGAAAAGGAATGAATAGACTATTTCAGTTTTCAAATAGAAATAAATTGCATTTGCCAAGTATTTCAAGAAACTGGAAAACATATATCAAGCAAGTATTTTTTATTTTCCACAAGTATTATCAGATTAACTGTTTTGTACAGATAATTATCAAACTCAAGTTACAAATGCTGGTAAACACTCAAATACATGTATATAATTTTTTTCAGAAAAGTAGTGCACAGGGCCTTTACTATTCATGTATTAATACTTGCGCATTAAAGCGTTTCCACCGGCATTTTTCCTAATTAATTTTACCGACACAAGATGCCACGTTGTCTAGTGTATTTTGTTTTGTCGACATTTGGAAAGTTTACCGACAAAATGTGCTGTTTCCATCAGGCCTGTCATGACATGTTTTATCCAACATGTACTTTACTTGCATACAAGTTTGGATGGAAACCTGGTTAGAGACTCACTTTTCAGTTTTCACAATTTTAATCTAACTAGAACGAATCTAACTAAAAGTAATCAAAAGTAAAATTAGATTGGTACAGATAGTACAGTAATATCAAATGGGAAATGGATGGTAGAACGTGTTCCCTTGTCTTTCACAAACGATTCCTAACCTAATACAGCATCTATTCCAAAATATAACGACAGGTTTCCCAGACACAGATTAAACGTCCTATACTAAAAGCATGCTCAATGAGCATAACATTTTTATTTAGTCCACGACTAGCCTAAATCTGTGTCCGGGAAACTGTCCCTAAATGGTTGTGTTTAAAAAGATGTTGATATTGGACTTGTCTACGTGAACTAAATTATTCAACGTAGCTACGCTGTATTCCTGACTCCATCCAATTGCGCAAAAAACGTAATTCATTCTCCCCTATCATATTGTGCTGTCTTGTTTCGTCAGTGATGCATAGTGATCTTGCCTTTTTTCCCTACAAGGCATGTTTTCACTATATCCCTCGTATCTGGCACAGGGATTAATTTCATAGCCCTAATTTATCACTTCGCATTTCATTAAGCCTACTTAATTTTACTGATATCCTAAACGGATGGATGTCCATTTCCACCGCCTACTTGCGTTTATTTTAGCGAATTGGATCGCCACCGCAATCTGAGTTGTGCCCTCTGCTCAAGGCAATTCCCGTCATGACCTGTCTATTCTTTCAAATTCGCTAAATGGCATTTTCCTTCGGTACTAGTGTTCTCAAAGAAGTTAGACATCATTCGTTTTCGAATCCTTTTCATCAAATGAAGACTACTGTGGGGATTTGATTTGGTTCTTCACGCACTCTTCTGTGCCTTGCGTAAACCTCAAGACGCTTGCTTCAAAGGTAAGTGTTGATTAGCCTACAATATTTAGCTTTCACCCGGTGAAGGAATGTCAACACATTTTAGTAGAATACATTTTCTTGACGTTACACAAAGGATTCTTAATTTGACAGCGTTTCTATTGCTGGTTTCACATTGTTCCCACCCCACAATGTTTTATGTTGACAGTAGAATGTTAGTCTATTTCATAAAATGTGTACCCTTCCATTTATAGTGACTGTCGTTGACAGATTTAATCTCCCGCACAGCCTACATGGGCTACTATAGTATCATGTATGTCCGACACCTCGATTGAAATGAAGGTATAACAATAATCAATAAACACACACAGGCCATCGAAATTCAAAATGGAGTTATAACAGCATCTGATTTGATTCATACAGTCCTATTATAGCCTACAAAGCACGTATTCATAGTAGTATGCATAAGCATGACCTGAACTAAAATACACCCTAGCCAATATCCATTTACAGTCACGAAATTATGTTGGTTTTTCCTATCAAAGGCGTGACCCATCTTTCACCAATGGTGTTACAATACTGCATAGGACAACGTGCGTAAATAGTGACCGTCTGTGAGGAACATAATTTCTTTCGGAATTTTTGGTTATACTATTAAAATTATAATTTAGATAGAGACAACCCATACAATGTTTGCCCCCCCCCCCCCCCTCCCCCCCAACCTCTTATTTTAGCTACAGCCTATATTTACTGGTTTGAATGAAACAGGTGTGCATCCCTGGGAATTTTGGTGTGGGCTGTTGCCAAGTGTCAGCATATCTGAATGGAGCCTATTGTTCCAGTCTGGCTGAACCACACCATTGCATTATAATAGAATAACACAGCCTCAAATATATTGATACGCTCCAAATACACTGATTCATAACACCCTTGCCAACATAAGAATAACATTTGCAAGTTGGCATATTTCTAATGTCAGAGATGCAGCCAGTACTGCATGGCAATCTATTAATGTGCTGTTGAGTCTTTCTTTGTCGATCGGCTCTTGTTGATGTGCGTTCCCTAAGGATTTATCCAAGGACTGAGATGGTTTCAATATAACCTATAGAATGTGTCTATTAAAAGGGAACAGAAGCCCAGTTCCTATTTCAGTCAGTTTTTATGGCTCATTGTCTGTCAATGGTTGATACTGTGTATCTACTTCCTGTTCTTACTGTGCGGAACATGGCTTGTTCAGGGACAGTACCGTACTAAGTGACGGACAGAGGAGGAAGTGGATCCAGCGCTGAGTTTATCACCTGGGTTTTCCCCTGGCTGCACTCCTCCTGTACCCCGCTCCCCCTCTCCCTCCATTGTCTTTGCACAGCAATGGAGGAGAGAAGATTAGATGGGACAGGCCGATAAAACCTTGTTTTCTGGAGAGCTGAGGACTCTGGGACTGCGGAGACAGACACTACCATCTCCTGTGGAGCTTTTTTATCATCCTTTAACGGGGACCACGAGACAACATCAAGGTGATTCTTGGTCCATTCTTAGCCTGCATCTTAAATGGCATTCTATTCCCTGTATAGCGCACTACTTTTGACCAGAGTCCTGTGCCTTAGACTATACAGAATAGGGTACCATTTGAGAGAAACCCTGGCACATGCAAGCATTATTGCAATTGTATATCACTGCCATATTACTGCAATTTTCTATGAAATAAGCCTCAATTTGGTGGCCAGGCTATATTTAGCAGAATTGCGGATTGTTCTGAGGATTGTGGATCTATTCGCAGTAGAGTAGTTGGGGGGGGGGGTCTAAATTTAGTGTTTGTTTTCGCTCCAAGGAACCAGGTAGACCTATGTCAGAATGAGGTGCACACACTCCTTTCTTTGTTTCAGATGAGTCTTTTGATTTTACCATCAGTCTCAAGTGAAAGTCCCAACTAATTTCCTCAATGGAGCAGCAGGACATGTAGAAACCAAAGTAACCATAATTCCACTTTTGTTTTTTACAGAATGTGCCTGGGCGTGTGCAGCACGTACAATGCCTAGTGAAAGTCTACACAACCCTTACACTGTCAGATTTCGCTGCCTTCCATTCAGTCTAAAAAGGGATTCACTTAGATATTTTTTCCCTACAGATCTACACATTTTCAAAGTGAAAGAAAATGATTGAAAAATTTCTAAATTAATAGAAGTGAATACTTGGTGGAGGCATCTGAAAACCCTGGGCTATTCTACAGTGGGACAGTTACACATTTTGAATGCAAATTACATACCAGAATACCAGACCTTTTTAAAAGACATTTGAAAATCAGAGACAAGGTTTGAATATTGCTGTCTATCAATGATTCCCAACCAAATTTACTGAGCTCGATTCCACGGTAAAAAAAATGATGTTGAGTCTCAGATTTTTCACTTTAAAATGTATGTCAGGCAAAAACTATCGATTGCAAAATTAAACAGACCATACAACTCTATGCACAAAGAATATAACACATTTCCACTGACATTTTTACAAAAACAGAATGATGACACAAACAGGGGTTAAAATGTCTTCACCCTCAGGTGCCTGTTGGAGGATTCTGCTTTTCCCACATTCTTACAGTCTTATGGTGAATAGCAAAGTTCTGAGACTCACAGGATTACAATCCCCCCTCCTTTCTCACCCCTCTTTCCCCCTGTTTCTCTCTTCTTTCTTTCTCCTTCCTCTCCCCCTCTCCCGTCTCTCCTACCCCCTTCCCGCCCTCTCAATCTCTCTGAATGTGGGAACTAGGAACAAATCACACAGTCACAGATCCTGATGTTCAAGCACTCTGGCTCCATATTAGGGGAAGGCGCTACTAGTTGCATTAGTTCCGTTGTTTACGCACTGTGACAGGCTGCTAAGGGTGTGCTGTTCACAGTTTCCTCCTGGCCAAGAGCAGTCGTAGTCCCTTAAGAGGTTTCAACAGTCTCTCAGTACTGCTAAATGGCTTCCATCCCTCTTCTCCTCAAAACCCTCATTGCTAATGATTGGTGCCAGCAGAGCACTATATTGTAGATCTTTCAGATATAAATATGTTTTATTTTATTTAACTAGGCAAGTCAGTTTAGAACAAATTCTTATTTACAATGACGGCCTAACCCGGACGACGCTGGGCCAATTGTGCGGCGCCCTATGGGACTCCCAATGACGGCCAGTTGTGATACAGCCTCAAATCGAACCAGGGTCTGTAGTGACGGCTCAGTGTCTTAGACCGCTGTGCCACTCGAGAGCCCAAATACATTATGAAGAACAAACACTCTTCCCTTACATGTAAACAAAGGAATCACGTACGCTCTATTTGCGACTTTTCTACTTGCATATGCCTACGTGGCCCAGGTGATGGCACTGAACAGGAGCATGGTTTTGTCCTGCTTCTCTACCCAATGCCCTTGCACAATCCCTCTCATTAATCTAAAGGGAACGTACTGGTGTAGGAACAATGGTGGGAACCCTCCAACTAATTCTTGCACCAACCCAAAGTTTTTAAATCCATGACAAAGGAGTGTGCAAGTACACACCCAGGGAGAAGGGTAGAGAATCGCAACACAACCCCAATGGGGTCATGGAAAAGGTTGTTTGAGGCTGTTGAGTACATTCTGTACCGCAGACTGCTCCAGCACTTCAGGTTGAAGTCGAAAGGGAAGAAACTCCATCTTGATCCTTCACCGTGGTCTCTCGTCTTCTAGTTACTTTTAAATCGATTTGTATGATACTGTGCTTGTCTTTTGTCACAGGTCACTGAGCAATAATGCACTCAGGCTAAATTGTTTGAAGGCAAGTTTAGGGGCAAGAAAAATGTCCAGGAGTTATCCATAGAGAGAAACCTTTTGAGGGACCAAACTTGTAACCATGGAAACCCATCCGTTTCTGATCAGTAGCATAGGCCAAAGGTTCATTGGAGTGTTCTTTGAATTAGGGTTGTAGGGTTTTCTATTATACAGTAAGTTGCATGCTGTGCTAATGTAGAAATCACGCTGGTATTCTGTACCACCCTCCCACCAGCACTCTGCTCTCCAAAGTAAATGTCAGCAGTAGGTCTACTGCAGAGGAGGCTGGCGGGAGTGGCTATAGGAGGACGGGCTCATTGTAATGGCTGGAATGGCATTAATGGAACGGTATCAAAAACAACAAACATATGGAAACCACATGTTGGACTTCCATTTATTACATTCCAGCCATTACAATGAGCCCATGCTCCTGTAGCTCCTCCCACCAGCCTCCACTGGCCCACTGGTATACTTCTAAAACATCAGGACAGAAGATTTATGAAACACAAAAAAAAATGAAATTGAGCGGTTTCTCCCATTTTGTTCTGAACGTAATGAGCCAGGTCAGGGAAGGTGATGTCACTGCTTGAGCTAGCTAAATTTCCACTGTTCTAGGACATTGGTACAGGATTTTGGCCCTGAATGTTTTGTCCAAATCCAGACCTGTACACGAGCTAGCTAACCTAGTTTACACCAATTAATGCTAGGCCATTGGTACAGGCTTTTGGACTGGATGCTGTTTGGTCCAGGGCCCGGCCAATGCGCCGAGCTATCTTAACTAGTTAGCTACCACTATGCTAAGCTAATACATTGGTACAGACTTTTGACCCCAGCTGATGGTATTTTGTCCAGGGCCAGGCATGTGTACAGTATTTGTCCTTTTAGTCCCTCTGGTCCCATAATAACAGTAGCAAGACCAGCCAGTACTAATATAATATAGCCCAGGCTCTGGCCAGCCTCATCGAACGCCCACTAACATTGAGCAGTCATCTACCCCCCCAGGTCTCTCTCTGTGTGACTAAGCAGCATGAAACTGAGGAAGATGTTAACCCCTTCACTAGGCTGGCTTTCATTCTGGCTCCGGATGAATCAAAGACACTCACGTCCACACTCACACACATACAGTAGGCATGCACGCTAGGGCCGGGACGATACCAGTATCTCCATACGCGTTAGTATTTTTATTTCTTTAACCTTTATTTAACTAGGCAAGTCAGAACAAATTCTTATTTACAGTGACGGCCTACCAGAAGGCCTCCTGCGGGGACGGGGGCTGGGATTAAAAATAAAATAAAATATAGGACAAAAACACACATCACGACAAGAGAGACAACACACCACTACATAGAGACCTAAGATGACAACATAGCATGGCAGCAACACATTAAAAACACAGCATGGTAGCAACACAACATGAGAACAACATGGTAGCAACACAACATGGTAGCAACACAACATGGCAGCAGCACAACATGGTAGCAGCAAAAACATGGTACAAACATGATTGGGCACAGACAACAGCACAAAGGGCAAGAAGGTAGAGCCAACAATACATCACGCGAAGCAGCCACAACTGTCAGTAAGAGTGTCCATGATTGAGTCTTTGAATGAAGAGATTGAGATAAAACTGTCCAGTTTGAGTGTTTGTTGCAGCTTGTTCCAGTCGCTAGCTGCAGCAAACTGAAAAGACGAGCGACCCAGGGATGTGTGTGCTTTGAGGACCTTTAACAGAATGTGACTGTCAGAACAGGTGTTGTATGTGGAGGATGAGGGCTGCAGTAGATATCTCAGATAGGGGGGAGTGAGGCCTAAGATGGTTTTATAAATAAGCATCAACCAGTGGGTCTTGCGAGGGGTATATAGAGATGACCAGTTTACAGAGGAGTATAGAGTGCAGTGATGTGTCCTATAAGGAGCATTGGTGGCAAATCTGATGGCCGAATGGTAAAGAACATCTAGCCGCTCGAGAGCACCCTTACCTACTGATCTATAAATTACGTCTGCGTAATCTAGAATGGGTAGGATGGTCATCTGAATCAGGGTTAGTTTGGCAGCTGCGGTGAAAGAGGAGCAGTTACGATAGAGGAAACCAAGTCTAGATTCAACCTTAGCCTGCATCTTTGATATGTGTTGAAAGAAGGACAGTGTACCGTCTAGCCATACTCCCAAGTACTTGTATGAGGTGACTACGTCAAGCTCTAAACCCTCAGAGGTAGTAATAACACCTGTGGGAAGATGGGCATTCTTCTTACCAAACCACATTACCTTTGTTTTGGAGGTGTTCAGAACAAGGTTAAGGGTAGAGAAAGCTTGTTGGACACTAAGAAATCTTTGTTCTAGAGCGTTTAACACAAAATCCGCGGAGTGGCCAGCTGAGTTTAAGACAGAATCATGGCAAGGAAACAAAATACAAAGCGGATTTAACTTCTTTAAGAAATCAGCTCTAATGTTGAAAACAAGCATCATTATGTTGTCATCCGGAGTTACATGTATTTATTTTCCAAGCTGTAGCACCCAATATTTACATACAGCAGCTTTTTAAAGGACCATAGAGTTTTGTTTGCTTCGTGGTTTATTTCTTGCCATGGAAAAAATATTGCGATACTGGTATCGTCCCGGCCCTAATGTACACACACACACACACACACACACACACACACACACACACACACACACACACACACACACACACACACACACACACACACACACACACACACACACACACACACACACACACACACACATTCCCTTCCCTATATACAGATGCACACTGCAGATTTACATACACACAAACTGTGTACATTGAGTGTACAAAACATTAGGAACACCTTCCTAATACTGAGTTGCACCCCCTTTTGCCCTCAGAACAGTCTCCATTCGTCGGGGAATGGACTCTACAAGGTGCTGAAAGCGTTCCACAGGGATGCTAGCCCATGTCGACTCCAATGTTTCCCACAGTTGTGTCAAGTTGGCTGGATGTCCTTTGGGTGGTGGACCATTCTTGATACACATGGGAAACTGTTGAGCATGAAAAACCCAGCAGTGTTGCAGTTCTTGACACACTCAAACCGGTGTGCCTGGCACCTACTACCAATACCCCATTCAAAAGCACTTAAATCTTTTGTCTTACCCATTCACGCTAAGAATGGCACATAAACACAATCCATGTCTCAATTGTCTCAAGGCTTAAAAATCCTTCTTTAACATGTCTCCTCCCCTTCATCTACACTGATTGAAGTGGATTTAACAGATGACATCAATAAGGGATCATAGCTTTCACCTGGATTGACCTGGTCAGTTTATGTCCTAATGTTTTGAACACTCAGTGGTGTATTAAAAACCCCAAAGCACAACACCTGACTGTGTCGAGGTCTTTTCACACTCATGGACAATGCAGCAACTCTCCCACATACTGTACACACCAGACTCCACCTCACCCCCAGAAGCTGCAGCAACTCTCCCACATACTGTACACACCAGACTCAACCTCACCCCCAGAAGCTGCATCAACTCTCCCACATACTGTACACACCAGACTCAACCTCACCCCCAGATGCTGCAGCAACTCTCCCACATACTGTACACACCAGACTCAACCTCACCCCCAGAAGCTGCAGCAACACTCCCACATACTGTACACACCAGACTCAACCTCACCCCCAGATGCTGCAGCAACTCTCCCACATACTGTACACACCAGACTCAACCTCACCCCCAGAAGCTGCAGCAACACTCCCACATACTGTACACACCAGACTCAACCTCACCCCCAGATGCTGCAGCAACTCTCCCACATACTGTACACACCAGACTCAACCTCACCCCCAGAAGCTGCAGCAACACTCCCACATACTGTACACACCAGACTCAACCCTAGATGCTGCAGCACGTCCTACCTTCTCTAGTCCTTTTTCAGCTATTCCTAGTTCCCTGCTCCTTCCCCACCCACTGTTAGTCACACTCAGCCCTGTCTGTCTGTCAACACACACACACGTTATGTTCTTCTATCCTCGTGGGGACCTGCAATGTATTTCCATTCAAAATTACCCAAACGCTAACTCCTAATCCTAACCCCCTAACCCTAATTATAAAACTGACCCTAATTATAACCCTTAAACTTAACCCCTGAGTTTAAAATAGCCTTTGTCCTCATGGATAATTTTTCTTGTTTTACTACCCTTGTGAGGTAATTTGGGGATTTTAGGTCCCCGCAAGGATAGAAGAAGCAAACCCCCCCCCCCCCCCCACACACACACACACAGTCACAGTGAGTGTGTTGGAAACGAGACGTGAGAGACACGGGGTGTGTGTGTGTCAGAGCTTCTGTTCTCAGGGACAGAAGAACAGCTGCTCACACACACACACTAACTGCCGCACACAACGGAACAAGCCGTGTGTGTGTGTGTGTGTGTGTGTGTGTGTGTGTGTGTGTGTGTGTGTGTGTGTGTGTGTGTGTGTGTGTGTGTGTGTGTGTGTGTGTGTGTGTGTGTGTGTGTGTGTGTGTGTGTGTGTGTGTGTGTGTGTGTGTGTGTGTGTGTGTGTGTGTGTGTGTGTGCGTGCGTGTCATCTAGCCTGTAATAGGTTTCCATTGTGACTCATTCTGTTGTACAGAGGGAAGAATTTAACTGGTGTTTGCGTCCATGATTGTAACAGAGTCTGTAAGAATAGGATTCAATTTGAAATGCAAGGGTGATGAACCAAATACTGTAGAATTACCGACGATGATAAAATTCTTGTTGTCAATGTCGGCCAGGGCCAAAGTTTCCGCTCAGGGCTGTCATACACTTTGTCTTATATTGTGTACATTGTAGATCTGTATTTATTTAATACCAGGTTGAATCAACATATATGACCTTGAATCTACAAACACCCGTCGCTGTCTGTTGACTTTTTCAAGGTGTATTTGCCTTGTAAGCGGATCCAGCAACTGAAACTGGAAGATCTCTAAGGAAACTCAATGAATGGACCCTGAATGGAGACTCAATAGCAGGGTCGTGTTCATAAGGTCACGTTTTCAAAATGTTTCGCAATGGAAAATGTGTGTGCCATATTGGACCAGGTAGTCCCTTTCAGCCAGTTTTCTTCCATTTGGTTCCTAATGAACACCACCCTGCTGAATGATTCTACTGTTGCAGGGAAAGGGATAATATAGAACCAGACCTGGGTTCAAATACTATTTCAAATATCAATTACTTTTACATTATTGATTTAAAAAAAAAAGACAAGTAGTTTAATATTTTAATGTATTTGGAAATACACTTGGAAAGTATTTTAAAATCCACTGACCCAAATACACGCCCATGCATTTAACCCATGTATTTCAAAATAGTATTTTAAATACAATTTGGTAGACTATTTGTTTTTTACAAATAACCATTTAAATACTAAAATAAAAGTACTTATTTAAATACCAGATACTCAAATACACATCAGGAAGAGATGGTTCTCTCCATCCAATCACCAGCTTGAGCTTGAGTGAATTCAATTCAGAGTTTGTATTGAATTGAGTGATTGCATTGAATCAAACAGGACTGAACTGCATTGAGCCAGATTGAAATGAATCCATTTGAGATTTTAATCATTGGTTATTTTTCTCAGGCCTGCTGATGGGGGCGGGCAAGAGCAAGCCCAAGGAGCCAGGTCAGCGCTCACTGAGTCTCGATGGCACCATTGGCACGGGCTCGGACAGTGGGCACCACCACCACCTCAACTCGACCCAGCAGACCCAGACCCCCAACAGGAGTCCCGCCGTAGGGGGCGCCAGGCATGGCCACCACCCCGGGCATGCTCCCACCAACACCCCCGAGCTGGCGCTGTTCGGTGGAGTAGACCACACGAGCAGTATCACCTCCCCTCACAGAGGACAACTGGCAGGTAGGTGGAGCAGGGAGTTCTTAGGCTGCATTCAGCAGGGGAAAACGTTGTGGAACGTTTAGATGGGCTGCTTTCAGCAGGGGGAAATGTTTTGGAACGTTCAGCTGGGCTGCGATTAGCATGGCAAAGCATTGTGGAATGTTCAGATGGAAATATGTTATGTAAAACAAACATGTTAATGTTCCACATTTCTTTGAATTACTTCTCAATAAAAATTTTGGATACATATTTCAAGTGTATGCCAAAAATACATCCCCCAAAGTACAGTACCTTTCTATTGATCTTGTTTGAGGAAGATCCAAAATGTAATTATTCATTCTGGCTAAGGGCTTATGCACGACGTAACGCGGAGTGCCTGGATGCATTCCAGGTGACTACCACATGGAGCTGGTTGAGAGAATGCCAAGAGTGTGCAAAGCTGTCATTAAGGCAACTTTGAAGAATTAAGGCAACTTTGAAGAATCTCAAAAATAAAATATATTTTTATTTGTTTAACACTTTTTTTGGTTACATGATTCCATGCAGTGGCAAAAAAAAGTATGTGAACCCTTTGGAAATACCTGGATTTCTGCATAAATTGGTCATAAAATTTGATCTGATCTTCATCTAGGTCACAACAATAGACAAGGTCTGCTTAAACTAATAACACACAAACAATTATACGTTTTTCTTTATTGAACACACCGTGTAAACATTAACACTCGGGATGCAAAAAGTATGTGAACCCTTGGATTTATTAACTGGTTGACCATCCTTTGGCAGCAATAATCTCAACCAAATGTTTTCTGTAGTTGCGTATCAGACCTGCACAACGGTCAGGCGGAATTTGACCATTCCTCTTTACAAAACTGTTTTAGTTCAGCAATATTCTTGGGATGTCTGGTGTGAACTGCTCTCTTGAGGTCATGCCACAGCATCTCAAATCGGGTTGAGGTCAGGACTCTGACTGGGCCACTCCAGAAATTGTATTTTCTTCTGTTGAAGCCATTCTGTTGTTGATTAACTTCTGTGTTTTGGGTCGTTGTCCTGTTGCATCACCCAACTTCTGTTTAGCTTCAATTGGTGGACAGATAGCCTTACATTCTCCTGCAAAATGTCTTGATAAACTTGGGAATTAATTGTTCCGTCGATGATAGCAAGCTGTCCAGGCCCTGAAGCAGCCCCAGGAAAAGCAGCCCCAAACCATGATTCTCCCTCCACCATACTTTACAGTTGGGATGAGGTTTTGATTTTGGTGTGTTGTGCCTTTTTTTCCCAAACACATAGTGTGGTGTGTTCCTTCCAAACTACTCAACTGTAGTTTCATCTGTCCACAGAATATTTTGCCAGTAGCACTGTGGAACATAAAGGTGCACTTTTGCAAACTTCAGACGTGCAGCAATGTTTTGTTTGGACAGAAGTGGCTTCTTCCATGCTGTCCTCCCATGAACACCATTCTTGTTTAGTGTTTTACGTATTGTAGACTCGTCAGAGATGTTAGCATGTTCCAGAGATTTCTTTTAAGTCTTTAGCTGACACTCTAGGATTCTTCTTAACCTCCATTGACCATTGAGCACTCCTAGGGAGAGTAGCAACAGTGCTGAACTTTCTCCATTTATAGACAATTTTTCTTACCGTGTACTGATGAACATCAAGGCTTTTAGAGATACTTTTGTAACCCTTTCCAGCTTTATGCAAGTCAACAATTCTTAATCTTAGGTCTTCTGAGATCTTTTTTGTTCCAGAGATTTCTTTTAAGTCTTTAGCTGACACTCTAGGATTCTTCTTAACCTCCATTGACCATTGAGCACTCCTAGGGAGAGTAGCAACAGTGCTGAACTTTCTCCATTTATAGACAATTTTTCTTACCGTGTACTGATGAACATCAAGGCTTTTAGAGATACTTTTGTAACCCTTTCCAGCTTTATGCAAGTCAACAATTCTTAATCTTAGGTCTTCTGAGATCTTTTTTGTTCGAGGGATGGTTCACATCAGACAATGCTCCTTGTGAATAACATACTCAAATTTTGTGAGTTTTTTTTTGAAGGGCAAGGCAGCTCTAACCAACATCCCCAATCTCGTCTCATTGATTGGACTCCAGGTTAGCTGACTCCTGACTCCAATTAGATTTTGGAGAAGTCATTAGCCCAGGGGTTCACATACTTTTTCCAACCTACACTGTGAATCTTTAAATTATGTATTCAATATAGACAAGAAAAATACAATAGTTTGTGTTATTAGTTTAAGCATAGTATGTTTGTCTATTGTTGTGACTTAGATGAAGATCAAATTTGATGACCAATTTATGCAGAAAACTCCAAAGGGTTCACATACTTTTTCTTGCCACTGTATGTTGTGAGGAGAACACACTGGAGTCATTTAGCCTTTGGTTGGAGTGGGCAATGTATACTGTAGGTGGAGCAAAACACCAGTCTCAACGTCAACAGTGAAGAGGCGACTCCGGGATGCTGGCCTTCTAGGCAGAGTTGCAAAGAAAAAGCCATATCTCAGCCTGGCCAATAAAAAGAAAAGATTAAGATGGGCAAAAGAACACAGACACTGGACAGAGGAACTCTGCCTAGAAGGCCAGCATCCCGGAATCGCCTCTTCACCGTTGACGTTGAGACTGGTGTTTTGCGGGTACTATTTAATGAAGCTGCCAGCTGAGGACTTGTGAGGCGTCTGTTTCTCAAACTAGACACTCTAATGTACTTGTCCTCTTGCTCAGTTGTGCACCGGGGCCTCCCACTCCTCTTTCTATTCTGTTTAGAGCCAGTTTGCGCTGTTCTGTGAAGGGAGTAGTACACAGCGTTGTACGAGATCTTCTGTTTTTTTGGCAATTTCTCGCATGGAATAGCCTTCATTTCTCAGAACAAGAATAGACTGACGTGTTTCAGGAGAAAGGTCATTGTTTCTGGCCATTTTGAGCCTGTAATCGAACCCACAAACGCTGATGCTCCAGATACTCAACTAGTCTAAAGAAGGCCAGTTTTATTGCTTCTTTAATCAGAACAACAGTTTTCAGCTGTGCTAACATAATTGCAAAAGGGTTTTCTAATGATCAATTAACCTTTTAAATTTATAAACTTGGATTAGCTAACACAATGTGCCATTGGAACACAGGAGTTATGGTTGCTGATAATAAGCCTCTGTACGCCTATGTAGATATTCCATAAAGAAATCTGCCGTTTCCAGCTACAATAGTCATTAACAATGTCTACACCATATTTCTGATCAATTTGATGTTATTTTAATGGACAAAATTGCTTTTCTTTCAAAAACAAGGACATTTCGAAGGGACCCCAAACTTTTGAATGTGTGTGTGTGTGTGTGTGTGTATATATAACAAAAATATAAACACAGCATGTAAAGTGTTGGTCCCATGTATCATGAGCTGAAATGAAAGATCCCAGAACTTTTCCATACGCACAAAAAGCTTATTTCTCTCAAATGTTGGGCACAAATTTGTTTACATCCCTGTTAGTGAGCAAAGATAATCTGACAGGTGTGGCATATCAAGAAGCTGATTAAACAGCATGATCAGTACACAGGTGCACCTTGTGCTGTGGACAATAAAAGGCCCATTTAAAATGTGCAGTTTTGTCACACAACACAATGCCACAGATGTCTGAAGTTTTGAGGAAGCTTGCAATTGGCATGCTGTTTGCAGGAATGTCCACCAGAGCTGTTACCAGATAGTTTCATGTTTATTTCTCTACCATAAGCCTCCTCAAGTCATTTTAGAGAACTTAGCAGTACGTCCAACCGGCTTCGCAACCGCAGACCACGTGTAACCACGTCAGCCCAGGTTCTCCACATCTGGCTTCTTCACCTACGGGATCACCTGAGACCAGCTACCCGGACAGCTGATAAACTGTGGGTTTGCACAACCGAAGAATTTCCCTGAGACGGTCAGAAACCCGTCTGTTTGCTGATAACAACGTTGAGAACAGAGTGCCCCACGGTGGGGTTATGGTATGGGCTGGCATAACCTATGAGCAACGAACACAATTGCTTTTTATCGATGGCAATTTGAACGCACAGAAATACCGTGACGAGATTTTGAGGCCCATTGTCATGTCATTCATCCGCCGCCATCACCTCATGTTTCAGCATGATAATACACAGCCCC
Organism: Salvelinus alpinus; assembly: GCF_045679555.1. Classification (NCBI taxonomy): domain Eukaryota; kingdom Metazoa; phylum Chordata; class Actinopteri; order Salmoniformes; family Salmonidae; genus Salvelinus; species Salvelinus alpinus. The sequence continues at coordinate 50,200,185 of NC_092097.1, forward strand.
ATGTGGCAAGGATCTGTACACAATTCCTGGAAGCTGAAAGGGCCTGCAGGACCAGACATGTCACCCATTGAGTATGTTTGGGATGCTCTGGATTGACGTATCCGACAGCGTGTTCCAGTTCCCGGCAATATCCAGCAACCTTACACTTCCATTGAAGAGGAGTGGGACAACATTCCACAGGCCACAATCAACAGCCTGATCAACTCTCTGCGAAGGAGATGTCGCACTGCATGAGGCAAAAGGTGGTCACACCAGATACTGACTGGTTTTCTGAAGGTGGTCCCACTAGATACTGACTGGTTTTCTGATCCACGCCTAAACTTAAAGGTTATCTGTGACCAACAGATGCATATCTGTATGCCCAGTCATGTGAAGTCCATAGATTAGGGCCTAATGAATTTATTTAAATTGACTGATTTCCTCATATGAACTGTAACTCAGTAAAATCTTTGAAATTGTTTCATGTTGCGTTTATATTTTTGTTCAGTGTAAATCACACAGCTGACCAAATTACGTAGTATTTTAGTTCTGGGTTAACCAAGACTAAAAATAGCCAGGTTGTTCAGCTATATATGTACAAGCCACAGGAGGTTGGTGGCACCTTAATTGGGGAGAACGGGCTCGTGGTAATGACTGGAGCGGAATAGGTGGAACGGTATCAAATAAATGGTTTCCATGTGTTTGATGCCCTTCCATTTTCCCCGTTTCAGCCATTTATTATTAGCCGTCCTGTTTTAGCTACTATCACAATGGTGATTGCCTTTGATGGTAAAGCTTTCCATTTGGCTATTTCCGTTAAGTGTATATCGTCTGTCTTGCTTAAAATTTAAGTAATTGACTCAAACAGCCATGTGATCACATTTCAAACATGTTCTCATGTGCCAACTGCATGCTGATGGCGACAGAGCGAGGAAGCAAGTGCTGCAAAAGTTCTGCAGTCTGCAACAAGTACAAGGAGGGGATTCAGGGGTTTATCACCGAGCACCTGGGATTTGTGGCCAACTGCCTGATTCGCTATGTCTAGTCCTCTGTAGCTAAGTTGGTAGAGCATGGCTCTTGCAACGCCTGGATAGTGGCTTTAACTCCCAGGGCCACCTATACAATAACAAATGTATGAACACATGACTTTAGGTTGCTTTGGATAAAAAGTCTCTGCCAAATTACAGTAATATTATTGTAATACCAGTTTTTACGAGTTGGTACACTATGACGAGAAGGTGAAGTAACTATTAAACGATTATGCTGTCAGCAATCAGTGAACACATTTTATTTCCCCTAGCTTTATGCTATAGTTGCAATATAATGTGCTTTCTGGGACCGAAGTGTGTTTTTATTCTCTTTCAGCACCTTCTAGTGTACTGGCGGTTTGTGTAGACTACCTCCTTTGGCGCAGGTTAGGAAGAGGAAACGGGATTACCTTTCCCTCAAACCATTCCATTTATTCCATTCCAATGAGCCCGTCCTCCTATAGCTCATCCCACCAGCCTCCACTAGTGTATTTGCAACATCTGTTGACAGCGAATATTGAATTACAATAAATATAATGTACTAAGTTTGCTTTTTGTGAAGACTGAAAAACATACTGGTATTGTTGAGATGGGAATGGTATGATCATGGAAAAACCTTCTTTAAGGCTACATCTGCTTGGAGTGCCAAGCCCGTCTCCAGGAGTGCCAAGCCCGTCTCCAGTTTGACTTCGAAGACTCTCACAGACCTGACATGACACTATAGTGTGTCTAGACCATATGGTCAATCATTATTTTGCGTCTCCTGTAAAGTGATTGGTTGCACTTTAATTTCTGGGATTTTCTGCTGGCTAGAGCCCCCCCCCTGGCATCTAATTAACTAATCAAAGATTCCCCGGTTGAAACCAGGTGCTCGTTATAAAGGGATAGCTGAGAAACTATAGATGTTGTGACCATCAAGGACTATTAGGCAGCCCTAATGTAAATGCCGGTATCTCTTTGCAGGAAATGTACATTGGATTAGACAGCCCAACGTTTCCCATAGTTGTTGTTTTTTGGGCAGGGTGCAAAAAACAATGTAATATTCTAAGATGTGAATGCCAAAACATTAAATTGAAATGAATTCAGACAAATTTTTAAGCGTTGGCAACAGAGCTGATTATCCTACTGCCTAAGACCCTTGACTTTTTCCACATTTTGTTATGTTACAGCCTGATTTTAAAATGTATTAAATAGTTTTTCCCCCTCACCAATCTACACACAATACCCCATAATGACAAAGCAAAAACATGTTTTTAGAATTTATTACAATTGTATTAAAATTTTTTAAACTGAAATGACATTTTATGTAAGTATTCAAACCCTTTACTCAGTACTTTGTTGAAGCACCTTTGGCAGCGATTACAGCCTGGACTAACCTGTATCCTGCACATTTACTCGGTACCGGTGCCCCCTGTAAATAGCCTCGTTATTGTTATGTAATTCTACTGTTACTTTTTATTTAGTAAATATTTTCTTAACTCTATTTCTTGATCTGCACTGTTGGTATTAAGGGCTTGTAAGTAAGCATTTCATGGTAAGGTCTACACCTGTTGTGTTCGGCGCTTGTGACATAACATTTGACTTGATTGGAGTCTTCTTGGGTATGACGCTACAAGCTTGGCACACATGTATTTCAGTAGTTTCTCCCATTCTTCTCTGCAGATCCTTTCAAGCTCTGTCAGGTTGGATGGGGAGTGTCGCTGCACAGCTATTTTCAGGTCTCTCCAGAGATGCACGATCAGATTCAAGTCCGGGCTCTGGCTGGGCCACTCAAGGACTTTCAGAGACTTCTCTCGAAGCCACTCCTGCGTTGTCTTGGCTGTGTGCTTAGCCTCGTTGTCCTATTGGAAGGTGAACCTTCGTCCCAGTCTGAGGTCCTCTGGAGCAGGTTTTCATCAAGGATCTCTCTGTACTTTGCTCCGTTCATCTTTCCCTCGATCCTGACTAGTCTCCCAGTCTGTGCCGCTGAAAAACATCCCCACAGCATGTTGCTGCCACCGCCATGCTTCATTGTAGGGATGGTGCCAGGTTTCCTCCAGACGTGACGCTTGGCATTCAGGCCAAAGAGTTCAATCTTGGTTTCATCAGAACAGAGCATCTTGTTTCTGAGGGTCCTTTAGGTGCCTTTTTGGCAAACTCCAAGTGGGCTGTCATGTGCCTTTTTACTGAGGAGTGGCTTCCGCCTTGACCACTCTACCATAAAGGCCTGATTGGTGGAGTGGTACAGAGATGGTTGCCCTTCTGGAAGGTTCTCCCATCTCCACAGAGGAATTCTGGAGCTCTGTCAGAGTGACCATCGGGTTCTTTGTCACCTCCCTGACCAAGGCCCTTCTCCCCCGATGGCTCAATTTGGCCGGGCGGCCAGCTCTAGGAAGAGCTCTAGGAAGGTCTTGGTTCCAAACTTCTTCCATTTTTAAGAATGATGTAGGCCACTGTGTTCTTGGGGACCTTCAATGTTGCAGAAATGTTTTGGTACCCTTCCCCAGATCTGTGCCTCGGCACAATCCTGTCTCTGAGCTCTAGCTCTACGGACAATTCCTTCAACCTCATGACTTGGTTTTTGCTCTGACATGCACTGTCAACTGTGGGACCTTTATATAGACGTGTGTGTGTGTTCCTTTCCAAATCATGTCCAATCAATTTAATTTATCACTGGTAGACTCCAGTCAAGTTGTAGAAACATCTCAAGGATGATCAGTGGAAACAGGATGCACCTGAGCTCAATTTCGAGTCTCATAGTAAAAGGTCTGAATACTTATGTAAATAAAGTATTTCTGTTTTTCACTTTGTCAGTATGGGGTATTGTGTGGAGATTGAGGAAAAAATATAATTTTATCAATTTTAGAATAAGCCTGTAACGTAACAAAGTGTGGAAAATATCAAGGGTCTGAATACATTCTGAAGGCACTAGTAGTTCTATATGAATATAGTGTATTACAAAAAGAGGATACTGTACTTTGCCCTGAGAGATGCCAATCCTGAGCTGCTTGTGTGTTAGCCCAAAACTCTCCCATCTCTAACATTGTGTGTGTGTCCGTCCTGTAGGAGGTGTCACTACATTTGTGGCACTCTATGACTATGAATCACGGACTGCCTCGGACCTGACCTTCAAGAAAGGCGAGCGGCTGCAGATCATCAACAACACGTAAGGAGATGCCCACTCCGTCGTCTTCCTGTTGAGATACTACATGTCCACCATGTACTCTCACCTAGACACACACACTCATCCAGACGTAGACAAACCCAAACACACACCGTGTGGACACACAAGCATGCACACTGTACACACACAGTCCCAGTGAGTGCTGACTTATTCATAATTCCTCGTTAGCCAGACAACACTGTCTGTCCCCTTCTGTCGCCCCATCTGCTGTGTACAACATTACTACTAATGTTTTCAGATCTTACAAGGGCAACCTTGTCAGGTCATGTTCATTAGGCACCAAACCAAAGAAAACAAACTGAAACAACGAGGCACTACTGCTGTAAAATGTTTTCTGTTGTGTGCCCTAATGATCGCAATCCTGATTCTAGCCCTTCTACTGTTGATTGGGTCTAATAGTTCAAGTTTGTCTTTTCCAAATGCATCACTCTGACAGACACAAGCCAGTTTGTTTCCAAAATATCTTTGTTCCATCACTGGGTATTTTGGTTGCAGCAGGAGAGAATACGTCATACCCAGATACAACAGAGTTGGATTACAGGAAGACAGTTCATAGCTCACTATAGGAAGACATTTTAAAATGCACTGTTTCAAAACATCAATTTCAGGTCAGGCCATGTGGGAGTTGGGTACAGGATGGTCTCTACCTGTTTTACACACACACACACACACACACACACACACACACACACACACACACACACACACACACACACACACACACACACACACACACACACACACAGTTGAAGTCGGAAGTTTACATACACTTAGGTTGGAGTCATTAAAACTAGTTTTTCAACCACTCCATAAATGTCTTGTTAACAAACTATAGTTTTGGCAAGTCGGTTAGGAAGTAATTTTTCCAACAATTGTTTACAGACAGATTATTTCACTTATAATTCACTGTAACACAATTCCAGTGGGTCAGAAGTTTACATACACTAAGTTGACTGGGCCTTTAAACCGCTTGGAAAATTCCAAAAAATGATGTCATGGCTTTAGAAGCTTCTGATAGACTAATTGACATAATTTGAGTCAATTGGAGGTGTACCTGTGGATGTATTTCAAGGCCTACCTTCAAGCTCAGTGCCTCTTTGCTTGACATCATGGGAAAATCAAAAGAAATCAGCCAATACCTCAGAAAAAATTGTAGACCTCCACAAGTCTGGTTCATCCTTGGGAGCAATTTCCAAACTCCTGAAGGTACCACGTTCATCTGTACAAACAATAGTATGCTAGTATAAACACCATGGAACCACGCAGCCGTCATACCGCTCAGGAAGGAGACGTGTTCTGTCTCCTAGAGATGAAAGTACTTTGGTGTGAAAAGTGCCAATCAATCCCAGGACAACAGCAAAGGACCTTATGAAGATCCTGGAGGAAACGGGTACAAAAGTATCTATATTCACAGTAAAACAAGACCTATTTCGACATAACCTGAAAGGCCGCTCAGCAAGGAAGAAGCCACTGCTCCAAATCCGCCATAAAAAAGCCAGACCACGGTTTGCAACTGCACATGGGGAGAAAGATCGTACTTTTTGGAGAAATGTCCTCTGGTCTGATGAAACAAAAATAGAACTGTTTGGCCATAATGACCATCGTTATGTTTGGAGGAAAAAGGGGGAGGCTTGCAACCCGAAGAACACCATCCCAACAGTGAAGCACGGGGGTAGCAGCATCATGTTGTAGGGGTGCTTTGCTGCAGGAGGGACTGGTGCACTTCACAAAGTAGATTGCATCATGAGGGAGGAAAATTATGTGGATATATTGAAGCAACATCTCAAGACATCAGTCAAGAAGTTAAAGCTTGGTCGCAAATGGGTCTTCCAAATGGACAATGACCCCAAGCATACTTCCAAAGTTGTGGCAAAATGGCTTAAGGACAACAAGGTCAAGGTATTGGAATGGCCATCACAAAGCCCTGTGGGCAGAACTGAAAAAGAGTGTGCGAGCAAGGAGGCCTACAAACCTGACCCGGTTACACCAGCTCTGTCAGGAGGAATGGGCCAAAATTCACCCAACTTATTGTGGGAAGCGTGTGGAAGGATACTCAAAACGTTTGACCCAAGTTAAACAATTTAAAGGCAAATACTGATTGAGTGTTTGTAAACTTCTGACCCACTGGAAATGTGATGAAAGAAATAAAAGCTGAAATAAATAATTCTCTACTATTATTCTTACATTTCACATTCATAAAATTAAGTGGTGATCCTAACTGAACTAAGAGGGGAATTTTTACTAGGATTAAATGTCAGGAATTGTGAAACAGTTTAAATGTATTTGGCTCAGGTGTATGTTAACTTCTTACTTCAACTGGTTAGTTGCTGCTACTGTTCAATGGTCTGGTCTTGTGTGCTCTGCTGTTTGCTGCATTTCTTTCTGTGTGTTTTTGATGTTCTCTGCTGTCTGTTATTTCCCTCTCTCACGCTTCATGGTTTCTCTTAGGAGAAAGTACAGCTTCAGGTCAGTGAACTAATCCTTTGTGATCCCCCTGTCTTAACTTCTCGTCACCTTTCCTCTTTCCTATCAACCCCGTTATTCTTCAGTGTGCGCTGAGGTGATGTTTGTCAGCTCAACCTACAACAAACCAAACCATTTGTGCTTATGAACACAAAGGCAAAATGACAGTGTGTGAAATATGTTTTGTCATTGTTTTCACTTGGTTTCCCTGTTTTTTATTTTATTTTATTATTATTTAGTCAAGAGAGGTTAAGATCTTTTTTGATCCTATGAATGTCATGGTGTGAGCACACAGTGTCCTCCACTGGTTTACTCCCAGGGCTGTTTTTAGGCTTCAACCACCGCCAAATGTGTCTATCTGATGTGAGTGACCAGTTAGTACTCTGAATGAACCCAGGGAGGGCTTCTGGTTGTCCAAGTCAATAACCCTGTCATCACCTCCTTCTCTCCTCTGTCTCGCTGCAGGGAAGGGGACTGGTGGCTGGCTCGGTCTCTGACTACCGGAGAAAGCGGTTACATCCCCAGCAACTATGTGGCCCCCTCTGACTCCATTCAAGCAGAAGAGTACATCAACTTTTCTTTTCGTTTTTTTATCTCGATCTTTCCTGTTTTTGTTAGGTTATAAAATGTTGATTTTTTTCTTTTCTTTTTTAAACAGCCGTGGGTTTAGAATGCTGAGATGGAGCTAGGGTTGCAAAATGCTGGTAACTTTCCCAATATTCCCAGTTTTTCCAGAAATTTTGGTTGGCAGATTCCTGGAATCATCAGGCAATGTGGACAAACCTGGGAATTTTGTTACTGGAATGTTGCAACCCTAGAAGAAGCAGCATGGCGTCCAGCTTTAATAACATTGGCCAAACTCTCTCTAAGATGTATGATTATGGAGAAACCCATCTGGATAGTAAAATACCCTGGTCTCAGATGTACTTCAGTGGTGCTCCATAAGGATATTAAAGGGACAGTTTCCCTCCAAAATCACAGTTTGTTAGGCATTTTCATTTCTCAAAAGTGGCCTTCTGATGGCATAACTCCATGTCCCAGGCCATCTGTTTTGTAGATTCACCTATATGCCACAAACAAAAATATGTTGGAAAAGATAAGCACTGTATAATTTCCCCCCCAAAAATGATGTGCTTATAAAGCTGGATCGACACAATACCACTGGAACGTGGACTCGTTGACGTTACGCTTTTATTGAGGTCTGAATACGTGACCCAACTATGCTTTTGGAGTGCAATTTCACTTTGCTCAGTGGCAGGTTCTCACTGTTCTTTCTCACTCACTCTGGCCCACTTTCACAGGTGGTATTTTGGGAAAATAACTCGGCGCGACTCAGAGAGGCTCCTTTTGAGTTTACAGAACCGACGAGGCACCTTCCTGGTCCGAGAGAGCGAGACCACCAAGGGTGAGAAGAACCTCTCAGAGAGCGACAGACATTTTAGACGTGGAGTAGAAGCACTGTTAGGTTATTGTCAAATTCCCTGTTGAAGTTTCCTCTTTCTATTGTGAAGTTGTAAATTTGAACACGGAATGAACCCACCAAATGGTTGAAGAGGCACTTTGTCCCTCTCCCCCGAACAATGACAAAAATGCAGTGAAACTGGCTTGTAGGTCCAGAGTTGAGTTTGAGGGTTCTGGGGTAATGAGGTCATGTGGTGTAGTTTATGCTGTGAACACGCAGTGTTCTGGTGTGTGTAGTGTGGAACACGAGATGCGTAACTGACTTGATTGGAGTATGACAACTACAGATGTCCAGGTGATCCATTCAAACTTGAAGTTAACTGGTTTTGACCCACACATTACTCCTTCCACACACACAGAAGCATAGAGATGATGCAGACAATGTATCAAATTATTTTGTCATTTTATTTTTCTGCACAGGAGCCTACTGCCTGTCCGTGTTGGACTACGACAACACCAAAGGTCTCAACGTCAAACACTACAAGATACGCAAGCTAGACAGCGGTGGTTTCTACATCACCTCACGCACCCAGTTCAGCAGTCTGCAGCAGCTGGTCTACCACTATCATAGTGAGTAACCCGCTGGTCTATTACTGTCGCGGTGAGTAACCCGCTGGTCTATTACTATCATAGTGAGTAACCAGCTGGTCTATTACTATCATGGTGAGTAACCCGCTGGTCTATTACTGTCGCGGTGAGTAACCCGCTGGTCTATTACTATCATAGTGAGTGACCCGCTGGTCTATTACTATCATAGTGAGTAACCCGCTGGTCTATTACTATCATAGTGAGTAACCCGCTGGTCTATTACTATCATAGTGAGTAACCCGCTGGTCTATTACTGTCGCGGTGAGTAACCCGCTGGTCTATTACTATCATGGTGAGTAACCCGCTGGCCTATTACTATCATGGTGAGTAACCCGCTGGTCTATTACTGTCGCTGTGAGTAACCCGCTGGTCTATTACTATCATAGTGAGTAACCCGCTGGTCTATTACTATCATAGTGAGTAACCCGCTGGTCTATTACTATCATAGTGAGTAACCCGCTGGTCTATTACTATCATAGTGAGTAACCCGCTGGTCTAGTACTATCATAGTGAGTAACCCGCTGGTCTATTACTATCATGGTGAGTGACCCGCTGGTCTATTACTATCATGGTGAGTGACCCGCTGGTCTATTACTATCATGGTGAGTGACCCGCTGGTCTATTACTGTCGCGGTGAGTGACCCGCTGGTCTATTACTGTCGCGGTGAGTGACCCGCTGGTCTATTACTATCATGGTGAGTAACCCGCTGGTCTATTACTATCATGGTGAGTGACCCGCTGGTCTATTACTATCATGGTGAGTGACCCGCTGGTCTATTACTATCATAGTGAGTAACCCGCTGGTCTATTACTATCATAGTGAGTAACCCGCTGGTCTATTACTATCATAGTGAGTGACCCGCTGGTCTATTACTATCATAGTGAGTGACCCGCTGGTCTATTACTATCATGGTGAGTAACCCGCTGGTCTATTACTATCATGGTGAGTAACCCGCTGGTCTATTACTATCATAGTGAGTAACCCGCTGGTCTATTACTATCATAGTGAGTGACCCGCTGATCTATTACTATCATAGTGAGTAACCTGCTGGTCTATTACTATCATAGTGAGTAACCCGCTGGTCTATTACTGTCGCTGTGAGTAACCCGCTGGTCTATTACTATCATAGTGAGTGACCCGCTGATCTATTACTATCATAGTGAGTGACCTGCTGGTCTATTACTATCATGGTGAGTAACCCGCTGGTCTATTACTGTCGCGGTGAGTAACCCGCTGGTCTATTACTATCATGGTGAGTAACCCGCTGGTCTATTACTATCATGGTGAGTAACCCGCTGGTCTATTACTATCATAGTGAGTAACCTGCTGGTCTATTACTATCATAGTGAGTAACCCGCTGGTCTATTACTGTCGCTGGGAGTAACCCGCTGGTCTATTACTATCATAGTGAGTGACCCGCTGATCTATTACTATCATAGTGAGTAACCCGCTGGTCTATTACTATCATAGTGAGTAACCCGCTGGTCTATTACTATCATAGTGAGTAACCCGCTGGTCTATTACTATCATAGTGAGTAACCCGCTGATCTATTACTATCATAGTGAGTAACCCGCTGGTCTATTACTATCATAGTGAGTAACCCGCTGGTCTATTACTATCATAGTGAGTGACCCGCTGGTCTATTACTATCATAGTGAGTAACCCGCTGGTCTATTACTATCATAGTGAGTAACCCGCTGGTCTATTACTATCATAGTGAGTAACCCGCTGGTCTATTACTATCATAGTGAGTAACCCGCTGGTCTATTACTATCATAGTGAGTAACCCGCTGGTCTATTACTATCATAGTGAGTAACCCGCTGGTCTATTACTATCATAGTGAGTAACCCGCTGGTCTATTACTATCATAGTGAGTAACCCGCTGGTCTATTACTATCATAGTGAGTAACCTGCTGGTCTATTACTATCATAGTGAGTAACCCGCTGGTCTATTACTGTCGCGGTGAGTAACCCGCTGGTCTATTACTGTCGCGGTGAGTAACCCGCTGGTCTATTACTGTCGCGGTGAGTAACCCGCTGGTCTATTACTATCATGGTGAGTAACCCGCTGGTCTATTACTATCATGGTGAGTAACCCGCTGGTCTATTACTATCATGGTGAGTAACCCGCTGGTCTATTACTATCATGGTGAGTAACCCGCTGGTCTATTACTATCATAGTGAGTGACCCGCTGGTCTATTACTATCATAGTGAGTGACCCGCTGATCTATTACTATCATAGTGAGTAACCCGCTGGTCTATTACTATCATAGTGAGTGACCCGCTGGTCTATTACTATCATAGTGAGTAACCCGCTGGTCTATTACTATCATAGTGAGTAACCCGCTGGTCTATTACTATCATGGTGAGTAACCCGCTGGTCTATTACTATCATGGTGAGTAACCCGCTGGTCTATTACTGTCGCGGTGAGTAACCCGCTGGTCTATTACTATCATAGTGAGTAACCCGCTGGTCTATTACTATCATAGTGAGTAACCTGCTGGTCTATTACTATCATAGTGAGTAACCCGCTGGTCTATTACTGTCGCGGTGAGTAACCCGCTGGTCTATTACTGTCGCGGTGAGTAACCCGCTGGTCTATTACTATCATGGTGAGTAACCCGCTGGTCTATTACTATCATGGTGAGTAACCCGCTGGTCTATTACTATCATGGTGAGTAACCCGCTGGTCTATTACTATCATGGTGAGTAACCCGCTGGTCTATTACTATCATGGTGAGTAACCCGCTGGTCTATTACTATCATGGTGAGTGACCCGCTGGTCTATTACTATCATAGTGAGTGACCCGCTGGTCTATTACTATCATAGTGAGTGACCCGCTGATCTATTACTATCATAGTGAGTAACCCGCTGGTCTATTACTGTCATAGTGAGTGACCCGCTGGTCCGTTGGTGTCGCGCTGAGTGACCCGCTGGTCCGTTGGTGTCGCGCTGAGTGACCCGCTGGTCCGTTGGTGTCGCGCTGAGTGACCCGCTGGTCCGTTGGTGTCGCGCTGAGTGATGCATTATAAGCCCATTATTAGCACCTTATATGTTAATAGATGCTTACAAGCATGATTATTATACAGCGTGTAACACCAAACTTGAAGTGAATGTGTTGGTGTTTATTTGTTCATGTACTGTAATATGGTATAAAGTCAAGGGCCTGGTTTGGGCAATTCAGTCGTTCTGTTTCACAATTGTTTCCAACTAGTGTAAAGTGCAATGGCTATCTGTCTCCGGACTTGAAACCCATTGAAAACCTGTGGTTTGAATTGAAGGGGGCAGTCCATAAGTACAGACTAAGGATATCAAGGTTCTGGAAAGATTCTGTATGGAGGAATGGTCCAAGATCCCTCCGAATGTGTTCTCCAACCTCATAAAACATTTTAGAAAAAGGCTCAGTTTTGTAATCCTTGCAAGATGAGGTATTGTTTACTTGTTAAACAAAATATTTTTCTATGATCAATTGTATTAAAACATATAATTCCCAAGTTTTTTTGCAAACAATATAGCTCAGTATTCGAATGATTTATTTTGTATTGTGATTTTTGCTCATTTTTATCAAGGCTGTCAATAATTTCCGACCCAACTGTATATATTAAATATATAATTTTTGTTACATGGTATGCAGTGTCTTTGTCAATAATACATCAAAGTGAAACCGAATACAGGCTACACAGATAGAATAACTCAATAAGAATATTGAACACACGTCTTTATTTTAAACTTTTTACCTGTTTTTCTCCCCAATTTCATGGTATTTAATTAGTTAGTCTTGCCCATCGCTGCAACTCCTATACGGACTCGGGAGAGGCAAAGGTCAAGAGTCATGCGTGCGCCAAAACACGAACCTGACAAGCTGCACTGCTTCTTGACACACTGCTCGCTTAACCCGGAAGCCAGCCGCACCAATGTGTCGGAGGAAACACCGTACACCTGGTAACCGATGTCAGCGTGCATGCGCTCGGCCCGCCACAAGGAGTTGCTAGAGCTTGATGGGACAAGGACATCCCGGCCGGCCAAGCCCTCCCCTAACCCGGATGACGCTGGGCCAATTGTGCGCCGCCTCATGGGTCTAACGATCGCGGCCGGCTGCGACACAGCCTGGGATCGAACCTGGTTCTGTAGTGACGCATCTAGCACTGCGATGCAGTGCCTTAGACGGCTGCGCCACTCGGGAGGCCAAACACATTTCTGACACTTGTCAGATGTGCCAATCTCTCAGAAAACCCAAAACAACTGTCTAGGTGGATAGTGTTAACAAGGGTGGACAGTTCCAGTTGTCTAGGCGGTGACCGTATGCCTCGCTCTGTCTTCCCGTACCGAACCACAGAGCATGCAGATGGACTGTGCCACTGTCTGACAGAGGTGTGTCCGGTGCTGAAGCCTCAGACCCAGGGCCTGGCCCGCGACGCCTGGGAGATATCCCGGGAGTCCCTCCACCTCGACCTCAAACTGGGCCAGGGCTGCTTCGGAGAGGTCTGGATGGGTAAGACACACACACACAGTTTTTTGAAGTATAGATGAATAATAAATAGTCTTTTAACAGACACTTTTATTCCAACTTCATGTATTTCAACTATAACTTCATATAAGGACTGTGTAGTTGGTTGTGGCAGAAACGTGGGTCTGTTCCATGGGCTGTTCTGTGTACTCCTTTAGCTTCGTTGGCTAGGTACTCTGGGTACTCTGACCCATGGCTACTGTGTTTCTACAGGGACATGGAATGGTACAACGCGGGTGGCCATCAAGACCCTGAAGACAGGTACCATGTCCCCAGAGGCCTTCCTCCAGGAAGCCCAGGTCATGAAGAAGCTGAGACACGAGAAACTGGTGCAGCTCTACGCCGTGGTGTCTGAGGAACCCATCTACATTGTCACCGAGTACATGAGCCAAGGTAACAGTAGAGCAAACATCATCATCATCATCATCATCATCGCTGACTACATGGGCTGTGGTACAGGCTGGTCTTCACGTGTGTATGCACACACACACACACAGACACACACACACACACACACACACACACACACACACGTTGTTCTTGTGTTCCCTTTCTCCTGCCTTCTCTCTCTCTCAGTATTCTGATAACACTGTCGCTCCCACAGGTAGCCTGTTGGACTTCCTGAAAGGTGACACGGGCAAGCTGCTACGTCTTCCCCAGTTAGTGGATATGGCATCTCAGGTGGGACAAACGCTACAATGTTCAATACCTTTTGGCATAATGGTCTTATTTCAGTTGATTCTAAGTTTTTCTCCTCTTTTGTTCATTTTTACTCCGAATTTTCTTTCTCTCTCTCTCCGTGTCTCTCTCTCTCTCCGTGTCTCTGTGTGTGTATAGATTGCAGCAGGGATGGCATATGTAGAGAGAATGAACTACGTCCACAGAGACCTCAGGGCTGCCAACATCCTGGTCGGGGACAACCTGGCATGTAAAGTGGCCGACTTCGGCTTGGCCCGCCTCATAGAGGACAACGAGTACACTGCTAGACAGGGTAAGGCTACAGTACCCTGCAAGACAGGGTAAGGCTTCAGTCAACGAGTACACTGACAGACACGGTAAGGCTTCAGTCAGGCTACAGTACCCTGCCAGACAGGGTAAGGCCTCAGTCAACGAGTACACTGACAGACAGGATAAGGCTTCAGTCAGGCTACAGTACGCTGCCAGACAAGGCAAGGCTTCAGTACGCTGCCAGACAGGGAAATGCTTCAGTACGCTGCCAGACAGGGCAAGGCTTCAGTACGCTGCCAGACAGGGAAATGCTTCAGTACGCTGCCAGACAGGGAAATGCTTCAGTACGCTGCCAGACAGGGAAATGCTTCAGTACGCTGCCAGACAGGGAAAGGCTTCAGTACGCTGCCAGACAGGGCAAGGCTTCAGTACGCTGCCAGACAGGGCAAGGCTTCAATACGCTGCCAGACAGGGCAAGGCTTCAGTACGCTGCCAGACAGGGCAAGGCTTCAGTACGCTGCCAGACAGGGCAAGGCTTCAGTACGCTGCCAGACAGGGCAAGGCTTCAGTACGCTGCCAGACAGGGCAAGGCTTCAGTACGCTGCCAGACAGGGCAAGGCTTCAGTACGCTGCCAGACAGGGCAAGGCTTCAGTACGCTGCCAGACAGGGCAAGGCTTCAGTACGCTGCCAGACAGGGCAAGGCTTCAGTACGCTGCCAGACAGGGCAAGGCTTCATTCAGTACGCTGCCAGACAGGGCAAGGCTTCATTCAGTACGCTGCCAGACAGGGCAAGGCTTCATTCAGTACGCTGCCAGACAGGGCAAGGCTTCATTCAGTACGCTGCCAGACAGGGCAAGGCTTCAGTACGCTGCCAGACAGGGCAAGGCTTCAGTACGCTGCCAGACAGGGCAAGGCTTTAGTACGCTGCCAGACAGGGCAAGGCTTCAGTCAAGGCCAAATCTTTAGTTGTGTGTCCTAAACTTTGTCTTGGAGGACCCCTTTTTATCCTGGTCTTGGAGGACCTCTGTTTATCCTGGTCTTGGAGGACCTCTGTTTATCCTGGTCTTGGAGGACCCCTGTTTATCCTGTTCTTGGAGGACCCCTGTTTATCCTGTTCTTGGAGGACCCCTGTTTATCCTGGTCTTGGAGGACCCCTGTTTATCCTGGTCTAGGAGGACCCCTGTTTATCCTGGTCTTGGAGGACCCCTGTTTATCCTGGTCTTGGAGGACCTCTGTTTTCCTGGTCTTGGAGGACCCCTGTTTATCCTGGTCTTGGAGGACCCCTGTTTATCCTGGTCTTGGAGGACCCCTGTTTATCCTGGTCTTGGAGGACCTCTGTTTATCCTGGTCTTGGAGGACCTCTGTTTATCCTGGTCTTGGAGGACCTCTGTTTATCCTGGTCTTGGAGGACCTCTGTTTATCCTGATCTTGGAGGACCTCTGTTTATCCTGGTCTTGGAGGACCTCTGTTTATCCTGGTCTTGGAAGACCTCTGTTTATTCTGGTTTTCTTTCCAACTGGTCTCGGTGTGTAAAGTGGACAACTTTAGCCTGCCGCCCCCTCCTCATAGAAGATGAGGCTTCTGCTTAACCTGGTCTCTTGATTACTTGTGTTTATTGTTTTTAAAGTTGTTAAATGCAGACTTTGTGACTTCAGTGATTGTAATAAAGGGGCTAAATAACTTCAGGAAAATGTACTAATTCTGACTGTGAAAGGACCAATGTATATCACAACCAGGCCCACTGGAGACCAGCAAAATTAGAACAGCGAAAGTAACCGTCAAGTTTTCCATTTGTAGAGAGGCTCAACTCTAGCCTTGTTTTAGGAAAATAGTCTTGTATTGATGTATTCTAGTTAAAACAGTGACATTTTTGCTACCATGGTCTTTTATCAGAGTGTGTCATCAATCAGGTTTTTGTTTCCCCAGGTGCCAAGTTCCCCATTAAGTGGACGGCGCCAGAGGCTGCACTCTACGGACGCTTCACCATCAAGTCAGATGTCTGGTCATTCGGGGTCCTGCTCACTGAACTGGCCACTAAAGGCAGAGTCCCATATCCAGGTACCAGTGATTTTTCTCCATGAAACATTAAGACAAGTAGTACACACTCTGCTCACAATAGGTATAAAACACCAACGTGTTGACACACAATGCTTCTGCAGGTTTACATATACCGTATACTTTGATTACATATACCGTATACTTTGATTACATATACCGTATACTTTGATTACGTATACCGTATACTTTGATTACATATACCGTATACTTTGATTACATATACGGTATACTTTGATTACATATACGGTATACTTTGATTACATATACCGTATACTTTGATTACATATACCGTATACTTTGATTACATATACCGTATACTTTGATTACATATACCGTATACTTTGATTACATATACCGTATACTTTGATTACATATACCGTATACTTTGACTAAACAGTCTTCCAAGATGAGGAGTTGCATACAATTGCACTTAGAAGGAAGTGAAGGGTTGGTCTTTTTTCTGTGTGTTTATTTCTAATATATATTAGAGGGGTGTTGGATTGAATGCTATGTTATTTTCAGCTATTATTTGATTTCCTAGTGGAATCATGTGCTGTACAAAAGTTTAACAGGTTTTATAGAAAAACACTGTCGAATGTGTTTCTCTCTCTTCTCTCCCTCTTTTATTTATTTATCTATCCCCTCCATACACTGTCTTCAGGCATGGTGAACCGGGAGGTGTTGGATCAGGTGGAGCGTGGCTACCGGATGCCCTGCCCTGCTGAGTGCCCAGCCTCCATGCACGAGCTCATGCTCACCTGCTGGAGGAAGGACGCAGAGGAGCGCCCCACCTTCGAGTACCTCCAGGGCTTCCTGGAAGACTACTTCACCTCCACCGAGCCCCAGTACCAGCCTGGGGAGAACCTATAAGGCTCAGGGACATCAACACCCCCCCCCCCCCCCCGGGCCTCATGGATGTACTTGCCCACCCCCCTGCCCAATGCCCACCCCTGCCCAATGCCCACCCATGTCACTGCCCACCCCTCACTGCACGCTGATCACGGGTCAGGTTAGTGTTATTTCCCCACTGTAATGGACTATGGTTAAGGATGGTTTAGGAGTGGGAAGAAAAGGGGAGCTGATCCTAGACCTGTTGTTATGAGTGACTTCTAACCTGAAGCTACAGAGACCGGTTTTGTGGGGACTGTCATAGTGGTTGAGGGTTGGACTGATGCGAAATGTGCTGATCCTAGATCTGTGGAGGAAAGATGGTAAGTGTCCTAAGGTGGAGTAGGGTGCAGTTGCCCCTGGATGCTGATCTTGGGTCAATTTAGCATTTTCTCCACTAATGGTTAAGATCAGGGGAGGGGAAGCTGATCCTAGATCTGTAGCTAGGAGAAACTTCAACCCAAAGTGTCCTAAGGAAGGACGGAGGATAGTGAGACGGAACATGGCCACTGTTTTGACCCTCCCTCTCTGTCCTCGTCCCCTTCTCATCAAAGGTTTTGCCCGGAATCCGTTCAAACTTTTCCCAAAGTGTGCACTTGTGCACTACCTGTCAAGCATTGGATTAGTGTAAGCATTGGCTAGACTAGAGGAAGTCTCCCTCATTGTTGAAATCCACCCTCATTGTTGAAATCCACAAGGGGGAGTGTGCAAGTGCCAACGTGGCCCCGGTGCCGTAGGAACGTCCGTCTGTTTTCCCTCCACCTCCTCTCCTCTTGCAGAGCGCTGCCAACGTGACCCCGGTGCAGAAGGAACGTCCGTCTGTTTTCCCTCCACCTCCTCTCCTCTTGCAGAGCGCTGCCAACGTGGCCCCGGTGCCGTAGGAACGTCCGTCTGTTTTCCCTCCACCTCCTCTCCTCTTGCAGAGCGCTGCCAACGTGGCCCCGGTGCTGTGGGAACGTCCGTCTGTTTTCCCTCCACCTCCTCTCCTCTTGCAGAGCGCTGCCAACGTGGCCCCGGTGCCGTAGGAACGTCCGTCTGTTTTCCCTCCACCTCCTCTCCTCTTGCAGAGCGCTGCCAACGTGGCCCCGGTGCAGAAGGAACGTCCGTCTGTTTTCCCTCCACCTCCTCTCCTCTTGCAGAGCGCTGCCAACGTGGCCCCGATGCCGTAGGAACGTCCGTCTGTTTTCCCTCCACCTCCTCTCCTCTTGCAGAGCGCTGCCAACGTGGCCCCGGTGCCGTAGGAACGTCCGTCTGTTTTCCCTCCACCTCCTCTCCTCTTGCAGAGCGCTGCCAACGTGGCCCCGGTGCCGTAGGAACGTCCGTCTGTTTTCCCTCCACCTCCTCTCCTCTTGCAGAGCGCTGCCAACGTGGCCCCGGTGCCGTAGGAACGTCCGTCTGTTTTCCCTCCACCTCCTCTCCTCTTGCAGAGCGCTGCCAACGTGGCCCCGATGCCGTAGGAACGTCCGTCTGTTTTCCCTCCACCTCCTCTCCTCTTGCAGAGCGCTGCCAACGTGGCCCCGGTGCCGTAGGAACGTCCGTCTGTTTTCCCTCCACCTCCTCTCCTCTTGCAGAGCGCTGCCAACGTGGTACCGGTGCCGTAGGAACGTCCGTCTGTTTTCCCTCCACCTCCTCTCCTCTTGCAGAGCGCTGCCAACGTGGTGCCGTAGGAACGTCCGTCTGTTTTCCCTCCACCTCCTCTCCTCTTGCAGAGCGCTGCCAACGGGGCCCCGGTGCAGAAGGAACGTCCGTCTGTTTTCCCTCCACCTCCTCTCCTCTTGCAGAGCGCTGCCAACGTGGCCCCGGTGCCGTAGGAACGTCCGTCTGTTTTCCCTCCACCTCCTCTCCTCTTGCAGAGCGCTGCCAACGTGGCCCCGGTGCTGAAGGAACGTCCGTCTGTTTTCCCTCCACCTCCTCTCCTCTTGCAGAGCGCTGCCAACGTGGTACCGGTGCAGAAGGAACGTCCGTCTGTTTTCCCTCCACCTCCTCTCCTCTTGCAGAGCGCTGCCAACGTGGCCCCGGTGCCGTAGGAACGTCCGTCTGTTTTCCCTCCACCTCCTCTCCTCTTGCAGAGCGCTGCCAACGTGGTACCGGTGCAGAAGGAACGTCCGTCTGTTTTCCCTCCACCTCCTCTCCTCTTGCAGAGCGCTGCCAACGTGGCCCCGGTGCTGTGGGAACGTCCGTCTGTTTTCCCTCCACCTCCTCTCCTCTTGCAGAGCGCTGCCAACGTGGCCCCGATGCCGTAGGAACGTCCGTCTGTTTTCCCTCCACCTCCTCTCCTCTTGCAGAGCGCTGCCAACGTGGCCCCGGTGCCGTAGGAACGTCCGTCTGTTTTCCCTCCACCTCCTCTCCTCTTGCAGAGCGCTGCCAACGTGGTACCGGTGCAGAAGGAACGTCCGTCTGTTTTCCCTCCACCTCCTCTCCTCTTGCAGAGCGCTGCCAACGTGGTACCGGTGCAGAAGGAACGTCCGTCTGTTTTCCCTCCACCTCCTCTCCTCTTGCAGAGCGCTGCCAACGTGGCCCCGGTGCCGTAGGAACGTCCGTCTGTTTTCCCTCCACCTCCTCTCCTCTTGCAGAGCGCTGCCAACGTGGTACCGGTGCTGAAGGAACGTCCGTCTGTTTTCCCTCCACCTCCTCTCCTCTTGCAGAGCGCTGCCAACGTGGTACCGGTGCAGAAGGAACGTCCGTCTGTTTTCCCTCCACCTCCTCTCCTCTTGCAGAGCGCTGCCAACGTGGCCCCGGTGCCGTAGGAACGTCCGTCTGTTTTCCCTCCACCTCCTCTCCTCTTGCAGAGCGCTGCCAACGGGGCCCCGGTGCCGTAGGAACGTCCGTCTGTTTTCCCTCCACCTCCTCTCCTCTTGCAGAGCGCTGCCAACGTGGCCCCGGTGCCGGAGGAACGTCCGTCTGTTTTCCCTCCACCTCCTCTCCTCTTGCAGAGCGCTGCCAACGGGGCCCCGGTGCAGAAGGAACGTCCGTCTGTTTTCCCTCCACCTCCTCTCCTCTTGCAGAGCGCTGCCAACGTGGCCCCGGTGCCGTAGGAACGTCCGTCTGTTTTCCCTCCACCTCCTCTCCTCTTGCAGAGCGCTGCCAACGTGGCCCCGGTGCCGTAGGAACGTCCGTCTGTTTTCCCTCCACCTCCTCTCCTCTTGCAGAGCGCTGCCAACGTGGTACCGGTGCAGAAGGAACGTCCGTCTGTTTTCCCTCCACCTCCTCTCCTCTTGCAGAGCGCTGCCAACGTGGCCCCGGTGCCGTAGGAACGTCCGTCTGTTTTCCCTCCACCTCCTCTCCTCTTGCAGAGCGCTGCCAACGTGGTACCGGTGCTGAAGGAACGTCCGTCTGTTTTCCCTCCACCTCCTCTCCTCTTGCAGAGCGCTGCCAACGTGGCCCCGGTGCCGTAGGAACGTCCGTCTGTTTTCCCTCCACCTCCTCTCCTCTTGCAGAGCGCTG
Organism: Salvelinus alpinus; assembly: GCF_045679555.1. Taxonomy (NCBI): domain Eukaryota; kingdom Metazoa; phylum Chordata; class Actinopteri; order Salmoniformes; family Salmonidae; genus Salvelinus; species Salvelinus alpinus. The sequence continues at coordinate 50,220,719 of NC_092097.1, forward strand.
CCAACGTGGTACCGGTGCAGAAGGAACGTCCGTCTGTTTTCCCTCCACCTCCTCTCCTCTTGCAGAGCGCTGCCAACGTGGCCCCGGTGCCGTAGGAACGTCCGTCTGTTTTCCCTCCACCTCCTCTCCTCTTGCAGAGCGCTGCCAACGGGGCCCCGGTGCCGTAGGAACGTCCGTCTGTTTTCCCTCCACCTCCTCTCCTCTTGCAGAGCGCTGCCAACGTGGTACCGGTGCCGTAGGAATGTCCGTCTGTTTTCCCTCCACCTCCTCTCCTCTTGCAGAGCGCTGCCAACGTGGCCCCGGTGCCGTAGGAACGTCCGTCTGTTTTCCCTCCACCTCCTCTCCTCTTGCAGAGCGCTGCCAACGTGGCCCCGGTGCTGAAGGAACGTCCGTCTGTTTTCCCTCCACCTCCTCTCCTCTTGCAGAGCGCTGCCAACGTGGTACCGGTGCAGAAGGAACGTCCGTCTGTTTTCCCTCCACCTCCTCTCCTCTTGCAGAGCGCTGCCAACGTGGCCCCGGTGCCGTAGGAACGTCCGTCTGTTTTCCCTCCACCTCCTCTCCTCTTGCAGAGCGCTGCCAACGTGGTACCGGTGCAGAAGGAACGTCCGTCTGTTTTCCCTCCACCTCCTCTCCTCTTGCAGAGCGCTGCCAACGTGGCCCCGGTGCAGAAGGAACGTCCGTCTGTTTTCCCTCCACCTCCTCTCCTCTTGCAGAGCGCTGCCAACGTGGTACCGGTGCAGAAGGAACGTCCGTCTGTTTTCCCTCCACCTCCTCTCCTCTTGCAGAGCGCTGCCAACGGGGCCCCGGTGCCGTAGGAACGTCCGTCTGTTTTCCCTCCACCTCCTCTCCTCTTGCAGAGCGCTGCCAACGGGGCCCCGGTGCCGTAGGAACGTCCGTCTGTTTTCCCTCCACCTCCTCTCCTCTTGCAGAGCGCTGCCAACGGGGCCCCGGTGCCGTAGGAACGTCCGTCTGTTTTCCCTCCACCTCCTCTCCTCTTGCAGAGCGCTGCCAACGTGGCCCCGGTGCCGTAGGAACATCCGTCTGTTTTCCCTCTCTCTTGTGCATACCAACGTGGCTCCCTATTCCCTACATACATGTAGTGCACTACTTTTGACCAGAGCCCTATGGGAATAGGGTCAAAAATAGGACACTAGGGCTCAGGTCAAAAGTTGTGCACTATGTAGGGAATAGGGAGCCATTAGGGATGTAACTTCTGTGGGTCTGTCTCTCTGTCTCCCTTTCTTTGTCTATTTCCTCCTCTCTCCAGTATTCTCAAGTGCTGCTTCCTCCAGGTCTCCAACTCTCACATTGAATTTTTTGAAAGTTTTTATTTGTTTTGTTGTCTAAAGATGCTGCTTCTTTCTTTCTTCCTCTGTCAATAAAACTGAAATGTTGTAAAGCTCCCAGACAGTTTCACATGAAATGTATCGGATGACAGCATTGTATACTCATAGAAGTGATGTCAAGCATACTGGGTGCGAATAGACTCCCTGTTAGTACAATTGCACCTGGGTCATGTTCACGACTTTAAAAACATTTTGCAACAGAAAATGAAAATGTAGGGTTTGTTATTAGATAAGCCCACTTTGTCCATGCCTTTTTCCGTCCGTTTAATTCCGTTGGGTGCCTATTGAACACAGCCCTGTTATTTTGTTGTTGTGTGCAATCACCCTGAGATTATTGTGACTCAGTTGTACAATCATTAGAAAGGCTTATTGAGGACCCCAAAACTTTCATTCTTAAATGCATTCCTTTTTAATGTGGTTTGTGAAATAAGCAGGGTACTGAGAGCCAGTCAAATATGAAGGATTGCAAACGTGCACAATGAGTTAAATGCTGTGTGAATTCCTGTGTGTGGGTCAATTCAATCCCTAAATCTTTGCTAATCAAATCTGGCACTAGAAGCTATGCATCTTTAAATAATAACCCCGTTCATCCGTTATTGGGATTTAGGTGGCTTTTTTATCCCCCAATGATCAGTAATTATGTAATGAACCACGACTAAATATTTTTTGGTAATTAAGTAATATGTTTAATGATTAGAAAGCCCCTTGGACTTGTGAAATCCCTTATAAATCGTAACATTGCCACAATCCTTCACAGGCAGATAGACGGGTGGGGAAATATACACAATTTTTACACTATTGTGCTCACCCAAACTGTACTGTCCCGAACCATACCATTATGGTGGATGTGAAACCAGGCCAGTACAGTGCGGCTAAGCTCAGTAGTGTGAAAAGGGTTTGAGTGATTTGGTGTTCTGAACTGACAATGAGAGGGACCTGCAGGGGGCGTTGCTGTCATTTTTGGTTCTAGTGCAAATATCACTGATCTAACACGGTAAGATTAGTGAAAGCAATGGAGTGGAAACCATGTCTTCACCAATCCACTCACTTACAGATCAGTGATTACCTCAAGTAAGGGAGGAAGGTAGGAAGGATGCATTTTATAGATATCCGAACAGGACCTAGGACTATTTCAATGGATCTGGAGGACATTAGGTGTATGATGTATATACAGTCAATGCTGCCATCTAACCTCAGCCAGTAGAATGCATGTATTAGTGATATATTGTAACTAATACATCTCCCAGCAACACAACATTAAGGGCTAGTTTCCCAGACCTAGATTAAAGCTGGAATCCAGTTGAAACTGCCTCGGCCGTTTGTGATATTACAACAAAGTATTACTGCAAAATATTACTGCAAACAACGAACCCCCCCCCCCCCCCCTTGGACATCATTGCACATGTGATAGAACAGCAGCATATGCACGTTTTGTATGTTTTTTTTCACCACAGCCACTGTTGTTGGTTTTGTGTTGTTGACGAAGCGGAGCGATGCTCCTCAGCTCTGCATCGTCAACAAAACAAAAACCAGAACAACGGCTGGGGGGGCAGGCAGATGGCGCTGTTTCCCCTAGAGCAAATTCCACCTTTAAGCCTAGTCCTGGACCAAAGGGCATGCTTTAAAAAAAAGTGTTTCTTAGTGAGAAACTAGGCTTAATCTGAGGGCTGGTTTCCCCAGACAAAGTGAGTTGGATATCAGATCAATCCTGTCTCCGAATTTTCTTCTGCTCCCTCTTGAAACTGTAGTACCAGTTAATTTCTTCCTTGCGATGCCTTGTGTTTTCACAAGGTGAAACATCTGGGCTGCAGAGAGTAGCTTTATGTGTTTTTGCTTGAATCCCTTACCTTGGGTTTTCACGAGGTGAAACGGATATGGGTTGCAGAGAGTAGCTTTCGGTGGTTTCCAACGTGTACATTTTGATCAACCTTGATTTAACTGGAATGTAGCGTGATCTGAGAGTGACACATGACAAATACATTTCCTGGGAGATGCTGCAGAGTGTTACGTAGGCAGCTCAAAGGAGAAAGACATGGGAACTTAAAACTAGGTTTGTACAATTCCAGTAACATTCCCTAAATTCCCAGTTTTTCCAGAAATCCTAGTCGGAGGATTACGGATTTTCTGCTTACTCCCTCTGAATTTTGGGAATATATCCGGAGTTTTGCAATCCTAAACCTCTACTGCTAAAGATAACCAAAAGACCTCGAAAGAAGAAACCGAATTGGTCCACACTTGGTCTTATGTGAAATGGCTACTGATTGCATTGTTCAGTTCAGCTGATTGCACTGGCCCTGAAAGCCTACTGCATTTTGTGCCAATGAAAGCCATATATATATATTTGTACTGCTGTCCATGTACATAGTGTACTTTTGTTACGCCTGAACTCACTGTAGTTCAATGGGCAACCAATCAGCCTGATGTACTAGTCTATAACTACCAGTGGTACAGACTATGTTAACGGCATTAACGGTTCGGCCTACGATTTTTCAACTGACTATCTTCCATCCCGACACAGTATGCTACCAAGTCGACGAAACCTGAATAGCGAGGATTTTAATCATTTGAACTCTAGCTAATTCTAGAGCTATTTAGCATGCTGTTGTATTTAGTCAAATAAGGATGCTCTTGATCATTGGCTAGTCTGTATTTGTACTGTACCTTGAGATTGCGTGTTTACTTTTGGATTAGGGACGGGGAGGTGACTCTGGGGGAGAATAATCTTCAAAATGTTTGTGCCATCAACTGATACTGTTCTTTTGAATTGATTCGACAATGTCAGATGGTCTTTTTCAATCGCAGTTGTCACATACTGTATATATAACCCCCAGTAGGATGCATTTTGTATCGTCCCTTTTTCAAGAAGCCAATCTGCATAGTGCATTCATTGCTGTTTTGTTTGTGTTGGAGTAGTTTGGTCCCCGGGTAGAAGCAGTAGGACCATTTTGAAGCTATGATGAGCTGCCTACTTGATCATGCATTAGATTTCTCTGGTCTAGATGGGTCATATGAGTGCACTGAGGTGAGAACATGGCCCTGGTTTAAATACTTCAGAAATTAATATCTCCTTCTTACCTCCTTTTGAAGTTATCACAGATCAGAATTGGTGAGATTGTTGAAATCTTGCTTACACCTATCCAGTCTGACCTATGCTTAACTGGAGGAAACAAGGAAGGATGCATTTCTACAGAATTTGAACAGGACCCTAGCCCCTACTCCATAGCAGTGGTGGAAAAAGTACCCAAAAGTAAAGAGTATAAGTAAATATACCTTAATGGAAAATGGCTCAAGTGAAAGTCTAAAAGTATTTGGTTTTAAATATACCTAAGTATCAAAAGTAAAAGTACAAATTATTCCAAATTCCTTATAGTAAGCAAACCAGACGGCACAACATTTTTTATTTATTTACAGATAGCCAGGGGCACACTCCAACACTCAGACATCATTTACAAACAAAGCATTTGTTTAGTGATTCTACCAGATCAGAGGCAGTAGAGATGACCAGGGATGGTCTCTTGATAAGTGTGTGAATTGGACCATTTTCCTGTCCTGCTAAGCATTCAAAATCTAACGAGTACTTTTGGGTGTCAAGGAAAATGTATGGAGTAAAGAGTACATTATTTTCTTTAGGAATGTAGGGAAGTAAAAGTCAGTTATCAAATATAAACTAGTATAGTACAGATACCCCCCCCCCCCACCACTCTTCCATAGGTACTCCTGTAGATCTAAAAGAATCGGATAAGTTTTACAATATGGCAATTGCTTCACCATGTGGTCGGAATTTTCTCCATATTGTTTATAGTTATACGGATCTTATCATTTCAGATCTGCATAAAGCGTAATTCAGTGTAAAGACACAGAGACGTGACAGTCCGGCGTCCATTGCTTTGTGGCTCTGAGACCAGCTTTGTGGCTCTGAGACCAGTGTCAGCGGGGTACGCACTGCCCGGACCACCCCAAGTCCTCTATTCATTTGAATGTGTTGACAGTTGGAGAAATAGCTTGAGCCGCGCTGAGAATTTGAAGAAGTATGAAAGCCAACGGTCCAATATTCTAGAACACTGCTGTGTGTACAAGCACACGTTTTGGACTCTGAAAGGCGCTTAAGTGCCTAGGGGTTGTGAAGGGCATCACTGGTATGTTGATGCCCTTCACCCACCAGGAATAAGAGTACAGAAGAGTTAATTGAGTATTCAGGCGAACTGCTGTAGACTTTAGATTACAGTAAAAGTTATTGAAGACCTTACACAAACAAGATGACTTGTGACATAGCAATAAGAAAGCAGTGCTGTCCATGGTTTGCTTTGAAATCAAGAACTTCCTCAGTGAGAAACAGTGTTCAACAATCTTGATCAATATGATGTTGACATGTATGCTGAAAAATGGGTCCCAGTATCTAATAATAGAAGTACGAAATGTGTGGTAGTGATGTAGGTGTAAATATTTCTAAAATGAATGACTGACGATCCTGTTATTTGATTGTTTATTTTCCCTAAATCTGCCATTTTCTTTCACCCAACATGATGCAATGACACAGACGAACTGGCCATCTAACATTTTGGGGCAAATGCCAGATGGGCCAGTCAATTCTTTGGCCCAGTGGGCCTATCTAACTTTGGTTTATTGCGCAAAATGATCATCTGGCCAATAATGGGGGCCTCGAGGAACAAAATGGGCCAGTATGGGGGCCTCAATGAAAAAAATAATAATAAAAAATGTAGAAATGCCTGGGCTGATTTGTGGCCCCTTGATACTGTAAATGGGGTACATGACTTATTTTGGGGGGTTGAATAATCTCTGTAGCTTTTTGTACTTTGAATGAGGGGTAGATAAACATCAAAACATGGCCAAATTCTGCATAGGCTTCTTTGTACTTTCAGTTGAATATTTGAACCTGTCGGTACATTGACAAGGACAACTTGAGGCCATTGTACTGCAGGTAAAGCATTGAAATGTATTCTAATATATATTGAAATATGGACCACCGCTTCTTTCAAATCTGTTGGATGAAATAGAGGACAAATTTTTCAAATAATTTCAAGCCAAGGACTAGATTCTTGATTCCCTGTCCAACATGTTTTATTAACCTATGCAGTTTCTGGTTTACCATTACTAAAACTTTATTCATTTGAAATGGACAATATCAGAAGATTGAGGATTTTGTAAACAATATTATTTTCTCTTTTTTTGTGCGTATCAGGATTGGATTGAAATGGGTATTGTGCCACTTTATGTTATCTTTAAATGTGCAATAAATTATATTTCAAGAGCGTTTTCATACAATGTTTTCATATCTCAGTGTTTGTGTCCTTTTAATGGACTTTATTGCATTTCTGTGAAAGTGCCAGTTTTAGCCAGCTGGCTAAGTCTTGGTATGTGTATGTTGAATGCACTGACTAAGTTGCTCTGGATAAATGACCAACATTATAATTTAAAATGCAAGTTATTCTGATTGTTGTATTATCCTACGAGATATATGGGATGATTTATCCTATATTGTTGACACTTTAAATTTCCCCTCCATGCATATCGCCTGTTTTGATAATGAGTCCAGTGAGAAGTTTTGTTCTCCAGATCTCAATTTGTCTTTCTGCGAGTCCTTGCATCCTATCTCCTCCTCAACCATGTTGGAAGACAAGGTCCAGGGTCCCTCCTCTCTGACCTTATTCTCCTACAGATTTGGAGGAGGTGGCGAAGGAGAGAGGATGTGAGGGATCAAGGAAAGAGGAATTCAGAAAAAGCCCTGGAGTGAATTTCAAAAGTATTTGGATTCAAGCGAGGAGGGTATTGGATGAGAAGATATGAGTAGAATATTTTCTCCAATGCCCTTCTTGCTTCCCTCTGCTGTTATGAGGAGGAGGAGACCAATCAGATACAACGCGTACAGGAAGTTACTGACGCAGCAGTTACACAGAGTGGGGATGTCCCAAATGCACTCTATTCCCTATAATTGGTGCACAATATAGGGAATAAGGTGCATTATTTTTAACTAGAGCCCTATGGGCCCTGGTAAAAGTAGCGCACTATATAGGGAATAGGGTGCCATTTGAGACGCTCCACAGTACTCTCAAGATGTTCTTTTTAGTCAACCACAAGGAGGCAGCATTTGACTGTAGCATGGCCACTAACTGTTGTAGCATGGCCACTAGCTGTGAAGCGACGCCCTCATTAGCCTGCATAAATTATCCTAATCAAACAAGATTACAGTCCAGTAAAGATAGATCTAATCTACTTTCCTTATGTTTCTTTGTTATATTTACTTATTTACAAACAAGAATGCAAAACTCAAAGGCATGGATGTATGACATGTTGTAGGCTTACTAATAAAACATTGATCACTGGTAGCTTTTGAAATAAATGAAATAATCTTTCATCTAACCTTTTATCGAACCTATTCACGAACGCTAACATTTCATCAGTAGATTATAGATACTGGCTGTGTCTTTCACTGCAAGGTTCATACCCTAACAAACATGTATTTATTGAACTGTTAATTGACAACAGATGGGCTCTCTCCGCAAGAATCGGTCCATATTGAATCAATCTAGTGCAGAAACTACACGACTAACGAGTGTCTAAGTTGTTCTGCGGTCTACTGTTGTACTGTAATTAGGAAGGAAAAATATATCCGAGGTGATGTAGGCAACAAGTTTTTTTATTTCATGCCATCCGTTGCAGAATACTAGTGTCTCTCTCTGATTATTTTGGTGTGAGTTATGTGTGCACCTGAACTGTGACCTTTTGTTTATTGGAGTTTTCCTGTGTGTGTGTGTGTGCACTCATGTTTAAGCATGCATGTGTGTGGCACGTAGGTACTCATGCTGAGTGTGTGTGTGTGCACATGTTTAAGCATGCATGTTTGTGGCACATAGGTACTCATGCTGAGTGTGTGGTGTGTGTGTGTGCGCAGCTGTTGTTTCCCCCCCCATCTGCTGTTCTCGGGTGCTAGTCATTTATCTCAGTTACCCTGACAGTGTCAGAACTCCATCTGTGAAAACAGTAAACACACTGACTCACTCCTGCACCACTCTTAGTAACTGCTATCGATACCAGGCATGGGAGCTTAGTGCAAGACCTGGACCCCAGCCGCACACACACACTGAAGGCACATCCATGCTCCAGAGAATCTTAGCTTTTAGGAATGGGGTCATAATAGCAAAACGGTTCAAATGCTAGAGTCAAATTCATAGGAAGAAAATAAATTCAACATTGGCTTCAGAAACCACCAGCAGCTTCTGTTTACCACAAAGAGCATTTGATTCTATCTGTTTTCCTCTACCTTTCCTGCCTTGCAAAGTACCAGGATGTTGTTTTTGGTTTTGAATCTGAATTTAGAGAACTGAATCTGAATGCATCTGAGAAGTTGAATACAGTATATGAAACTTTAATAAACTAGAAATTATAGTTTGTAAACTCGATACAGACAATGAATGCAATATCTACTTTATTGAAACTGAATATATAAATATTCAATTGGAATATTCAATTAAATTAATGTAAAACTGAATGTAATATTCATTCAATTCAGTTTGAAATCATGAGATACAAGTTCAATTTATTAATTCAATGATTCTATTTGTGCATTACAAATAAAAAAATATTAAATTCAATATCCAAATACAATTTATGTTAGCACTGAGAACGCTCCATACATGCAGTCTGGTATCAATTGTGATTTATGGCTAGTAAATGGTGGCGAGGGGAAGGATAAGAATGAGGGGAGAGGGAGAGGGATGCCAGAGCCACAACGAATGACTGGGAATCAAGGAGGAAGAAGAAAGATGGAGGGTGGGGGCAGAAAAGTACAGAGGGAAGCAGGCACTCGTTCCCATCTGGACTGTAACAGTGGAGAGCGGATACCAAGAGTAACTAGCAGGGTATGTTTTTATGAGTCTGTAACCCTACCCTTTCTCTTCACCCAAAACCTACCTCTTCCTCCCTCCACCGTCTCCCCCTACCTCACCCTGGGGTTGCGACATCATAAGATGTCCAAAATGATGCTATGTAAAAAGTTAGCCGAGTGCCCATTGTGATTGAGAGTATTATGGACAAAAATATCTGTTTTGTTAAGCTTGTTTTTACCAGGCTCGTAGTACCTATTGCAGTCACATCGTAAGTTGGAAGTCCATTAAGGATATGTAAATCAGCGTCTCTGTCTTTCTCGAAACATCAACCACAGTTTCCAATGCCTGTTCATCATCATGCCCACTGAGTTAAATAAATCCAATTTATTTCAAATCAAATGTTAATTTACCTTGAAAAGCTCTGACGAAGGCCGTGAGGCCGATACGTAAACTTATTGAAGATCAGTGATACTATCAAGAGCAGTGTGTGGTTTCTTTTTTCCCTCGCATGCTTACTTACAAAGTAAATCCAATTTATTTCAAATCAAATGTTCTTTTACCTTGAAATGCTTAATTACAAGCCCTTAACCAACAATGCAGTTCAAGAAATAGAATTAAGAAAATATTTACTAAATAAACTAAAGTAAAAAAATTAAATAAAAGTAACAACAATGAGGCTATATACACGGAGAGGGTATAGGTTAGTCGAGGTAATTTGTACATGTAGGTAGGGTGTAAAGTGACCATGCATAGATAATAAACAGCGAGTAACAGCAGTGTAAAAACAGGGGGGGGTGTCAATGTAAATAGCCCGGATGGCCATTTGATTAATTATTCAGCAGTCTTATGGCTTGGGGGTAGACGCTATTAAGGAGCCTTTTGGACCTAGACTTAGGCGCTTCAGTACAGCTTGCCGTGTGGTAGCAGAGAGAACAGTCTATGACTTGGGTGACTGGAGTCTTTGACAATTTTTGGGCCTTCCGCTGATAGCGCCTAGTATATAGGTCCTGGATGACAGGAAGCTTGGCCCCAGTGATGTACTGGGACGTACGCACTACCCTCTGTAGCGCATTACGGTCGGATGCCAAGCAGTTGCTATATCAGACGGTGATGCAACCGGTCAGGATGCTCTCGATGGTGCAGCTGCAGAACTTTTTGAGGGTCTGGGGACCCATGCCAAATCTTTTCAGTCTCCTGAGGGGGAAGCATGCAGGCGTTGTTGTGCCCTCTTAACGACTGTCTTGGTGTGTTTGGACCATGATAGTTTGTCGTGATGTGGACACCAAGGAACTTAACTCTACGACCCGCTCCACTACAGCCCCGTCGATGTGAATGGGGGCGTGTTTGGCCCTCCTTTTCCTGTAGTCCATGATCAGCTTATTTGTCTTGCTCACATTGAGGGAGAGGTTGTTGTCCTGGCCAACCTTAATGATGGTGTTGGAGTCGTGCTTGGCCACACAGTTGTGGGTGAACAAGGAGTACAGGAGGGGACTGTGAGGATCAGCGTGGCAGATGTGTTGTTGCCTACCCTTACTACCTGTGGGCGGCTCATCAGGAAGTCCAGGGAGGTGTTTAGTCCCAGGGTCCTTAGCTTAGTGATGAGCTTTGTGGGCACTATGGTGTTGAATGCTGAGCTGTAGTCAATGAACAGCATTCTCACATAGGTGTTCCTTTTGTCCAGGTGGGAAAGGGCAGTGTGGAGTGTGATTGAGATTGCGTCATCTGTGGATCTGTTGGGGTGGTATGTGAATTGGAGTGGGTCTAGGGTTTCCGGGATGATGGTGTTGATGAGAGCCATGACCAGCCTTCCAAAGCACTTATGCAGGTTACATTTGCTTTCTTGGGTACTGGGACTATTGTGGTCTGTTGAAATATGTAGGTATTCCAGACTTGGTCAGGGAGAGGTTGAAAATGTCAGTGAAGACACTTGCCAGTTGGTCCACGCATGCTCTGAGTACACGTCCTGGTAATTCGTCTGGCCCTGCAGGCCTTGTGAATGTTGACCTATTTAAAGGTCTTGCTCATATCGGCTGCGGGAAGCGTGATCACACAGTCATCCGGAATAACTGGTGCTCTTATGCATGCTTCAGTGTTACTTGCCTCAAAGCGAGCATAAAATGCATTTAGCCCGTCTGGTAGGCTCGCGGCACCGGGCAGCTCACGGCTGGGTTACCCTTTGTAGTTCCTAAGAGTTTGCAAGCGCTGCCACATCCGACGAGCGTCAGAGCCGGTGTAGTAGGATTCAATCTTAGTCCTGTATTTATTGACGCTTTGCCTGTTTGATGGTTTGTCTGAGGGCATAGCGTCCAGATTAGTGTCCTGCTCCTTGAAAGTGGCAGCTCTAGCCTTTAGCTCGTTGCGGATGTTCCCTGTAATCCATGGCTTCTGGTTGGTTTATGTACGTATGGTCACTGTGGGGATGACGTCGTCGATGCACTAATTGATGAAGCCGGTGACTGAGGTGGTATACTCCTCAATGCCATTGGATGAATCCCGGAACATATTCCAGGCTGTGCTAGCAAAACAGTCCTGTACCGTAGCATCCGCGTCATCTGACCACTTCCGTATTGAGTGAGTCACTAGTACTTCCTGCTTTAATTTTAGCTTGTAAGCAGGAATCAGGTGGATAGAATTATGGTCAGATTTGCTAAATGGAGGGCGAGGGAGAGCTGTATGCGTCTCTGTATGTGGAGTAAAGGTGGTCTAAAGTTTTTTTTTCTTCTGGTTGCACATGTGACATGCTGGTAGAAATTGGGTAAAATGGATTTAAGTTTGCCTGCATTAAATTCCCCGGCCACTAGCAGCGGCGCTTCTGGATGAGCATTTTCTTGTTTGGTTATGGCCTTAAACAGCTCGTTGAGTGTGGTCTTAGTGCCAGCATTGGTTTGTGGTGGTAAATAGACGACTACGAAAAATATAGATAAAAACTCTCTTGGTAGATAGTGTGGTCTACAACTTATCATGAGGTACTCTACCTCAGGTGAGCAATACCTCGAGACTTCCTTAATATTAGACATTGCACACCAGCTGTTATTGACAAATAGACACACAGCACCACCCCTCGTCTTACAGGACATAGCTGTTCTATCCAGCCGATGCACGGAAAACCCAGCCAACTGTATATTATCTGTGTCATCGTTCAGCCACAACATGGTGAAACATAAGATATTACAGTTTTTAATATCCCGTTCGTGGGATAGTCTCGAACGGAGCTCATCCAGTTTATTCTCCAGTGATTGCATGTTGGCCAATAGAACAGATTGTAGAGGCGGGTTACCCACGATCTCCGCCCCCCTGTACCTCTGTCTTTTCTTCATGCAAATGATGGGGATTTGGGCCTGGTCTCGGAGAAACAGTATATCCTTCCAATCGGACCTAATGGCCTGAAAAAGCTGTGTTAATCAATCACTCTATAAAACATTTACCCTACAGTTTCAAAGACAAAAAAAAGAAGAATAAAAATGTTCAACTTCTATATAAATTACTATTCAACATTCAATCTTAAAGGGATAGTTCACTAAAATTGCATTGGTTTCCTTACTCTGTAAGCAGTCTATAGACAAGGTAAGCCGGCAATCATGCTGTGATTTTCTTTACCTTGCTGTCTTACTATGTCCATAGACTTAGTAAGACTATGTCCATAGACATTTGTCAACTGTCCCTTTAACCCATTTCAGTTTATTTGGTTGAATTGAATTTAAATCTGGCATTTTTAAATATTCCCCGTATATACTATGCTTACTTTCTTACTTTACTGTACATTTCATATTTCATATTTTTCTAGTAATAGATTGTTAGTGATTGTTGCATTGTTGGTTTTTGCAGAAAGGCATTTCACTGTACTGTTTGCAAGAAAGGCATTTCACTGTACTGCATGTGACATTAAAACTCAACTTCAAAGTCATCATGAGAAGATAGGAGAATTTCCACCCTTTATCTTTTGATTGAGCAGGTGTGTTACAAACTAAAACTGTAATCATATGCTCATTGTAGAGAGGCACGCACTGTGATTGTTGACAGATGGGTTTGGATTCCGTCGTTGTTTTTACCTGCATGTCTCAAAGGTTTCCTGCTTGGCTTGTGGCGTGTGAGCTCATTGTGACATTGCTCTGCTCTGTGCCCGCTGGCTATTGTGTATATCAAAGCGCACTGGCAAGAGTATTAAACCAGAAGAAGTCCTGACTTGTCAGCGTGCAAGTCTCAAGATTATTATGATACACATGAAAAAGCGTGCAAGAGACCTGGAAATATGTACCATGTTCTCAGCCCAACTTTGATGTTGTTCCTGCATGGAGACGGTGTTTCACCTTTTGTCAAGGTCAGGTTTTCAAGGAACGTTGTGAAATGATCTCTCTTACTTTAGCAGGCCATTTTGCTTGGTTTTGAATAATACAACAATCATATGCCTATTCATCAGTGGAGGCTGCTGAGGGGAGGACGGCTCATAATAATGGCTGGAATGGAGTGAATGGAATGGTACCAAACAAGTGGTTTCCATGTGGTTGATCCCATTCCATTAGCTCCATTCCAGACATTATTGTGAGCTGTCCTCCCCTCAGCAGCCTCCACTGCTATTCATATATTGTCTCTGGTCTTCTTCTTCATCTACAAATACGAAATGTCACAGTTTTACATTTTATTCAATAAACTGTGTTCGAATGCAATGCATTGTGAATAGGCCTACCATAGAGATCCTATTAAATTAGTATTCTAAATCCTAATTCTATGGAGCCTACTGAAACTTTCTCAGTGCTTATACGTCTAATTGTGTCTATTGTATTTAAATGCAGTTTATTCAGTGTGGGCGGAACTCTGACTTGAGATTTACATTTACATTTACATTTAAGTCATTTAGCAGACGCTCTTATCCAGAGCGACTTACAAATTGGTGCATTCACCTTATGATATCCAGTGGAACAACCACTTTACAATAGTGCATCTAACTATTCACACACAACTCTCCCATTGACCCCAATGAACAATTTGCGTTAAAGGGTAATTTCACCCGGGCTCTGCCACAGCATTTAGTCATATTAACAACATTACGCTTTTATCATAAACATCACAATTATCCATTCCACAAGCTAGAACTAGCAAATGTTCATTTCACTGGTAGAAATCATGAAGTTTGGACTCCCTATGTATATGTCTGCTCATAGTGAACCACAAAGTCTGGCATTCATAACGAATGCAAAAAAAAAATGAAAAAGTTTGTTTATCACTGTTTGTTATCATACCGTGTGGTGTTCTGTGCCTGGCTGTGCTAATTCTGCCAGTGGCTTGCGGCTATCAAGAATGATGCGGTGACCAAAGATTATCAGAGGGATTTTCAGGCTGAACTGATGGGGAATCCATTTCAAGGACAGCTGAGAAATGATGCGATACCATTAACTTTTTTTTCTTCACAAGAAAACTGAAGAGTCTCAATTAGAGGTAGCAATGTTAGCTATCTTGCTTGCCTAAGTGAGTAAGTTCCGATACAGTCCTTTATTGAACTTTGAAAGCCGTCAGCTAAATCATATTAGCTATCTTTTGTTATACACACGGTCAATCGCCTATGCCATGGTACTCAATGCTAGACTTTCAACAGAGTAAACATGTTTGTTTGTTCTTTCTATCTTTGACTGGCGTTGTCTAACGTAAGCTAGCTAATGTTACCAAATAAGAGTATCTCAATTTGCTAGCCATCTATTCCATCCTTGTCTGGAAAACACTCCGTTACTAAAAATATAATTGTCGATATAACTACCTAAATCTCTGTTTGTGTGTTGGTAGCAATGATGAATGTGTATAAATCATCTATGGTTGTTTCTCAGCCAGTCTCAGCTGGTTAGCAATCTTGCTGCTAATTTAGTGACGCTAGTTAGCTAACAGCAAGCTGACAATATTAAAATGTCCATGTTAGCTATGCTTAGTTAGCCAGTCTAATAGAGATCAATAGAATTAGTGTGGTGGTTAAATTGTGTAATTGTTGTGTGTTTTGTTGTAGGTGGTACAGAATCTGATTCCACCATCATGCGTTTCCAACCCCTAGCTCTGCACAAGGTGAAGGTAAATTGGCCAAAATCTGACGGCTAAGATGGCTCAATTTACAGTAAGCATGGTATAAACATGAATTGGGTAGTGTTGGTATGGTTTGGTGTTATGGGGTTACAGGTGGTTAGAGGTAGCCTGAGGACCACAGAGTACCTTCCAGACCATGTAATCAATTTAGTCTACCCCTCTTCTCTTTTTGTCTTTTATTTTCGTAAAACTCTGGTTATCTGGAGTCATTCCATAGCGCCCTGCTGAAAAATACCCCAAAGCGGGGCATTCTGGGTACACAAGCATGAGGGAGCGGCCACACCTTGCGGTTATGGAGCACAACAATATTGTGGGATAGAAACCGGCAAGGGACTCTGAAAGGTATAAATCAAGACTACAACGGTAATGACACAACCACCTCATTCTTCTCTCTGCAGATTCTCAAAACACAATACAAAGACACCTCTACAAAATTCCCCTGCAAAGGGCTACTATTGACAAGAATGATCTGTCAAAGTCAATGTGGTGGGGGAGGTTTACATACCGTACTTTGAGATGAGGAAGGTGTTTTTGGTTGTGCAGTGTTGTGCTTAAACAGTAAATGTATTGTTGTGTATGAGAGCGATTGAGGTGCCATTTGTCTTCAATCTCCCACACACAACAGTTCATTCTGTGGAAGAACTGCCATTTTTAAGACTTTTCACACATTCTTTGGCCCCCCGGCCCATTTCCTTTGTTGACTGATCATTCCTCTCAAAAGCAGCTCCCAATGTCCCCTCATTGTCCCTAAACAATACGCTAGCCGGTCCAGTTCTGTTGAAACCTTTACCAACAAAGGCGTGTTGCACTACGTCCCTTCCACAAAAAGTGTTAAATGCTAACACTATAACCATGTCTTTCCAAGAGACGTGCAGTACCAGCAAATCTTCTGCAAGAGGACCAAACAGCTGATGGTTAAGAAGCCCTACACCACTTTCAGCAGAGTCTTATTCAGCTGGTCGTTCACTGCAGACAGGACAATACCATTCGCTATAAGCACAAATAGTCTCAGCTTCCACAGCCCACTATGCCAAACACCATTTCCATTGTACCGTTCCCGGATAAAAGACTATGGCTGCATTTACACAGGCAGCCCAATTCTTATATTTTTTTCACTAATTGGTCTTTTGACCAATCAGATCAGTTCTGAAAAAGATCTGATGTGATTAAGACCAATTAGTGGAAAAAATATCAGAATTGGGCCGCCTGTGCAAACACAGACACTGTGGCTTAGCATAAGACCATGTAGAACAGGGGTCTCCTACCCTGTTCCTGGAGAGCTAACCTCCTGTACACTGAAAAAACGGGACAAGGTGGACTGTCAGATTTACGAAAACATATTATGTGTGATTTACTCAAACATGTTTTGTTTCTCAATGTGAATCAGATGTACTAGTTTGAAGCATGTAGGGGGAGTGTGAACCAATGAAGTTAATTCATGACTAGTAATCAGGAACAATTCAAGCCGCGCGAGAGAAGAATCTTCCAGAAAGAACGCTGGCACGTTAGCAGAGAAGACAGTAGCTAGAATCTTGGTCAAGGTAAGCATGATGGTTGGTTCTGTTCAACGTTTGTCTGTGTGGTTATAGTCAGGATTGGTCATAGTCAAGGTTATAGTCAGGATTGTAAGTAGTAATGTCATTAGTGATTGCTCCATATCCTCATTTTGTGCTCTTGAGTCTGAAACATATTGGCATGGCAGCTAATGGTAAAAGACGATGTTGCTAACTAGCTTCTGTGAACAGTAAAACAGGACTAGGTCAAGATTAACATTTTGCAAGAAGGTAAAGTTAGTTGGCAAAACACCATGATAGTTACCTATTTTTCAAGAACTTTGAATTTACCAAGCCAAGAACTAAGGTTTTCTTAGTTGCACACCGCTTGAGCTAACTAACATGCTAGCTAACTTGCTCGCTAACTAATGCTTGTGCACGACATCATCTGCAATCACTTTACAGCAGCATTTAGTGCAGCAATATTTTTTGTCTTGTGAGGTAACAGTTAAAAATGATAAAAGTTAATGTATTTACTTTTTTTTTTTAAGTAAATTGTTTTTCTTTACATATGTAAGATCTAATGATTATACACCTACTCATATGAGATTGGTGCTTTAATGAAATTTAACAGTTTGCCCATGGCTACCTTCATGTTGTAGACTTATTGAAATGGGATGTGGAGTTAATTTTTGCAGTTGAACAGTGTTACTTTATATTATGGGTGTCCATTTATCAATACGTTTAAAATTATTTGACAAAAATACTAATAATTCAACGTATGTGCATATATGCATAAATCAATAGATAATTGAGTCTAACATTAATAATGAAAAAAATATATATTTACAGGTCCATGATATTTGCCTACCACATTTGTGCTGCTTTGTCTACCAATTCAAATGCTATATAGTGTTGGTGAGTACTGTTATCAGAGGTTGTTTTAATAAAAAAATTGCTCCAAATGTCAGTCTTTAGTTCTTATGGTATTTCTGTTCTCTCTTTTTCAGTGTTGTGGAAATGTAAGGGGTGTTCAGAATTGGTGTCAAGTAGGTCCAAACTTTTGCATCATTACAAGTTAAAGCACCCACATTACGGCCATACTGTCCGTTACCCATGTACATACATTGACTGTCCATGCGCATTTAAGACCCGGAATGCCTTAATTGTGCACCAAAGTAATGTCCACTCAACAGAGGTTACTAAAAATCTGACTGAGAAGTGTTCCTTCACTGTATGTGGAGGATGGAAAACCAGTTTGAAATACAAACTGGCAAACTACCGCACTCGCCTGAGAAGACCGGGATCTCCAGAGGGGCCTACTTGAGGCACAAACCTGCAGGGAAGTCAAGTGCAGCCTATGGTGTTAAAAAGTCAAAGAGAGCAGAAGTGAACTTTTGCCCCACATATCCCTCAGGAGAAACCGAAGAGAGCCTCGAGGACACGCGGTAAGCTACACTGTCTGATGTAAAGAAAAGGAACAACAGAGAGACAGTGAAGTTCAAAATGGAGAAGACGTTTGCATACAGGAGACATGAAGTTGTCCGTGACACACCCGTTGTAGAGGAGTTCATGGCAACATGGCCTGTGCTTTTTGAAGTCATTGAGGTAAAGTTAGCCATGCTTTTATTGTTGATCTATTGGGTATGTTTTCTGGGATTTGTTGGTGAAGATATAATATTATTTTCCCTCAGCTTGCCACATAAGTGAGTCTTATTCAGAGTTCTCACCACTTGTGGTGACTGCCTAGTTATTTCTCTCCCTGTAGAGAACCCTCTAGTTTGCTGCTTGTGTGATCATCTCCAGTCTATTTTCCTTTGTACAGTTTGAGCAACAGTTGAACTGTGCCAGCATAACATCAACTTTAGGGTAGACTAGATGAACAAGCATACATGTGGACAGGCACGGAGATTAGATTTACAACAATATCTAGCCTAATAAAGAAATATGTCATAACCCTCAACCTTTTCACAGTGACCAGACCGTACAAATGAGCCCACGTACAGTTGAAGTCGGAAGTTTACATACATTTAGGTTGGAGTCAGTAAAAGTTTTTTAAAAAGTGTTCAACTACTCCACAAATTTCTTGTTAACAAACTGTAGTTTTGGCAAGTCGGTTAGGACATCTACTTTGTGCATGACACAACATTTTTCCCAAAATTGTTTACAGACAGATTACTTCCCTTATAATTCACTGTATCACAATTCCAGTGGGTCAGAAGTTTACATACACTAAGTTGACTGTGCCTTTAAACAACTTTGGAAAATTCCAGAAAATGATGTCATGGCTTTCGACGCTTCTGATAGGCTAATTGACATCATTTGAGTCAATTGGAGGTGTACCTGTGGATGTATTTCAAGGCCTACCTTCAAACTCAGTGCCTCTTTGCTTGACATCATGGGAAAATCAAAAGAAATCAGCCAAGGAAAAAAAACTGTAGACCTCCACAAGTCTGGTTCATCCTTGGGAGCAATTTCCAAATGCCTGAAGGTACCACGTTCATCTGTACAAACAATAGTACGCAAGTATAACCACTATGGGATCACGCAGCCATCACACCACCGTCTCCTAGAGATGAACATACTTTGGTGCGAAAAGTGCAGATCAATCCCAGAACAACAGCAAAGAACCTTGTGAAGATGCTGGAGGAAACCGGTACAAAAGTATCTATATCCACAGTTAAACGAGTCCTATTTCAACATAACCTGAAAGGCCGATCAGCGAGGAAGGAGCAACTGCTCCAAAACCGCCATAAAAAGCCAGACTACTGGTCACAACTGCACATGGGGTAAAAATCGTACTTTTTGGAAAAATGTCCTCTGGTCTGATGAAACAAAAATAGAACTGTTTGGCCATAATGGCCATCGTTATGTTTGGAGGAAAAAGGGGGAAGCTTGCAAGCTGAAGAACACCATCCCAACCGTGAAGCACAGGGGTGGCAGCATCATGTTGTGGGGGTGCTTTGTTGCAGGAGGGGCTGGTGCACTTCACAAAGTAGATGGCATCATGAGGAAGGAAAATTATGTGGATATATTGAAGCAGCATCTCAAGACATCAGTCAGGAAGTTAAAATTGGTCGCAAATGGGTCTTCCAAATGGACAATGACCCCAAGCATACTTCCAATGTGTGCGAGCAAGGAGGCCTACACACCTGACTCAGTTACAGCAGCTCTGTCAGGAGGAATGGGCCAAAATTCACCCAACTTATTGCGTGAAGCTTGTGGAAGGACACTCGAAATGTTTGACCCAAGTTAAACAATTTAAAGGCAATGCTACAAAATACTAATTGAGTGTATGTAAACTTCTGACCCACTGGGAATGTGATGAAAGAAATAAAAGCTGAAATAAATCATTCTCTCTACTATTAATCTGACATTTCACATTCATAAAATAAAGTGGTGATCCTAACTGAACTAAGACAGGGAATTTTTACTTGGATTAAATGTCAGGAATTGTGAAAAACTGAGTTTAAATGTATTTGGCTATGGTGTATGTAAACTTCCGAATTCAACTGTAGGTAGGCAGACAGTATCTGCCTACAGCCATGTCTATCAAGCATACTTAGGCAAATATTTTTTTATAGTCAAACCAGCTTCAGTTTTAGAGAATTACACCGTTAAATTGTTGTATTATTGTTTCTCCTCACTGGATATGCAATACGTAGGATTCCAAACAGATGTAAATTACATCTTGCATCATGCCTATAATTCTGTGAGATGTTAATGCATCCACGGTCATTATGTTACATAGCTAGCTAGTAAAATTTACAGTTGCTGATGTTACACATGTTTGCTAACAAGTTACAAACGCGAGGTGTGGTGCTTAACAAGTTAGCAGGCACCAGGCTAACTAGCTAGCCAACTCCAGTCATGTGTTAACATTTGCTGGTAAACCTAGCTTTTAGGTGGCTGGTTGTAACATTGTATCTTGCTGTTTATTAGCTAGCCATATCTACAACTAAAAAGAGAAGAGGTTTTACAAGCGAGATACAATAGATCTCCAATTGTAAAACCTATTTTATTTTTAGTTATAAATATGGCTACCAGTAGTTGTTTAGCTAGCTAACTTAGTTAGTTAGATACCTAGCTAGCTAAGTTAGCAAACAGAAAAAATATTTGATTTCCTCCCACTGTAGCACAGTAGTATGTTAGCCGGCAATACACAATATGGGTTTCAGTAGATAAACTAAAGTTAGCTAGCTAGGTGACTCACAGGAAACATAATTTACTTAGCTAGGCACCATATTTGTCATCTGCCCTCTTGGTCCTGGCGTCAGCTGAGTTTCTAACGTTAGCTAAATCCAACTCTTTGTTTTGAATCTTCACTTTATTCCAGTTGAAACATTTATGGTTGAATGTCAATACGTAGCTAATGGATACTCCATCGTCAAAGGTCAGTTCATTCAGTTTTGCCCAAAGGACTGTTGTTAGTGTCCGCCTCTTTTTCAAAAAAGCCCGTCTTGGGGGAGGGACAGGGGCCAGAGCACGAAGCACCGCCCAACACAAGTTGTAGTCTTTCAGAGATATTTAGCAATGAATCCGTCGATAGGAACATCGCTGAAAGACGTCCATATCTACACCCACAAAAACGTTTTGTGTGATCAGTTTAACATAGATTCTTCGCAAAATGCCATAGCAGGACTACATTTATTTTTAGTTGCCTTTCTCCTGGGCAATTATGTGTGAAACACATCTCACTGTCATAGAAATGCCTCAGACATGATGAAAACAAGCCCGGATTCCCCCAGAGTGAAATTCCCCTTTAAGGGGAAAGTAATCAGATTACATTACTGAGTTTGGGTAATTTTGGACAGGTAACTAGTAACAGTAACGGATTACTGAGAACCACTGATTGACTTCCTATTGGCTGTCTGACCACCTAGGACAAGAGCACAATAAAGTCTGTGATTGGCTAACAAAGTTTAGATCGGTATACATCGAGGTAAGATGTAATACCATCCCATGATGTCTCGAGGGTAATTCAGATGAACTGTACATTTGCAGTCGCCTTACTGTACGTAGGCTGTGATACCTGGAACTCGACCAGCCGTATACCATTCTATTCAGCGGATTCTCCGTATTCAGTGGGAAAGACATGTACATTTCTAGCATTTACAGTTCCAGAATAAATTCATATGAATATAAACATTTTACATCACACACATGCATGCATGCACACAACACACCCACACAGATTCTAAAGTGTCCCTCTCTCCACACCCTACTGTGATTACAACCCTGTTCAACCCCATCCTCCTCTATGGTCTTTGTCCTCTCTCCTCCCTGCTCTTTGTCCTCTCTCCTCCCTTCACTTGCTCTCTCTCTCAACACACCATCTCCCTCTCTCTCACGCTCTTCACAACTTTGCGCTACATTCACTTTTCGGGCCTCACCTTGACCTCCACTTCCACAAATCCCACCCGTGGCATTCTATTGGCCCATTAATCATGGAGCAAGAAAGGGCTCTGTAGACAGGGCTACAGGGGCTAGCAAACATCCCCAGGAATTTAGTGTTGGAGTCAGATTCCTAATGCTTTGCAGCAGTGTACAGTACGTTTCTAAGGGGGAAGAAGACGCCCCGAAGTATGATGGAGCACAATGTGATGAAAACCTGATAGTTCTTCCACTGAGAGGGAGTCATTTACAAAATGGCCACCTCATGCTCAACAGAAATGCAAGCAATGGAAGTTTCAGTTGATTTTGATTGGGTTTCAATGATGCTGACCAGCTTCAGGCATTTTGATATCCTACCATGTTGAAACAATCTATTTTGATATCCTACCATGTTGTTAAGATTCTATTGTGGAGGTAGAAGGGACATTTTGTTTGCACAGAAAAATGTATTTCATTTGGGGTCAACAAGAGGTTGAGTTTTAAAATAACTGTCCACTGACATCGTAGGCGGAGAAAAGGAGAACCCGGTCTTGGACTTAGGAGCCGACTGACTATGACAGATACTGCAGACAAAAGATAAATGATAACAGACACACACCCCAAATATTTGCTAGTGGTTAATGATTACAAACATACACACTGGGTGATTGTATGATATAAACGATTAGTCAGAACTTGTTCTGCATGCTAGTAGTTAGTGAATACCAATCTCCTCTCACACAGCCTAATAGTTGTGTCTCGAGAGAAAATAAAGCTGGACTTGAGCAGTAGCGTGTACAGTGCAGAGGTGAAAGCCTGACAGACTGTACAACAAAAGTCCAGGCCCCTGTGTAGAGGCAGTACAACGCTGTGTTATGGTTCTACATCTATGTATGTACAGTGGCCATCAAACCTGGTCCCGGAGAGTTACAGGGTGGTGACCATCAAACCTGGTCCTGGAGAGTTACAGGGTGTGACCATCAAACCTTGTCCTGGAGAGTTACAGGGTGTCACCATCAAACCTGGTCCTGGAGAGTTACAGGGTGGTGACCATCAAACCTGGTCCTGGAGAGTTACAGGGTGGTTACCATCAAACCTGGTCCTGGAGAGTTACAGGGTGGTGACCATCAAACCTGGTCCTGGAGAGTTACAGGGTGTGACCATCAAACCTGGTCCTGGAGAGTTACAGGGTGTGACCATCAAACCTGGTCCTCGAGAGTTACAGGGTGGTGACCATCAAACCTGGTCCTGGAGAGTTACAGGGTGGTGACCATCAAACCTAGTCCCGGAGAGTTACAGGGTGGTGACCATCAACCCTGGTCCTGGAGAGTTACAGGGTGTGACCATCAAACCTGCTCCCGGAGAGTTACAGGGTGGTGACCATCAAACCTGCTCCCGGAGAGCTACAGGGTGGTGACCATCAAACCTGCTCCCAGAGAGTTACAGGGTGGTGACCATCAAACCTGGTCCTGGAGAGTTACAGGGTGTGACCATCAAACCTGGTCCTGGAGAGTTACAGGGTGTGACCATCAAACCTGGTCCTGGAGAGTTACAGGGTGGTTACCATCAAACCTGATCCCGGAGAGTTACAGGGTGGTGACCATCAAACCTGGTCCTGGAGAGTTATAGGGTGGTGACCATCAAACCTGGTCCTGGGGAGTTACAGGGTGTGACCATCAAACCTGCTCCCGGAGAGTTACAGGGTGGTGACCATCAAACCTGCTCCCGGAGAGTTACAGGGTGGTGACCATCAAACCTGGTCCTGGAGAGTTACAGGGTGATGACCATCAAACCTGGTCCAGGAGAGTTACAGGGTGGTGACCATCAAACCTGGTCCAGGAGAGTTACAGGGTGATGACCATCAAACCTGGTCCAGGAAAGTTACAGGGTGGTGACCATCAAACCTGGTCCTGGAGAGTTACAGGGTGGTGACCATCAAACCTGGTCCCGGAGAGTTACAGGATGTTGACCATCAAACCTGCTCCCGGAGATTTACAGGATGGTGACCATCAAACCTGGTCCTGGAGAGTTACAGGGTGGTGACCATAAAACCTGGTCCTGGAGAGTTACAGGGTGTGGTCATTCTCCCTGGTCCTGGAGAGTTACAGGGTGGTGACCATAAAACCTGGTCCTGGAGAGTTACAGGGTGTGGTCATTCTCCCTGGTCCTGGAGAGTTACAGGGTGTGACCATCAAACCTGTTCCCGGAGAGTTACAGGGTGTGGTCATTCTCCCTGGTCCTGGAGAGTTACAGGGTGTGGTCATTCTAACTAGGCCTTACCATCCCATGTTAGTGGGCATGATTGAAATCGAAAAACAGACCTGAATTATCCAAGGATCTACTGTAGGAACGTAGCAGCTTAAATAAATCTCTTAAATCTCAGTTTTGGAAGATAATGACTTGACAAATTATACCATATACACTTTATAGTAAAAAAAATGTACGCTAGAATCATAACTTCTGTTCCTACCTATCGTTATTATTGGTATGAAGTATGACCAGATACACGGACTACGTTGAATCTCATGTTGTAATATAAAATAATAATAAATAATATATTATAAATGGTTCATTTCTACGAACTGCTCCTGGTTAAAGGTAATTATCTTTTTGTAGAAAGTGCCTACATTGTTACGTGTATTATCTAATTTGAAAGGAATTAATGCATTCATGGAATTTATTTTCTAAAATAATTTTACAAATGTTATATAGTACAACTGAGGTGACAGCGTTGTAAATGCTTACCGGTGCTAACCTGTGTTTGTGCTGTATGTGGTATTTTGAGCTCTTTTCAAGGGAAGTGTTCCAATTTCTTATAGGATCCATGTGAAGATCAAAAAGTGCTACCCAAGGGAAGTGGGGGCACCATTGGAGGTAATTTAGTTTATTTTGAATAGCCTTCCGCTTGGGCTTGTTAATGTCTTAAAGTACAATATGAACAAAACAATATATAAAGACTGTGTTGAAAAAAAACACGGCCAACGGAACAAATAAAAGTACAATTGAAGCTGCGTGCAGTGTAGCCGGGGTTCAGGTATTGTTATCCATTGTTGGTAAATGTTGAATTGAGTTGAGCAGTTGTTATAAGATGGCAAAAGTGTTCGTATTACCTGAAGAGGTGCGTTCGGAGTATTGATAGCGTTTCACAGTGAAACATTTCACATACATAAATGCACATAGTCAAGCACAAATACACAATTATTTGACAGTATTTGACAAGCTGAACCTCGGCAAGACGGAGCTGCTCTTCCTCCCGGGGAAGGACTGCCCGTTCCATGATCTCGCCATCACGGTTGACAACTCCATTGTGTCCTCCTCCCAGAGTGCTAAGAACCTTGGCGTGATCCTGGACAACACCCTGTCGTTCTCAACTAACATCAAGGCGGTGACCCGTTCCTGTAGGTTCATGCTCTACAACATTCGCAGAGTACGACCCTGCCTCACGCAGGAAGCGGCGCAGGTCCTAATCCAGGCACTTGTCATCTCCCGTCTGGATTACTGCAACTCGCTGTTGGCTGGGCTCCCTGCCTGTGCCATTAAACCCCTACAACTCATCCAGAACGCCGCAGCCCGTCTGGTGTTCAACTTTCCTAAGTTCTCTCACGTCACCCCGCTCCTCCGCTCTCTCCACTGGCTTCCAGTTGAAGCTCGCATCCGCTACAAGACCATGGTGCTTGCCTACGGAGCTGTGAGGGGAACGGCACCTCCGTACCTTCAGGCTCTGATCAGGCCCTACACCCAAACAAGGGCACTGCGTTCATCCACCTCTGGCCTGCTCGCCTCCCTACCTCTGAGGAAGTACAGTTCCCGCTCAGCCCAGTCAAAACTGTTCGCTGCTCTGGCACCCCAATGGTGGAACAAACTCCCTCACGACGCCAGGTCAGCGGAGTCAATCACCACCTTCCGGAGACACCTGAAACCCCACCTCTTTAAGGAATACCTAGGATAGGATAAAGTAATCCTTCTAACCCCCCCCCCCTTAAAATAGTTAGATGCACTATTGTAAAGTGGTTGTTCCACTGGATATCATAAGGTGAATGCACCAATTTGTAAGTCGCTCTGGATAAGAGCGTCTGCTAAATGACTTAAATGTAATGTAAATGTATTCCAATCTTGTTTAGGATTATTTGGTTGAAATATGGCACAAGTCCGTTTGCATCAGTTTGTCCGAGGGACTTTTATTTTGAAGGTAATCCGTGAAATCAACTATTGTGGCTACCTTTACATAGGTCAGTTCTTAGTATTACAACATGCTGACAGCAGTCTCTTTTAACCCACTGTAAATGTTATGCTTCATCTGAACCTTTATGAAACTGTACACTCGTTTCTAAACCTAACTTTAATTCGATTAGTGCCTTATGGCTAGATGAAGTTTAGTGGTCTGTGGCAAATACACTTAAAAACAGACTAGGCCTAAGCAACGTGAAGTAACATTACGCAGCTAACGTTACTACACATGTCTAAGCGTAGCTAGCTAGAGGCCTAAGCATCGTGAAGTAACATTACGCAGCTAACGTTATTACACATGTCTAAGCGTAGCTAGCTAGCCAGCTAAGATTAAGTTAGCTAGCTACCACCTAACCAATTGAGCTCAACTTGTGGCACTGTCAAAGTCTCAAACACTAGGCGCAAACAAATAACTTAGATAAAACCACTTGCAAAAACGCCAAACAATTTAGCTAACTTGTTATAGACTCAGTGATGTGACGTTGGTGCAGTATGTAAACTGCCAAATGGGTAAATTTCCGCAACTCACAGTTTAAAGCAGGCCTGGACAACTCCAGTTCTCGGGGGCCTGATTAGTGTGACAGTTTTTCCCCAGCCCCAGCTAATACACCTGACTCCAACAATCAGCTAATCATGATCTTCAGTAAAAAATGCAATTAGTTTAAATCTGGTGTGTTTGCTAGGGATGGGGGAAAAGTCAAACAGCAATCAGGCCCCCGAGGACTGGGACTGCCCAGGCCTGGTTTAGAAGGATCAGGCTCAACTTCTCCACTGTAGTGGTCCTGTATCTATCACATTGTAACTGTGTGAAGGGGCTTGTGCACATGTGCAGATACTGTGTGTGACTGTGTGAGCGCTAAGTCTTGCATCGCTCTTATCGCAATATCTGTTGTGCTGCTCGTGCAACGTCACATTGCTGAGTATAGTTGTACAACACCCTTACTTAGCTAGCTATACTGAACAAAAATATAACCTGAACATGTAAAGTGTTGGTTTCATGATTGTGATTGTGTGGGGAAGCTGTTGGTGCATTGTTGGTTCCATAGCACCACCATCATGACAAATTGCACCCATTCCCGTAGGATGAAATACTTTCTAATTTATACCCTGTTTGCCAAATCGAACAGATCATACAAAATGCCTGTTTTGGACATTTTCCAATGATTTCAATTACTTTAAAAGTCTTCTTCTCCAGAATCGCGGGACTGATCAACACCCCATTTGGTATATAGCATCTATCCGCAGTTGTCTTTAAACACAGGAATTTACAAGACTCTATCTCAAACATGGCCGCTACAAGCCAATGAGCTTGGGTGAAATGCTTTTCCTGTAAATAACACCACCATGTACCGAACTAAATCATACTTTACAACTTAGCTAGACTCTTATCCCTGAGCATCTGCATCAACTTTCATCAATCTGAGTCAAACAGATCAAGAGAAAAACATCTGCCTGTTATAGCTCCACCATGTGGTCAATCTAAATTTGCTTAGATATTTTGAGTCTTGACCGTGTTTGGAAAACAATATCAAGATCCTTGTCTGATTTGTAGGCATTTGTGTAAGGCCACACCCACATGAATATTCATTGGTCAATAGCTGCTAATATGAAAGTAAATATAGGACTAGAGAAAGGCTTGACAGTTTGGAGATTTAACAATTCATGACAATGAATTTAAGAGTAGAATCAGGGCAACACTGAAACAATATCTGCAAATAAATGATGATGGAGAGGTCTCCCCCATAATGGTATGGGAATGGGACAAAGCAGTGTTTTGAGGAGAGATAATATCATACGTTTCTTTTTTTTGTTAAAGAGAAAGCAACATTTGATCTTCAAAATACCTTGAACAGGTTACAATGTCAAAATAAAAACCAATATTAAACAAAAGAAAAAAAAGAACTCGGAAAATATAGAAAAGCGTTGATATTTACCAAACAGCAATATTACGATAGTGGGCCAAAGGCCCAGAAATGACTTGCAATTTAGACTGAGAAAACAACGCAAAAGTGAGTCAAGATCACTTTCGCAGTCAAAAAGCAAGCTGAGATCTACTGCTTAAAGGCTTGTCAAACTTAAAACAATCAAACAACGTAAACAACAGAGGGACTAGCATTACCAAAAACATAATGAATTATTATATAGCCACCCAACTAAAATACATTTTTGTATCAACAAGTAAATGGAGAAAGATGAAACACCAATAGGTACAACTATATTTATGAAAACAATCAATACACACACTAGGAAAATAGAAAATACTTGTATAAATAACACCATAAAGGTCTGGACAAAGATAACCAAAAAGCATCCAAACAAACCTGATCTACCAGCAAGAAATTGTAATGAATGGTGACTTTAAACCAAGTATGATTGGTGATACATTTCAATTATGGGATGAAAGAGGACTGACTAGGTATCACCAGGGGATAAATACATTTGAGAATCTATCAAAAAACTACACTCTCCAGAACTGGCAGTTTTAGATTTATTTACAAGTAAGAAGTTACACTACATGACCAAAAGTATGTGGACACCTGCTCGTTGACAATCTCGTTCCAAAATCATGGGAGTTAATATGGAATTGGTCCCCACTTTGCTGCTGTAACAGCCTCCACTCTTCGGTGAAGGCTTTCCACTAGATGCTGGAACATTGATGCGGGGACTTGTTTCCATTCAGCCTCGAGCATTAGTGAGGTCGGGCACTCATGTTAGGCGATTAGGCCTGGCTTGCAGTCAGCGTTCCGATTCATCCCAAAGGTGTCCGATGGGGTTGAGGTCAAGGCACTGTGCAGGCCAGTCAAGTTCTTCCACACCAATATCAACAAACCATTTCTTTATGGACCTCGCTTTGTGCATGGGGGCATTGTCATGCTGAAACAGGAAAGGGCATGAACAAATGGAGATTCTTAATAAACCCAAGCAAGAGTAGCTGCTGCCCTAGCAGGAACTAATGGGGATTGGCTGCTCTTTCCCGCTCGGTAAAGCCATACCTTTCACCGCTCACTAGGGGCGCAGTCCAAGCGGATTGAGCATGTTTATCAAGAAAAGAACGCATTGCTGATATGTTTCAGACACATTACAAGGTATCCCAGTTACTGGGACACACTCTCCACCCCATCTGCAGCATGGTTGCACACTGGGGTGCGCATAAAAGAGGCTGGGGTATTCCAGCCTCTAGAGCACCCACTTCTCGAGTCTATCCAGACTGACACCCAGACTGTTAGTGACAACCCTGTGAGGGTTTTTGGAGATTCCATCCCCAAGTGGTGAAAACGCACCATTAGGGGTGGAAGCGTTAGCGCACCCCTGGCAAGGGTGACACTTTTTCCTCCTCTATGCCTTATACTCTCCACTTTGGTAACCAAGGGAACAAGGCGTATCCCTCATCTTAGAGCCCCTCCATGACCAGGGAAGCTGGCAGCTATCGTTACACAGGAATCTTTTGACCCAAGCAAAAGAGGACATTTTGGGCCTGGCAGTGAGAGGATGGATCTGAATGTGACAGGCTTGCAACTCTAGGTCATTGAGTATCCAGAGTGCCAGAGCCCCTTCTACATGCACAGTGTAAAGGAAACAAGTGGTGTGTTTTTGAGAAATGGTGCGATCTAAGGCAGATCATTCCTTACCAATGCTTTGTATGTGAGGTTCTATGCTTTTTGTAGGACCTTCTTTGGACTGAGGGAAGGTTCTCCGCTGTAAAGGTCTATTTACTCACTATCTCGGCCTGTCATATAGGCCTCGACAATAACACGGTGGGAAAGCTCCTCTATTATGTCACTTATGCCGATTCTCCAAGCCTTCAGCGCCATCTTGGGACCCGTCTACTGTTCACCCCGCTATCATCCAGGAGGCGAGGTCAGTACAGGTGTATCAAAGCTGGGACCGAGAGACTGAAAAATAGCTTCTATCTCAAGGCCATCAGACTGTTAAACAGCCATCACTAGCACATTAGAGGCTGCTGCCTATGGGCATAGACTAGAAATCACTGGCCACTTTAAGGAATGGAACACTAGTCACTTTAATGTTTACATATCTTGCGTTACTCATCTCATATGTATATACTATATTCTATACTATTCTACGGTATCTCATTCACTTAATGTTTACATATCTGGCATTACTCATCTCATGTGTATATACTGTATTCTATGGTATCTTAGTCACTTAATAATGCTTACATGTCTTGCATTACTCATCTCATATGTATATACTGTATTCTATACTATTCTACTGTATCTTAGTCCGTTCAGCTCTGACATCGCTCATCCATATGTATATAGTCTTAATTCATTCCTACTTAGATTTGTGTGTGTTGGGTATATGTTGTGTAATTTGTTAGATATTACTGCACTGTCTGAGCTAGAGAAACAAACATTTCGCTACACCCGCAATAACATCTGCTAATCACGTGTCTGTGACCAATAAAATTTGATTTGATTTGTGCTTGAGGCTATTTCGCAGCAGCCTTTTTGAGCCGCTGGAAAGCGGGGAGATGAAATATCTCTCCTTTTAAAACCGCTTTACTGATTGCCCTTAGGAGTGAGCTGTAGGCACTATCAGTCCACCATTGGTGCCTGCTGTTTGCACCTTGCTTATGGTCTCTGAGAATTATAATTGTCTCGCCGCCCTTCACTTCTACGGAAGAAGAGAGAGTCTCCAATGTTTACGTCCAGTATGCGCTTTGCAAATTTACTTGGATAGAACAAGAGTATAAAGTAAGAATTACCTCTCTTAATATCTTGGCCCCTCTCTCGCAAACTGCTATCCCATTGGATAGTGGAGGCTACTCATATTGGCTTATAATAGCAAGGGTTTACAGCCCCCGGAGGGCCTGAGGGCTCGTTCCACTGTTTTAACACCAAAGGCATCTCTTTACAGGAGATTTGGGATATTTATTTATTTTTTATTTTACCTTTATTTAACTAGGCAAGTCAGTTAAGAACAAATTCTTATTTTCAATGACGGCCTAGGAACAGTGGGTTAACTGCCTTGTTCAGGGGCAGAACGACAGATTTGTACCTTGTCAGCTCGGGGATTTGAACTTGCAACCTTTCGGTTACTAGTCCAACGCTCTAACCACTAGGCTACCCTGCCGCCCCATATGGCATGTTGGGCCATTCCTCATGCATTGATGAGGTGTTTACCGACTGGATATCACTTCACCTTCGTTGGCACCTTCTGTCCTCAGTGTTGGAATCTCTGAAGGGTGATACTGTTGGGACTAGCCTGGCTTCAGAGAGCATGTCTGAAGGGTGATACTGTTGGTTCTACCCTGGCTTCAGAGAGCATGTCTGAAGGGTGATACTGTTGGTTCTACCCTGGCTTCAGAGAGCATGTCTGAAGGGTGATACTGTTGGGACTAGCCTGGCTTCAGAGAGCATGTCTGAAGGGTGATACTGTTGGGACTACCCTGGCTTCAGAGAGCATGTCTGAAGGGTGATACTGTTGGTTCTACCCTGGCTTCAGAGAGCATGTCTGAAGGGTGATACTGTTGGTTCTACCCTGGCTTCAGAGAGCATGTCTGAAGGGTGATACTGTTGGGACTACCCTGGCTACAGAGAGCACGTCTGCGAGACTGGAGTTGACCATATTTTTATTTCAACTTTATTTAACCGGGTAGGCCAGTTGAGAACAAGTTCTCATTTACAACTGTGACCTGGCCAAGATAATAGTATAGTGTATCGAAAACAAATATTTGAAAGAGAACTTAAGGTTCCTTTCGTAACCCCGGTTCTCTGATATGACTGATATGTATCATTGCGTTTCCCTGCTCGCAAGGGTGCCAGGAAGAGAAGCACATAACCAGAACGTGTGCAAGTGGTGCATTATAAAGAAGAAGGGGCTCACCTCATTCGCCACTCAACCTGTCTGTCTCCGACAGATGTTGTGTGATTGGTTCTTCCTAGAAGTGATTCACCTGGAGCTAATCCCATAGTGATACATCTCACTCAGAGAACCGGCGTTACAAAAGTAACCTTAAGTTTCCATTGGACAAATTTGGGGAGGGATGCCAATCAGCATACAGAACACAAACTACCTGCTTTATAATATGTGTTTTAGCACATGTAAGCAGCATAGAGTTTTATATTTCCTATTCGGTTGAATGGTCAGGCTGTATCTCTGAGGTTCTACTTTACTCAAATACCCACCTTAATTACCCAGGTAACAATTTAAATTGGAATTTGACAACTAAACTATATTTCAGCTGAAGCCATTGAAAATCCTCACTTGGACTGGTACATCTCGTCCTCTGCTCCACATATTAAAGGTCCTGTAATTAAAGAGGATACACTATATGCTCACATCAGTGGATTGGAAGGTGCTGTGTCATTTTATTGCGTTGAATTGACGTTTACTTTTTTGTGAACAAATGTTTTTATTTGACATTGCACTAATCTTTACTCTCCCGCCCCACATCCCACGGCGGCCCCACGCCATCCCCGACCTCAGTTCGAATACACTACACTTAAGTTTTGCGAATATTTCAAATATACAATCGTCTAACTGTATAATTGTAATTTGGTCTAATAAGATGGCAATTTAGTACTCATGTTCTTGTGCAATTCTAGTCTCTTATTGACTGTTTAGCACAACAAAAGTACTTTAGCTCTCTAATGGATGTTCGTCTCTTGGTGACAACGCAAATATTTTTCACTTCTTCCTCCTCACATACGTACCTCCATTAGTAGGAGGTTTTGGTCTGATAGAAGTTGTCAAAGAGTAACAAAGTCTAACCAGTTCAGTTACAGAAGAAGCTAAAGAGAAGCCATAAAATACCTGACATTTGATCACAGATTAAAAAACAAGCATTAGATTAGGCTTTTCCAGGTCAGACACAATAATGACTATACAGTCAAGTATATACAGTAAATGGTGTGTCAATACCGGACAGTTGCAGAATAACGAGCATCACTGTTCTCCTTCGGTTGCTCAGATTGAGTGATTGGGATGGATTGTCCATTCCTATATGCCCAGCCATACATCACGCGACCACACTTCCCCTGGTGGTACGAGGGGGGCAGAGTGGCACAGCTGAAAGGTGATGCCCATGCTAGTGAGGGGGTGCCAACCACCCGCAGTACCCCAACTGTTGCTTGCGGGGAGTGTGTGTGTGTGGGTGGGTGTGTATGTTGTGTGGGTGGGTGTGTATGTTGTGTGGGTGGGTGTGTATGTTGTGTGGGTGGGTGTGTATGTTGTGTGTGTAAGCATGTAACCCCTCAGACATGTGGTGCTCCCACATTCCTTCCACCCCACTCATAAATCACACAACCCCCCCATCGCAGTCCCACATTCCTTCCACCCCACTCATAAATCACACAACCCCCCCATCGCAGTCCCACATTCCTTCCACCCCACTCATAGATCACACAACCCCCCCATCGCAGTCCCACATTCCTTCCACCCCACTCATAAATCACACAACCCCCCCCATCGCAGTCCCATATTCCTTCCACCCCACTCATAAATCACACAACCCCCCCATCGCAGTCCCACATTCCTTCCACCCCACTCATAAATCACACAACCCCCCCATCGCAGTCCCACATTCCTTCCACCCCACACAACCCCCCCATCGCAGTCCCACATTCCTTCCACCCCACTCATAAATCACACAACCCCCCCCATCGCAGTCCCATATTCCTTCCACCCCACTCATAAATCACACAACCCCCCCATCGCAGTCCCACATTCCTTCCACCCCACACAACCCCCCCCATTGCAGTCCCATATTCCTTCCACCCCACTCATAAATCACACAACCCCTCCATCGCAGTCCCACATTCCTTCCACCCCACTCATAAATCACACAACCCCCCCATCGCAGTCCCACATTCCTTCCAGTCAGCTGGGGTCCTTAGAGGGGGACGGTAGACACACACACACACACATACACACACACACACAGATGGATGGAGGGTTAGTCTGTCATTGCAGTATTCCCTTCATCTTTTTACTTGGGCATATGTTATCTGGTGGGATGTAAAGCATTCTTTTTGTGCGACTTAATTAGGAGATTTGCCATATCAGTAAGATTTCTGGTTTCCCACCTGTGTGGTACAGTGTGGTAATCGTACATACATTAGAAGCCTCCTCCCTAAGTTTGTTTTGTTCACTGCTTTAGCACACTCTGCCAACCCAGATGTTTTAGCCGTGTCTGAATCCTGGCTTAGGAAGACCACCAAAAATTCTGACATTTTCATCCCTAACTACAAGATTTTCAGACAAGATAGAATGGCCAAAGGGGGCGGTGTTGCAATCTACTGCAAAGATTGCCTGCAGAGTTCTGTTTTACTATCCAGGTCTGTTCCCAAACAATTTGAACTTCTACTTTTAAAAATCCACCTCTCTAAAAACAAGTCTCTCACCGTTGCCGCCTGCTATAGACCACCCTCTGCCCCCAGCTGTGCTCTGGACACCATATGTGAACTGATTGCCCCCCATCTATCTTCAGAGCTCGTGCTGCTAGGCGACCTAAATTGGAACATGCTTAACACCCCAGCCATCCTACAATCTAAGCTTGATGCCCTCAATCTCACACAAATTATCAATGAACCTACCAGGTACCACCCCAATTCCGTAAACACGGGTACCCTCATAGATATCATCCTAACCAACTTGCCCTCCAAATACACCTCTGCTGTTTTCAACCAAGATCTCAGCGATCACTGCCTCATTGCCTGCATCCGTAATGGGTCAGCGGTCAAACGACCTCCACTCATCACTGTCAAACGCTCCCTGAAACACTTCAGCGAGCAGGCCTTTCTAATCGACCTGGCCGAGGTATCCTGGAAGGATATTGATCTCATCCCGTCAGTAGAGGATGCCTGGATATTTTTTTTAAATGCCTTCCTCACCATCTTGAATAAGCATGCCCCATTCAAGAAATTTAGAACCAGGAACAGATATAGCCCTTGGTTCTCTCCTGACCTGACTGCCCTTACCCAACAGAAAAACATCCTATGGCGTTCTGCATTAGCATCGAACAGCCCCCGTGATATGCAACTTTTCAGGGAAGCTAGAAACCAATATACACAGGCAGTTAGAAAAGCCAAGGCTAGCTTTTTCAAGCAGAAATTTGCTTCCTGCAACACAAACTCAAAAAAGTTCTGGGACACTAAAGTCCATGGAGAATAAGAACACCTCCACCCAGCTTCCAACTGCACTGAAGATAGGAAACACTGTCACCACCGACAAATCCACTATAATTGAGAATTTCAATAAGCATTTTTCTACGGCTGGCCATGCTTTCCACCTGGCTACCCCTACCCCGGTCAACAGCACTGCCCTCCCCTCTGCTACTCGCCCATGCCTTCCCCATTTCTCTTTCTCCCAAATACAGTCAGCTGATGTTCTGAAAGAGCTGCAAAATCTGGACCCTTACAAATCAGCCGGGCTAGATAATCTGGACCCTTTCTTTCTAAAACTATCTGCTGAAATTGTTGCCACCCCTATTACCAGCCTTTTCAACCTCTCTTTCGTGTCGTCTGAGATTCCCAAAGATTGGAAAGCAGCTGCGGTTATCCCCCTCTTCAAAGGGGGGGACACTCTTGACCCAAACAGCTACAGACCTACAGTGGGGCAAAAAAGTATTTAGTCAGCCACCAATTGTGCAAGTTCTCCCACTTAAAAAGATGAGAGAGGCCTGTAATTTTCATCATAGGTACACTTCAACTATGACAGACAAAATGAGAAAAAAAATACAGAAAATCACATTGTAGGATTTTTAATGAATTTATTTGCAAATTATGGTGTAAAATAAGTATTTGGTCACCTACAAACAAGCAAGATTTCTGTCTCTCACAGACCTGTAACTTCTTCTTTAAGAGGCTCCTCTGTCCTCCCCTCGTTACCTGTATTAATGGCACCTGTTTGAACTTGTTATCAGTATAAAAGACACCTGTCCACAACCTCAAACAGTCACACTCCAAACTCCACTATGGCCAAGACCAAAGAGCTGTCAAAGGACACCAGAAACAAAATTGTAGACCTGCACCAGGCTGGGAAGACTGAATCTGCAATAGGTAAGCAGCTTGGTTTGAAGAAATCAACTGTGGGAGCAATTATTAGGAAATGGAAGACATACAAGACCACTGATAATCTCCCTCGATCTGGGGCTCCACGCAAGATCTCACCCCGTGGGGTCAAAATGATCACAAGAACGGTGAGCAAAGATCCCAGAACCACACGGGGGGACCTAGTGAATGACCTGCAGAGAGCTGGGACCAAAGTAACAAAGCCTACCATCAGTAACACACTACGCCGCCAGGGACTCAAATCCTGCAGTGCCAGACGTGTCCCCCTGCTTAAGCCAGTACATGTCCAGGCCCGTCTGAAGTTTGCTAGAAAGCATTTGGATGATCCAGAAGAAGATTGGGAGAATGTCATATGGTCAGATGAAACCAAAATAGAACTTTTTGGTAAAAACTCAACTCGTCGTGTTTGGAGGACAAAGAATGCTGAGTTGCATCCAAAGAACACCATACCTACTGTGAAGCATGGGGGTGGAAACATCATGCTTTGGGGCTGTTTTTCTGCAAAGGGACCAGGATGACTGATCCGTGTAAAGGAAAGAATGAATGGGGCCATGTATCGTGAGATTTTGAGTGAAAACCTCCTTCCATCAGCAAGGGCATTGAAGATGAAACGTGGCTGGGTCTTTCAGCATGACAATGATCCCAAACACACCGCCTGGGCAACGAAGGAGTGGCTTCGTAAGAAGCATTTCAAGGTCCTGGAGTGGCCTAGCCAGTCTCCAGATCTCAACCCCATAGAAAATCTTTGGAGGGAGTTGAAAGTCCATGTTGCCCAGCAACAGCCCCAAAACATCACTGCTCTAGAGGAGATCTGCATGGAGGAATGGGCCAAAATACCAGCAACAGTGTGTGAAAACCTTGTGAAGACTTACAGAAAACGTTTGACCTCTGTCATTGCCAACAAAGGGTATATAACAAAGTATTGAGATAAACTTTTGTTATTGACCAAATACTTATTTTCCACCATAATTTGCAAATAAATTCATAAAAAATCATACAATGTGATTTTCTGGAATTTTTTTTCTCATTTTGTCTGTCATAGTTGAAGTGTACCTATGATGAAAATTACAGGCCTCTCTCATCTTTTTAAGTGGGAGAACTTGCACAATTGGTGGCTGACTAAATACTTTTTTGCCCCACTGTATATCTATCCTACCCTGCCTTTCTAAGGTCTTCGAAAGCCAAGTCAACAAACAGATTACCGACCATTTCGAATCACACCATACCTTCTCCGCTATGCAATCTGGTTTCAGAGCTGGTCATGGGTGCACCTCAGCCACGCTCAAGGTCATAAACGATATCTTAACCGCCATCGATAGGAAACAATACTGTGCAGCCATATTCATTGACCTGGCCAAGGCTTTTGACTCTGTCAATCACCACATCCTCATCGGCAGACTCGACAGCCTTGGTTTCTCTAATGATTGCCTCGCCTGGTTCACCAACTACTTCTCTGATCGAGTTCAGTGTGTCAAATCGGAGGGTCTGTTGTCCGGACCTCTGGCAGTCTCTATGGGGGTGCCACAGGGTTCAATTCTTGGACCGACTCTCTTCTCTGTATACATCAATGATGTCGCTCTTGCTGCTGGTGAGTCTCTGATCCACCTCTACGCAGACGACACTATTCTGTATACTTCTGGCCCTTCTTTTGACACTGTGTTAACAACCCTCCAGGCGAGCTTCAATGCCATACAACTCTCCTTCCGTGGCCTCCAATTGCTCTTAAATACAAGTAAAACTAAATGCATGCTCTTCAACCGATCGCTGCCTGCACCTGCCCGCCTGTCCAACATCACTACTCTGGACGGCTCTGACTTAGAATATGTGGACAACTACAAATACCTAGGTGTCTGGTTAGACTGTAAACTCTCCTTCCAGACTCACATCAAACATCTCCAATCCAAAGTTAAATCTAGAATTTGCTTCCTATTCCGCAACAAAGCATCCTTCACTCATGCTGCCAAACATACCCTTGTAAAACTGACCATCCTACCAATCCTCGACTTCGGTGATGTCATTTACAAAATAGCCTCCAAAACCCTACTCAATAAATTGGATGCAGTCTATCACAGTGCCATCCGTTTTGTCACCAAAGCCCCATATACTACCCACCACTGCGACCTGTACACTCTCGTTGGCTGGCCCTCGCTTCATACTCGTCGCCAAACCCACTGGCTCCAGGTCATCTACAAAACCCTGCTAGGTAAAGTCCCCCCTTATCTCAGCTCGCTGGTCACCATAGCAGCACCTACCTGTAGCACGCGCTCCAGCAGGTATATCTCTCTGGTCACCCCCAAAACCAATTCTTCCTTTGGCCGCCTCTCCTTCCAGTTCTCTGCTGCCAATGACTGGAACGAACTACAAAAATCTCTGAAACTGGAAACACTTATCTCCCTCACTAGCTTTAAGCACCAGCTGTCAGAGCAGCTCATAGATTACTGCACCTGTACATAGCCCATCTATAATTTAGCCCAAACAACTACCTCTTTACCTACTGTATTTATTTATTTTGCTCCTTTGCACCCCTTTATTTATATCTCTACTTTGCACCTTCTTCCACTGCAAACCAACCATTCCAGTGTTTTTTACTTGCTATATTGTATTTACTTCGCCACCATGGCCTTTTTTTATATTTTTATATTTATATATATATTTTATTTGCCTTCACCTCCCTTATCTCACCTCACTTGCTCACATTGTATATAGACTTATTTTTCACTGTATTATTGACTGTATGTTTGTTTTACTCACTTGGACTGTGTAACTATGTGTTGTATGTGTCGAACTGCTTTGCTTTATCTTGGCCAGGTCGCAATTGTAAATGAGAACGTGTTCTCAATTTGCCTACCTGGTTAAATAAAGGTGAAAAAAAAAATACAGTAGTACGCCCTGTAGGGTTTTCATTACTATTACTATACATTATCCTCAATGGATTGCTCTAACAAAATGTTAGGTTTGCTCATTTGAAGTCATTGACAGACCCAACGTTGTGTCAAAAACCAAGGACATCTGTGAATATTGCATTATGGATACATGCCGTTTTCTGCTCCCCTCAGCCCTTGAGTAACCTTCCTAACAACCCATAAAGCTATCCACAGTGGTGCGATATTATCCTTTATAAAAACATATTCATGGCTGTGGAAAATCAATCCCACGGAGCGTTGTGGTCTGGGAAAGCCTGTCCGTGACACGTACCGTATACCCGTCTAGTGACACTTACCATAGAGGGGTTACATAACATGCCAGGGAAGCTATGTGAAATTCCACATCGCTCAGCTACCTGGCCTGGCCTCACATGCCACTGACAAAGAGCAAGCGAAGCCTGATTAGCAAGGTGCTAGAGACGGGCCGGAATCTCCACGGCTAATACACAGTGAAAGACACCACCACAGAGGACGAGTCAATGACAGTGTAAAGTGTAGTTTGTTCAACCTAGCTAGATAGTTGTTTGCAGTGTGTGTGCGTGTGCTGTGTGCATGCATGCCTGCGTCTGTCTGCCTTCCTGTCTGCCTGTCTGAGAGTATGTGTACAGTATGTGAGACACACACTGAGCAAGGGAAGGCAAGTGACCAATTTCCATAGCTAATTCCAAATGGCACCCTACTCCCTACATAGTGCACTCCTTTTGACCAGGGCCAAATGACACCCTTCTCCCTACATAGTGCAATCCTTTTGACCAGGGCCAAATGGCACCCTACTTTCTACATAGGGCTCTGGTCAAAGGTAAGGCACTATATAGAGAATAGGGTGCCATGTGGGACGCAGACAGAGACTGAGGATGAGGGTGATAAATAATGTATTCCCACCATCCATCCCTGCAGGAGAATTCATCATCCATCCCTGCAGCAGAACAAAAGGATTGAATACTGTGCAGGCAGACACACTGGACTTGGCCAGTACACAACACAAAAACGATTGAATCTGGCCCTGAACCTAGTCATGTATTTTAAATAAGAATCATGTTCAATGGAGATTCCCCATTGAAAGTGGTTCTTAGTCCAAAAGACTAGATTTGACCTGTGTTTCGTACAGTTTAGGATTAAATGTTTTCTTTTTTCAGCAACATTGAAAACATTTCATTAAACATTAGTTGGACGTTAAAGCTCTATTATTAACGTACATATGAGAGAATTTACATTGAGCCAGACAATCCTTTGCCAAAAAAACATGAAATCATCTCCCTAAGATTGTTTGTTGACCAGAGTCTTATCAGCTTTTCAACTCCGTGATCTTTCACAAAGCCTTCTTCTATACTCCCCTCTCTTCGGCTAAGTCCCAACTGGCACCATATTCCCTTTATTGTGCACAATCTTTTACCCTGGCCCATAGGGCTCTGGTCAAAAGTAGTGCACTACAGATAAAGGATCTTGAACACCCTGTTGCAGGAGAACGTTCCTACAATGCAGGAAATTAAAAACTCCCACAACCCCATTGCTCTTTAAATCGATGGTTATCTTACAATGCAGACAGTACAAGGGAATCTCATAGGCCCCGTACACACTCAGCTTGCACAACTGATGTACGTGCTTCTACACCTGCATTGCTTGCTGTTTGGGATTTTAGGCTGGGTTTCTGTACAGCCCTTTGTGACATCAGCTGATGTAAGAAGGGATTTATAAATACATTTGATTGATTGATGTACAACACATTTGACACAACTGTTTTGATACAACAGATCATTTGTATGCACAAAAATGTAAACAACAGTTGTCGAGACACCACAAGATGGTTGTGTAATCCTTTTTTTGTAGACAAACTCTCCATTATATCACAAAATATCTGTTGTATAACAACTGTTGTGTCAAATGGTTTGTACATCAGTTGTACAAGCTGAGTGTGTACGGGGCCATAGGGTGGATACTTATTTTTGGGGGAGTGATGTAGGGGAGACTGGGGTAAGTTGTGCCAAATGGTTAGTCGAGCCACCCCCTGTTTCTAGGAAACCATATACAAAATGAATCATGTGACCAGATGTTTAGGAAGAGGTCATCATTTCATGGAGTAGTTGAAAGAATTAACCACATGGAAAATGTGGTAAGCAAGTTTGGCCTATAATACAGATTTTCAGAAAGTCAAATTAATGTATTGTATGCTTGTATCTAAACCAAAGTAGATCGTTTTAAGACTGTTTTATTAATCAGTTGGGGTCTTTGTAAGCTTAACCTAGCATGGAAGTCCATCCTTGTAGCTTTGTGGGTGAATATAGTCAAAGTGGTTGCTTCATGGTAAATTGTGTCATTTGGCCAGAGATTGGCTCAACATACTGTACTCCATACAAATTAAGATGACATAATTTGAACTCAAGATATTGCATTTTTATTGTTACAGAGCAGACATCATCATGTCCCGTGTATACAAATGTAAAACAAGCAGGGGTCTACCCCCCCCCCCCCCCCCCCCCCGAAGTTATTGAAGGGAGCAGCCAAGCAAGTGAGGGAAGGGAAGTAGTCCACTTGAGCAGCAGCAAGGGATGAAAAAGAATGACACTGGAGAGTTATATTGACAAAAAAATAAACACAAACATGTATCTGTGCAAAAGAGGGGCTATGCTGGAGAAGCAGAGGCACAATATCTTCTGTGACTCGTTTCAGGAAACTAGGTGTATGTCACAGGAGCGGCATTTGAACGTAAACATGTATTTTTTTAATCAAAATGCTTTTTTTGGGCAGAAATGCCTTCTGGAACATGTGGACTTCAATGTGTCTTAATAGCAAACTTGTATTCCATCCATAAACAGAAATAAAAATTTTAAATTACGAGCCTAGTTGGTGTAACCACGGAAAAAGTCAGGAACCTTCCCACTAGCCATAATTGGCTGAGATAATGGGCGGGCTGGACATGCCGGGAGATGAGTTTGGATTGGTCTGCCATGTAACATGCTTCCGTCTATAAAGGGCGCTGTTCAGTATGTGTTGACAGTCATTTCTACTGCGCCGTTTTTGAAAGATATAATGTTAGCCATCGAGAAACTACAAAAGTTTTGCTACTGAGTTTAGTATCTGCGATTGACAGATCAGTTGAAAAAAGTGATTGGCTACTTTCTGCACACGCCACGGTCAGTGTGAACTGGAGTGACTTGACACAATGCTGGCCAAACAAGATGTAGCTGTTAGTTGGCTAACAACTGTTAGTTGGCTAGCAAACATTAGCTTGCTGGCTCGATAGCTAACGTTACGTTTATGATCTGTGTAGTAATATTTTTCGAATCAGAGAAAAAGAAAAATGCTAGTTATAGCCTAATGTTAGCTAGCTAACATTAAACCTAGTTTGTTAGCTTTAGCTACCTGCAGATTCATACTACAGCTATGACAATGTTTGTATTGGTAGTAGTATGAGTTGAGATTATGGCGGTTCATTGTTTCTCTAGCTAGCTACCTACATGTCTAAACAAAAGACTTCGGCTGGATTATTACATGACCCATCAATTTAGCAGGTGTGTCTGGGGGTGATTATGGCTATCAATTGTATTTAATGAACATGTGTACATTTCTAGACAATAGTGACCCATCCACTTAGCTAGATGTGGGTGAGGAGTGGTTATAGCATTTCCTTCACATGATCCATCAATTTAGACAAGTGTGTCTGGTAAGCGTCACCTAATAATGCAAAAATATTTTTACAATATTTTTATCTGGACACTTTGTTTTTGATATCGCTACTATGCAAG
Organism: Salvelinus alpinus; assembly: GCF_045679555.1. NCBI lineage: Eukaryota > Metazoa > Chordata > Actinopteri > Salmoniformes > Salmonidae > Salvelinus > Salvelinus alpinus. The sequence goes on from NC_092097.1 coordinate 50,263,769, forward strand.
TAACCACTTCACTGTACCGTTTACACCATCTGTATCCTGTACATGTGACAAATAAACATATATTTTATTTGATATAACATGTGTTTCCCACATGGCCTCACATATGAATCCTTAAAGAGATGAATGGGACTAAGGCGTATGAGGGTGTGAACGATGCTGAATAGGTGTAGACAAAGTAGGTGTACTAAAACATTCAAGGGCCATTTTCTCAAATGTAGGGTTACAAGTTTATCAACTTTCAAAGCAGAATTACTTTCCTATTGTTCCTCAACTGCAGTGTATGATATACCATTTTCTAGCTCTGAGTCTCTACTTTTATCCAATGTAAAAAACACAATTTAAAATGTTTGCCTCATAAGACCGAATCGAGGGGATCGGTCACTTATCTGTTGACATCGTGTCTGAGCTTGCTAAACATATCAAGTATTCTGAGGACCAGTTTCATGGGCTTAGTAGCCTCAAATGCAGAGAACTCGCCTATGAATTGGCACATCAAAACATCCCCGTCCCAGACAACTGGTCAAGAAATGGAAAAGCGGGTGAGTGATATTAAACAGAGAGATCTACATTATATCTGAATGTAGGCTAACATTTAAGATATACAATTTACCACACCCCCATTCCAATTCATTAAACTCAACATCTATCATGCCAGACATCACAGGCCACATCCTTGGCAAGGGCCACTGCCTTCAATAAACACAATGTGGGTGAGTTCTTTGATAATCTGGCATCAGTGATGGACAGGTATTTGTGATATGAGGTTACACCAGAGCCTGAGCCTATGCTAAAAGTGTTTTAAAAAGTACAAAGCGTTAGGTGTTAAGCCTATGATAAAGATGCACTCAAATTCTTAACATATAGGACGAATCATACGAATTGGCAATATGTATATATTTTTGGCATTGCAGGATGTAACATATATACGAAATGGATGATGTACCCAATTTGATGACATAGTACACAAAAAACGGGGACCACTTTTGGCTCGTGAGCACCACTTTCAAAACTACTGGCTGAAATCAAAAGTTAGAGAGCGCATCTTTAAGTGTTAAACCTGTGTTAAAAGAAGCTTAAAACAATTAAAAGAAAAATGTGATTGTGTTGAAACGTTTTTGTGAAATAAAGATAGACATGGTTTTAAAAAGGTGGTGGTAAGTTTTCATTCAGCAAAGAAATTTGTAGAATAGAGGCTCAACTTGCCGTAAATTGTGCGAAGAGACCACTTTTTTTCAGACAAGCTATGTTAACATGAATTGTGATTATTTTCAGGGATGCACAACATTCTGAAATATATGAAGATATCTTTGTTAGAAAGAATATTATATTTCCATTGAAGTAGTGATGCTGAATGTAAAAAAATGGCAACATACCGCACTCTCCCCTAATGTAGCTAGCTAGGTAAGCAAGCGCTTCACGCTATGAGGACAATATTATATCTGATGTTCATTTCTCATTTGATTTGCCTTTGAAAACTGCTGTGGAAGAAGTATCAAAACGTTTTGTCTTGTATGATTTGAAATCAATGTCGTGTTTCCAAGATGCTGTACCATAGATGCAGGCTGTTTTTAGTATGGTTTGACTTGAAAACATACCAATAGACCTACTCGTTCTGATTATTTTACACTTTGGACTCAGTGTCACCTTATTGATGAAAGCAGATGGAAGTCATGAAGACTCCTGTCAAGCAAGTGTTCTTCCCTAGGATGTCCATATTAGGATAACCTTAGTCTCAGCAGGAATTGAAAGAATAGACTGAAGCTGTCCTAATATAGATGTACTTCCAGGATTTGTAGCACTACAGATAAAGTGATTCTGTCTGAAGCCAACGAATGGACATCATTAAGTGTGATTAGGAAGTTTGGCTCGGGTCGTCTGCACCAAGCCTTATAAATGTCTGACATAACCATCTATTGAGTTTGATGAGACTCTTGGACAAGGCACTTGGCATCAGAAACACAAGCATATGATTTTTGTATTATTACATTGTCAGACATTGTGTGTGTTTCTGAATGAGTCTGTCGGTCTGTCAGAGAGCGAGAGTGAGAACAATTGCCTTGAGCTTTTGATAATGGGCTAAATATGTCGGCCAGGCTTACTTTACTCTGTTGTTAATATTGTGTCTGGCCTTTTCATTCTACCCCTCCTCTCATATTTCCCCTCTCCTCCCTCACCCTAATCTCTGACCTCCCTCTTTCCCTCTCTCTTCATGCCATCGCCCCCTCTCTCTTTACGCCCCTCTCTTTAATCTTCCTCTCTTTAATCTTCCTCTCTTTAATCTTCCACTAGGTCTTGGCAAGCCTGTACTGGTTCAACTAAATTAGATGTTACTGCTGAGGGGTGTGTGTGCGTGTGTGTGTCAGAGGGGGATGGGTGGGATCCAGGGGGCAGAGGTCAAGCTGAATGTGATGGTCCCTAATATGGATGAGCACATCACAGCTGCCGTGTACAAAGCCACTGGGAATACTGTAAAACCACCCCTGGCTGTGAATACTGTACAGCCACTGAATACTGTACAGCCCCGCCCGGTTGTGAATACTGTACAGCCACTGTGAATATACTCCGTGGTGGAAAAAGTATGCAATTGTCATACTTGAGTAAAAGTAAAGATACCTTAATAGAAAATGACTCAAGTAAAACTGAAAGTCACCCAGTAAAATACAACTTGATTAAAAGTATTTGGTTTAAATATACTTAACTATCAAATGTAAATGTAATTGTCAAAATATACTTACGTATCAAAGTATACATAATTTAAAATTCCTTATACTAAGCAAAACAGATGGCACCATTTTCTTGTTTTTAACATTTATGGATACCCAGAGGCGCACTCCAAACATAATTTACAAAATATGCATTTGTGTTTAGTGAGTCCACCAGATCAGAGGCAGTAGGGATGACCACGTGTTCTCTTGATACGTGTGTGAATTGGACCATTTTCCTGTCCTGCTAAACATTCAAAATGTAATAAGTACTTTTGGGTGTCGGGGAAAATGTATGGAGTAAAAAGTACATCATTTTCTTTAGGAATGTAGTGAAGTAAAAGTTGTCAAAAATATAAATAGTAAATTAAAGTACAGATATCCTACAAAATGACTTAAGTAGTACTTTAAAGTATTTTTACTTAAGTACTTTACACCACTGTGAATACTGTACAGACATCCCGGGCATCTGGAGCCGACTCCCTCCCCATTTCCCTTCACACCGGAGCTCCTCACTAAAACAGTTGAACAGGCTAGTAAAGGCTGTGGAAAGCCCATCTATAAATGTCATATTATCTCTCCCAAGCCATGGCAAGATTGAATTCACTTGAACACTACGTTAACACTAATTTATGGGGGAGTTACAAGGGAAAACCTGAGCGTGAAATTAAATCCCTATTGTTGTCACTTGAGAATGTACTGTACTTTGTGAATTGAACAACATTATTGTTTAATGATGTGGTAATTTAGGGGAGACACTTTTATGCCAAGTGATTTATTTAACATTTTAACATATCTAGTGGCTAACAGTTCATGTTCCTCCAATCCTCTGAGCCGTCCTCGTGTTCCTCCGACCCTCTGAGCCGTCCTCGTGTTCCTCCGACCCTCTGAGCCGTCCTCGTGTTCCTCCGACTCTCTGAGCCGTCCTCGTGTTCCTCCGACCCTCTGAGCCGTCCTCGTGTTCCTCCGACCCTCTGAGCCGTCCTCGTGTTCCTCCGACCCTCTGAGCCGTCCTCGTGTTCCTCCGACCCTCTGAGCCGTCCTCGTGTTCCTCCGACCCTCTGAGCCGTCCTCGTGTTCCTCCGACCCTCTGAGCCGTCCTCGTGTTCCTCCGACCCTCTGAGCCGTCCTCCAACCCTCTGAGCCGTCCTCGTGTTCCTCCGACCCTCTGAGCCGTCCTCGTGTCCTCCGACCCTCTGAGCCGTCCTCCAACCCTCTGAGCCGTCCTCGTGTTCCTCCGACCCTCTGAGCCGTCCTCGTGTTCCTCCGACCCTCTGAGCCGTCCTCCAACCCTCTGAGCCGTCCTCGTGTTCCTCCGACCCTCTGAGCCGTCCTCGTGTTCCTCCGACCCTCTGAGCCGTCCTCCAACCCTCTGAGCCGTCCTCGTGTTCCTCCGACCCTCTGAGCCGTCCTCGTGTCCTCCGACCCTCTGAGCCGTCCTCGTGTCCTCCAACCCTCTGAGCCGTCCTCGTGTTCCTCCAACCCTCTGAGCCGTCCTCGTGTTCCTCCAACCCTCTGAGCCGTCCTCGTGTTCCTCCGACCCTCTGAGCCGTCCTCGTGTCCTCCGACCCTCTGAGCCGTCTTCGTGTCCTCCGACCCTCTGAGCCGTCTTCGTGTTCCTCCGACCCTCTGAGCCGTCCTCGTGTTCCTCCAACCCTCTGAGACATTCACTTTTGCTAACTTGGAATTTCATATAGTTATGTTGTAGGCAATATCAATTATGAATCCACACTGCAACACTAACACTCCACCGCTCACCCAACAAAGACCCGTCAATTACACAAACCATAACCCCGGCGTGATAACCCCGATATTACAAATTAACTTAAAAAAATGTTGGTCGCAAACACGTATTTAGCAGATGTTATTGGTCACATACGCATATTAGGCAGATGTTATTGGTCACACACACACATTTTGCAGATGTTATTGGTCACACACACATATATAAAATTGATTAAATAAATGTTAATCCTCAATCTACACAGAATACCCCATAATGACAAAATGAAAAATACTTTTTTTTAAACTTTTTCTTTGCACATTTATTCAAAATTATAAAACAGAAATACCTTATTTACATAACTATTCCGACTCTTTGCTATCAGACTCAGGTGCATCCTGTTTCCATTGATCATCCTGTAGATGCATCTACAACTTGATTGGAGTCCACCTGTGGTAAATTAAATTGATTGTACATGATTTGGAAAGGCACATAGCTGTCTATATAAGGTCCCACAGTTGACAGTGCATGTCAGAGCAAAAACCAAGCCATGAGGTTGAAGGAATTGTCCGTAGAGCTAAGAGACAGGATTGTGTCGAGGCACAGATCTGGGGAAAGGTACCAAACCATTTCTGCAGCATTGAAGGTCCCTAAGAACACATCGGCCTCCATCGTTCTTAAATGGAAGAAGTTTGGAACCACCAAGACTCTTCCTAGAATGGCAACCCTGCCAAAATCAGCAATCGGGGGAGAAGGGCCTTGGTCAGGAAGGTGAAGAACCTGATGGTCACTGACAGAGCTCCAGAGTTCCTCTGTGGAGATGGGAGAACCTTCCAGAAGGACAACCATCTCTGCAGCACTCCACCAATCAGGCCTTTATGGTAGAGTGGCCAGACGGAAGCCACTCCTCAGTAAAAGGCACATGAGAGCACGCTTGGAGTTTGCCAAAAGGCACCTAAAGGACCCTCAGACCATGAGAAACAAGATTCTCTGGTCTGATGAAACCAAGATTGAACTCTTTGCCAAGCGTCATGTCTGGAGGAAACCAGGCACCGATCATCACTACGGTGAAGCATGTTGGTGGCAGCATCATACTGTGGGGATGTTTTTCAGCGGCAGTGACTGGGAGACTAGACAGGATCGAGGGAAAGATGAACGGAGCAAAGTACAGAGAGATCCTTGATGAAAACCTGCTCCAGAGCACTCAGGAACTCAGACTGGGCTGAAGGTTCACCTTCCAGCACGACAACGACCCTAAGCACACAGCCAAGACAACGCAAGAGTGGCTTCGGGACAAGTCTCTGAATATCCTTGAGTGACCCAGCCAGAGCCTAGACTTGAACCCAATCAAACATCTCTGGAGAGATCTGGAAATAGCTGTGCAGTGATGCTCCCTATCCAACCTGACAGAGCTTGAGAGGATCTGCAGAGAAGAAACTCTCCAAATACAGGTGTGCCAAGCTTGTAGCATCATGCCCAAGAAGACTCAAGGCTGTATTCGCTGCCAATGATGCTTCCACTAAGTACTGAGTAAAGGGTCTGAATACTTATGTTAATATGATGACGTTTTTATATACACATTTGCAAAAATGTCTAAAAACCTGTTTTTGGTTTGTCTTTATGGGATATTGTGTGTAGATAGATGAGAAAAAAAAACATTTAATACATTTTAAAATAAGGCTGTAACGTAAAGAAATGTGGAAAAAGTCTGAATACTTTCCGAATGCAATGTATGAAGTAGGCAAAACAGTATGTAAACTTTACAAACTTTTTGTAAACCAAACATTACGATCGACTATTTATTACATCCTGTTCAAATCTCCACATAATCCAAGGCTCTACCTGCCCTGACCGTAACCTGAACCTGACCGCGCTATAACTCCCCGGAAACGAAGCATGCAAGCTACAGTAAACGGACAAACACAGAGGGGCCTCTAGGATGTAGAGACACCGTGGGCCTTAAGCCCGGGGATCAGCCACCTGTTTGTTATCCAAGGCAGACAGTTAATACCCCCGTTCCCCTCTCCCCCCCCCCCCCCCCCCCCAGTCTTATCCCGGCCCGCTGCCCTTCCCTTTGATATCCCTTGACTGGTTTAGCTGGGGGTTCTCACGGTCAAACCGCTACAGAAACAGTCTATTACACACCCCTTCACCAGTGGCAGCACTGATTAGCTGAGAATACAGGCTGTTTTGATAGTGAGATCATATGGATGTGGAATCCTAACTTGAGACGCATGTGTCATTTAAAATGTTCACATTGACGGGATTTTAAAGGTTCACTCCAAAATCGAAGTTGGACAGATGTTTACAGATCTCAAAAAGACGTCTAATGTCAAGATGAACGTTCCTCACCATCAGTGGTGTAGATTCATCTGAATCCAAAAATGTATGGAAAAGATAAGCACTGAATAAAATCTGGACATTACATAATGCTTTGTTTTTCCATGCATCATGTTTTGAGGCATATTGCTGGAATCAGTGACGCAGCGGTTAAACAAGCAGTTGGGTGAATAAAGTATCACTCCCTATGTTTTCAATAAATGTTTCTGTGATAGGTGGGTAAATGCCTGTGCAAAATTAAAAAAGGTGAGTAAACAGTATTTACAACCTCCGCTACACCACTGGTTGGATCTGCACAACCATTGGCCTGAAACGTGGACTCATCACAATCGCAACAGAATACCTACTTTTGAGGTCTAAGAAATATTAAACTTTGATTATAGAGTGGATTGTCCCTTTAATGTCAATGGCAGGTATGCACCAACATTTGAATAACACGCAAGCATCACAAGTTGGGATTTGGCCCACAGTGCGGATACGCATGGTGAATTCCTTGAAAACGGAAATGGTACGGGTTTTAAGTGGTACTATAAAGTAGTAAGCCGGATACAGTGTACTATTCCACATTAGAGATGACCAGCCAAGGTCAGTTGAGAAGATGTATTTATTATTTATTTGTTTATTTGTCAGGGACAATGTACAAAATGCCATTGCACCAGATTTAGCTAGATAGCTCATTTTCATCTGTAGTTCCTGGCCAGAAAACAATCAACATCAATACAATTTCATTACAACTTTACAAAGTCAATGTATGTAAAGATCTTCATTGAAGATTATGGCAATTGCCTATTCAGTATTTGAAATGTAATAACATAACTTCCCTCAACTTTTTTGCCGTGCTCCACCAGCCAAAATGGTATCACCTAGGATCACATATTGCTCACTTCGCCTCACATTGCTCTTCTTCCATTGAAAATGAATGACCTCTAGCGTATCTTCACCTTTCATCTCTGTGTTAAAAAATCCACCGTTAAAATGTAATCAACCCCAATCCTGATATGGGGACTTTTTTTTTTTACACCATTCGAGACATTAAAAAAAATCAAAAGGTCCTTTATGCAAATCACATACAGTCTATAATTTCCTAATGTTTTTTAAAGAATATGCAAAACCCCCAAATTCTTCTACAAACCGCATCACAGTAGGTGATTAAAGCACATTCTCACAACCCAACAAGATGAACACTGGAGCCAACACGCCTTCTCCCCTTTTCACTTGTTCCTCCTCCGGTGCTGTTTTTAATATTATTCCTCCTTTCAAAGAGGGAAACTCCATGGCGAAAAGGGTAAACCTATCCAACAAGGGAGCCCATTCTTTGGAAGGAACACTAAATTTTGAATGTAATTTCAATCCTGCATGCCTTCTGTCCCGTATAATGGCTCTGTGTCTCCAAGGTAAAACGTCGTAGTAAATAACGTCTGGTGTCTCCACTTTACTGCACTTGGCTGTATGGTAGAGAAATCATAAAGGGTCTCGAGTCGTAAATATACAGTGTCGAGCGCGATAAAGAAGCCGCTGATGGGTGGTGTGGCGATGGTTGCTTAAATGTAGTATCACAAAGCCATGAAATCGAACGCCTATTGTTTTCATGAGAAGGCTGAAGATATAATGGATGGAGTGGAACTAACGAGCAGTGACTAGCGCAGAGTTGACCAGAGGGTGAGTTAAGAGTCTCGGGGAGAGGTCTATTAAAAATACTATCACAGCAGACCATGGATCATTTGGAGATAGTCATCAACTTAGGGAGGATGTTGAAAACAACCACCGTTCATTACAGTACCTGGCCACATTCATCACATTTAGGTGAATTTCAGATCTTAATAAAATAAAACAGATGTTGCGAAACATTAAAATGAGTAAAACAAACACACGTAAGCATATAATCCAGGTGCTTTGACAACAACAAGAGGTGTTAATTCAGTGAAGAAAATTTGAAAAACGTTTTGCCTCCTCGTCTTCCAAGAGACTATCCACATACCCAGCCCTGGTAATCTGACACAACCACCCCCCTTTAGGAGTGAAAGCAGGAGGAGTGAAAATCTATCGTTACCAGATCAGTGGTGGGGGAGAAGAGCGAGGGAAGGAGGTATACCGTAACCTTCTTTGATCCTCTGTAAAGGTCCTTTCCCCCCCTTCATCCACACACACACAATGCCTTGCCAAGCACCTGTCCGCAGGTATGAAATGAGAGAGATTGGACTCTTTCAACTGCCGCTGTGCCCTAGCTGAGCACAAAGCTTTCCAGCCTCACCTAACCCTGCCTCCCTCTTATCTCTCCATCTGTATTCCTCTCTTTTGCCCGCCCTCCGCACTCCCGTTTTCTCCTCTTCTTTCATCGTCAATATCTCTGCCCAAATTATGGGCTGCGAGTGGAACAAAATGGAGGCAATGGTGATTAGAATCGTACATGGGTGTCTGCAATTTGGATACGCTTTGAACCAACACCAAACACACTGGCTTGGGGTGGTCATAATAATGCTGGGTAAGCAATGTTCTGGGGCTCGCAGACAAACGTGGCATAGCTGTGGTTCTCTTATCTGCCTCGGAAACTTGCTCTTGCTTTGAATCATGGTTGCTTCGTGTTGCTTTGTAAAACAGGGGAGCATCTCAATAGTCCACAATATGTTATTTATTCCCTCGTCTTCTCTCTTTATCCTACAACGATCTGAAAACACAAGAAATATGATGGATGCCTACTGGAAACTACAATCACCTGCCCAGTTTTACACACCAGAAAAAAAGGAAAATAGACTAGGAGACAAGGAGACCACTCGAGAATATTGAGATGCTCAAGAGATACTTATTTTAAAAATAAATAAACTGTAGTGAAAATTGGTGTGTGCCTAATGTAACAAGTGTAAAATATACTTTATGTATTTCACTGAAAATCTCTCATTTATTTTCATTTATTATTTTAAGGTTATTTTTAGATGTATTACACTACTTTTAAGAGTGACCTATTTTATTGCATTTATTCTCTAAATTGTGTTAATGTTGTGATGTCATCAACGGGAGCAATGCTTTTACTCCTCAGTTTACTCAAAGCTTGATGAGGAGAGGAAAATATACTTAGGCATGAGAGTCCAGAAGGCAGCATTAAAGATTGCTTTTCATTTGTATCCATGTCATGCAGCCATTAAAAGAGAGACAACCGGCAGAATTGTGTCCTTGCCTTCCACCTACACCTCACTAGAACACAACGCAGAAAGGTACCGGTACAGAACCGGTTACACCCATGTGTGCAGTTATGGCTTGAAGGGATGCAGCTAATATCAAAGTGATGTCACACTCCCGCTGTGAACTCAGACTTCGTCGAACAAACCTACAAACCCGCTAGCTACCTAGTTTATGCTGGCTAGCTGGCAACAACAGCAGGGCGCTAGTTAAAAATAAAGTTATTTCGATGGTCTCGGGAGAAATAACTTGTAATAACTTGTAATATTGGTCACCATCTGGATGTCACAATAACACGCCAATTAGCTAAAGCTTCTGCCCTCAGGCGTACGACGACAAGCCGGTATGAATGACCAGTACAACCAGGGTTGTATCGAGGCGTTTGCCGACATAGGCAGCTGTATCAGTATGTCGCCGGTGGTAGCTAACGTGGCCATATTTTTCCTCCCAAGATTTTATTTACAAGAAATAACTTGTGAACATCTGGATGTCACCGTGCTACAGTCAGTCTACTTAGTGGGGAGAGCATGCATGGCAACCCGGCAGCATAACACTGGGATACAGTGTCCTGCACTCCCGTTTGCCGAGCACCGCTGTCTCGCAATACAGCAGCGAATGAAGGCCGCCAGCTACCTACTACTACTAGTAAAGCAAAGTGATTTTCACTGAAAATGTATAACTACAGCATTAACGTCTACATTTAATGAAAACATATTTTTTTCGAAATGATTCTATCACTGAATGATTCTAAAGATTTTCCCTAAGTTCCAACTTTGGCAAACAAGATCAAATCAAATTTTATACACATATTTAGCAGACGTTATTGCATGTGTAGCAAAATGCTTGTGTTCCTGGTTCCAACAGTGCAGTAGTATCTAACAATTCACAACAATACACACAAATCTAAAAGTTAAATAATGGAATTAAGAAATATATAAATATTAGATAGAGCAATGTCGGCGTGGCATTGACTAAAATACAGTAGAATAGAATACAGTATAGACATGAGATGAGTAAAGCAGTATGTGAACATTATTAAAGTGACTAGTGTTCCATTACTAAAGTGGCCAGTGATTCCAATCTATGTATATAGGGCAACAGCCTCGAAGGTGCAGGGAAGCTGGCTAGTGATGGCTATTTAACAGTCTGATGGCCTTGCGATAGAAGCTGTTTTTCAGTCTCTCGGTCCCAGCTTTGATGCACCTGTACTGACCTCACCTTCTGAATGATAACGGGGTGAACAGGCCATGGCTCGGGTTAAATGCATAGAAATAGAATGAATAAGAAGGACAAATCATTGACTTGAATGGGGACCCCATTCTATTCATTAGATTTCTATGCATTTAATCCTACCTGATAGCCGAAATCCAGAGATTTTTAAAAAACTGAGCCCAGTATGTCAGATGGAGGCGGTCGGTGGGTCTCCCTTATAGAGTTGGAAGAGGGCCCACCTCCTATATCTTTGTCAGTGGGCACTCTATCCAACTCTATGGTCTCCTCCCAAAGGGCCACCCAACGGCCATGTTGTTGCCGCTGTTGCTCCCAGCCAGCAGTTCTAATCTGCTCTGGGATCAGCTCTCGCTTGCCTGCCTCTCTAATCTCTGCCGTTAACACCAGGAGGGGGGTCTCAAGTACCCCATCCAGGAATGTGATGAAGTCATGAGACTACAAGGCTTTTTCAGAATATTGTTACTGAAGTAGTGACTTCGATCAGGGTTCGAACCTGGGTTCCCTGTGCTTCAAAAGACTGTTTAGTTCAGAACCACTGAACTAAAACCTCAGCATACGGTCGACCAGGGTTTGCAGCCAGGTTACCCGTGATACAAGTCAGTATTCGACGTCCATCCATGTTGAGGATGTAGGGAAGTGATGTGAAAACCGGCCACTAGGGGCAACAGTGAGCTGCTGCCTTGCACCCTGCTGTCCAATACTTTGATGATGTCATGGCAGAAAGGTGGGGGGTCCTTTCCCCTTCGAGAAGAAACTATGTGCATGTCAAAGAGAGAGGCAAAGGAGAACCTCGAAACCTCAAAGTGAGAGAGAGTGGGGCGTGTGTGTTTGCTCGTCCTAACATGCTGACCACTCCGCCTGCGTCGCGTGTGCAACCGTTGCAAAATAAATTTGAAAACATATGTTATTCAATTATTGCACCCACAATGCTCGCGTGCACCAATGAGCGTCTGCGTTGCCAAGCACTAAAATAGAAGTCAGTTCTTTTTGTGACGCTGAACGAGGTGCAAGTCCTGCCTCTCCCATCTCCTCATTGGTTTATAGAAGCAGATACCCACATGCCATCTCCTCATTGGTTATACCCACGGGGGTGATTGAAAGATGAACTGAGTTTGGTCGGTTGTCATGGTAACTATGCAAGTTAGATGCCAATCGCCACAAAGTCCAAAGAAGAAAAAGCCTGGAAGGAGGAGAGATGACTAGAAACGATTCGGTTGACCGTTTTATTTGTGGATTAATACATAGGACAAATTAGCTAGCAACTGCAAGCTAGCTAGCTAAATTGCCATAAATGTTTAATGCTTTTCGACCTATCCCCAAATTCATATAATTGGTTCAGAGTTTGTTTTGATATTTCAACCTACGTGTAGTGATCACGTTTGGTGTGGGGGGACAAAATCAATTTGCGCACGATGGCGCATGCACGCGAATGGTTTGGGTACGGTGTAATATTGATCTTTTTTTATTTAACTAGGCAAGTCAGTTAAGAACAAATTCTTATTTACAATGACGTCCAAACACGGACGATGCTGGGCTAATTGTGATCTGCCCTATGGGACTCCCAATCAATCCCAAGTATGGATCTTATCTTGAAACATGGGACCAACACTTTACATGTTGCGTTTTATATTTTTGTTCAGTGTAGTATTAGGGAATGTAAAATGTCATAGCTACATCCTTCATCTCTACCACAGATTTCCACAAGGTCTCAGACTCCAGGATGGGGAAATGCTTACAGATGAAGACAGAGTCAGAGTTGTCCATTTGCATTGTTACTTGTAATGTTAAAAATTGAAGAAAAAGACGATCCTGTTTCTCTAAATCGGCTAGCTAGACTACTACTCACCACCACTAGGATAGGTATTTTTATGTTATAAAATATGCCTACATCTTTGTTTAATATAATTAATCCAAATATGAATCTAACAATCCTTGTAATTTTATAACAAATGTTAATTATTTTTAAATGCTGCAATAAAGTTGACTAAAGGAGAAGCTCATCTTCTGTTTGTAGGTATTTTCACTTTGTAATGAGTAGTACATTCCTTCCAGTTCTCTGCTGCCAATGACTGGAACGAACTGCAAAAATCAATGAAGCTGGAGACTCATATCTCCCTCACTAGCTTTAAGCACCAGCTGTCAGAGCAGCTCACAGATTACTGCACCTGTACATACCCCATCTGTAAACAGCCCATCCAACTACCTCATCCCCATACTGTATTTATTTATTTATTTATCTTGCTCCTTTGCACCCCAGTATCTCTACTTGCACATTCATCTTCTGCACATCTACCATTCCAGTATTTAATTGCTATATTGTAATTACTTCGCCACCATGGCCTATTTATTGCCTTACCTCCCTTATCTTACCTTATTTGCACTCACTGTGTAACTCTGTTGTTGTATGTGTCGAACTGCTGTTCTTTAAGAAATTAAATTCACTACTCATTTAATATTTCCCTTTTCAAAAACATTACAGGCTACATAGACAGGCTCCTGGATCTCCTCATCAATGAGGTCACCCTTGATCCAGCGCCGTATGTGGGGAAGCTGTGTGATCTGTCCATCCCAGGATCCCTGTCTGCACAGTACGAGAGGCCTGATATGGACATTTATATTATATGTGACATTTGAAATCTTCTATAGATTCCCTGTTAATATGCATTGACTCCCGATTCAGCAGTCTCTAATCAATTATCTGCTTGCACCTGTTGGGCATATTACGCACATCAGGTGTTTCTTCTTAAGTACGAAGGCATAAGGCTGAAACGTATGCTCCGTTCCCTTTAACTGATGAAGGCATAAGGCTGAAACGTATGCTCCGTTCCCTTTAACTGATGAAGGCATAAGGCTGAAACGTATGCTCCGTTCCCTTTAACTGATGAAGGCATAAGGCTGAAACGTATGCTCCGTTCCCTTTAACTGATGAAGGCATAAGGCTGAAACGTATGCTCCGTTCCCTTTAACTGATGAAGGCATAAGGCTGAAACGTATGCTCCGTTCCCTTTAACTGATGAAGGCATAAGGCTGAAACGTATGCTCCGTTCCCTTTAACTGATGAAGGCATAAGGCTGAAACGTATGCTCCGTTCCCTTTAACTGATGAAGGCATAAGGCTGAAACGTATGCTCCGTTCCTTTTAACTGATGAAGGCATACGGCTGAAACGTATGCTCCGTTCCCTTTAACTGATGAAGGCATACGGCTGAAACGTATGCTCCGTTCCCTTTAACTGATGAAGGCATAAGGCTGAAACGTATGCTCCGTTCCCTTTAACTGATGAAGGCATAAGGCTGAAACGTATGCTCCGTTCCCTTTAACTAATGAAGGCATAAGGCTGAAACGTATGCTCCGTTCCTTTTAACTGATGAAGGCATACGGCTGAAACGTATGCTCCGTTCCCTTTAACTGATGAAGGCATACGGCTGAAACGTATGCTCTGTTCCCTTTAACTGATGAAGGCATACGGCTGAAACGTATGCTCCGTTCCCTTTAACTGATGAAGGCATAAGGCTGAAACGTATGCTCCGTTCCCTTTAACTGATGAAGGCATACGGCTGATACGTATGCTCCGTTCCCTTTAACTGATGAAGGCATAAGGCTGAAACGTATGCTCCGTTCCCTTTAACTGATGAAGGCATACGGCTGAAACGTATGCTCCGTTCCCTTTAACTGATGAAGGCATAAGGCTGAAACGTATGCTCCGTTCCCTTTAACTGATGAAGGCATAAGGCTGAAATCCATTTCTTTTAATATAGCACATTGCACTTTCACTTTTTGTATTCTTTCAAGCACAGATTAAATAAATAATATTATTTTGGATCTCGGCCTTCTTGGGTTATTCCTTTTCATAGTTGAGTGGGAGTACCTATTGGACTCCACAGATATTTTCTCAGCCACCCACCAGCTGCCTTTCATTCTAGCCTGAGAGCAAAACCCTCATACTGGCTTTCTACTGACAAGGAGGAGGATATAACTGGATTTGTCTCGCTCTTCATTCTTGGGGGTGACTGAAGCCAAGTGGGTGACTGAAGGCTGCTTAATTGATGTGGGGTATATAGTTGGTTGTATTTCCTAAAGCCTAAGTACTCCACTTTCATGTGATGTGATATTACATTTTGTATTGTTTTTTTTTCAAGCATTTGGACATTATTTCTCATTCGTGTTCATGTTGATCAATCATTGTAAATGATCAAATACATGTCAGATCAATACATACAATTGTGAACATATTGTTATTTATAATGCTAATGGAGAGGCACCAAAAAATTGTCCAGCACACTTATTGTATGTGTTTTCATGTACATTCCCGGATGTCTACGCTTGTAAGATGCTCTGGATAAGAGCGTCTGCTAAATGACTTAAATGTAAATGTAAATGTAAGATGACTCGGGCTTTACTAAGCATTGTGAAGTGCAACAAAAACTGTTAAATCCCCTTGGATTGATGAGGAATAAGTCTGGCAGCCCAACCGATTGGCAAACATACTGCAAATTGAGAAATCATGTGACCTAAACTAAATAAAAATAAACTATACTATGATACAAAGAATGATAGTAAAAAGCTTTGGAGCTCCTCAAATGACATTTTGGGCTAAAAGGCACTCGGCTCCATCATTCACTGAATCAGAAAATCACAAAACCCACTAATATTGCCAACTACTTTAATGATTTTAGGCATGACATGCCAGCCACAGACACTGACACTGCACATCCAAGTATATCTCATCAAGTTATGAAAGACAAGCATTGTACTTTTGAATTCCATAAAGTGAGTGTGCAACGCTTAACAAAGAGCTGCAGTTAGTTTCAGAATGGGTGCCAAGGAATAAGTTAGTCCTAAATATTTGAAAAACTTAAAACATTGTATTTGGGACAAATCATTCACTAAACCCTAAACTTTAACTAAATCTTGTAATGAATGTGGAAATTGAGCAAGTTGAGGTGACTAAATTGCTTGGAGTAACGTTGGATTCTAAACTGTCATGGTCAAAACATATTGATACAACAGTAGCTAAGATGGGGAGTAGTCTGTCCATAATAAAGCGTTGCTCTGCCTTCTTAACAACACTATCAACCAAGCAGGTCCTACAGGCCCTAGTTCTCGCACCTGGACTACTTTTCAGTAGTGTGGTCAGGTGCCACAAAAATACTATTGTCTCAGAACAGGGCAGCATGGCTGGCCCTTAAAAGTACACAGGGAGCTAACATTAATGATATCTATGTCAATCTCTCATGGCTCAAAGTAGAGGAGAGTTTGACTTCATCACTACTTGTTTTTGTAAGGAGTGTTGACATGCTGAATGCACCGAGCTGTCTGTTTAAACTACTAGCACACAGCTCAGACACCCATGCATACCCCACAAGACATGCCACCAGAGGTCTCTTCACAATCCCCAAGTCAAGAACAGACTATGGGAGGCGCACAGTACTACATAGAGCCATGACTACATGGAAACTCTATTCCACATCAAGTAACTGATGCAAGCAGTAGAATCAGATTGAGAAAAAAAACAGGTAAAAATACACCATTTGGAACTGCGTGGACTGTGAAGAGACACACACATAGGTACAGTGCCTTGCAAAAGTATTCATCCCCCTTGGCATTTTTCCTATTTTGTTGCATTACAACCTGTAATTTAAATGTATTTTTATTTGGATTTCATGTAATAGACATACACAAAATAGTCAAAATTGGTGAAGTGAAAAAAAAAAAAAAAACTTGTTTAAAACAATAAAATGGAGAAGTGGTGCATGCATATGTATTCACCCTCTTTGCTATGAAGCCCCTAAATAAGATCTGGTGCAACCAATTACCTTCAGAAGTCACATAATTAGTTAAATAAAGTCCACCTGTGTGCAATCTAAATTTCACATTATCTGTCACATGATCTCAGTATATATACACACACACACCTGTTCTGAAAGGCCCCAGAGTCTGTAACACCACTAAGCAAGGGGCACCACCAAGCAAGCGACACCATGAAGACCAAGGAGCTCTCCAAACAGGTCAGGGACAAAGTTGTGGAGAAGTACAGATCAGGGTTGGGTTATAAAAAAAAGTCTGAAACTTTGAACGTCTCATGGAGCACCATTAGATCCATTATTAAAAAATTAAAGAATAAGGCACCACAACAAACCTGTCAAGAGAGGGCCGCCCACCAAAACTCACAGACCAGGCAAGGAGGGCATTAATCAGAGAGGCAACAAAGAGACCAAAGATAACCCGGAAGGAGCTGCAAAGCGCCACAGCGGAGATTGGAGTATCTGTACATAGGACCACATTAAGCCCTATACTCCACAGAGCTGGGCTTTATGGAAGAATGGCCAGAAAAAAAGCCATTGCTTAAAAAAATTATAATTGGCATGTGGGAGACTCCCCAAACATATGGAAGAAGGTACTCTGGTCAGATGAGACTAAAATTGAGCTTTTTGGCCATCAAGGAAAACAGTATGTCTGGTGCAAACCCAACACCTCTCATCACCCCGAGAACACCATCCCCACAGTGAAGCATGGTGGTGGCAGCATTATGTTGTGGGGATGTTTTTCCTCATCAAGGACTGGGAAACTGGTCAGAATTTAAGGATTGATGGATGGCGCAAAATACAGGGAAATTCTTGAGGGAAATCTGTTTCAGTCTTCCAGAGATTTGAGACTGGGACGGAGGTTTGCCTTCCAGCAGGATAATGACCCTAAGCATACTGCTAAAGCAACTCCTGAGTGATTTAAGGGGAAACATTTATATGTCTTGGAATGGCCTAGTCAAAGCCCAGACATCAATCCAATTGAGAATCTGTGGTATGACTTAAAGATTACTGTACACCGGCAGAACCCATCCAACTTGAAGGAGCTGGAGCAGTTTTGCCTTGAAGAATGGGAAAAAATCCCAGTGGCTAGATGTGCCAAGCTTATAGAGACTTGCAGCTGTAATTGCTGCAAAAGGTGGCTCTACAAAGTATTGACTTTGGAGGGGGGGATAGTTATGCACGCTCAAGTTTAGTTTTTTTGTCTGATTTCTTGTTTGTTTCACAATAAAAAATATTTTGCATCTTCAAAGTGGTAGGCACATTGTGTAAAAAAAATATACACCCCCCCAAAAATCTATTTTAATTCCAGGTTGTAAAGCAACAAAATAGGAAAAAAGCCAGGGGGGGGTGAATACTTTCGCAAGCCACTGTACAGACACATGCATACGCACAAGCACTCTACACACACACACGTACATTGTAATTTTGTTGTATCGTGGTATTATACATTTTGTATTGTAGATATGTAGTGGTAATAATGTTATGTACTGTTTTATCTTTTGTTTTACATGTACCGTAAGCGCCTTAATGTGTTTGGACCCTTTGAGCCAGCTAATGGGGATCCCTAATAGATACAATAAGTGATCTGTATTCTGTATTTAGTTACAAAACAATTGAAATGCAATTGTGTATTGCTGCCGTTTGTCTGATATCCAACAGTGTAACGATCGTCGTGGGCTGAAGGAGTGGACCAAGGTGCGGCGTCATACGTGTTCATGATATTTATTTAACTCACTAAGAAAAAAATAACAAAAATAGACCAACACGAAACAGTTCTGTCTGGTGCAGACACAAAGACAGAAAACAACTACCCACAAAACCCATCTGGGCAAGAGCTACCTAAGTATGGTTCTCAATCAGAGACAACGATAGACAGCTGCCTCTGAGAACCACACCCCGCCAACCAACAAAGAAATACAAAACATAGAACACAGAACATAGAATGCCCACCCCAACTCACGCCCTGACCAAACCAAAATAGAGACATAAAAAGGATCTCTAAGGTCAGGGCGTGACAAACAGTCCATTATCAGCTCTTGACTATGAGAGCATTTTGCAGAGAAATGGGTTGAAGCATACAATTTAGGCTCTGAATTTACCTGGCCCATTGTTTACCTTGTTACCTCAAAGAGCAGTCATTCAAGGTGAGCTCATGAATATAAGCTCCCCACCCACTCAGGTACAATTTCTTAAATTCTGAGCATTTTAATAGTGTAAAACTATTATGTTTCGGTCGTTCAAAGGCTAAGGTTAAAAAAAATGGAGTAATGGGTCCACCACTTGGATCAAACACACAACCTTCTGATCCAAAGTCTTGGGCAAACCCAAACAGAATCTGCAGGGATTTTTCTATTTTCTGCAGCGATTTCTGCTGAAAATCTGCACAAAGCTTTTTTTTTGCCTCCACTGTAGTAACAATATTTAATTACACTGGGAACATGGTTTTATGTAACTGAATGCTTAATTCGGTGTATAAGATGACAATGAACCTACATTTTAGTAGAAGGATAACTGTAATAAAAAATAAATAAAAAACTCTACACAGACCCAACTTTTAAATTATAATTCTATTGGAAACGTTTCCTTATGGAAAAACATGATAGATAGAGCGTCATCAACAAAGTGCAAAGGCAAATAAAATGAGGATTCCATCTACTGTATAAATACAAACACCAAATAGATAAGATTAACAATTCTCTCTCTTCATTCCATTTACCATATAACTATTAATGAACAATTATCACATTTCTTCAAACCAAAACACGGAGAGTGGTATAGTTGTTGTGTGTGTGACTGACATGCTTTTTAGTGCCCAATGCTATTATACTTTGCAATCAACAACATTAGCATTTCTCTGTGAGGCTCCTTCTAAGCTGACTAAATAGCATCTGATAATGTGAGAAAAGTCTCTATACCTCCACTGAGGTAATGTGGGGACACAGATGTATCGCCGCAATGTGAGCTAAGGCTGTCATCCTATCCTGACTAGCAGCCCACCAGTCCACTGCACTCACTTCCATAGCATCTGCCTTGGCGATGTCTATTTATCTGTGCCACTCCTCTGCAGACACCTGGCTCAGAGCAGGGATGGCATGGACATAGTCCGTAATGTTCTTTCTTGCCACCTGGTCTTGATCTAGAACAGTTAGTGACGAGAACATGTGAAGGCAGGGGTTCTTCTCCAGCACAGTCTGCAACGTGGTGGAGCATGCTGCCATGGCAAACTGGAACAACTCAGTGCAGGAGAACCGGTCTTCCTCTGGAAGCTGCCCCAGCAGCTTAGTTGTATGAAGGCGCCAGTCATCAGCCACAGCTGTTCTGCCATACTCAAACTGCATTTGCAGGTCCTCCAGATTGCTGGTGATATTGTGGGCTGTTGGCACAGAGGTGTCCTCCAGCTCTGTCAGGTTAGCCACTCCACACAATGAACACTGCCTGGGCCTTCAGCTGGGCCTTGTGTTCCCTCCGCAGCTCACAAAGGTCCTGGACACAATTCACC
The DNA here is from genome assembly GCF_045679555.1 of Salvelinus alpinus. Lineage (NCBI taxonomy): Eukaryota > Metazoa > Chordata > Actinopteri > Salmoniformes > Salmonidae > Salvelinus > Salvelinus alpinus. The sequence goes on from NC_092097.1 coordinate 50,284,242, forward strand.
GTCTCTGGTAAGGTCGTAGTAAAGCCGGTGAGCACATCCATGTACTCTGCCAGGTACTCCACAACACGAATCCAGGAGCCCCACCTGGTCTGCACAGCAGACAGGCATCACAGGAGAATGGCCATGTTCCAGGATGCTCTCAGCTCCAGACGACTCTGGGTTGCCTGACAGAACCCCTTCTTCACCACACACAGCCTATTCACGTCCTCAAACACCTCTGGAGAAACCTCCAGCGCCAGGCTCACGAGATGGGCAAAACAGGTGACATGTCCAGAGTTTGGGAAGAGGCACCTCAAATCAAATTTTATTGGTCACATACACATGGTTAGCAGATGTTCATGTGAATGTAGCGAAATGCTTGTGCTTCTAGTTCCGACTATGCAGTAAAATCTAACAAGTAATCTAACAAATTCACAATAACTACCTTATACACACAAATGTAAAGGGATGAATAAGAATATGTACATATAAATACATGGATGAGCGATGGCTCTGCAGCATAGGCAAGATGCAGTAGATGGTGTAGAATACAGTATGTACATATTAGATGAGTAATGTAGGATATGTAAACATTATTAAAGTGGTGTTAAAGTGACTAGTGATACCTCTATGTAAACATTATTAAAGTGGTGTTAAAGTGACTAGTGATACCTCTATGTAAACATGATTAAAGTGGCATTATTTCAAGTGACTAATGATACCTTTATATTCTGTTTATTTAAGTGGCCAGAGATTTGAGTCTGTATGTTGGCAGCAGCCTCTCCATGTTAGCGATGGCTGTTTAACAGTCTGATGGCCTTGAGATTGAAAACAGCTTCTGTCTCTCGGTCCCAGCTTTGATGCACCTGTACTGACCTCGCCTTCTGGATGATAGCGGGGTCAACAGGCAGTGGCTCGGGTGGTTGTTGTCCTTGATGATCTTTTTGGCCTTCCTGTGACTTCGGGTGGTGTAGGTGTCCTGGAGGGCAGGTAGTTTGCTTAACTTAAAACTTTCCACCTTCTCCACTACTGTCCCGTCGATGTGGGCGGGGGGTGCTCCTTCTGCTGTTTCCTGAAGTCCACGATCATCTCCTTTGTTTTGTTGACGTTGAGTGAGAGGTTTTATTCCTGACACCACACTCCGAGGGCCCTCATCTCCTCCCTGTAGGCTGTCTCGTCATTGTTGGTAATCAGGCCTACCACTGTAGTGTCGTCTGCTAACTTGATTATTTAGTTGGAAGCGTGCATGGCCACGCAGTCATGGGTGAACAGGGAGTACAGGAGAGGGCTGAGAATGCACCCTTGTAGGTTCCCCAGTGTTGAGGATCAGCGGGATGGAGATGTTGTTTCCTACCCTCACCACCTGGGGGCGGCCTGTCAGAATGTCCAAAACCCAGTTGCACAGGGCGGGGTCGAGACCCAGGGTCTCGAGCTTAATGATGAGTTTGGAGGGTACTATGGTGTTAAATGCTGAGCTGTAGTCAATTAACAGCATTCTTACATAGTTATTCCTCTTGTCCAGTCTTGATAGGGCAGTGTGCAGTGTCATGGCGATTGCATCGTCAGTGGACCTATTGGGGTGGTAAGCAAATTGGAGTGGGTCCACGGTATCGCGCATGCGTGAAGAAACCGGGTGGCTGTACCGACTCTGACAACATATCCCGAGTGAGCCATGTTTCCGTGAAACAGAGAATGTTACAATATTTCTGGAAGGCAGCTCGTGCCCTAATATCATCCACCTTCTTATCTATAGATTGGATATTGGCGAGTAATATGTTCGGAAGCGGTGGATGGTGTGCTCGCCCTCTAAGTCTGACCAGTAGGCCGCTCCGTCTGCCTCTCCTGCAGCGACAGCGTTGTTTTGGTGGGATAAGATCGCATGTCCAAGGTGGAGGTCCGAACAGAGGAGCCGCTTCGGGAAAGACGTATTCCTGGTCGTAATGATGGTAAGTTGACAGCGCTTTTATAGCCAATAGTTCTTCCTGGCTGTATGCAATAACACTTGAGATTTTCTGGTCTAACAATGTAAGAAATAATACATAAAAAAGAAAACTATGCAGTTATTTGTTTTAAGGACCTGAAATGAGGCGACCATCTCTGTCGGCGCCATCTTCAAGATGCTGGTGAAAGCCTTCTTCATGAAGCTAGCTGAGTCGCTTACAAAAGCCCACACATTGTTAAAGTCAACCAAATTGTTGTTGAGACAGGAAATGACAGCTTGGGACACAGTAGTAAAGTTGACTTTATCCAAGAAAGCCAGGTCTGTTACAACAGGTCGCTCATCCACTGGCTGGAGTAGGATGGCCAGTGCACGCACATCTTCCAACGGCAACGGTCATCTCATCAAGGATGACATAAATGTACTTTCCCTCAACAGCATCACCCTCATATTGTGGATAGAGCTCTGGTAGGTACTCTGATCGCTGATAGTATGGCGCTGGGGTAGACCCTCCCTGCTTGCAGTGTTTCTTTGGAAATGTGGAGAACTTGGGCCCCTTCTCAAGAGGTATATCTGCTTTTATTAATGTTCTTGTGAAGTCCAAGGTGAAGTCCTTTCTCTCAGCTGTGGAGGGGTTCTTTGCCAGACAGTCTTGTTTAGACTGAAAATTATTTAGAAAGTAAAGAACAATGGTTAAATTTGGTAAATTAGGAATTCTCAGGTTGAGTTCAATGGCAGGCCTACAGTGGATCTCAAGCTTTGAAGCTAAGCACACTCTCTCCTAAAGCATGACACACATGCACACAGCCCATAAACCTGACACAGAAGCCTGGAACACACAGACAGAGCCCATAAACCTGACAGTATGTCTCACACAAAAACCTTTCCAAACAATGACAGTTAACTACAAAAAGTCACACAAAAGTCACAAAAATGATGTCTGTGACTTGCTGCTTTTGTAATTCCTAACTTGTCACTTGTTTTGATAACTCCACCATGTCACTTTGACTAACTTGTTAGCTAGCGAGATACCTTAAATGACATGATGGAGTGACAACATGGGAAGCTTGCCTACCTAACATTAGCTAGCTAACTTGCCACTATGTAGATACAGCCAAAATTGTAATTGTCAAGAACAGATATTATCTAACCTGAGCAAACCTAGTAGCAAGTTAATATATCTGTATCTAGCTAAAGCATCAGAATGCTTACCTGGTCCACTAGACCTATTGTTGTGTTGGAGTGTCCTCAGGTGAGCCACCGCAGTTTGACCCCGTATGTAGACATTTGAATGCTGACAGACTTTGCAGAACAGTACTCCTCCATCCTCGTACAGTTCAACTGGAAACTCCCTGGCCCTGTCCCTGGCTGTTATTCTGGTTGCCAAGTGTTCACTCATCAGCTCCTCTGCTGTAAATCTGGGCATTTTTTGTTGTTAGATACTTCTCTTCTGAGACAGCTGTCATTCATTCACAGAGCTGTCTACCCTGTGGCTCTCACTCACACAGGGGAGGGGCTACGGTGAGGAGAATGGGCTACACCTCTGGCTACACTTTTCGGTGATTGAAATACATAAATGAAAACAGATGAAACTTAAATTCAACCAGTTAATTGAATGACCTTTGCGATCAGCTGTCAGTTTACTTTTAGCTTTAGAATCATGTGCATTCTATTAGGCCTCACTCCCCCTATCTGAGATATCTACTGCAGCCCTCATCCTCCACATACAACACCCGTTCTGCCAGTCGCATTTTGTTAAAGGTCCCCAAAGCACACACATCCCTGGGCCGCTCCTCTTTTGAGTTTGCTGCAGCTAGCGACTGGAACGAGCTGCAACAAAAATCAAACTAGACAGTTTTATCTCCATCTCTACATGCAAAGACTCAGTCATGGACACTCACTGACAGTTGTGGCTGTTTTGTGTGATGTATTGTTGTCTACCTTCTTGCCCTTGTGCTGTTGTCTGTGCCCAATAACGTTTGTACTATGTTTTGTGCTGCTACCATGTTGTGTTGTTACCATGCCGTGTAGTCATGTGTTGCTGTTGTCTTTGGTCTCTTTTTATGTCGTGTCTGATGGGTGTTTTGTCCCATATTTTTAATCCCAGCCCGTCCCCGCAAGAGGCCTCTCCTTGTTCGGGCAACGTTCCGCGGTCGAAGTCACCGGTCTTCTAGCCATCACCGATCCACCTTTCATTTGTTTTGTCTTGTCTTCCCACACACCTGGTTTCAATTCCATCAATTACATGTTGTGTATTTAACCCTCTGTTACCCCCATGTCCTTGTCCGGTATTGTTTATTGTAAGTGCTTGTGAACGTTATGTCTGGGGTTTTTGTCCAATTCTATATATTGTTTTTGTTCACTGTGATTTTTATCATTAAACTGCGCCGTTGTAACACAGTCTTTGCTCTCCTGCGCCTGACTTCTCTACTGCCAGTATGCACGCCTTACAGTCATTGTAAATAAGAATTTGTTCTTAACTGACTTGCCTAGTTAAATAAAGGTTTTTAAAAAACTGGTTTATCGGCAAGTCCCACTGCACAATGTAAAATGTCCTAGAGGTTAAGTGTTGGCCCAGTAATCCCAAGCCAACTAGGTGAAAAGTCTGTTAAATCGACTAAACCAAATCAATAAGGGTGCCAAATACAAATTAAATAAAACAGTTAAAATCAATAACTAAATCTAAAACCCAGTTGCGCCCAGTGCTGTCAAAGAAACACAACCATGCACACCAGAAATTATACCAGCAACTCTACAACTACAGCAAATCTTCCCTTCGCGTTACATGTACGTTGGCCTCCACTCTTCCACCACACATAGTAACGTTTGTGACAAGCTCACCGGACGCCCAGGAGTTGACAGGCTCTGTCGAACTCCCAGTGATACGTGGCCGCTCGTCTGCTTCTCATCCGTACTTCGTAGCTGACTGGATTGGTAGCTAACTGGCTGTGGCAATTTAGTGTGCATCGTCTGCCAGGAGCATGGAGTGTGTGGTCAATCACTGTTTACAGCATTTCTAAATCCTCCTACCTAACTTCAGAGAAAATAAAAAAAGAGCCCTATTAATTTCTAATAGACCCTCCCACATCCCTAAAATCCCTTCCAACCACTCCCCCCCAACCCTGTCTAACCTCATTGACCCTACACTTCAATCGTTCCCTCTTTTCAACATACCTACAACAATATAACACATGCTCCAACATTTCATCGATCATACACTCCAGACACAAACCATTCACATGCTTGCCAACCAGATGTAATGATGAGTTCAATGTACAATGTCCTAAGCGCAATCAAGCAAACACTACCTCTTCCATCCCTAATCTGACCTTTGAATCTTGGTCCACTGACCTTTCTTTGGAGGGCATATAAATGCCAGCGCTTGCACTTGGGTCTCTGTCAGAATGATACAGTCTCTTCTATTTCAAGGGAACCGCCACTGGCTGCAGGTGTATCAACTCAGGTAATCACCACGCAACCTAACTATGAGACGGGGCTCACATTCAGGGATGAAAAAGGGGCAGGTCAAACAGAAGACACGTTGTAACTCGCACATACAACACATCATATCCCCCTTTTTATCAGTGGTGTAAAGTACTTAAGTACATTTACGTCATTTAGCAGACGCTCTTATCCAGAGCAACTTACAAATTGGAAAGTTCATACATATTCATCCTGGTCCCCCCATGGGAATTGAACCCACAACCCTGGCGTTGCAAGCGCCATGCTCTACCAACTGAGCCACACGGGACCAAAGTAAAAATACTTTAAAGTATTACTTAAGTAGTTTTGGGGGTATCTGTACTTTATATTACTATTTATATTTTTGACAACTTTTACTTTTAGTTCACTACATTCCTAAAGAAAATAATGTACTTTTTACTCCATATATTTTCCTTGACAACCAAAAGTACTCATTACATGTTGAATGCTTAGCAGGACAGGAAAATGATCCAATTCATGCACCCCTACTGCCTCTAATCTGTCAGACTCACTAAACACACATGTATCTTGTGTAAATGATGTCTGAGTGTTGGAGTGTGCCCCTGGCTATCCGTACATTTAAAAAACAAGAAAATTGAACCCTATCCTGCTGTAAAGAACCCTTTTGGAACCCTTTTACTCTAGCTCCTTGGGTTTCTGTTGCTCCTTGGGTTTCTGTTGCTCCTTGGGTTTCTGTTGCTCCTTGGGTTTCTGTTGCTCCTTGGGTTTCTGTTGCTCCTTGGGTTTCTGTTGCTCCTTGGGTTTCTGTTGCTCCTTGGGTTTCTGTTGCTCCTTGGGTTTCTGTTGCTCCTTGGGCTTCTGTTGCTCCTTGGGTTTCTGTTGCTCCTTGGGTTTCTGTTGCTATTTGGGTTTCTGTTGCTCCTTGGGTTTCTGTTGCTCCTTGGGTTTCTGATGCTATTTGGGTTTCTGTTGCTCCTTGGGCTTCTGTTGCTCCTTGGGTTTCTGATGCTATTTGGGTTTCTGTTGGTCCTTGGGCTTCTGTTGCTCCTTGGGTTTCTGTTGCTATTTGGGTTTCTGTTGCTCATTGGGCTTCTGTTGCTCCTTGGGTTTCTGATGCTATTTGGGTTTCTGTTGCTCCTTGGGCTTCTGTTGCTCCTTGGGTTTCTGATGCTATTTGGGTTTCTGTTGCTCCTTGGGTTTCTGTTGCTCCTTGGGTTTCTGTTGCTCCTTGGGTTTCTGTTGCTCCTTGGGTTTCTGTTGCTCCTTGGGCTTCTGTTGCTCCTTGGGCTTCTGTATCTCCTTGGGCTTCTGTTGCTCCTTGGGTTTCTGTTGCTCCTTGGGTTTCTGTTGCTCCTTGGGCTTCTGTTGCTCCTTGGGCTTCTGTATCTCCTTGGGCTTCTGTATCTCCTTGGGTTTCTGTTGCTCCTTGGGTTTCTGTTGCTCCTTGGGCTTCTGTATCTCCTTGGGCTTCTGTATCTCCTTGGGCTTCTGTTGCTCTTTGGGCTTCTCTGTTGCTCCTGATATTTAACATCTGTCAGGTCAGAGACCACTCAGGTAACCATCTTTCCTGGATATATTAGTTCCTCATACCTCTTTAAAAGAAGTGGTCCTCCACTGCCAATCAACCACTGTCTTAGTTAAGGCAGGGGGATCTTCTCTAGTCCAAGGAGAGACATGGTCTACTCTACAGTCACCACTATCCATCTTCTGAAAATGTTTATTTTATGAAGAGAGTGCTATTGACTTCAGGACTTTTTATTTTGAATCAGTGTTGAAAGACATTTACAGAGGTCCTTTCTTATCCATATTTGACAGAGATTGAGGGTTACTTATTAAAGCGTTGCTGGTATTATTTTAGAACCAGAGTTAACAATACTATTGTTTGATGACTAATTGTGTTTGTTGTCATTCTAGAAAACCAACTTAGCGGTGACACTCATTAGTTAGAGTACATGATTGAAAAGTACTGTATTTGAGGGGAGACAGCGAAACAGACTAAGAGACTGTGGTATGTGGTTTGCTATCTCCATTATCCACAGACTGAGCAGATACCAGCAACAGACCAGAGACATGCCCCAAATTACTTGATTACCCAACTCATACTCAGTTTTGTCTGTCTGTCAGACAATCCATATTGGGCTTTACAATCAATTACTAAAAGACTTAGAAATCTATTTCAAATTACAAAAAATATAATGACAGTAAGGATCTTTAAAAAGAGCTTGCAGTGTTTTCTGTCTGTCTGTCTGTCTGTCTGTCTGTCTGTCTGTCTGTCTGTCTGTCTGTCTGTCTGTCTGTCTGTCTGTCTGTCTGTCTGTCTGTCTGTCTGTCTGTCTGTCTGTCTGTCTGTCTGTCTGTCTGTCTGTCTGTCTGTCTGTCTGTCTGTCTGTCTGTCTGTCTGTCTGTCTGTCTGTCTGTCTGTGTGTGTGTCTGTGTGTCTGTGTGTCTGTGTGTGTGTGTGCTCTGGTGGGGTCTCTGGAGCATCAGCTCTCATCCTGCGTCTACCAACAACATATTCTATCACCCAACCCCAGCATTCGGGAGAAAGTCAGCACAAACAAACCATGTGGTTCGAGACAAACGTTTGAAGAAGTTTGTTCTGTATTGGGTTCAATGTCCAGGGTTCGTATTCACTAAGAGTAAATGTATGGAACTGTTTGCAGAAATCGGCAAGTCTCTACTGGTGTCGCTACTTTGTAACATTTTGCTAACGCGATAACATTTTAGGCAGCTAGAACAGTCAGTTGCAGAACTCGGTGAACAAATCACAAAAGAACAGCAACTGCCTTAAAACTATCGTTTTCATGTTATTAGCTAGACGGAGGGAGCATTTATTCAGCATTTCGTTTTAACTGGTGCTGTAAGCATCACTTTTGGATTGGAGACTGGCTCAGCTAGCAAGTAAACCCTATTTTCATAAATACTGGTCCTACAACTGCAAAACTCCTTAGCTAGATATTGGATTAGGTAGTTATAAGACTTGCTCAGGAAGAAAACTTCAACATTTTGCCCCTTTTCAACTTTTAAGGGGGGCTGAACTTCCTGATTTTGGGATGTGGTTGTATTTGGGTGTTTCTTGGGTGTTTCTTTGCCTTTCAATCACAACAAACAAGGGTAGTCGTGAGTAGTGACAGCGAGGTAAGCTAATAGCGTTACTATTGAGAGAAGTTTTGAAGTTGACTCGCCATCTCAAGATGATCAGCTAATTCAGTTCTATGTGTAGGCTAAAGCCTGACCTCGTGACTAGCAGCTAGTTAGCATACTGCAGCTGGCTAGCCTATCGAGATAGATGATATTTCTATGTCAAATCCAATTATTCCAACAACATTATTCCAACAGCAAGAACCAGTGTCTGGAATGTGTTTCCTGAGACACTGGTTCTACAACACCTTGATACGAAAGTAGCTTGCAACTTGAAGTTTCATCACATCATGTAAATAAATGTTACAGTGGAAACGATGTCAACTACTGCGAGTTGAATGCCTGGTCTTCAGTCAGCTTACCTGTCTACACAATATTCTATAACAGGCTTTGTCTCATCTCAAGGTTCCGTTTTAGAACCACTATTGTTTTCATTATATATTTTAATGTCAACTTTCACTGCTATGCAAGATGACACACAGCTGTACATTTCGATGAAACATGGTGAATCTACAAAATTGCCTACAGTGGAAGCCTGTGTTTGAGACATAAGGAAGTGGATGGCGGCAAATGTTTTACTTGTAAACTGGGACAAAACAGAGATGAGTTCTGGGTCCCAAGAAACACAGAGATCTACTGTTTGATCTGACAAGGTACAGTCGTCTTAAATAAAACTGTGAAGGACCTCGGCGTTACTCTGGACCCTGATCTCTCTTTTGACGAATATATAAAAAATATAGGGCAGCTTTTTTCCATCTTCGTAACATTGCAAAAATCTTAAACTTTTTGTTAACAAATTATGCAGAAAAGCTAATCCACGCTTTTGTCACTTCTATATTAGACTACTGCAATGCTCTACTCTCCGGCTACCTGTATAAAGCACTAAATGATCTTCAGTTAATGCTAACAAGTTTTGCAATGGAGCCCTTTTCGTCTGAAGAAGTAAATGAACGTTTCCAGCGCTATAGGAGCTGTATCTACTACGCTTCCTTTCGGGACCAGCTGGATCACTCAGAGTTCCAATGTGACGATTGTTTTCTTGCCGAGGATTATAGGATTGAAGTGGCTTCCTTGATCAAGCAGGTCACCAGTCTACGTAAGAAACTGGGTAAAACGCAGAGTGGAATGTTGACCTTTTCTACTCCAGCAGCTTGACGGGGTCCGGGCTTGTTGGATGCATCTCCACCTTGCTGTTTTGTCGTTGTTCAACTGGCCGGTGTTGCCTGGAGTTTGTTCGCCAGAGGAGGCATCTCCTTCCTCTCCTCCTCCATCTGATGGTGGAGTAAAAGGTGCACAATAAGAGGAGCATGCCAATCAACGATGGTCACATGTCATGAGCCGTGGAAGCCGAAGACAGTGGCAAAGCAGGCTACACTCCCAACGAGAGGCCCGGAGCGGATACAAACAACTAATAGTTTTGCCTCCCTGGAGCCTGATCTTCCTGCATCTTCGTTGCTGGGGGTACCTGTGTCTGCTGTGCCTACTCTTTCCCTTACGATTTCAAATTAGATGTTGGCCACCTTCCGTCCCTGCTTTGGATCAAGCGGGGATTCTCCATCTGTCGGAGGCCTGCACCAGACTCCGGGAGCTACGGGCTCAAGTTATCCTGCCTCTTGCCCCTCCTTAAAGGTTTCTCAGAATCCTGTGAAGCATGCGAGTCTGCGTATTTCCTCATCCTTCTCACCAGCTGTGATTTTGGACAGCTCCATGGTAAGAAATGTCACTGTTCCTGGTGCAAAACAATGTCCTATCCTGGAGCTCAAGTAAATGCCATTACTAAGCTGCTCCCGAATGTTCTACACCAGGACATGGAAATTGATTCTATTGTAGTCTTTGTGGGCTTTAATAACATTATGAAGGGCAGCTATGAACAGTTGAAACAGGATTTTAAAGAGCTGATTGATTTCACTAATAAAAGACCCATCATATCTGGCCCTGTGCCATCTCTGAATCGTGACATTGAACGCTTTAGCAGTATTCTTTCTCTTCACAACTGGCTACGTGAATATTGCAGCTCAATGAGTGTAACTTTTGTTGACAATTTTGATACATTTTGGAAATAAAACACATTTTATAAGGAGGATGGAATCCACCCAAATAATTTGGGTTCCTGGATCCCTTCACAGCATTATAAGGCAGCCCTGAAAAAGTGACTGTCAGCACCAAGATATGCTAAGGTAATCAGTGACATTTACTCCGAGTGCTACTTTTCAGCTTCTGTTTTCAATACTGATAAGTGTGTTGAAAATAGTTATCCTGTGCCTGTTAATTTACCTCGCTGCAATGGCTCTGTTAATTCCAATGTTGAACCTACTGATTTTGTCAATAGTTTTGACAACAGTTATCTTTTGATTGCTGACCTAAATTCCACAAATAGTTATGTTAGCTACAATAGGGAGACCACTGTTATTAGCCACTCCAATACTATCAACAGGGTTGTATTTAGCTATCGTACTGCATGTGCTCACAAGCACAGAGGTGTTGTATACAGTATAGCAATCTTGTGCCCAATTCCTTGAAGTCTTCTGTTAGCGCCTAAACCACAAATCCAATATGTAATGATCTGGCTTGTGTTGATACACTACTGGAATACAAAAGACCGTAAAGGTTTGAAAATTATGCACTTAAACATACGTAGCCTATTGTCTAAAATGGATCACGTTAAGATCTGGCCCTTTCAAGCAAATTCAGATGTTTGTTTCTTGTCAGAGACATGGGCAACTGAGAAAATAATGGATTCTGAGATTGCTATAGATGGTTACAGAGTATTCGGGGCAGATTGGAAGGGTAAAGGGGGCAGTGTAGCAATTTATGTAAAATAATCACTTTTCTGTTTCAATGTTAGTCTGTCACCATCCCAAAGCAATTTGAATTTTTGGCCTTAAAAGTCTCCAATTAGGATGTAACTCTACAATAACAATCCTGGGAGTTCACCGTCCACCGTTGGCTAACAAATGTTTGCTATTAGAACTCATTGACTTAATAGCCTCCTTTTCAGCCTCTGAAGTGTTAATCATTGGGGACTTTACATTGCCTGGGGAAACCATGACTCTGTTGTGTTAAATTAAATTTGACCCAGATAATTAATGAGCCCATGTGTCCAAATCTGAAGGACCCGACAAAATCAACCTTGACCGTCCTTATATTTACAAATAAAGTGGGGTGTTTTCCTTAGATATAAGCTGTCCTATTGGATGTATCAGGGATGTGTGAATACCTAGATCCAAATCCCGTCTTACTTGAAAGAGGAATTTGAAACATTTCAATGAATTTATTTTTATTTTTTACATGATCTTCAATGTAATGACATTGACTGTATCAAATCAAATCAAATTGTATTTGTCACATGCGCCAAATACAACCTTGCCGTGAAATTCTTACTTACAAGCCCTTAACCAACAGTGCAGTTTTAAGAAAAATATGTGTTAAGTAAAAAATAGATAAGTAAAAAAAAAAATATATATATATATAATAAACAAATAATAAACAAATAATTAAAGAGCAGCAGTAAAATAACAATAGCGAGGCTATATACAGGAGGTACCGCTACAGAGTCAATGTGCGGGGGCACCGGTTAGTCGAAGTAATTGAGGTAATATGTATATGTAGGTAGAGTTAAAGTGACTATGCATAGATAATAAACAGAGAATAGCAGCAGCGTAAAAGAGGGGGTGGGGGGGCAATGCAAATAGTCTGGTTAGCCTTTTGATTAGCTGTTCAGGAGTCTTATGGCTTGGGGTTAGAAGCTGTTGAGAAGCCTTTGGGCCTATACTTGGTGCTCCGGTATCGCTTGCCGTGCGGTAGCAGAGAGAACAGTCTATGACTTGGGTGGCTGGAGTCTTTCGAAAAATTTTAGGGCCTTCCTCTGACACCGCCTGGTATAGAGGTCCTGGGTGGCAGGAAGCTTGGCCCCAGTGATGTACTGGGCCATACGCACTACCCTCTGTAGTGCCTTGCGGTCGGAGGCCAAGCAGTTGCCATACCAGACAGTGATGCAACCAAGATCTGAGGACCCATGCCAAATCTTTTCAGTCTCCTGAGGGGGAATAGGTTTTGCATTGCCCTCTTCATGACTTTATTGGTGTGCTTGGACCATGACAGTTTGTTGGTGATGTGGACACCAAGGAACTTGAAGCTCTCAACCTGATCCACTACAGCCCCGTCGATGAGAATGGGGACGTGCTCGGTCCTCCTTTTCCTGTAGTCCACAATCATCTCCTTTTGTCTTGATCACACTGAGGGAGAGGTTGTTGTCCTGGCACCACACGGCCAGGTCTCTGACCTCCTCCTTATAGGCTGTCTCATCGTTGTCGGTGATCAGGCCTACCACTGTTGTGTCATCAACAAACTTAATGATGGTGTTGGAGTCGTGCCTGGCCATGCAGGCATGAGTGAACAGGGAGTACAGGAGAGGACTGAGTGTTGAGGATCAGCATGGCGGATGTGTTGTTACCTACCCTTACCACCTGGGGGCGGCCCGTCAGGAAGTCCAGGATCCAGTTGCAGAGGGAGGTGTTTAGTCACAGGGTCCTTAGCTTAGTGATTAGCTTTGAGAGAACTATGGTGTTGAACGCTGAGCTGTAGTCAATGAATAGCATTCTCACATAAGTGTTCCTTTTGTCCAGGTGGGAAAGGGCAGTGTGGAGTGCAATTGAGATGGCATCATCTGTGGATCTGTTGGGGCGGTATGCAAATTGAAGTGGGTCTAGGATTTCTAGGGTAATGCTGTTGATGTGGGCCATGACCAGCCTTTCAAAGCACCTCATGGCTACAGACGTGAGTGCTACGGGTCAGTAGTCATTTAGGCAGGTTACCTTAGTGTTCTTGGGCACAGGGACTATGATGGTCTGCTTGAAACATGTTGGTATTACAGACTCAGACAGGGAGAGGTTGAAAATGTCAGTGAAGACACTTGCCAGTTGGTCAGCACATTCTCGGAGTACACATCCTGGTAATCCGTCTGGCCCTGCGGTCTTGTGAATCTTGACCTGTTTAAAGGTCTTACTCACTTCGGCTACGGAGAGCGTGATCACACAGTCATCCAGAACAGCTGATGCTCTCATGCATGTTTCAGTGTTACTTGCCTCGAAGCAAGCATAGAAGGCATTTAGCGCGTCTGGTAGGCTCGTGTCACTAGGTAGTTTGCGGCTGTGCTTTCCTTTTGTAGTCTGTAATTGTTTGCAAGTCCTGCCACATCCGATGAGCGTCGAAGCCGGTGTAGTACGATTTGATCTTAGTCCTGTATTGACGCTTTGCCTGTTTGATGGTTGAGGGTGTAGCGGGATTTCTTATAAGCTTCTGGGTTAGAGTCCCGCTCCTTGAAAGCGGCAGCTCTACCCTTTAGCTCAGTGCAGATGTTGCCTGTAATCCATGGCTTCTGGTTGAGGTATACACGTACAGTCACTGTGGGGATGACTTCATCCATGCACTTATTGATGAAGCCAGTGACTAAAGTGGTGTACTCCTCAATGCTATCGGAAAAATCCCAGGACATATTCCAGTCTGTGCTAACAAAACAGTCCTGTAGTTTAGCATCTGCTTCATCTGACCACTTTTTTTTGGACCGAGTCACTAGTGCTCCCCTGCTTTAGTTTTCACTTGTAAGCAGGAATCAGGAGGATAGAATTACGGTCAGATTTGCCAAATAGAGGGCGAGGGAGAGCTTTGTATGCGTGATCCAGAGCTGGCTCTAAAACATTTCTCAAATGTCTTCAATGTTATTGTCGATAAACATAATCCCTTAAAAACCATGAGAGTTAAAAGTAGGTATAACCCTTAGTTCACACCGGACTGCCAAAGTTATTCACAATAGAGACGCTGTCCGGGACAAAGCTAGATTTACAGACTCAAGCCCAGATTGGCAATCATTTAGGATATTGAGAAATCTATGTGTAAATCTAGTTAGAAAAGCAAAATCTGATTGTGCAGGGAATTCGGACAAGTTCTGGAAAAGTGTTAAATCTCTTAACTCTTCTTCTCCATCAAATTAATATTGTTTCTGGCACCATTACTGATCAAAATGTATATAATTAATGCATAAATGTATATATGTTTGACTCCGTTTCTAAGCCAACTCACTTTAAGTGTGGTCTGGATATTAATGGATGTACAGTTGAAGTCGGAAGTTTACATACACCTAGGTTGGAATCATTAAAACTCGTTTTTCAACCACTCCACAAATTTCTTGTTAACAAACTATAGTTTTGGCAAGTCAGTTAGGACATCTACTTTGTGCATGACACAAGTAATTTTTCCAACAATTGTTTACAGATAGATTATTTCACTTATAATTCACTGTATCACAATTCCAGTGGGTATGACGTTTACATACACTAAGTTAACTGTGCCTTTAAACAACTTTACATTTTTAAACATCAAATTCCAGAAAATGATGTCATGGCTTTAGAAGCTTCTGATAAGCTAATTGACATCATTTGAGTCAATTGGAGTTGTACCTGTGGATGTAATTTCAAGGCCTACCTTCCAACTCAGTGCCTCGTTGCTTGACATCATGGGAAAAGACCTCAAATAAGTAATTCTCTCTACTATTATTCTGACATTTCACATTCTTAAAATAAAGTGGTGATCCTAACTGACCTAAAACAGGGAATGTTTACTAGGATTAAATGTCAGGAATTGTCAAAAACTGAGTTTAAATGTATTTGGCTAAGGTGTATGTAAACTTCCCGACTTTAACTGTAATTTGTTGAATGATTCTCTGTTAAGGAAGTTAATACATTAAGACATCTGAAGGGACAGATCATTTGGAAACTGGTCTGCTAAAGTGTGCAGCGACCATCATTGCTGCCTCAGTAACTCATATTTGAAATTTGACATTGTCTTCAGGAATTATTCACAAAGTATGGAAACCTGTATGTGTTGACACTCCATAAATGTAAACCAATCAGGGTTTAGAACAGGGCATAACACTAACACTAAAATTAGTTGTTCTGCTTTGTTTGTAGACCTGTCTAAGACCTTTGATATTGTTGTTCTGGATATTCTGTTGAAGAAACTGTCATCAACAGGCCTTGGCTCTGCCGCATGTGTCTTTGTTTTCTGACTACGTTAGAGACAGAACTCAGGCCATTGTGTTTGGATGGAGTTAAGTTGAATTTTCTTGAGTTACATAAAGGTGTTCCACAGGGATTCATATTAGGACCTGTTCTTTTTTACGATTAACATAAATGCTTTTGGTCAATCTGTTGAAAATTGTGATCTTCATTTGTATGCGGATGATACTATTGTGTATACAATTGCTCAGACTGTTGATTTAGCTGTGTGAAGGTTAACGTCAGATTTTGCAGCTGTTCAGGAAGCCCTTATGAATGTAAAGCTTGTACTTAATACAGGCAAAACTAAATACATGCTGTTTTCAAAGTCTCGTAAAAGTATCTCAGTTAGGTTACATCTTCACTCCTTGAATGGTACTGTAATTGAACAAATCCCTGCATACAAATCACTTGGTATTTAGATGGACAATGATCTATCTTTTAAGAAACATACAAATGAGCTTGTTAAGAAGCTTAAATGTAAAGTGGGTTTCTTTATATAGAAATAAAGCTTGTTTTTAATCTGGCTAGCAGGAAGCAATTGTAGAATCAACTTTTCTATTTGTCCTTGACTATGGTGATACCATCTACCTGTGTGCAACTGATACTACTCTGAAATCCTTTGATTCGGTTTATAATAGCTCCTTTCGTTTTATTACATCTGACAGTTTTAATACTCATCACTGCATCCTTTACCAAAACAGTTGACTGGACCTCTTTGAAGACTTCATGATTCTCTTTTGTTCATAAAGCCCTACTCCACAAGCTTACAAAATACATCTTTGTTGAAATTTAGAATTTCAAGTTATAATACAAGGTCACAGGGTTGGTTAATGATGCTGTCTCCCTTGGTAACCACAGAGTAGGGGAGATCTGCTTTTTCATATCAGGCACCTCATGTGTGCAATAGTCTCCAGTTGGCACCTCATGTGTGCAATAGTCTCCAGTTGGCACTTTGTTTGGATGATTTGGTATCCCTGGGTCAATTTAGGAAATTGGTTAAGGATTTTATAGTGATGAATGTGTTTGTTTTATTTGATTGTAATGGCTAATGTGTATATTGCATGTATTTTGTATATAATTGTCTGTGTGCTAATGTGACTGTTGTTCCCGCTTGTGAATGAGACCTAGGACTCAATGTGTCTCCCTGTTTACATAAAAGTTCAATAAAAAAATACGGCTGCTAGAATCTTGACTAGAACCCCCCAAAAAATATCAATTTTCCTCTGCTAGCCTCCTGTTAAGGTTAGGGCTGATTTCAAGGTTTTACTGCTAACCTACAAAGCATTACATGGACTTGTTCCTATCTATCACTCCTATTTGGTCCTGCCGTATATACCTACACGTACAGTACGGTCACAAGACTCAGGCCTCCTTATTGTTCCAAGAGTTTCTAAGCAAACAGCTGGAGGCAGGGCTTTCTCCTATAGAGCTCCGTTTTAATGGAATTGTCTGCCTACCCATGTGAGAGACGCATACTCAGACTCGACCTTTAAGTCTTTACTGAAGACTCATCTCTTCAGTATGATTGAGTGTAGTCTGGCCCAGGGGTATGAAGGTGAACGACAAGGCACTGGAGTGACGAACCACCCTTGCTGTGTCTGCCTGGCCAGCTCCCATCTCTCCACTGGGATTCTCTGGCCCTATTGTATTTTTAAATGTATTTTTAGTATCTATTTTAGTCCTCATTTGGATTAATCTTCCAAGAGTCTTATTACGTGGCTAAGTCACCGGCTTACTCGTGCTCTCCCAAGCCATCCCTATGAGGGGTGCATCAAGTTGTGCCAGGCTTTTTTAGCTATACTTTGAGTCACTGACGTGATCTTCCTGTCCGGTTTTGCTCTACCTCAGGCTCGTGTGGTGTGGGAGATCTTCGTGGCTATACTCAGCCCTGTCTCAGGGTAGTAAGTTGGTGGTCTCTTGATATCCCTCTAGTGGTGTGCTTATCTGGCTGTGCTTGTCTGGTGTCCTGTGTGATCTTAAGTATGGTCTCTCTCTCTCTCTCTCTCTCTCTCTCTCTCTCTCTCTCTCTCTCTCTCTCTCTCTCTCTCTCTCTCTCTCTCTCTCTCTCTCTCTCTCTCAAAATTCAATTCAATTCAAGGGGCTTTATTGGCATGGGGAACATATGTTAACATTGCCAAAGCAAGTGAGGTAGATATTATACAAAAGTGAAATAAACAATACAAATTAACAGTAAACATTACACATACAGAAGTTTCAAAACAATAAAGACATTACAAATGTTATATTATATATATACAGTGTTGTAACAATGTACAAATGGTTAAAGCACACAAGTTAAAATAAATAAGCATAAATATGGGTTGTATTTACAATGGTGTTTGTTCTTCACTGGTTGCCCTTTTCTTGTGGCAACAGGTCACAAATCTTGCTGCTGTGATGGCACACTGTGGAATTTCTCCCAGTAGATATGGGAGTTTATCAAAATTGGATTTGTTTTCAAATTCTTTGTGGATCTGTGTAATCTGAGGGAAATATGTCTCTCTAATATGGTCATACATTGGGCAGGAGGTTAGGAAGTGCAGCTCAGTTTCCACCTCATTTTGTGGGCAGTGTGCACATAGCCTGTCTTCTCTTGAGAGCCATGTCTGCCTACGGCGGCCTTTCTCAATAGCAAGGCTATGCTCACTGAGTCTGTACATAGTCAAAGCTTTCCTTAAGTTTGGGTCAGTCACAGTGGTCAGGTATTCTGCCACTGTGTACTCTCTGTTTAGGGCCAAATAGCATTCTAGTTTGCTCTGTTTTTTTGTTAATTCTTTCCAATGTGTCAAGTAATTATCTTTTTGTTTTCTCATGATTTGGTTGGGTCTAATTGTGCTGTTGTCCTGGGGCTCTGTGGGGTGTGTTTGTGTTTGTGAACAGAGCCCTAGGACCAGCTTGCTTAGGGGACTCTTCTCCAGGTTCATCTCTCTGTAGGTGATGGCTTTGTTATGGAAGGTTTGGGAATCGCTTCCTTTTAGGTGGTTGTAGAATTTAACGGCTCTTTTCTGGATTTTGATAATTAGTGGGTATCGGCCTAATTCTGCTCTGCATGCATTATTTGGTGTTCTACGTTGTACACGGAGGATATTTTTGCAGAATTCTGCATGCAGAGTCTCAATTTGGTGTTTGTCCCATTTTGTGAAATCTTGGTTGGTGAGCGGACCCCAGACCTCACAACCATAAAGGGCAATGGGCTCTATGACTGATTCAAGTATTTTTAGCCAGATCCTAATTGGTATGTTGAAATTTATGTTCCTTTTGATGGCATAGAAGGCCCTTCTTGCCTTGTCTCTCAGATCGTTCACAGCTTTGTGGAAGTTACCTGTGGTGCTGATGTTTAGGCCGAGGTATGTATAGTTTTTTGTGTGCTCTAGGGCAACGGTGTCTAGATGGAATTTGTGGTCCTGGTGACTGGACCTTTTTTGGAACACCATTATTTTGGTCTTACTGAGATTTACTGTCAGGGCCCAGGTCTGACAGAATCTGTGCAGAAGATCTAGGTGCTGCTGTAGGCCCTCCTTGGTTGGTGACAGAAGCACCAGATCATCAGCAAACAGTAGACATTTGACTTCGGATTCTAGTAGGGTGAGACCGGGTGCTGCAGACTGTTCTAGTGCCCGCGCCAATTCGTTGATATATATGTTGAAGAGGGTGGGGCTTAAGCTGCATCCCTGTCTCACCCCACGACCCTGTGTGAAGAAATGTGTGTGTTTTTTGCCAATTTTAACCGCACACTTGTTGTTTGTGTACATGGATTTTATAATGTCGTATGTTTTACCCCCAACACCACTTTCCATCAATTTGTATAGCAGACCCTCATGCCAAATTGAGTCGAAGGCTTTTTTGAAATCAACAAAGCATGAGAAGACTTTGCCTTTGTTTTGGTTTGTTTGGTTGTCAATTAGGGTGTGTAGGGTGAAGGGTAGTCTCTCTCTCTCTCTCTCTCTCTCTCTCTCTCTCTCTCTCTCTCTCTCTCTCTCTCTCTCTCTCTCTCTCTCTCTCTCTCTCTCTCTCTCTCTCTCTCTCTCTCTCTCTCTCAGGACCTGAGCCCTAGGATCATGCCTCAGGACTACCTGGCCTGACGACTCCTGGCTGTCAAAATCCATCAGTTTAAGCTAGAGATATAGCATGAGCTGCGTCTCAATCCGCCCATGTCGGCCTTCCGCACCTGCGGTGGAAGGTGGCAGAGCTACAGCGGTGTTTGTCAGACCAGGAGACATTCTGAACCATTTGGGTTACAAACTAATATTACCCCACTTTGGAAAGGCGAGATTCTCACGAACATGAAGGTGTTCTCCGTTTTGCTCTACAACCCAAAAGTGTCACAGGACTCATCTGAAGGTAAAAGAAATATGGAGGTAGTTTTGTGGAAAAAATTGTGGTTAAATATCTGTCCAAAAACTAAAATATTTCCTGAGCTTTATTACATCTCCTAGATATAGGAAAGACACTTCAAAACCTTATTTCTTATGATTTATTTGTTGACTGTCAGAATAGCACATTCATAAATGGCAAATCGCCCTGCGCGTCGTCCTCCGGGTCGTCCTCCAGGTCGTCCTCCGGGTCGTCCTCGAGGCCGGTGTTGGCGCGCCGCTGGAGCCGCGCGTCAAGGGGGGGGGGGGGGGGGTACTGTCGGCTCCTCTCCTTGTTCGGGCGGCGTTCGACGTCACCGGCTTTCTAGCCATCACCGCTCCATTTTTCATATATCCATTTGTCTTGTCTTGTTTCCATACACACCTGGTTTTCACTTCCCCAATCAATCTACTTGTATTTAACCCTCTGTTTCCCATCATGTTTTGTGTGTAATTGTTTGCTTGTTTTTGAAAGAAAAGCGAATTATTTTTGAACGGCAGTGTATGTCTATCAGCTGTTGCTCATCTCAACTCTTGACTATCTATCAACATTTTCAGGCTGACACTCTCTCTGGAACATGCTTGAAGAACCTATTTCACACTTTTCTCTGGCTTATTCTTCATCACAGCGATATCACAGCTTCGCTTGCCAAATTTCCCTAAGCCAATTTAAGTGTTGGCAGTCAGAATGTGTGTGTGCGTGCATGCGTGTGTGTGTGTGTGAGATTGGGGACAGATGGAGGTCCTGTGGAATCCAGTTACAGATGTAGGATTTTAATTTGATCACCCTGTTGCAGGATAACTTTCCTGCAGGAAATGTAAAACGTGTAGTGTATTTGAGGTTTAAAAGTTTGTAATTTCCAGTTAGATATTTCAGACTTGATTTTCCCTTACGAAAAATGCATCAAAAACACAAAAATATATTTTAGTTATAATTTCCTGTTGCTGCAGGATTATTTTCCTGCTGTAGCAAACTGGCTCAAATTAAGATCCTACATCTGTTGCAGTGTATCTAAGTATCACCTCCAGAGACGGTGTTCGCTCATGTGCCTGTGTGTGTGTCAAAGTGTGACAGTCAATGACCAAGGGAATGTGTGAAATGGACCCGCTAACTTTTTTCCCCCTCAAACACGGTGTGAATCTGCAGCTGGCGCACATGCCAACCTCTGGAATGCCAATTGGTGTGCAGGAGGCTAGTTTGGCATTGGTGTATACGTATGGAATGGGGCCACAAACAACACAATGTTTGTCTAGAGCCTGTAATGGAGTGGTGGGAAAACAGGGCATAGGGACTCAATCTGCCCCATTAGGAAACATGTGTTTTAGGACTAAATCATTATGACTAGATAGAATTCAGCTTCATATCAAACATTATACTTAGTCCCCCTTGTCCTCCTCAGTGTGGGTGGAACATAAGACCGCAACAATCTTCTACCACTAGAATCCATCTCTGGCCTCAGCTTGTGCACTTTTCCATGAGAGACCCATCTTGTCCAGCTCAGCCATCTCTGTCCTGTCCCATGAGAGACCCATCTCCTTCAGCTCAGCCACCACTGTCCTGTCCCATGAGAGACCCATCTCTTCCAGCTCAGCCACCTCTGTCCTGTCCCATGAGAGACTCATCTCTTCCAGCTCAGGCACCTCTGTCCTTTCCCATAAGAGACCCATCTCCTTCAGCTCAGCCACCTCTGTCCTGTCCCATGAGAGACCCATCTCGTCCAGCTCAGCCACCTCTGTCCTGTCCCATAAGAGACCCATCTCCTTCAGCTCAGCCACCTCTGTCCTGTCCCATGAGAGACCCATCTCTTCCAGCTCAGCCACCTTTGTCCTGTCCCACGAGAGACCCATCTCGTCCAGCTCAGCCACCTCTGTCCTGTCCCATGAGAGACCCATCTCTTCCAGCTCAGCCACCTCTGTCCTGTCCCATGAGAGACCCATCTCTTCCAGCTCAGCCACCTTTGTCCTGTCCCACGAGAGACCCATCTCGTCCAGCTCAGCCACCTCTGTCCTGTCCCACGAGAGACCCATCTCGTCCAGCTCAGCCACCTCTGTCCTGTCCCATGAGAGACCCATCTCTTCCAGCTCAGCCACCTTTGTCCTGTCCCACGAGAGACCCATCTCGTCCAGCTCAGCCACCTCTGTCCTGTCCCACGAGAGACCCATCTCGTCCAGCTCAGCCACCTCTGTCCTGTCCCACGAGAGACCCATCTCCTTCAGCTCAGCCACCTCTGTCCTGTCCCACGAGAGACCCATCTCTTCCAGCTCAGTACATCATAGAAGGTTACACCATGGAAATATAATAATTGTATTTCTATGAGTTATACAGACCCGGTGGCAGAACCAACACTTCAGCCGTGCATTTAATTGTGTTGCCCGTTTTGTATGACAGACATATCAATGTTTAGTATAGAGAAATGTATGTGTGTGGGTATAGGATGTCGTGGTATCATATCGCCCAACAAAATACAGACTGTAATATGCAACGGAGAGTATCCTCTAATGTCTTTACCAACAACTCTCCACGCATCAGTAGCCATGCACTCAGTGCAAGGACACTGAGTTGGTTATGACTGTGTAATCGATGATCAGAATCTTGAATTCTGAATGTTCTGGTCAACACAATAACCACACCATAACCACATAAAACAGCAGATGTCGACCTTGACCACCACATTATGTCAAATATACTATTATAATCCTGAGAGGGATTTAGCAAGCAATATAGGCTACCAAACAACGCACAGTCCATTCAGTCCGATGCAAGCCTGAGTACCAATCTGTTTGTGCTATCATGCCAAATCCTTGCCGTTGTCATGCCAACGCAGTCAGAAGTTGAGCAGGCAGGTGGTCAACCTTGGATATGAATATTCTCATTAGCTAGAAACATTTTGAAACAACACCATTATAAATATCTGCATAATGACGTCGGGACAGGTAATAACTATCAAGCTTGGTAGTTAGCTGGGTTTAATTGGCAGCTAGGTTTGCTAGCTAGAAAAATACACCTCAATACCTCCTCTAAAAACGTTGATTAAATCTTGCCTGGGAAGATCCTCCTTTCAAATTATATCTGATAATAATTACAAGTGAGGTAATACATTCCATTTCACAGATAACTTTAGCTACTACTGTCTGATACCTGTACTGTGCCAGCCTGGGTAGGTAGCCTACTAGCTAACTAGCTGACATGTTCAGTCGATCGGTGTAACAAGTACAACAACAAACAAATGAACAATACAGCTCGAGGTACCCATTTCCTATCATTTAACATTTGAACATATGACTCTGCATAAGGGAATTGGCTACATATACAAGCAACTTCTGATTATTTCAACAATATCTCAAACAACATGAACAGGTAGGCCTCGAATTTTCAGCCACAAACATTTCAGGAGATTAAGGCTGGGCCAGTGACGGAGCGCTTGGAGGTCCACCCATAATGCCGGACCTGGTTATATTGCCTGTTTGAATAATACAATGTGGTAATAGTATTAGATGGAGATATATACTGTATAGAGACAGACACACGGACAGCTCAGATGAAGAGAGACAGACACACGGACAGCTCATATGGAGAGAGATAGCACAAAGAAGAGACAGCTGAACGATCGGATTGGATGTAGAGTGGGCTTAAAGAGGTAGCCAGGAGGAGAGATGAGAGGGGAGAGAGAGGACCCTCCTAGCGTGCTGATGGGTGGAGAGACAGACTGAGCCTTATGGGGGCGCTGTAAGCACATGTTGGGGCTTGGAGACACGTCTAGGCTTTTTGAAGGATCTGATACAGTATCTTAATAAAGTGGACACAGCTAGTACATGAATGGGGGAGGGAGAGAGTGAGAGAGAGAGAGTGCTGAAAATTGTCCACAGTGTTCCTATCATCCAGTTTTAACAGAGAGAGAGAGAGAGAGAATGTACACAGCATGTATGATATGTTCAATAGTGTTTATTTATTTGTGTATGCATATGTTTGTTCATTAGTGTGTGTGTGCGCACGTATTAAAATTCCAGCCAGGAGCCGGAGTGGATCAAAGCTCCACACACCCGAGGCAGAACTCTCCTCAGGGAACCAACTGGCTGATCTGGGATCTGTCCACATCTATTACCTATCTACCCCAGTCTTCCCCCTGATCCCAGAACCCCTGCCAACACCGCCCTGGCAGCCCCCTTTGAAACCCCAGCAAACCCCCACTTTGCCTCCGCAGTGGTCAGCAATGTCAACTTCGCTGCTTGACCACACGTAAGAGTATTTAACAGCGTGAGTGGAGGGTCTGTGTCTGTGTGTCCCTGTGTGTGTCCATGTGTCTGTGTGTGTATGTCTCAGCAGTAAGGTGTGATTTGGGGTGTGTGTATAGTGTTGCTATGTAGCTACCACAAATTAGAGGCAAAATCATTTAAGGGAAATGGCAACAGAAAAAAAACTCTTCATACAGAGGAATTCTCTCAGGCATGAAGACACATCCACCTCATAGATGTGTTGAGCCTTTGAGTGTTTCTCACTTGTTGTACTGTAGCCGTGTAGCTCTTGCTTTGCTCTGCCCTTTTGCACCTTACTCTGAAAACTCCCCCGAGGCTTCAGTTGGAGAAGTCCCCCCCCCCCCTCCTCTCTCTGTCTCTCTCTCTCTGTCTCTGTCTGTCTGTCTGTCTCTCTCTCTCTCTCTCTCTCTCTCTCTCTCTCTCTCTCTCTCTCTCTCTCTCTCTCTCTCTCTCTCTCTCTCTCTCTCTCTCTCTCTCTTTCTCTCTCTCTCTCTCGCTCTCTCTCTCTCTCTTTCTCTCTCTCTCTCTCTCGCTCTCTCTCTCTCTCTCTCTCTCACTCCCTCCCTCTTCTCTGCTCAAATCAACAGTCAGACGGGAGCACACACAGCCACACACAGCCACACACACAGCCACACACAGCCACACACAGCACGCAAACAGAGTGCGGCCCAGGAGCAAGATAGACATCTGAGGGAGGGAGGGAGAGAGAGAGAGAGCGCGAAAGAGAAGAAACCTCTTCTCTACCCTTGCACGCTGAGTTTAGTAGTGTGAGAAGGTTGTATCAAGCAGATGATTCTGACTGAGTGGACTGAATTTCATACCATGGGAGACACAAGCTGAAATAGAAGAGGAAACCAACACTCACCATCTGATCTGTAAAGGACCCCTGTTCAAATTGGATTATTGGACTTTCCCCTCTCAATCTTTGGCATGGTGATGTCCTAAATGACCAGCACGTATTGAAGAGGCTGCTTGTTCTGGACCACAGTGGACTTAGAGTTTTTTTCTTCCTGAGCGTGTGTGAGAGTGTGTATGTGTGAGCGGGATCATGTCAGGAGGACGTTTCAATCACCTGTTGAGGGTACTGTGGCTGTGGCAAGGTGAGTTCACGCCTGCTGTCTCTGTCCGGCTGTCTTTCCAACTGTCTGTCTGTCCATCTCTCTTTCGACCTGTCTGTCTGTCTGTCTGTCTTTCGACCTGTCTGTCTGTCCGTCTGTTTGTCTTTCGACCTATCTGTCTGTTTTTTCACCTGTCTGTCTGTCTTTCCAACTGTCTGTCTGTCCATCTCTCTTTCGACCTCTCTGTCTGTCTGTCTTTCGACCTGTCTGTCCGTCTGTTTGTCTTTCGACCTATCTGTCTGTCTTTCCACCTGTCTGTCTGTCTGTCTGTCTTTAGACTGTCGGTCTGTCTGTCCGTCTGTGTCCTCTGGTTGACCTCGACACCCAGTGACACAACAGTCTTTGTCCACTCACTTTGCATCTGGACAGTAACAGCTTTAACAGCCGAGCCTGATGAAGCTGAAGCCTCATTCTGTTTTCATTATGATTCAATTCTAATAGTTGATTTATATTAATTATGTAAATTATGGTGAATTTTCACTCAAATGTAATATTTTCAGAAGTGGATTCTATAGGCTACATGTATTAACGAATGTTATTTTATTTAGTGAACATAGACTACCGTTCAAAAGTTTGGGGTCACATAGAAATCTCATAGTTTTGGAAAGAAAAGCAATATTTTTGTCCATTAAAATAACATCAAATTGATCAGAAATACAGTGTAAACATTGTTAATGTTGTAAATGACTATTGGATCTGGAAACGGCAGATTTTTTATGGAATATCTACATAGGCGTACAGGCCCATTATCAGCAACCATCACTCCTGTGTTCCAATGGCACGTTGTGTTAGCTAATCCAAGTTTATAATTTTAAAAGGCTAATTGATCATTAGAAAACCCTTTTGCAATTATGTTAGCACAGTTGAAAACTGTTGTTCTGATTAAAGAAGCAATAAAACCAGCCCTTTTTAGACTAGTTGAGTACATGGAGCATCAGCATTTGTGGGTTCGATTACAGGCTCAACATGGCCAGAAACAAAAAACGTTCTTCTGAAACTGAGAAATGAAGGCTATTCCACGCGAGAGTTTGCCAAGAAACTGAAGATCTGGTACAACGCTGTGTACTACTCCCTTCACAGAACAGTGCAAACTGGCTCTAACCAGAATAGAAAGAGGAGTAGGAGGCCCCGGTGCACAACTGAGCAAGAGGACAAGTACATTACAGTGTCTAGTTTGAGAAACAGACGCCGCACAAGTCCTCAACTGGCAGGTTCATTAAATAGTACACACAAAACACCAGTCTCAATGTCAACAGTGAAGAGGCGACTCCGGGATGCTGGCCTCTTGTCCTCATTCTCAGTTGTGCACTGGGTCCTCCCACTCCCACAGGATCGGTGCCCCCCCCCCCCCCCCCCGCGGGATGGTTGAGCTAACATAGGCTAATGCGATTAGCATGAAGTTGTAAGTAACAAGAAGATTTCCCAGGACATAGACATATCTGATATTGGCAGAAAGCTTAAATTCGCTTAAATTCGTGTAATCTAATCTAATTGCACTGTCCAATTTACAGTTGCTATTACAGTGAAAGAACACCATGCTATTGTTTGATGCAAATGTACAGTTATGAACTTGAACAGGTATGAATAAACCAATAAGGCACATTTGGGCAGTCTTGATACAGCATTTTGAACAGAAATGCAAGGGTTCATAAAAATAAAAATCTGTCTAAAACTTTACACATGCACTGCTGCCATCTAGTGGCCAAAATCTCAATTGCGCCTAACCTGGAATAGCACATTATGGCCTTTCTCTTGTATTTCAAAGATGATGGTACAATTTTTTTTCTTTGTATTATCTTTTACCAGATCTAATGAGTTATATTCTCCAACATTAATTTCACATTTCCACAAACTTAAAAGTGTTTCCTTTCAAGAATATGCATATCTTTGCTTCAGGTCCTGAGCTACAGATTTGGGTATGTCATAGGTGAAAACTTTAAAAAAGGGTCCAATCCTTAATTAAGGGATCGTAGTTACAAGCATTCAATGGTTCACAGCTGCTGATCTGCTTTCAATTTTTTTTGTGAAACTTGTCTGATATGAATTTAAACTCATATAATAAATGACAGCGTCTCTATCCATGTCTATCAGAAAGAACATGGAGTGGACATTCAATAACGATAAAGAAATAAGCTGGGGGTTTCCTAAAGTACACATTTTAAACAAGCAATGATGCAACTTGATGATGAAAGATAAAACATTTTATAGCAAAGTCACATATTTAAAGTTATATGACCCTAATAAAAAACTGAATCTTGAAATTAGACTAGTCTGATTTCAAAAGGCTCTCATTCTCTCTCCGGAGAGACAAACTGGCGTAGTTAGCCTAGGACCCCTTGAAAAAGCCTTGGTGCGCCCAAACAATGGTTCCCCAGGAGCAGGGAAGCATGGCCCTGGAACTAATGTTGCCATTATGGTAATAGCTGGAATAACAGGACACTACCATTAACTGACCCTACCTCAGGATAGCGTTTAGAGTTCCTTGGGGAAGCTAAGCATTTTGCCCGTTAGGGCGGGTTAAGATGACAAGCCAGGAGACAGTGGAAGGCATCTGCCCACTCATAATCACCATAATAGCCTACACCCTGCTGCTCGGGGCAAATAGAATGGTATTTGAAGAGCTGTTTTTCAAGTAGGGGAGACAGGAGCATTTGAGTCCCTTGCCCCAGACACACGCCACGAGCACTTAGCCACAACCCCAGAAGATTTTTGTCATGAGCAACCCATTCATCATTGTCTGTGGATCAAAGATGGTATTCAAGGAACTTCCATTAACTTTCATTAGTGGTTGGACATATATGGTTATCTAAATAGCAACATTGAATTTGTAATTGTCTGCTTTATACAGATTCCTATCCTATATTAATTGTGTCATTTTTGTGTCAATTCCTAAACCTTTTGGAATGATGGTAAAAAAAAATTGGGGGGAGTGGCTAGGCACAGATTGTGCCTATTGCAATAACTTAATTCTGGTGATGAACTTTGTCAGGCAAACAATGCAAAACGACTTAATCAAAAGGGTTTCCAGAAATACAATAGCCTAAGGAATTACTTCAGACTCCTAAGAATCTTCTATATTGATCCAGACTTTTGGGCAACTCTACCTATCTTAATGTTGCAACAACACAGCAACAATGTCAATACTTGGCCTATTTACGTAACACCGAATGACCTTACCTCTTTATTAGTTGTACCCCTCTCCCCTCCTCCCGTATCGGTGAGATATGACTGAGAAACACGGTGTTTGAATGAGGCTAAATAGAGTGAAATAGAATATTGTCTGTGATTAAAAAAAATCATATCATATGAGACAAATGTTTGAGATATGACACTACCCAGCGACTGTAAGAATTTCACCAAACCAAAACAGCGAGACATTTTTACAAGTGAACTATTCCTTTAAGATGAAACCAACCCACTAATCAGCTCAGAGGAATGTCTGTGGGTGAATGTTGATAGTGTTTGGTGAGAGGAATGTCTGTGGGTGGATATTGGTAGTGTTTGGTGAGAGTAATGTGCAGTGTGGTGTTAGGTTAATGGGAGTCAGGGTGAACCACAAAGGAACTGGCATGTCCTAGTGGAAGAACCCCTTCACCCCTTGACGAAATCAACAGGGCTGCTGGATTAAGTCAAGTTGAACTTTTATGAAAAGACAACAATGGGGGGGCGATATGACTCGAGAGGGGAGACTTGAGAGCGGAGACTCGAGAGGGGAGACTCGAGAGGGGAGACTTGAGAGCGGAGACTCAAGAGGGGAGACTCTAGGGGGGAGACTCTAGGGGGGAGACTCGAGAGGGGAGACTCGAGAGGGGAGACTCGAGAGGGGAGACTCGAGAGGGGAGACTCGAGTGGGGAGACTCGAGAGGGGAGACTTGAGAGCGGAGACTCAAGAGGGGAGACTCTAGGGGGGAGACTCTAGGGGGGAGACTCTAGGGGGGAGACTCGAGAGGGGAGACTCGAGAGGGGAGACTCGAGTGGGGAGACTCGAGAGGGGAACAAATAAAACCAACCCGGTGCCCCCTGTGAAGAAATACCCTTATGAATGGCTGATGCTGAGGATGTCTTTGGGAATGTGAATAGCTGATGCTGAGGATGTCTTTGGGAATGTGAATAGCTGATGCTGAGGATGTCTTTGGGAATGTGAATAGCTGATGCTGAGGATGTCTTTGGGAATGTGAATAGCTGATGCTGAGGATGTCTTTGGGAATGTGAATAGCTGATGCTGAGGATGTCTTTGGGAATGTGAATAGCTGATGCTGAGGATGTCTTTGGGAATGTGAATAGCTGATGCTGAGGATGTCTTTGGGAATGTGAATAGCTGATGCTGAGGATGTCTTTGGGAATGTGAATAGCTGATGCTGAGGATGTCTTTGGGGATGTGAATGGCTGATGCTGCTGTAGAGAGAGGAGGATTTAACAGCATGATGAGAGATAAGATCGTTGATACATTGACACTTTTCTACGTCCCAAATGACAACCTATTTACTTTATAGGGCACGTCTTTTGACAATAAGGTGTCCATATATAATTGGGACATCATTGTAAAGGACTGTGTATTTTCAATAACTTAACTTGTTTAATGAAGGAAATACATAAATAAATAAGGAAGTAAAAACCTCTTTATACATACCAATGTGATACAATAAAATGTTATATCAGACATTTGATTATGAAATCAGCGCCTGGGAAAGGGAGATAGAAATGTAATGAATAGAGCTGACATTGTTTCCTGATTCTACACGTCAGAGAGGCGTGTTTGTTCCACATGATATATTTCTATCAGTGTAGTGTCCTGCTGAATACATTCATGCATCAATCAATACATGGTGGAAATATTAGAAGCCTTGTCCCTATTTAATTAATAAATAAAAAATGCAACCTTTATTTAACTAGGCAAGTCAGTTAAGAACCAATACTTATTTACAATGACGGCCTACCCCGGCCAAACCCGGACGACGCTGGGCCAATCGTGCTCCGCCATATGGGACCCTCAATCACGACCTGATGTGATACAGGGACTATAGGGACAGTAGTGACTCCTCTTGTACTGAGATGCAGTGCCTTAGACCGTTGCACCACCCGGAAGCCTATGAGGAGACCAGAGGATATGTTTTCACCATCAGTACATGGGTGGTGAGAGACTTTTTTTTCCTCCCCAATTTCATGATGGCGATCTTGTCTCATCGCTGCAACTCCACAACGGGCTCGGGAGAGGCGAAGGTCACGCGAAGGCGTCCTCCGAAACATGACCCAGCAAGCCGCGATCCTTAACACCTGCCCGCTTAACCCGGAAGCCAGCCGCACTAATGTGACAGAGGAAACACTGTTCAACTGATGACCGCTGTCAGCTTGCAGGCGCAAGGAGTCGCTAGAGCGTGATGAGCCAAGTAAAGCCCCCCCACCGGCCAAACCTTCTGCTAACCTGGACAATGCTGGGCCAATTGTGCGCCGCCTTATGGGACACCCGGTCACGGCCGGTTGTGACACAGACTGTAGTGACTCCTCTTGTACTGTGATGCAGTGCCTTAGACCGCTGTGCAACTCGGGAGGCCCTAGAGATACTTGTCTCTATAAAAGTGATGCTGCTATTGCAGTGCCTTCAGATATGTATTCATACCCCTTGACTTAATCCACAGTGTTGTGTTACAGCCTGAATTCAAAATGGATTAAACTGATTATTTTCTCTCAACCAACTACACACAATACCCCATAATGACAAAGTAAAAACATGTCTTTAGAATTGTTGTTGGGGTAAATCTAATTTACATAAGTATTCCTTTGGTGGTGATTACAGCTTTGAGTCGCCTTGGGTATGTCTGTATCAGCTTTGCACATCTGGATTTGGGGATTTTCTCCCATTCCTCCTTGAAGATTTTCTCAAGCTCTGCTAAAAACCCCTAGAGTCAATGTCCACGCCCACGTGGAAATCACATTAGTAACATAAAATAATCGGCATCAAAATCCGTCAGTTTAAGCTAGAGATATGTTTTTTGCTAGGTCTGCTTCTCAATCCACCACATCTGACGATGTCGCCCTTCCGCATCTGCGGTGAAAGGTACCAGAGCTAGAGCAGTGTTTGTAAGACCATGAGACCCTCCCGTAAACGGTCATCTCACGAAAACGTCTGTAGCGTCAGAACGGTTTGGTGTACTATTATGACCCCTCTATGGAAAGATGAGACTCTCACGGGTGTTCTCCATTTCGCTCTAAAAAAAACACAACTGTCATGGAATTCATCTGAAGTTGGTACAGCCGATCTGCCAAGTTCTGTCTGTAGAGTCTGAACAGTTTGGGTTACACTAAGATGGCACTTCTGTGGAAAGGTGAGTATCTCACGAACACGTACATGTCACTAGGATGCCCACAAGCCTCACAAGACTAGTTTGAAGGTAGCCTGGTACCAATTTAAGTTAGATGGAGAGTGGCGGTGAACAGCAATCTTCAAGTATTTCCACAGATTTTCAATGGGATTCAAGTCTGGGCTTTGGCTGGGCCACTCGAAGACTTTCACATTCTTGTTCTGAAGCCATTCCAGCGTTGCTTTGGATCATTGTCCTGTTGGTACGTGAATCTTTGCCCCAGTCTAAGGTCGATTGCACTCTGAAGCGGGTTCTCATTAAGGATTTGCCAATACTTGGCTCCATTCATTGGTCCCTCTATCCTTAGCAGTCTCCCAGTTCCTGCCGCTGAAAGCATCCCTATAGCATGATGCTGCCACCACCATGCTTCACAGTAGAGATGGTGTTAGATGGGTGATGAGCTGTGCCTGGTATTCTCCAGACGTAGCTCTTTGGATTTAGGAAAAATAGTTAAAGTTTTGTCTCATCAGACCACAGAATCTTTTGTCTTATGCTCTCAGAGTCTTTCATGTGCCTTTTTGCAAACTCTGCTGTCATCTGCCTTTTTCTTAGGAATGGCTTCCGTTTGGCAACTCTCCCATAAAGCCCAGATTGGTGAAGTGCTGTAGAGATTGTTGTCCTTCTGGCAGGTTCTTCCATCTCAGCCAATGAACTCTGTGGTTATGTCAGAGTGGTCATTGGGTTCTTGGTCACCTCCCTGGCAATGAGCACGGAGCAAATTTCAGGTCTGCTGAGTGCAAACTTGAACGTTGTGAAAATTCTGTGCAACTTCCAGCCCGCGTTTAATGTGAACACTGATGCTGTACCCACTATAAGTTACAGTTTAAACAGTGGCCAAGTAGGCTACTGTGGCTATTTGATCATAATGTAGGCCTACCAGAGTGGCCTACCATCAAAAACAATGGAGAAAATGCATCGCATAACATGTTAACATGGAAATAGCTGTTTTGAATTCAGGCTGTAACACAACACAGTGTGGAATAAGCCAAGGGGTATGAATACTTTCTGAAAGCACTCCATATCCCTGATCCTTGCTGTGGAAGCCAACACAGCACAGTCTCTGAAAAAGCAGCTGTGCTTGATGGGACCGGAGCCAACTCAACCTGCAGGACAGATTGTATCTGCACTGTACCACTCACACGGTGACGGACGCCCACACACACTGAAGCATGCATCCCATACATTTTTTTTTCTCAGTGGTTAGTTTATAAGGTACATCCATCTACTACCGGGTCGGACCCCCCTTTGCCTCCAGAACAGCCTGAATTATTTGGGGCATGGAAACGTTGCTCACTTGGTATTAAGGGACCTGATGTGTGCCGGGTAAACATTCTCCACACCATTACACCACCGCCAGAAGCCTGTACCGTTAACACCAGGCTTACGGCTAATCCTGACTCTGCCATCAGTATACCACGCTCGAAGTCGCTTAGGTCACTCGTTTTGTCCATTCTAATGTTTAATTGAACAGTAACTGAATGATTCAATGCTTCAACCTAGCTAATGCTTCAACCTAGCTAATGCTTCAACCTAGCTAATGCTTCAACCTAGCTAATTTCCGATTCATACGAAATTCTTTGACTATATAGGTAGCAAAACTGTACTTCAAATCTATGATACTCCACCACTTAACATACTACTTGACTAGTTGGGCCTAAGCTTGCTGTACAACATGAAAAAAAGCATTCAGTCTGTCTACAAGCAGGCTCTCAAAGTGCTTGATAGGAAGCCCAATAGCCATCATCACTGTTACATCGTCAGAAAACATGAGCTCCTGAGATGGAAAACTCTTGTGCACGATTCAAGATCCTAAATGGCCTGGCTCCCCCTCCACTCAGTACTTTTGTTAAACAGAAAACGCAAACATATGGCAGCAGATCCACAAGGTCTGCCATGAAAGGTGACTGTATAGTTCCCTTAAGGAAAAGCACCTTTAGTCAATCTGCTTTCTCTGTGAGAGCGTCCCATGTCTGGAGCACACTGCCATCAGACACATACAACTACACCACCTATCACACCTTCACAAAAAACATGAAGAGATGGACAAAGGCCAATCAGACTTGTGAACATAATCCCTAGCTGTGTATTGTCTCTTTTCATGTTATCTGTTGTCTGTAGCTTGTGTGGAAACGCTTTGTTGCTTTTATGTATTTTGTTTTGTTACTTTTTGTGCTGTTGCTCTGTCTGCCTGCTATGTGTTGCTTGTCCTATGTTGCTCTGCATGTGCTCACTGCTCATTGATTGTCTGTATTGTTATTGTAACTGTTTTTAATAACCTGCCCAGGGACTGTGGTTGAAAATTAGCCGGCTGGCTAAAACCGGTACTTATACTGAAATGTTGATTAATGTGCACTGTCCCTGTAAAAATAAAATAAAATAAAACTCTGCCTGCTTTATACAGCAAGCCACAGCCACCTGACTCACAGTCTGTAGAAGTGAACAAGGTGGTACATACATTTTCAGATGCATTTAGTATACTGTACAGTACCAGTCAAAAGTTTGGACGCACCTACTGCAGCAGAGGTAACACTGGGTCTTCTTTCCTGTGGCGGTCCTCATGAGAGCCAGTTTCATCATAGTGCTTGATCGTTTTTGAGACTGCACTTTAAGAAACTTTCAAAGTTCTTGAAATTTTCCAGAATGACTGACCTTCATGTCTTAAAGTAATGATGGACTGTCGTTTCTCTTTGCTTATTTGAGATGTTCTTGCCATAATAAGGACTTGGTCTTTTACCAAATAGGGCTATCTTCTGTATACCACCCCTACCTTTTCACAAAACAACTAATTGTCTCAAATGCATTAAGAAGGAAAGAGATTCCACAAATTAACTTTTAACAAGGCACACCTAATTGAAATGCATTCCAAGTGACTACCTCATGAAGCTGGTTGAGAGAATGCCAAGAGTGTGCAAAGCTGTCATCATGGCAAAGGGTGGCTACGTTGAAGAATCTCAAATATAAAATATATTTTGAATTGTTTAACACTTTTTTGGTTACTACATGATTCCATGTGTTATTTCATAGTTTTGATGTCTTCACTATTATTCTACAATGTAGAAAATAGTAAAAATAAAGAAAAACCCTTAAATGAGTAGGTGTCCAAACTTCTGACTGGTACTGTATATTGTGGTATATATACATTCGAAATGCATTCCGTAAGACACACACACACACACACACACACACACACACACACACACACACACACACACACACACACACACACACACACACACACACACACACACACACACACACACACACACACACACACACACACACACACACACACACACACACACACACACACACACACACACACACACACACACACACACACACACACACACACACTACTCCCCCCAGTAATCAGGGAACTGGGAGGCTCATTACACCAGATGAAGAAGCTTTCCTTCTTCTCCTTCCGAACCAACTGCACCTCATCAGGCCCGGACACACACACAAAAATGAAAATAAACCACGAAAACAAGAGAGAGAAAAAGAAAGACGCTGAAATCCATCCAAAAGACATGAGGCATAAACATGGCTTTTTCATCAAGTGAGAGCTAACCAGGAGGAGATGGGCATGACATGTGTTAGCTCCACACAATAGCCATGTAGCAGTGTATGGAGTCATTCAGGGTTTTGTCATCAAGCATTGGAGCAGTGAGAGGAGAAGAAGAGAGAGAAGCAGTGAGAGAAGCAGTGAAAGAAGAAGAGAGAGAGGCAAACTACAGAACAGTAGCCACAGGCTCTGGGATGCAGTCGAGTCTGACGGGCTGGCTGGCTTAATGATTGACTGACTGGCTGGCTGGCTGGCTGATTAGTTGACTGGTTGGCTGGCTGATTAGCTGACTGACTGGCTGGCTGATTA
Source organism: Salvelinus alpinus (assembly GCF_045679555.1). NCBI lineage: Eukaryota > Metazoa > Chordata > Actinopteri > Salmoniformes > Salmonidae > Salvelinus > Salvelinus alpinus. Next base: position 50,319,757 of record NC_092097.1, read on the forward strand.
GCTGACTGGCTGGCTGGCTGATTAGCTGACTGACTGGCTGGCTGATTAGCTGACTGGCTGGCTGGCTGATTAGCTGACTGACTGACTGGCTGGCTGATTAGCTGACTGACTGGCTGATTAGCTGACTGACTGGCTGGCTGATTAGCTGACTGACTGACTGGCTGGCTGATTAGCTGACTGACTGGCTGGCTGATTAGCTGACTGACTGACTGGCTGGCTGATTACCTGACTGGCTGGCTGATTAGCTGACCGACTGGCTTGCTGGCTGATTAGCTGACTGACTGGCTGGCTGGCTGGCTGATTAGCTGACTGACCGACTGGCTGGCTGATTAGCTGACTGGCTGGCTGGCTGATTGGCTGACTGACTGGCTGATTAGCTGTCTGACTGGCTGGCTTACTGACTGCCTGGATCCTCGTGTGTGCGTTGCATTGGACAGTTCCAAATAGAGAGGTACACAAAAAATGATTTTTGCTCGGGCTCCGGTGGAAATTATACTTTTAATATTACGTGTTTTACTTTTCCATTATTTATCTATAGTCTTTCTCTCTGCATTGTTGGGAAGGAATAGGGTGTACGCATTTCACTGTTAGTCCACACCTGTTGTTTACTAAGTATGTGACGAATAAAATTTGATTTGATTTGAAGGAGACATAATATGGAGAGGCTCTTGTCCTCCAGCAGTGGAGGAGACATGAGGTGGAGGAGCGCGAGCTGCCAAACCCTAATCACAAACACAAACAAACAAATAGGAGCCCGGAGGTCCATCATAAATGGCATCCCTTCTATAAATCAATGTCTGCGGTGTGTATGTGAATGATCCTGCGATGGAATATCCAGGCAGGTAGATGACTTTGGCCAGGGTTCAGACATACCTGTCTGTCCGGGTGGCAGTGGTAGGGCCGGGCCGGTATCCCAAATGGAGCCCTCTTCCTTTTTAAACTGCACTACTTTTGACTAAAGAGCCCTGTTCAAAAAAAGGGAATAGGATGTCATTTGGGATGCATCCTGGGGGTTAGACCACACACGATTCACTACACTGCCCCCTGGTGGGTCTAACTGTAACCACATACTGGTCACACACTGCAGGTGAGGCCATTGATGAGCAGAGGCTTAGCGGCAGTACTGTGGCACCCTCCATAGGTTACAGACAGGACTGTGTACAAGTCTTTTGTAGACAGGTCTTTGGGCTCGTCCCTCTTCCTAGGCGTTGCTGACGCATGCCAGATCTTAAAATGCCCAGATAGGTATTTTAAAGGTGGAATGTGCAGAAATCCCTCTGCCATTTCCTGGTTGCTAAAATTCTAATAGTTTGTCTAATTTCAGTTTATATCACAAAAAAAGCAATGTAGAGAATCGTTGTACCATCTAAACCGCTGTGAAATATATTTTCCATAACTACAAATATTGTATTTTCCGTTGTTTGAAGCTGGTGTAAAAAAACAAAAGCAAAAGATGCAAAAATGAAACTTAAGAATGGGAAGCATAGAAATCTTAGACTTACTTTCAATGAGAATGACTGATCTATAACTCACATTTCTATGTGAATTTGGTTGGTTCACCCAAAAAAGTGACATATTGCAGCTTTAAGTATCATCTAACCACATCATATGTTATAGCAATCTGTCAGTCGATGACACAGTCAATGACGTGGCATGCAACCATTGGTTGATGCATGCAAAGTCTGAGCGACCTTACTCTGGTGGTCAGCCAGAAATTACATCAATTGGATGAGGCTGCAGAAATGTAACCATTCTCAAATTCATGGACCTCAGAGCTTTGGATACAAAGAGTGAACATCCTGAAACTAAATTATAGTTTTAACCATGTAATGAGGCTATGCATTGTTTGTTTACAATTACAATGTTTACTAACAAAGGAGTAAAACAAGCTTATATTTTGGGTGATGATGGGGTACGACAGTTGAACTACACTAATGAAGCATCTATAAGTTATATTCTTCAATAATCAATGGGTATATCATACATTTAAAAGTATAAAATGAATGTAGCAATTGCAGATTGGCCCTTTAAGGTACAATCTGCATTATGTACAGCTGTTTCATTTAAAGGGAAAATCTGGGATTGGTACATCTATTTTTTGGGACTTATAAGTTAATTATATATAGCCATAAATTCCTAAGGAATATAAATTCTAAATACCTCATGACATTAGAAGTCCAATAGTCTCAGATCAACCCAAAGTATGTTGTGAACAAACGATGTATAGTTTCAAAACATGTTTATTATTTTAATGTTCATCTCATGGACTATAGGTCCTTGCATCCATAGCTCCAAATTAAAAGTGGTTACATTTGTCCCTATTGCATCATAGCAAACCAAGTGGTAGAGCTGCTGATTGAATAACAAAATGGCCACAGGTGAATAATCAGTGGAAATTATTGAATTACTCTCAATAGATTACGGAAAACTACTAGGTTGCCTTGTAACACTAAGTCTAAAGTCAAGCTATGATACTCTTTTGTTAAATGCAACCATATGTCCCACTGGCATGAGATCCATGGAAGGAGAGAAACGGAATGACAACTCGGCCCAAATATCACACCCTAAAAGATTCTTCATAGTCATATCTCATAAGGCTTGTGCATTTATTGGAGTTTGGTGAGTAACTGTTTGGCAATTCACATTTTCTCTACTAATGCGAAACAGACCTGTCAAATGACCAAAGAGGAACAAATTAATTCATCCTGATTAGTATTTCAGCAAATCCCTCTCTCGGGAACAAAATGCGTCAGTTTGACGGTGACTCTCGCCAATAACAGAGACACGGAGAATAAATAAATACATCTTTGGGAAAATTGCAAACATGTTTTTCTGCTTTGGACAATTATTTTGTATATTAACTAATTGACTTTAATCTCAATAAAAAATAAGTGCCTCTAGACAAATCTTGGTAGTGCCTCCACAAACCACCCAAACAGAACATGGTGCTGAGTAGAGAGAGTATCTGAGTGAGTGTCAGACAGTGTTTATAAGGCAGCTGCAACGGCACGCAGAAACCATTCCAACATCTAAGGAACAAACATCCCCAGGCTGACTTTAAGAAGTAGACGAAAAATCTAGTAGGATGCCTTGGGGAGACTCGGGCGGCCCTCTCTCCTCGTCACCCTAAATGAGCTATACATGAGTGAAATGTAATTAACCAGATGCTTTCGAGCCAGAGCCTTCACACTGATACTTCCACAACCAACTCCCACTTCAACCTCGGCCTCAACTGGTGACGTCCCCTCGCAAACAGCAGAAGGTCGGGGAGCAAAGTGAGCTGTATCAGAGACAAACATGGGACGGGGCGACGAGCTTCCCGGAGCCGACCCAGATAACATCCGTAAAGCTGTCCACAGGGTCATGACGAAGCCCACCAACCCCCGGTCCTGAGGGGACAGACTAAGAGACAGGCTGATTGAAGACAGAGATGGGCTGATTGAAGACACAGAGACTGACTGATTGAAGTAACAAGCCAACCCTAGAAGCTATCGCCTAGGTGCATGTGGCCAGGGTCTGATTAAAATCGATATGTGCTTTGTAATGGAGGGAGAACAGACACAGAGACAGGGACACAACACAGGGACAGAGAAAGAGGTAAAGACAGAGAGGGAGGGAGACAGAGAAAGAGATAGAGAGGGAGACAGACAGCGAGAGAAAGAGAGAGCGAGAGAGAGCGAGAGAGCGAGAGCGAGAGCGAGAGAGAGAGAGAGAGAGAGAGAGAGAGAGAGAGAGAGAGAGAGAGAGAGAGAGAGAGAGAGAGAGAGAGAGAGAGAGCTAAGCAACGGAAAGAAAGACACAGACAAAACGGAGACATAGAAGAAGAAAGAGAGGGAGAGCAGGGTGGGTGATGTAGAGCAGGGTGGGTGATGTAGAGCAGGGTGGGTGAGGGAGAGCAGGGGAGTGATGGAGAGCAGGGTGGGTGATGGAGAGCAGGGTGGGTGAGCGAGAGCAGGGGGAGTGAGGGAGAGCAGGGTGGGTGAGGGAGAGCAGGGGGAGTGAGGGAGAGCAGGGTGGGTGAGGGAGAGCAGGGTGGGTGAGGGAGAGCAGGGTGGGTGAGGGAGAACAAGTGGGTGTCTGTGGGGACTCATCCCCTTGCTGTTTCAACATTTAACTGGGGAGATTGAAACCAGAGCCATAGTGTCTCTCTATCAAATAGCCATCCTCTTTCTGGATCCCGGTCCATCTCCTCACACTCACAGCATTTGGGTTCAATCAAAAAATCTACTAGGGCACGGTTGTCTTGGTCTCTGCTGAAATTATATGGATGTGGGCCTTGCCCCATCAAAAGCCAGTCTATACACATAAACAAGTACACAACAATATGTGGGTATACAGTAGCAGTCAACAGAAAGATAGAGATTGCAGATGTGCATGCGTCAGATCCCTTATGTTGATAAATTAGAGAAAAATGTATTGCTTTTGTTATGAGTCAATGCACCATGCTAATGTTTGTGTTTGCTGTTCTTGGTCGAGCTATGATTATTTCAACATTGGGAAAGTAATTAAAAAGTGCCAAAGAAGAGCCTAATTCATCTATTTTAATCTCCTTAGTTGCAGCCATTGGATGTAGTTCTTTATCTCTTCTTTTTTCTTCTTTACACACACACACACACACACACACACACACACACACACACACACACACACACACACACACACACACACACACACACACACACACACACACACACACACACACACACACACACACACACACACACATATTTTGGGGATATGTGTGTGTGTGTGTGTATGTGTGTGTGTGTGTGTGTGTGTGTGTGTGTGTGTGTGTGTGTGTGTGTGTGTGTGTGTGTGTGTGTGTGTGTGTGTGTGTGTGTGTGTGTGTGTGTGTGTGTGTGTGTGTGTGTGTGTGTGTGTGTGTGTGTGTGTGTGTGTGTGTAAATTGGAGTTAGAGGCCAGCTGTTGGCTGATTGAAGTGACAAGCTAACCCTAGAAGCTATCCTCTTGGTGCATGTGGCCAGGGTCTGATTCAAATCAATATATGGCCTATAATGAAGCCCATCACATCTCATTACATGGTAAATTACAGAAATGTGAACCCTTAAACTACTTCCAGTCAACCCGCATCTTGTTCGCAGCTGAAACAGGGGCGGACTAGGACCAGAAATCGGCATTTCCAACACACCGACCGTGTTTTCCTATAGGCCTACATTATAAGCCAAGTTAGACGGGCCCACTGGTCTAAAAATGTACCAGCCTGTCTGGCATTTGCCCGAAATGCCAGATGGCCAGTCCGGCCCTGACCTGAAAAGCTCAGGGAGTGAATCATTTCCATTGGCTATTAATTGTTCTGTGTGTCACCCCCGATTTGGGATGGATGAGGTTGATAATCATCTTCCAAGCATATAATGTTGTGTTTCTGTTTCGTGTAATGAACAGTACTCGGTGGATCGTTGATGTTATGTTTGTTAAATTAGTTCAAACAGATCCGGACTGCGGTTATCTGATTGAAATAGTGATAACCGGGAGTGTTCTTGTTTTCTTGCTTCTAGCTGTGCTTGTGTCAGGGAGCAAGCTCTGGGAGGTATCCACAGCCCCCTTAGGATTTTCCTCCAACCAAACAACCAGCCTGGAATGGGAGCCACAGTGTCAGTATCGCCACTTGCAGGATGGCGTCAGAATCACAGCCGACATTCCCCCAAAACTGGAGGGCAACTGGGTGTCAACCAGGCAAGTTCTCTGCATTGTTCAAAGAAATGCTCTGAATATTCACTTTTTTCTTATATATCAGGTTCAGGCAGTGTTGGGGAAGCTACTCTGAAAATATAGTTTATCAAGCTACCAATTCTTTCACACTGGAAGAAGTTAAGCTAAACTAAAGCTACCCTTAAGAAAAATATAATTTACTTCACTAAAGTTACTTTGAAAAAGTAGTTCACTACATCCAAACTACTTGGTGATACATTATCATATCTAAATCAGAAATGTCATAGACTTAAGGAAGTCCAGACAGGAAATGAATATAAAAAAATAATAATTCTGCTTTATGTCGAGATCACAACTTATTTATCTCATGATCACGACTATGGGATGGTACATTTCATGCTAACATCATGCTAGTTGGAGTTCATTATCAGTTTATAAGTAGAGAATGTTAGCATGCTAAATGTCCTTTACCTTGAGCTAAGACTTGGTGGGCATTTAAGCCCTGAACGATGGCTGACAGGCAACCATGTCTCCCAACCTGTGTGCCACCCACAAGACCACTTGGCTAGTCTTGTGAGCGAGCGAGCTAGATAGTTAGCTAGGTAGTCTTGTTGGCTAGATAGCTAGCTAGCTTGTTATCTATGCTTGTTGTTAGCTTGCATAACTGGTATGAGTATAATTGTAAGGAACACTTAAAATGTTTTAAGAGTGGGTGAGCTCCATTCCTGACAGGCTGATTTAGATTCAATAGCAGCCTCAGAGGCCGATAAGCCAGGATGCTGCCTTGTAGGCTGTCTGCAAGGTGCCTTACATATGAAACGGCCTGGGACACAGGGCGCCCTAACAAATTAATGGATAATGCGTGCTACTTTTGTTTATTGTTTGATAACGAGAAAATTATTTTGTGATCTCGACAAAACATCTCATAAGATAGACAAGTCGTGATCTCGACATAATGAGAGAACATTATTTTTTATTCACATGTCCTCTCTGGACTTCCGTATAGAGTACAAATTGCAAGAACACATCACTCTGGAGACAGATGTTATTAACAGAAGGTGTAATTAAATCAAATCAAATCAAATTTTATTTGTCACATACACATGGTTAGCAGATGTTAATGCGAGTGTAGCGAAATGCTTGTACGCGAAGCGAGGCGGCCATCTCGGTCGGCGCCGGAAGTTGCAGGTCTGATTAGGCAGGTCTGATGCTGAAACAGAAAGGAAATTCTTTCCTACTTCACCCATATTTTCTCTTCTTTTTGCAAAAACAGTAGTGTGTAGTTCCAGTAGTTAGCTACACCGCTACATGGTAAATCAGCAGTGTGTAGTTCCGGTAGTTAGCTACACTGCTACATGGTAAAACAGTAATGTGTAGTTCCAGTAGTTAGCTACACGGTAAAACAGTAGTGTGTAGTTCCAGCAGTTAGCTACACCGCGACATGGTAAAACAGTAATGTGTAGTTCCAGTAGTTAGCTACACCGCCACATGGTCAAACAGTAGTGTGTAGTTCCAGTAGTTAGCTACACCGCTACATGGTAAAACAGTAGTGTGTAGTTCCAGTAGTTAGCTACATGGTAAAACAGTAGTGTGTAGTTCCAGTAGTTAGCTACACCGCTACATGGTAAAACAGTAGTGTGTAGTTCCAGTAGTTAGCTACACCGCTACATGGTAAAACAGTAGTGTGTAGTTCCAGTAGTTATCTACACCGCTACATGGTAAAACAGTAATTATCTACCGAAAACACTATCTAGAGTTGAATTTAGTTCAAGTACCACCAAGCTACTGCAACATTTCAAATTACTAGTTGAACTACATGTAGTTCACTAGTCCCCAACACTGTCTTCAAGTAAGTGGTTAACCTAATGTAATGATAAATAGGGAAGCTCTTCTATAGGCCTTCTTTGGATTTGTGAAGGTGCTGCTCGGTCTTGGTGTCCTCCCAGGTGATTCAGACATCATTGTTTGCGCAACAATTCCATATAGTGAATTGATATATCAATCATGTATCCATCCATCTATCATTTTAGTAATTCATTCATCCATCTGTCATTTTAGTAATTCATTCATCCATCATTTTGGTAATTCATTCATCCATCCATCATTTTAGTAATTAATTAATCCATGCATCCTTCCATCATTTTAGTAATTCATTCATCCATCCATCCAGCCATCATTTTATTCACCCATACATCCATCGTTTCATTCAATAATTTCATTTCAGCCATCTGTCTTCAATCTCTTCATCCTGTGTAGATGTGAAGTTCGGCCTGGTCCTGAGTTTCTGACCCGGTCCTATACCTTCTACCCGAGCCACCTGTTCAAGGCACTGCAGCACTATTACACTGACAGCGGGTGCGAGGAGCCCACCTACTCTCTGGTGGTCCGGGGCAAGCTCCGTCTGCGCCAAGCGTCCTGGATCACCCGGGGTGCCACCGAGACAGAGCACCACCTTCACAAAGTGGGCATCGTCATCCACAGCCAAGGCGCCATGCACAGGCCGGCCGCCCGTCTACCCCCTGTGTGTGTGGGCCTCACCCTGGGTGGCATGGTGCCCGGGCGCCTGTATGAGCTGTACAATGCCCAGGCAGGGAGGGAATGCCTGGGTGCCCTGGGGTTCTCGATGATGGAACTGGGCTTGGTGAGAATGGAGACCCAGCATAAGCCCCATGGAGGTCTGGTTCAGGAGCTCTTCCTTGGGGACGTGCACACGGACTGGACAAAGAGGACGTACTATCGACCAACGGGTTACCAGCAACCATTGCAGAACGCTATGGTGAAAATATGAACACTCCATTAAGATACTGTAAAGTTTACTCCAATTAGGGGAGGGGGTGGTAGGGTTAGGAAATAATAATAAAGGAAAATATAAATACATTAAAAAAAAAATATATATATATATATATATATACTGTGTTTGGATAGATATGTGTTTACAAAAAAATATGGAAATGATGCAGACAATTACATTGTAGATTTAATCAATTTATCTGTAATATTAAAGCTGATCTACCCCCTCAAAATACTTTAAAAAAAAAAGTATCCTGTACATGTAGATCAAGGCAGGGATTTTAATTAAATGGTGTCTCAGGACATTATAAAGAAATGTAGTCATTCTCTCTCCATCCATTCTTCATCTGATGCTGAATGCATTCCATGGTGATTAACTAACTAACTCAAGCATTAAACTGTGTCCCAAATTCCAAACGAGCATACTATTTAGTATGTCTGGTCAATACATGGCTTCATACTATTTAGTATGTCTGGTCAATACATGGCTTCATATTAAGTAGCGTGCCATTTTGGATGACAGTTATATTGTATAATCCTAACCATTACCATTCCATATCTATTTCCATCAGCACCACATCCACCCCTGCCCGGCGTGCGCCCTGGTCTTCCGGGGCTCGGAACAACGCCCCCCGGTGTTGCTCCGTGTCCCTGCGTCGGCCCCTCCATCTCTGCACGGCCGCTGGGTGAGCCAACGCTGTGAAGCCCGGCCTGCCGTCCTCTTCCTCACCCGAGACTTCACCTTCCGCCCAGATGAGCACTCCTGGGAAGGCTTCTACCACCACTACTCGGACCCCTCTTGCAGCCAGCCCACCTTCACCCTGCAGGCCTCGGGCCACTACGCTCAGGGAGACCCCTCGGCCAAAGTGGCGGGAGGCACCGAGTTCGTCTTCAAGGTGACCCGTGTCAGTGTCACCATCCTTGAGGGGGCCACGGCCAGGGTGCTCAACGAGACCCGGCCGGGAAGCTGCGGGAAGGTGGGGGGCTGGGAGGTGGGGGTGGAGCAAGATGTGACCCCCACGGATGGGTGTACCGTCTTGGGGATTAAGCTGCCCCACAAGGAGTACGAGCTGTTCAAGACAGAGATGGACCATCGACGGCGCCCTCTGCTGTTCATCGGGGAGAGGCCGACGGATGGCTCCAGCCCCGACCGTCCCCAGAAGAGGCCCACGTCTTACCAGGCCCCCATGGTGCATTGTGGCGAGGAGGATGCCCCCACGTCGAATCACCACACCAACCAGCTCAAGCTAGCAGCTAGTGGAGCCAAGAACCTACCATGGCAACCAAGCTTTGTCCTTGTCCTGGTCTCTTTACTGTTGCTTTGGTACGATGGCGGAACTGCTCACAGTGTATGAGGAAGCTCCATGTATTCCTCCTCAATATCAAGATAACGGCAGACCAAATAAAAGATTGCTTTTCAGGAGAGAATGATTTGTAAAGGATGGTACTCTATGTTCAGCAACCTGAATAAGTCAATCATATGACAATGACATCAGCATTGTTGAGGCCCTTGACATTGTGCAAAAGGAAACTGACGAACGTTCAACAAGTGTCAACAACTGTCATTTCAATGGTATTCCAGTGAACAAAATGTACAAGAAAACTGTACATACACTGACTGTGTATAAAAGTTGCATATCTATCATATTATATACAGTACGTGTATCACTTTGTTTTCTTTTAAACCAGAGATGCCTTTTGGCAAATGCTTAAGACCCATAAGAGCTCCTTTCTCTAAAGATTTATTTTCCCTTCAAATTACATAAGGCAGTATATTTTCGAGCAAAACAAAGGACAATACTGACCGATAAATTCAATGCACAAGCAACCGACATTCAAATGTACTTCAGATTGTGTAAAATCAGGAACTGGATACCAAAGAGGAAACGTAATTGTGTGTCTCATCAACAGGTCCTAATCTAATGTGTTCATTTTTGATTGGAGGAAAACCCCACCTGAAAAGTGCACTAATTGGACACTAGTTTACAATGCTATCCTACAAACCATACTTATTGTCATTGTTAAATTAATTGGTATATTAAAAGGGAAGATATGCTGCAATTATTGCATTGTCTGTGTGTTTTTATATGTTATGTACAGTCTGTCCTGCTTCTTTCTCATCTTGCAAATATCTTCACAAAATCTATCATCTTGATTTACTAGATTTACCAGCTGCTTGAGAAATAATTTCTATACATTTCTATAATTTCTATAAATAATTTCTATCATTATTCTATCATTGACATGAATAATAATGAATCATAAGAATAATTAAGAATATTTAAGAACTGAGTGTGTAATATTCATCCTAAAGGCAAAATAGTCACTTCAGTACTACAGTAAATGCTGTATTCTTCAATCTAACAGGCTTTCCAAACAATGGTCCAAGTTTGAAAGGCCAGATGCTGGACATGAGTGCTGCCATGTGAGAACTAACTGGCATATGGCTCACACATGAAGCATTGCTATCCAGCTCCAATTTCTGGAGCATAACTCCCTGAGTAAAACACAGAGTAATATCTGGTTGGATGCATTTGATTAGAATGCTCAGCCTATAACACAATTTACCCTACTCAGCAAAATGACAATTATTTGCGATTTTGAAATATTGTAGATACTTTTTTAGCTAGAAGATCATTTGTAATAGACAGGAAACTTGGGTAACACTATAATAACTGTCATGAATTAACAATAAATCATGTATAAACAATAAAGTATTTCATTATTTGTAAAACTTTATAAACAATTATAAGCATTACAAATGTATGATGACTTATACTGAACAAAAATATAAACACAACATGTAAAGTGTTGGTCCCTTGTTTCATGAGCTGAAATAAAACGTACCAGAAATTTTCCATACGTACAAAAAGTTTATTTCACTCAAATGTTGTGCACAAATTTGTTTAGATCCCTGTTAGTGAGCATTTCTCCTTTGCCAATATAATCCATCTCTCTGACAGGTTCGACATATCAAGAAGCTGATTAAAAAGCATGATCATTACACAGGTACACCTATAAAAGGCCACTGTAAAATGTTCAGTTTTGTCACACAACACAATGCCACAGATGTCTCATGTTTTGAGGGAGCGTGCAATTGGCATGCTGACTGCAGGAATGTCCATCAGAGCAGTTGCCAGAGAATTTAACATTCATTTCTCTACCGTAAGCCGCCTCCAATGTCATTTTAGAGAATATAGCAGTATGCCCAACTGGCCTCAGAACCGCAGACCACGTGCACGCGAGCAATCTGGTCAGCATGTTACAGTGATGATGATCATTTTGGATTGGTAGTTGACCATTTCTATTATTTTTAAGTCTGCATTGGCGTAATAAAATAGGAAAAGACTGCGGTTGTTCTGTGAAAGAACGGACGAAAGATTGTAGCTGGCTCCGGTGGTGCAGTCAGAAAAAGCTCAAGAGGAGAAGATCCATATGAGTCACTTTCAAAGGCAACATACTGTTCAGATTAACTCCTCTCATAATAGTGATGGTGGCTGCTAGACCCATGAGGTCATCTTTCGGGTTTGAGCAAGTGTACTCCAGGCTTGGATTGAAAATCTAACGAAAAACCAAGAGGGAGAGAAAAAAAGACGGAAGATGACTGGCATTTATCAGAACACTAATGTACAGGATTGTCATTTAATGGACTCTAAAGCCTCCTAAATCCATGTTCCACAACTGGGCCAATAACAACACATGGATCCACCATGGTTATGTTCCAGGACGGCTAGGAGGAGGGTGGTGATGACTGAGGAAGGCCGGGGAACGACCGCTTTTTATAGTCTGTTTGCGGTTTCTGTTGCGCGCCATAAAAGCTGAGCGTCAGGCAAGGGCGAATTACGGGCTAACCTGTTTGCAATCAAGCCAGTGGCTCGTTAAAGGCATCCGTTAAAAATAAATTATAAAAGTGCTTTTAACTGCTCCCTATTTGGTGAAAGCGACTGCTTCCAGGGACATGCGTCGTTGTGTGCCAACTTGGCTGCGGAGTTAATTGAATGGGCTGTTCGTTGAGCAGTTGACTTTGGATGAACGTTTAGCCAGTGAGTTCTGTTAGCAAAATCAGAACCAGAACCATTGTAGTGCCATTGTACCTGATGCACAATGCTAATCTAAATACGTGCTCAGACAACCAATTATCTGGACAGCTTCACCAACTGTGGGAATGTCTGGATTCTGAAGTGGGGTCTCCGAAAAGTGTCACACTTCCTGCAGGAAAAGAATGCTCCGTAAAATAAGTAGAAAGAAGGCAAGCCAAACATGCTGAGAAAGGTTTCCTTTCAGCGAAACAGGTTTTCCAAACCTCAGACATTTCGGTGGGTTTGTTTTACTAATGCCCTGTGAGAGAACACTTGATCCAGTCTTTAGAATGTACAGTCTTGGCCAAAAGTTTTGAGAATGACACAAATATTAATTTTCACAAAGTCTGCTGCCTCAGTTTGTATGATGGCAATTTGCATATACTCCAGAATGTTATGAAGAGTGATCTGATGAATTGCAATTCATTGCAAAGTCCCTATTTGCCATGCAAATGAACTGAATCCCCAAAAAACATTTCCACTGCATTTCAGCCCTGCCACAAAAGGACCAGCTGACATCATGTCAGTGATTCTCTCGTTAACACAGGTGTGAGTGTTGACGAGGACAAGGCTGGAGATCACACTGTCATGCTGATTGAGTTCGAATAACAGACTGGAAGCTTCAAAAGGAGGGTGGTGCTTGGAATCATTGTTCTTCCTCTGTCAAACATGGTTACCTGCAAGGAAACACGTGCTGTCATCATTGCTTTGCACAAAAAGGGCTTCACAGGCAAGGATATTGCTGCCAGTAAGATTACACCTAAATCAACCATTTATCGGATCATCAAGAACTTCAAGGAGAGCGGTTCAATTGTTGTGAAGAATGCTTCAGGGCGCCCAAGAACGTCCAGCAAGCGTCAAGACCGTCTCCTAAAGTTGATTCAGCTGCGGGATCGGGGCACCACCAGTACAGAGCTTGCTCAGGAATGGCAGCAGGCAGGTGTGAGTGCATCTGCACGCACAGTGAGGCGAAGGCTTTTGGAGGATGGCCTGGTGTCAAGAAGGGCAGCAAAGAAGCCACTTCTCTCCAGGAAAAACATCAGGGACAGACTGATATTCTGCAAAAGGTACAGGGATTGGACTGCTGAGGACTGGAGTAAAGTCCTTTTCTCTGATGAATCCCCTTTCCGATTGTTTGGGGCATCCGGAAAAAAGCTTGTCCGGAGAAGACAAGGTGAGCGCTACCATCAGTCCTGTGTCATGCCAACAGTAAAGCATCCCGAGACTATTCATGTGTGGGGTTGCTTCTCAGCCAAGGGAGTGGGCTCCCTCACACTTTTGCCTAAGAACACAGCCATGAATAAAGAATGGTGCCAACACATCCTCCGAGAACAACTTCTCCCAACCATCCAGGAACAGTTTGGTGACGAACAATGCCTTTACCAGCACGATGGAGCACCTTGCCATAAGGCAAAAGTGATAGCTAAGTGGCTTGTGGAACAAAACATCAATATTTTGGGTCCATGGCCAGGAAACTCCCCAGACCTTAATCCCATTGAGAACTTGTGGTCAATCCTCAAGAGGTGGGTGGACAAACAAAAACCCACAAATTCTGACAAACTACAAGCATTGATTATGCAAGAATGAGCTGCCATCAGTCAGGGTGCCACGACTGTAGACTACAGAGAAAATGGACAACAAGGGCCAACGTGCCTAAATTGTTTTTGGAGCATCTCACCTCATCATATGGATATGGATGGCCGCCTTTACCCCTTTATACGCAGCAGAGCCCACACATTAACCCTCGCCACAAAGCCAAACTGGTGAAAAACTTTACATCACTGTTTGCACCCATGACTTCGATAAACTTCCTCTCTCACACTTTTGTTCTCATTTCAAGCTGTTAAGAAAATCCCATTATTTCTGTGCGTATATGAGCTAAAAACATCAGCTGTACTTTAGCTTCTCTGGCTCTGAGAATGCATCGCTATTATAAAATGTTAACTCCTTTCCTTGTCGAAACAATTAAAGTGCTGTGTACGACCACAGATCTGCTGCATTATGGGTACTGTACTGTTGCCTCATCAGCTGCCAGGAACAAGGGCCTGTATATCATGACCTAATGTTAATCTGGAAAAATGGAGGAGAAATCCTCATTAAGTTACTTTGAACGAACCTATTAGGTCCCACTAGTCAACAGCCAGTTATGTTGTCTCCCACTGAGAAACAAAATTAACCTTTGTGGATTGAAGGTACCCTAAAACAGCTACTGTTTCTATTGGCAACGCTCTATATCACAACATGTGCATCGAAGAGCCATCACAATGTTTCTGGAAAAGCTTCAGCAGTTGTCCCCCCCCCCCCCAAAAAAAAGACGCAATGAGTGCTAGTTGTCATGACTCCAAAAGATCTGGCATACTCCTGCTTCCAAATCCTATTTAGACAGTAATGGTCCCATGTATCAAAATTGTAACATGGTCTTTGCATATTTACAGGCTGAAATGTGTTTCATGCAATCGGCTTCCTCGTTAGACAAATATTTCTGCCTTGAGGGCCATTAAAAATGTTCAGGGTTATACTTACAGTGGGGCAAAAAAGTATTTAGTCAGCCACCAATTGTGCAAGTTCTCCTACTTAAAAAGATGAGGGAGGCCTGTAATTGTCATCATAGGTACACTTCAACTATGACAGACAAAATGAGGGAAAAAAATCCAGAAAATCACATTGTAGGATTTTTAATGAATTTATTTGCAAATTATGGGGGAAAATAAGTATTTGGTCAATAACAAAAGTTTATCTCAATACTTTGTTATATACCCTTTGTTGGCAATGACAGAGGTCAAATGTTTTCTGTAAGTCTTCACAAGGTTTTCACACACTGTTGCTGGTATTTTGGCCCATTCCTCCATGCAGATCTCCTCTAGAGCAGTGATGTTTTGGGGCTGTTGCTGGGCAACACGGACTTTCAACTCCCTCCAAAGATTTTCTATGGGGTTGAGATCTGGAGACTGGCTAAGCCACTCCAGGACCTTGAAATCCTTCGTTGCCCGGGCGGTGTGTTTGGGATCATTGTCATGCTGAAAGACCCAGCCACGTTTCATCTTCAATGCCCTTGCTGATGGTAGGCTTTGTTACTTTGGTCCCAGCTCTCTGCAGGTCATTCACTAGGTCCCCCCGTGTGGTTCTGGGATTTTTGCTCACCGTTCTTGTGATCATTTTGACCCCACGGGGTGAGATCTTGCGTGGAGCCCCAGATCGAGGGAGATTATCAGTGGTGTTGTATGTCTTCCATTTCCTAATAATTGCTCCCACAGTTGATTTCTTCAAACCAAGCTGCTTACCTATTGCAGATTCAGTCTTCCCAGCCTGGTGCAGGTCTACAATTTTGTTTCTGGTGTCCTTTGACAGCTCTTTGGTCTTGGCCATAGTGGAGTTTGGAGTGTGACTGTTTGAGGTTGTGGACAGGTGTCTTTTATACTGATAACAAGTTCAAACAGGTGCCATTAATACAGGTAACGAGTGGAGGACAGAGGAGCCTCTTAAAGAAGAAGTTACAGGTCTGTGAGAGCCAGAAATCTTGCTTGTTTGTAGGTGACCAAATACTTATTTTCCACCATAATTTGCAAATAAATTCATTAAAAATCCTACAATGTGATTTTCTGGATTTTTTTCCCTCATTTTGTCTGTCATAGTTGAAGTGTACCTATGATGACAATTACAGGCCTCCCTCATCTTTTTAAGTAGGAGAACTTGCACAATTGGTGGCTGACTAAATACTTTTTTGCCCCACTGTATGTCTGCAAAGGACAACAAATAAAATCTAAACATATGCTGGTTTACTTGTTGCTCAAACTGTTAGAACCAGGAAGGTGGGTTATTTTCCCCATGTACTTGAACAAGTTACAAACAATGGTCCGCACATTGCCAATACTAATTATGACATACAGTTAACACCAATAAGCCTATTTGATGGTGAATAAGTGTGCTTGATGCATAGTTTAATGTAGTGCACTTGGACAGTTAATTTTTTATATGTTTTTTAACTTGGAAACGCAGCCAGACCTCAGTTTTATTGAAAAAACCTCAATGAGTACCAGATTCATTAAAATAAAGAGGTGATTGAGCTAGACACTAGCACATTAGAGGCTGCTGCCTATATTAAGACTTGAAATCACTGGCCACTTTAATAAATGGAACACTAGTCACTTTAATAATGTTTACATATCTTGCATTACCCATCTCATATGTACAGTGGGGAGAACAAGTATTTGATACACTGCCGATTTTGCAGGTTTTCCTACTTACAAAGCATTTAGAGGTCTGTAATTTTTATCATAGGTACACTTCAACTGTGAGAGACGGAATCTAAAACAAAAATCCAGAAAATCACATTGTATGATTTTTAAGTAATTAATTTGTATTTTATTGCATGACATAAGTATTTGATCACCTACCAACCAGTAAGATTTCCGTCTCTCACAGACCTGTTAGTTTTTCTTTAAGACGCCCTCCTGTTCTCCACTCATTACCTGTATTAACTGCACCTGTTTGAACTCGTTACCTGTATAAAAGACACCTGTCCACACACTCAATCAAACAGACTCCAACCTCTCCACAATGGCCAAGACCAGAGAGCTGTGTAAGGACATCAGGGATAAAATTGTAGACCTGCACAAGGCTGGGATGGGCTACAGGACAATAGGCAAGCAGCTTGGTGAGAAGGCAACAACTGTTGGCGCAATTATTAGAAAATGGAAGAAGTTCAAGATGACGGTCAATCACCCTCGGTCTGGGGCTCCATGCAAGATCTCACCTCGTGGGGCATCAATGATCATGAGGAAGGTGAGGGATCAGCCCAGAACTACACGGCAGGACCTGGTCAATGACCTGAAGAGAGCTGGGACCACAGTCTCAAAGAAAACCATTAGTAACACACTACGCCGTCATGGATTAAAATCCTGCAGCGCACGCAAGGTCCCCCTGCTCAAGCCAGCGCATGTCCAGGCCCGTCTGAAGTTTGCCAATGACCATCTGGATGATCCAGAGGAGGAATGGGAGAAGGTCATGTGGTCTGATGAGACAAAAATAGAGCTTTTTGGTCTAAACTCCACTCGCTGTGTTTGGAGGAAGAAGAAGGATGAGTACAACCCCAAGAACACCATCCCAATTGTGAAGCATGGAGGTGGAAACATCATTCTTTGGGGATGCTTTTCTGCAAAGGGGACAGGACGACTGCACCGTATTGAGGGGAGGATGGATGGGGCCATGTATCGCGAGATCTTGGCCAACAACCTCCTTCCCTCAGTAAGAGCATTGAAGATGGGTCGTGGCTGGGTCTTCCAGAATGACAACGACCCAAAACACACAGCCAGGGCAACTAAGGAGTGGCCTAGCCAGGTCCTGGAGTGGCCTAGCCAGTCTCCAGACCTGAACCCAATAGAAAATCTTTGGAGGGAGCTGAAAGTCCGTATTGCCCAGCGACAGCCCCGAAACCTGAAGGATCTGGAGAAGGTCTGTATGGAGGAGTGGGCCAAAATCCCTGCTGCAGTGTGTGCAAACCTGGTCAAGAACTACAGGAAACGTCTGATCTCTGTAATTGCAAACAAAGGTTTCTGTACCAAATATTAAGTTCTGCTTTTCTGATGTATCAAATACTTATGTCATGCAATAAAATGCTAATTAATTACTTAAAAATCATACAATGTGATTTTCTGGATTTTTGTTTTAGATTCCGTCTCTCACAGTTGAAGTGTACCTATGATAAAAATTACACACCTCTACATGCTTTGTAAGTAGGAAAACCTGCAAAATCAAATACTTGTATCAAATACTTGTTCTCCCCACTGTATATACTGCATCCTATACTATTCTACTGTATCTTATTCTATGCCGCTCTGACATTGCTCATCCATATATTTTTATATTCTTAATTCCATTTCTTTACTAGATTTATGTGTGTTGGGTATATGTTGTGTAATTGTTAGATATTACTTGTTAGATATTACTGCACTGTCGGAGCTAGAAGCACAAGCATTTCGCTACACCCGCAATAACATCTGCTAAACACGTGTATGTGACCAATCAAATTTGATTTGACTTGACAGTTGTTGGATTAAAGTCACAACCCTCAATCAAAAGGGGGAGGAAAACATTTAAACTGGAGCACAAGTGACCACAGTCCTGACCTGTGAAACCTTCACAATGTCTCATCCTACAGCGGATTCTGTTTCTAGGAGGACAGTTACATCTGCACAATCTCTCCTGTGACAGACATTGATTTGAATATAAATTGAGTCAGCTAGCTACGTAGAGTGACATTTGCTGATATGGGTTCAAACATCAGCACAACCTAATTTAGGATTGAATTAATTCAGGCCTAAAGGCAACGTAGCCATAGACCAGCACCTTCTGGGACTCACTTTGTCAGAGTCTGCCAGCATTCCAATAGCTAGTGTCTTCAGTCATACCCCTTGACTTATTACACATTTTGTTGTGTTACAGCCTGAATTCAAATTTGATTCAATATTTATTTTTTCGCCAATACCCCATAATGAAAGTGAAAACATGTTTTTAGAAATGTTTGCACATAAATTTAAATACAGAAAGATCTAATATGCATAAATATTAAAATACCCAAATCAATGCTTTATAGAAGCACCTTTGGCAGCGATTACAGCTTTGTGTTGTCTTGGGTACGTCTGTATCAGCTTTGCTTTGGGGATTTTCTTCCGTTCTTCCCTGTAGATTAAATTAGATGGGGAGTGGTGGTGAACAGCAATCTTCAAGTCCTCCCACAGATTTTCCATTGGATTCAAGTCTGGGCTTTGCCCAGGCCACTCAAAGGCTTTCACATTCTTATTCTGAAGCCATTCCAGCATTGCTTTGGATGTGTGGTTGGGGTCATTGTCCTGTAGGAAGGTAAATTGTCACCACAGTTTAAGGTTATTTACACTTTGAAGCAGGTTCTCATCAAGGATTTGCCTATTTTTGGTTCCATTCATTGGTCCCTCTATCTTTACTTATCTCCCAGTTCCTGCTGCTGAAAAGCATCCCCATAGCATGATGATGCTGCCACCACCATGCTTCACGGTAGGGATTGTTAGATGGGTGATGAGCTGCACCTGGTTTCCTACAGACATGGCGCTTTGCATTTAGGCCAAAGAGCTACCCTTTTGTCTTATCAGACCACAGTCTTTTGCCTTATGCTCCGAATCGTCCACGTGCCTTTTTGCAAACTCCAGGCGTGCTGTCATGTACCTTTTTCTCAGGAGTGTCTTCTGTCTGGCCACTCTACCATAAAACCCAGATTGGTGAAGTGCTGTAGAGACTGTTGTCCATCAGGCAGGTTCTCGGCCAAGGAATTCTGTCAGACTGGTCATTGGGTTCTTGGTCACCTCCCTGACCATTATCCTTCTTTCCCGGTTGCTCAATTTGGTCGGACGCAAGCTCTAGGTAGAGTCTCGGTAGTTCCATATTTTTACAATTTCCACACTCTAGAATTTTTTTTAGAACCATCCCCAGATATATGCCTCATCACAATTCTCAGCAATCTACAGATTGGACTTCATGGTATAGTTTCTGCTCTAACATGCACACCAACTGTGGGACCTTATATAGACAGGTGTGTTTCTTTCTAAATCATGTCCAAATAATTTAATAAGCCACAGGTGGACTCCAATCACGTTGTAGCAACATTAAGGATGATCAAAGGAAATTGGAAACACCTGAGCTCAATTTGGAGTGTCATAGCAAAGGGGTGTAAATTCTTATGTAAATTAGATATTTCTCCATTTCATTTTCAATACATTTGCTAAAAAAAATCCCAAACCTTGTTTTGACTTTGTCAATATGGGATATTGTGTGTAGATGGGTGAGAGATAAAAAATATATTGACTCTATTGTGAATTTAGTCTGTAACACAACAAAATGTGGAATAAGTCAAGGGGTATGAATACTTTCTGAAGGCCTTGTATGTACACTACAGGCACAATTGGAACCAATCCAGTCAAGGGCCAAAACTCAAACATCTAATGTGGTTTTCCTGTGGTCACTGTGGAGTAAAAAACATCTGTAGTGTTTCATCCACCAGACTATAGGTCTGTAACGTCTGTGAAGAGAATTATTGGAAACCATCCATTTCCTCATAAATCTTTATGACAAGTCTTCTGGTGTAAATTCCTCCTTAAGTGTATATAAACATTCCCGATGGAAAATTGGCACACGTCAACACACGGTGTCAATGCATAGGGTATTTCTGAGTTGACCCGTTTTCAGGTGCGTCGAATAGGGTCGATTATCCTTATCACAGTTTTGAGAACATTCCACCGCTATTTTTCTTGGAAATGACAATTCCCAAGCTGAATCGAAAAATGTAAATGAATATGGGGTCATTTCCACAACAGTGTCTCTAGATGTACAGTATCTAGGCCCCACCAACTTAAACACCACAGTTCCTACTGACTTCAGGTGCACCTCAGGTCACACCAAAACCTGAAGTGCTGACAGAACGTTTACAGGGTGTTAAAGATACAATAACATGAATAAAACAACTTCTCATTTAACACCACCACACATTGAAAGCCAATTACCAGAAGGAAACATCGTTTTCAACGTAAAAAAAAACATTGCAAGAACCACAGCCAAATAAAGCATACCATCTATAGCTAATGTAGCAGCAGATGTCAGTGGAGATGTATTGGCTGTGAGGGGAATGCTAATTTCAGATGCTGACATTTCCCTCTCCAATATTTAATCTAAAGTAGCGACATCCAACTAAGTCCCTCTTCCCTCGGACACGGTGATGAGCTTGGACACTGTGATGAGCTTTTTACAGCTTCCTCAGCCAGAGGATGAAAAATGTAATTGTTTACCGGACCGGTATGTTGAACAAAGAGGAAATTACTTCACACAGAATTAGGTAGGGTCTTTATTCATTTAATTTATTAAGACGCTACATAGTCCATCAAGGTTTAACACCATAGACTGACTACTTGACTAGGAATAGGAATTTTTCTTAGACTTATTTATATACATACAAAACAGTTGCCGACTGCTTACATGGATCACGATGGTAGACAGGTCAATTTTAGTGTTTTCACAACCATTGGGACAGCGTAGCTCAGCTCAGACCTGTTCTGCCCTCCCTCTAAGCAGAATTATGCTTCACGCACAAGTAGATACAGTAGTTTACGCTCAGTCACACGTCGATACAGTAGTTTACGCTCAGTCACACGTCGATACAGTAGTTTACGCTCAGTCACACGTCGATACAGTAGGTTACTCTCAGTCACACGTAGATACAGTAGGTTACTCTGTCACACGTAGATACAGTAGGTTACGCTCAGTCACACGTAGATACAGTAGGTTACGCTCAGTCACACGTAGATACAGTAGTTTACGCTCAGTCACACATAGATACAGTAGGTTACGCTCAGTCACACGTAGATACAGTAGGTTATGCTCAGTCACACGTAGATACAGTAGGTTACGCTCAGTCACACGTAGATACAGTAGGTTACTCTCAGTCACACGTAGATACAGTAGGTTACACTCAGTCACACGTAGATACAGTAGGTTATGCTCAGTCACATGTAGATACAGTAGGTTACGATCAGTCACACGTAGATACAGTAGGTTACGCTCAGTCACACGTAGATACAGTAGGTTACTCTCAGTCACACGTAGATACAGTAGGTTACGCTCAGTCACACGTAGATACAATAGGTTACGCTCTCCCTTGCTCTTTCCTCAAATCCATACTTCCATCGGCAAGTTATTTTTTGTTATCCATAATCTGCGACAGTGAGATGAAAGAAATTGAGTGTATTGCATTTTTGACATGAATCCCATTAAGGACAAAGCAATCAAAAACAGTAGGGACAAACACAAAAGGCAGAATGGTCCCTTCAGGATATAGTTTAGTATGTTTTAGTTTTCTTGTGAGTTAAATGCAGAGACACGTCAACTAACAAAACAGTTACATTGATAGATACTGGGAAAAAACATTATTGAGAATATAGTGCATTAAAATGAACATGAGTGCAGTGATGGCTATAACGGTGAAACAAACAGACAAAGATCCAAACCTATCGATGCTGACCGTAGTGGGGTGAATGAAGCCAATGACCATGACCACACAGTTGGAGAAAGGTTCTTTAAGAGTTACGTGGACAGTCACAGCATAGTGAACGGACAGCATAAACCATTTAAATGACAGTTCTGCCTGACAGATCAACAAATGTACGGCTTGGAGAAGAAAAAAGAAAACAGACAAAACCGACAGCAGTATTATTGTTGAGGTAAACCTCAGCAAAACTCACTTCTACATGTACCTTTCCTCATTCCCTCTCTCCCTTCTTTCCTTCCAGAATAACTTGCTAATAACAGTCACAAGGTAAGTAGTTTATTCAGTGACTCAGTCCCAACCCATCCGGAGTTCATTTAGCTGCATACAATTTTTAATAATATCTCAAACCCTAAAAACCAAAAAAACTTAATCACAAAAATGAAAAAATTAAATTAAATGAAAGGGGGAAAAAAAATCTGAAGATTGAGTTGAGAAAACCTAAGGCTGAAAAGAAACATGACAATGATGAAAGCAATTAAAGTTCATTTAAAATGTCCCAAAAAATGCAATGCTCTTTAGTGGATGCATGCAATCAAGAATATACTGCCAACTTAGGTATTTATGATCAAAAGGTGAGGGGGAAAATATTCTAGCTTGCAAAAACATAGAATGGGGAGACGGAGGGGGGGCGTTGTTGTGTCAATTAAGGATGTTCCCCAATCACAGAGGAGACGGTCTATACAAGGCCTCTGATTGGAAGAGTCAGTTTGGTTGACAGTAGCCCTGTGCATAACCCCATCTACTTCCTGAAGCCTCTCTGTCAACCATGTTGTAAAGGAGGTGAGATAAAAAGAGTGCTGCCCACCTGGCATTACTTTACTCCAGGGTTACTATGGATTCTTTACACAGAGTGCTGCCCACCTGGCATGACTTTACTCCAGGGTTACTATGGATTCTTTACACAGAGTGCTGCCCACCTGGCATTACTTTACTCCAGGGTTACTATGGATTCTTTACACAGAGTGCTGCCCACCTGGCATGACTTTACTCCAGGGTTACTATGGATTCTTTACACAGCATGCTGCCCACCTGGCATTACTTTACTCCAGAGTTACTATGGATTCTTTACACAGAGTGCTGCCCACCAGGCATTACTTTACTCCAGAGTTACTATGGATTCTTTACACAGAGTGCTGCCCACCTGGCATTACTTTACTCCAGGGTTACTATCGATTCTTTACACAGAGTGCTGCCCACCTGGCATTACTTTACTCCAGGGTTACTATCGATTCTTTACACAGAGTGCTGCCCACCTGGCATTACTTTACTCCAGGGTTACTATCGATTCTTTACACAGAGTGCTGCCCACCTGGCATTACTTTACTCCAGAGTTACTATGGATTCTTTACACAGAGTGCTGCCCACCTGGCATTACTTTACTCCAGGGTTACTATGGATTCTTTACACAGAGTATGCCCACGGCCTCTGGCCACTTGTGAAAAGAAATTACAATCCGTGAAAACATTCATTCACACAACGCAAACTGACTCAACCGCAAGCCCCCCCCCCCACGGTGTTTAGAAAATCCTTTGCTTCAATGACTATCAGTGATCTGCATTTTACCCCCTCCTGTGGCTCCTACTGTATCTGTGGCGTAGGCCAGAATGATTATGTTATGATTAAAGAGATCTTGAAACAAGTTGTTGTTGTTTTTTTTCTCGTTGGTTTGTTCATAACATGGATTTTTGATTTGTATATTTTTTTATTTGTACATAAATGAACGATTCAAAACTACCCCATTGATATGGCATTTCTGAATTAAAAAAAAATCCCAAATCCGTTTGTTTCAATCCCCTGAAAGCATGCGGTTGGCCGTCTCTCGCTCGCCGCTTGCTCTTACAAGACCAACTTGCCGATGATGACTCCGACCACGAAGAAGAGCACGATGAGGGCCACCGTGCGCAGGCTCAGCCCCTCCTCCTTCACCATGGAGTGGGAGGAGTGCTGGGAGGAGGACAACACGTTGCTCTTCCTCATCCGCAGGCCATCGTCTTCCTGGAGGGGGTGGTGAAACCAAAAGAGAGGGAGAGAAGGAGAAAGATGAAATAGGAACAGAGAGAGGGTGAAGAGATAGATATGGAGACAGAGAAAAAGATAGAAAAAGAGGGGGACAGAGAGGGGAGAGGGATAGACATGGAGAGAGGAGAAAGAGAGAGGGATAGATATGAGAGAGAGGGAAGGAAAAAGAGAAAGAGGGGGGAGAGGGATAGATATGGTGAAATAGAGAGAAAGAGGGGGGAAAATTACCATCAGTATTATCTACATCCCTCAGTCAAAGATAGGTAATGTCGTCCACTCAGTCAAAGATAGGTAATGTCGCCCACGCATTCAAAGATAGGTAATGTCGTCCACTCAGTCAAAGATAGGTAATGTCGTCCACTCAGTCAAAGATAGGTAATGTCGTCCACTCAGTCAAAGATAGGTAATGTCGTCCACTCAGTCAAAGATAGGTAATGTCGTCCACTCAGTCAAAGATAGGTAATGTCGTCCACTCAGTCAAAGATAGGTAATGTCGTCCACTCAGTCAAAGATAGGTAATGTCGTCCACTCAGTCAAAGATAGGTAATGTCGTCCACTCAGTCAAAGATAGGTAATGTCGTCCACTCAGTCAAAGATAGGTCATGTCGTCCACTCAGTCAAAGATAGGTCATGTCGTCCACTCAGTCAAAGATAGGTCATGTCGTCCACTCATTCAAAGATAGGTCATGTCGTCCACTCAGTCAAAGATAGGTCATGTCGTCCACTCAGTCAAAGATAGGTCATGTCGTCCACTCAGTCAAAGATAGGTCATGTCGTCCACTCAGTCAAAGATAGGTAATGTCGTCCACTCATTCAAAGATAGGTAATGTCGTCCACTCATTCAAAGATAGGTAATGTCGTCCACTCATTCAAAGATAGGTAATGTCGTCCACTCATTCAAAGATAGGTAATGTCGTCCACTCAGTCAAAGATAGGTAATGTCGTCCACTCAGTCAAAGATAGGTAGTGTCGTCCACTCAGTCAAAGATAGGTAATGTCGTCCACTCAGTCAAAGATAGGTAATGTCGTCCACTCAGTCAAAGATAGGTAATGTCGTCCACTCAGTCAAAGATATGTAATGTCGTCCACTCAGTCAAAGAAAGGTAATGTCGTCCACTCAGTCAAAGAAAGGTAATGTCGTCCACTCAGTCAAAGATAGGTAATGTCGTCCACTCAGTCAAAGATAGGTAATGTCGTCCACTCAGTCAAAGATAGGTAATGTCGTCCACTCAGTCAAAGATAGGTAATGTCGTCCACTCAGTCAAAGATAGGTAATGTCGTCCACTCAGTCAAAGATAGGTAATGTCGTCCACTCAGTCAAAGATAGGTAATGTCGTCCACTCAGTCAAAGATAGGTAATGTCGTCCACTCAGTCAAAGATAGGTAATGTCGTCCACTCAGTCAAAGATAGGTAATGTCGTCCACTCAGTCAAAGATAGGTAATGTCGTCCACTCAGTCAAAGATAGGTAATGTCGTCCACTCAGTCAAAGATAGGTAATGTCGTCCACTCAGTCAAAGGGGATGTGTAAATCATCTAAACCCCCCCAGGACTCCACCAGGCGCCAGCTTTTAACACACTTCATTTCCCAACAGCGGGTGGGGGGTGGCTCTGTTAGTGTAATTTGGAGCCTGGGACGGGAGTGGCCAAAAGCAATTCCGCCTCTGGCACTACTTAAAGGGGAGGTGGCAGGCCAGCGGGTGGCGTGCTGCTCCTGAGTCTGATTCATCGTCTTTCCCCTTTAAAAGGGGAAATCTGGGGCTGCTACATCCATTTTTTGAATTTAAAATTAATGATTTACACTGAGTGTACAAAACATAAGGAGCACCTTCAGTTGCACTCCCTTTTGCCTTCAGAACAGCCTCAAATCGTCAGGATATGGACACTACAAGGTGTTGAAAGCATTCCACAGGGATGTTGGCCCATGTTGACTCCAATGCTTCCCACAGTTGTGTTAAGTTGGCTGGATAATGAATATCCTTTGGGTGGTGAACCATTCTTGATACACACATGGGAAACTGTTGAGCGTGAAAAACCCAGCAGCGTTGCAGTTCTTGACACAAAACGGTACGTCTGGCCCCTACTGTACTACCATACCCCGTTCAAAGGCACTTCAATCTTTTGTCTTGCCCATTCTCCCTCTGAATGGCGCACATTACACGTCTCAATAGTCGTGTAATCCATGTCTCAATAGTCTCAAGGCTTAAAAATCCTTATTTAACCTGTCTCCTCCCTTTCATCTACACTATTGAAGTGTATTTAACAAGTGACATCAACAAGGGATTATAGCTTTCACCTGGTCAGGCTATGCCATGGAAAGAGCAGGTGTTCTTAATGTTTTGTCCACTCAGTGTACAGCCATTGATTGAATCCCAGACATCTCCTTGGTTCTCACCCTGATCTGCTTGTTCTCTTCCCGTAGCCGCTGTGCCTCCGTCTGCAACCTCTTACACTCCTCCATGACCTTCTTGACCTCGCCGTCGTCCAGGGTGGAGCTCATGGACTTCATGGACAGTGTGGAGGACTCTGACTTGAGCAGGTTGGACGACATCATCTTGTTGGCATCTGGGTCCTGGTGCTGTGGGTGAAGAGGGAGAGAGGGCTTAGGTTTATTTCAACATTTGGTACATATGCAGAAACATACCTCAAATGTAATGTCACAATAGGGAATCAATATGGAGAAAGTGAATGTTGGTAACTTGTTCTGCTGCAGGCCTGGCTGGTAGTGATTGCAGTCAAAAGCTGCAAAAGCTGGTTTCCATTTTCACTCCCAACTACGTGGCACGACGATGCTGTTGCTTCCAGCCATGTATCTCGCTGATCATAATTAACAAAAACAACAACGGCCCAATTTCCCTGTGGCTTTGTTTATGGGGCTCATATTTTCTGCTCATCCCGGGGGAAGTGATCTTCTACCATCTGTGTGTGCTTTGCAGAGTAATCACAACAATAAAAGTGAGAGTGTGGCCCAGGGAACAATGTTATGGCTGGGGTTATGGCTGGGGCTATGGCTGGGGATATGGCTGGGGCTAAGCTGGGGTTATGGCTGGGGCTATGGCTGGGGTTATGACTGGGGCTATAGTTGGGGTTATGGCTGGGGTTATGGCTGGGGCTATGGTTGGGGCTATGGCTGGGGTTATGGCTATGGTTGGGGTTATGGCTGGGGTTATGGCTGGGGCTATGACTGGGGCTATGGCTGGGGTTATGGCTGGGGCTATGGCTGGGGCTATGGCTGGGGTTATGGCTATGGTTGGGGTTATGGCTGGGGCTATGGCTGGGGTTCTGGCTGGGGCTATGGCTGGGGCTATGACTGGGGCTATGGCTGGGGCTATGGCTGGGGCTATGGCTGGGGTTATGACTGGGGCTATGGCTGGGGCTATGGCTGGGGCTATGCTATGGCTGGGGTTATGACTGGGGCTATGGCTGGGGCTATAGTTGGGGTTATGGCTGGGGTTATGGCTGGGGCTATGGTTGGGGCTATGGTTGGGGCTATGGCTGGGGCTATGGTTGGGGCTATGGCTGGGGCTATGGCTGGGGTTAGGGCTATGGTTGGGGTTATGGCTGGGGTTATGGCTGGGGCTATGGCTGGGGTTATGGCTGGGGTTATGGCTGGGGTTATGGCTATGGTTAGGGCTATGGTTAGGGCTATGGTTGGGGCTATGGCTGGGGCTAGGGCTGGGGTTAGGGCTATGGTTGGGGTTATGGTTGGGGTTATGGCTGGGGTTATGGCTGGGGCTATGGCTGGGGCTATGGCTGGGGTTATGGCTGGGGCTATGGCTGGGGTTATGACTGGGGCTATGGCTGGGGCTATGGCTGGGGCTATGGCTGGGGTTATGGCTGGGGCTATGGCTGGGGCTATAGCTGGGGTTATGACTGGGGCTATGGCTGGGGCTATGGCTGGGGTTATGACTGGGGCTATGGCTGGGGTTATGGCTGGGGCTATGGCTGGGGCTATGGCTGGGGTTATGGCTGGGGCTATGGCTGGGGTTATGGCTGGGGTTATGGCTGGGGCTGGGGCTATGGCTGGGGCTATGGCTGGGGTTATGGCTGGGGCTGGGGCTATGGCTGGGGTTATGGTTATGGCTGGGGCTATGGCTGGGGTTATGGCTGGGGCTATGGTTATGGCTGGGGCTATGGCTGGGGCTATGGCTGGGGCTATGGTTATGGCTGGGGCTATGGCTGGGGCTATGGCTGGGGCTATGGCTGGGGTTATGGTTGGGGTTATGGCTGGGGTTATGGCTGGGGCTATTGTTGGGGTTATGGCTGGGGCTATGGCTATGGTTATGGTTGGGGCTATGACTGGGGCTATGGCTGGGGCTATGGTTATGGCTGGGGTTATGGCTGGGGTTATGGCTGGGGCTATTGTTGGGGTTATGGCTATGGTTGGGGCTATGACTGGGGCTATGGTTGGGGCTATGACTGGGGCTATGGCTGGGGCTATGGCTGGGGCTATGGCTGGGGCTATGGCTATAGTTGGGGTTATGGCTATGGCTGGGGCTATGGTTATGGCTGGGGCTGGGGTTATGGCTGGGGTTATGTCTATGGTTATGTCTATGGCTGGGGTTATGGCTATGGCTGGGGCTGGGGCTGGGGCTATGGTTATGTCTATGGCTGGGGTTATGGCTATGGCTGGGGCTGGGGCTGGGGCTATGGTTATGTCTAAGGCTGGGGTTATGGCTAAGGCTGGGGCTAAGGCTGGGGTTATGGCTGGGGTTATGGCAAGACAAGGGGAGCTCTGCCTCTACTCCTGATGACAGGGGTTTTCTCTACAGGGATTTTCTCTACTAAATCACTTGAGTTTTAGAGACGTGTAACGGATGAGGCGGAGCGACAGGGAAAGAAAAATACGTGTGTGTGAGAAAAACAAGGAAGAGGGAGGATGACAGAAGATGGTAAATATGCAGTGAAAAAAAGCTGGTTGAGAGAATGGCAAGAGTGTGCAACGCTGTCATCAGGGCAAAGGGTGGCTACTTCTAAAATATATTTTGATTTAACACTTTTTAGGTTACTACATGATTCCATTTCTGTTTTTTCATAGTTTTGATGTCTTCACTATTATTCTACAACATAGTCCAAACTTTTTACTGGTACTTTACATTTTAAGTTTGTTCACAGACTGTATTTAACGGCAATTAAATATTTATGCTGGAATTAGCCCCCAACTCCCGACTGTTTACTATGTCCCCTAAATCAGTTAGGCACATTCCTTCATATGATGTGGGAGTGCCATGCAGTTAAATGATTCTGGGACAAAGTTACAACATTTATTTCAAAATTATTACTGACAAAATATTGGTTCTCACTCTCTCTCCCATTTAAACAGTGGATACAATTCCTATTAGAATCTCTGGATGTTATGGGGGGAGTCTCAGGAGATGGATGGGTGGGAGGGGGGACTGACAAGCAACCTCGGATGCTGGGTGGGATGGGTGGCAGGCATGCTTTCTTCGGGTCGGTGAGGTCGGCTAGGCGGGGTGGGAAACATGGTTTCCGGGTGAAAGGAGACTGAGGGGGAGAATGTGTTAGGGTTATCTTTGTATGCATTTCTCTGAGTGTTTTTGTTGTTGTTGTGTGACTGAATTATGAACATATCTGAATGATTATGACTTTGAATGTTACACCTGTACCAATGACCCCTCTTCTGAAAACGAAATAAAAAGTTGGTCACAAACCCCCCTGTAGTTATGTATTGGAGAGGGCAGTCCATAAGCACAGAGGATCTGGAATGGTCCAGATCCCTCCCAATGTGCTCTACAACTAATAAAACATTTCAGAAAAAGGCTCAGTGCTGTTATCCTCGCAAAGGTTGAAGTATTGAAAACAGTGGTGTCAATAATTTTGAGATAATTTTGAGATAATTTACCTTTTTGAGAAAGAAAAAAAAATGACTTGTTTAACAAAATCGATTTCTCTGACAAATTGTATTAGTATAAAATAATATAAATTCCCCATTTACTTGAGCATACAATATGGCTCAGTATTTGAATTGTGTATTTTATAGTAGGCTGTCAATTTTTTGGGGAGGCAACTATATAAATATTGCAAGATAAAAGTAATAAGAGAGAGACTATGAACCCACCGTTTTCTCGTTCTCCGCCGGCAGCTCAAAGACACACCTCAGTTTGGAGTCCATCAGCTCCTCTGGCTTTGCCTCCTTCCACTGCAGAGAGAGAGGGAGAGACCACAGCCAACAATTGTCAGCCCAAGACCGGGGAAAGCAAACTGGACAGTGGTTTACCGGCAGTGAGATTTGTTCCCCCATTGTCTTCCTCCTCCACTTGTGTGAAGTGTCAATCAAACCTTTCTGTTCTGTCACAATCAAGAGGCTTCAGACTCGGCAGTGTTTTGTTTTTCACTAGGTTTGGGCGGTATCCATTTTTTCATACTGTCCTTGTGTCATCCCGGAGTATGCGGTATTACAGGCACTGAACATAAGGTTGCTATTTAAAAAAAACGCAAAAGACCCCACTGAGTCTCTGTAATCCGAAGGTTAGCAATGCTAACGTGTACATATAAGAATTACACTGGGGATTGTTAGCGAATTGCTAATGAGCACATGCAAACATTTTATACAGTACAGACATCCCAGCTCATAAACTTATACAAAAAAAGGCTACTCAAAGTTTTCTGCAAAAAACGAATCTTACACAGAAAGGATCTTGATCCAGGTTGGAATTCTCTGCTGTTATCAAGAAAAGCTTGATTTTGCACAAAGCTTACCACTTGGATAACTAGCTACTAAGTTAGCAGACCAAATGCACAACTGCAATTTAGACACAGTTAACTTAATAGTTAAGATATCTGTCTGGAAAATATTTAGTTGTGAAGTGTTACCAGATCATTGCATGCTGCACAACAGTGAGAGTGGCTCACGAACAGGATGGGGTCAAGTCCATTTAAATTCCAGTCAATTCAGGAAGTACAATGAATTCCAAACTTTAATTCCAATGCCTTTCAATTAGGAAAATCTGGATTTGGAATTTGGTTTACTTCCTGAATTGACAGGAACTGAAATGGAATTCATCCCCAACCCTGCTCACGAGGCTCGGGTCTCTCGTCGTTGTGCGCTTGTAAACAAACAACGTGATGGCTCAGCTGTTTCAGGGAACTACCGGTAAGGTTTATAATGAAAAATAATCGAACACATAAATTGAAGAACGCGATCTGCTTTATTTCATAACCGAGTGCCCAAGATGACTGCAGATATTTACTTACAAAATCTAAATAAATATGACAATTAAATAAAAAACTGAAATTAGTTTTAAAGGTATTGAAAATCATCCCGTGGGTATTTTAAAATACCCCAGAAAGCGGTATACCACCCAAACCTATTTCTCACCTATCCCAAGTGTGTGTTCCTGTGTGTGTGTCTCAATTGTAATAGCAAACCAAATTCTCAAGAGTCCTGTCACTGCAGGGAAAGCACACAAGAGATCACTTAGGCCTACTTCCGCACGCAAACGAGACCGAGAGAGAAGTAGAAAGAGAGAGAGAAACAGAAGCGAGAGAAACAGAAATAGAGAGAAACAGAAAGAGAGAAACAGAAATAGAGAGAAACAGAAAGAGAGAGAAACAGATAGAGATAGAGAGAAACAGAAAGCAGTGACAGCGGAACAAATGTTTGTAAGGCTTGTTGGTCCTCAATCAAGCTGTGGGCCTAGCCCGGGTTCTTTGTCCTCGTCATCTTCCTCAGGGTGTGTGACCCTTGGTCTAGACTGATTTATGGATTTTGTGGTATGCAAAGCATGTGTGTGTGTGTGTGTGTGTGTGTGTGCGCTAGGGGTGACTGTCAGGTATGCATGATATATTAGTCATATCTGTATCGGCAAATAAATGTCAGGTATGTTTTAAGTTCCAACGTTTATTTGCCACGTGCACAGGATAGAACAGGTGTAAAACAGTACAGTGACAGTCTTACCTTGAGACCTCTTTACAACAATGCAGTGATAAAAAAAAATATATATATATATATATATATTAAAAAACTACAATGTGAGGTAAAGAAACACGCGAATGCAAGTATATACAGGTCAGTGCCAGTATCTTATTCAATGTGCAGAGGTACTGGAGTGGTTGTATATACAGGTCAGTGTCAGTA
The DNA here is from genome assembly GCF_045679555.1 of Salvelinus alpinus. NCBI lineage: Eukaryota > Metazoa > Chordata > Actinopteri > Salmoniformes > Salmonidae > Salvelinus > Salvelinus alpinus. The sequence goes on from NC_092097.1 coordinate 50,352,478, forward strand.
CCTTATTCAATGTGCAGGGGTACTGGAGTGGTTGACGTGTGTTTATACATAAAAAGTGACTGGTAGTAGGATATACATGTCAACAGAGCTGAAAAGTGACTGGTAGAAGGAATATATAAATACGTATGGTAATATACTAGTGGTAATATACACTAGCAGTCAGAAGTTTTAGAACACCTACTGATGGGTTTTTCTTTATTTTGACTATTTTCTACATTGTAGAATAACTATGAAATACCACATATGGAATCATGTAATATCCAAAAAAAAGTGTTAAACAAATCAAAATATATTTTATATTTGAGATTCTTCAAAGTATGTGTGTGTGTGAGAGTGAGTGAGAGGATGGTGACGGGACACACTCACCACTCCCTCCATGTCTGTCATTTCGGGGGGAGCCAGCATGGACTGCACCATGAACTTGTGTTTGCTTTTCTCGTTGGGGTCGTAGTCGAAAGGCTGCAGCATCACTGGGAGAAGGGCACAGCAGAAAGAAACATAAATATACATACAGAATTGTGTTCCTTAGGCACAAAACTGAAAAAACCTGAAAGAGGAGGGGACTGCTGATGGACCTGTCCATTAAGAAACCCAGATTTTCGTTTTGCATTTCAAAATGTTTTGCTATGGTTTGCCCTAGGTCTATGCGCTTTGGGACAGCAGAGCGCCTCTATAGCAGAGTAGTGCTTATACAGTGAGGGAAAAAAGTATTTGATCCCCTGCTGATTTTGTACGTTTGCCCACTGACAAAGAAATGATCAGTCTATAATTTTAATGGTAGGTTTATTTGAACAGTGAGAGACAGAATATCAACAAAAAAATCCAGAAAAACGCATGTCAAAAATGTTATGAATTGATTTGCATTTTAATGAGGGAAATAAGTATTTGACCCCTCTGCAAAACATGACTTAGTACTTGGTGGCAAAACCCTTGTTGGCAATCACAGAGGTCAGACGTTTCTTGTAGTTGGCCACCAGGTTTGCACACATCTCAGGAGGGATTTTGTCCCACTCCTCTTTGCAGATCTTCTTCAAGTCATTAAGGTTTCGAGGCTGACGTTTGGCAACTCGAACCTTCAGCTCCCTCCACAGATTTTCTATGGGATTAAGGTCTGGAGACTGGCTAGGCCACTCCAGGACCTTAATGTGCTTCTTCTTGAGCCACTCCTTTGTTGCCTTGGCCGTGTGTTTTGGGTCATTGTCATGCTGGAATACCCATCCACGACCCATTTTCAATACCCTGGCTGAGGGAAGGAGGTTTTCACCCAAGATTTGACGGTACATGGCCCCGTCCATCGTCCCTTTGATGCGGTGAAGTTGTCCTGTCCCTTTAGCAGAAAAACACCCCCAAAGCATAATGTTTCCACCTCCATGTTTGACGGTGGGGATGGTTTCTTGGGGTCATAGGCAGCATTCCTCCTCCTCCAAACACGGCAAGTTGGGTTGATGCCAAAGAACTCCATTTTGGTCTCATCTGACCACAACACGTTCACCCAGTTGTCCTCTGAATCATTCAGATGTTCATTGGCAAACTTCAGACGGGCATGTATATGTGCTTTCTTGAGCAGGGGGACCTTGCGGGCGCTGCAGGATTTCAGTCCTTCACGGCATAGTGTGTTACCAATTGTTTTCTTGATGACTATGGTCCCAGCTGCCTTGAGATCATTGACAAGATCCTCCTGTGTAGTTCTGGGCTGATTCCTCACCGTTCTCATGATCATTGCAACTCCACGAGGTGAGATCTTGCATGGAGCCCCAGGCTGAGGGAGATTGACAGTTCTTCTGTGTTTCTTCCATTTGCGAATAATCACAGAAACTGTTGTCACCTTCTCACCAAGCTGCTTGGCGATGGTCTTGTAGCCCATCCAGCCTTGTGTAGGTCTACAATCTTGTCCCTGACATCCTTGGAGAGCTCTTTGGTGTTGGCCATGGTGGAGAGTTTGGAATCTGATTGATTGATTGCTTCTGTGGACAGGTATCTTTTATACAGGTAAGAAACTGAGATTAGGAGCACTCCCTTTAAGTGTGCTCCTAATCTCCGTTCGTTACCTGTATGAAAGACACCTGGGAGCCAGAAATCTTTTTGATTGAGAAGGGGTCAAATACTTATTTCCCTCATTAAAATGCAAATCAATTTATAACATTTTTGACATGCATTTTTCTGGATATTTTTGTTGTTATTCTGTCTCTCACTGTTCAAATAAACCTACCATTAAAATTATAGACTGATAATTTCTTTGTCAGTGGGCAAACGTACAAAATCAGCAGGGGATCAAATACTTTTTTCCCTCACTGTATATGATCCCTTTCCAGACAATAGCAAAGTTGTCTGTCACTTGGTCGTCTCTCGCTGTCATTATACTATAGTTTACAAGATTACAGCTATTTTTGTTGACTCATAAATCAATTATTCTATTAACAATCAGGGCAGGCATACAACTTCATTGGTAGGATGAAAATAATATGACTGTTGAAAATGTGCATGTTCAAAGTCAATGAGCGTTATAGGGATAGTGCGAGATTTTGGCAATTGGATGTCTCTGCGTGCAGTTTGATTGAAGTTGCTAACTAGCGTTAGCGCAATGACTGGTAGTCTATGGGATCAGACTTCCACAGACTCCCATTCATTGCGCTAACGCTAGTTAGCAATCACTCGCGAAACTACCTTCAACTTCAATAAAATGCGTGCTTTTGTCAGCACATTCTCCTAATTCAGTGTTTCAGTTGAAGTACTCTGATTTAAAGGAGATTTAACAAGTATTCAAACGATAAACGATGTGTTACCCTATTCCTTTTATAGCGCATAAAGGACCCTGGCTAAAAGTAGTGCACTATAAAAGGGAATAGGGTGCCATTTGGAATGTATCATATTCATGTTACCATGACTGCAAAACATTGACGGATCTACATAACTCCACACCGATGGCAATTTTTCTAACAGCTTCAATGTTTTTCACTTTAACATTACAAATTGCCCTAATAAAAAACAGGTGTGTCTGAATATTATTTTACCCATCGTCTCGTCACATCATCCAATCAAGTGTTATTTGATGTCATTCCAATGACCAAAAGGTATTTTCAAGCTGTTCAAATGATTTACAATGATCACTTTCTTATGTTGGCGTCTCAACTGCTCTGGCAGGGAATAAAATGGGTATTGATGGGTAATCTTTTTCCTCATATTCATTACTGTTTTAAGAGGAGCGCGTTTGGACTCAAAAGGCTGCGCGTTTAACATCAATGCCGACTGTGGGGGTGATTTCGGGGGAGCTATGGCTAAATTTCTTTCAAAACAAATGACCTCTTCATTTCAAAGCCAGTGCTAGCGCTCTCAGATGTGGCGAACTAGGACGGCTCTCGTATATGGCACATGCCAATTCTCTCCGGAGTACAAAAAACTTCACAAGTGTTCTTGTATGCCATTACGGCAATCAAGCAAGTTCAATATTGCAAACCAAAAACAGACGGCTGAAACAGATTGACATCCTGTTGCAGTCAGACCCAATTTGCGCAGCCATCCACCGTGGGTCCAAAGGGAAGGAAAGCATGTACGTTCTTTGAGGGTCATTAAATAACCTAAAATGTCCCAAATTTGTCAAAAAATATGTTTAAAAACTCACACGCTTTGAATGACATAACTGACAGAGCTCCTTTTTATCCTGTGATATATTATGGACACCTTCATATGGGGGATAACGTTCCTAATATTCAGAGAAGTTAATTGTAGTAAAACATTAGACAATAATTTGCTAGTTTTTCCTTACTGGTTCTTGATTGAGCTATTAGAAGGAGAGTTGGGAGTGTTTAAATAATTGGGTCCCTGGGGACTAAACTATAGAATTATTATCCATATCAACCTCAAAGTCTAGTGGATCCATTCACAAAGGAAAGACCGAGGGAGGCCATGACTACTGCTAAATACCACAAGCTACGACTGAGAGAACAAGGGCCCCAAGTACTCTGAAAGCTATAGTGATAGACTGAGAGAACAAGGGCCCCAAGCACTCTGAATGCTATAGTGATAGACTGAGAGAACAAGGGCCCCAAGCACTCTGAATGCTATAGTGATAGACTGAGAGAACAAGGGCCCCAAGCACTCTGAATGCTATAGTGATAGACTGAGAGAACAAGGGCCCCAAGCACTCTGAAAGCTATAGTGATAGACTGAAAGAACAAGGGCCCCAAGCACTCTGAAAGCTATAGTGATAGACAGAGAACAAGGGTCCCAAGCACTCTGAAAGCTATAGTGATAGGATTGTATGGTTAGGCCTATAGGCTACTTCCAGCATTTTAGCAGAGATTAGTATATATATATAACTTTTGCCTCTGAAAGTGCCCTTACACTAAAAAGGGGTCCCCTAAGTGGAAGAAATATTGTGCAGAAATTATATTGTTAGCTTAACTAAGGATTGTGTGGTTTCAAGAGTTAAGAAATTGATTGAATTTCCATTTGTACTGTATAGCAATAATTCATATGCAGTTCAAGAAGAAATATCCAAAACTCTGTAATGTTCCTTAGTGGTTTCTTGAGACACACCATCTCAATAAACCGCTGGTGAGCATTAGAGTTGTGGATATTTCTTCCTTCAAGTAATGTCCCATCCAAATGGAGTGAGATGATTCATGAAGCAACTTCATCACTCTAGATACTGATCTCCGCCTTGATCAGGAGATTGGATCTCTCACAATAATAATGTGGACCAATAATGTGGAACAATAATGTGTCCTGAGGAAAAAGTTGGCAAAACATTGGCAAGCCATAAGGAAAGGAATTGCCTAAGCTTTTTCTATAGAATGTTGAAATGTCTTGAGGGCTTAAAACTCCTTCAATTTATTGACACAAGGCCCCTCTTGGTGCTTTCGAGAGCTCCATAGTTTCTAGGGCTGGGAATTGCCAGGGACCTCACAATACGATATTAGCACGATACTTAGGTGCCGATACGATATGTATTGCAATTCTCACGATTCTATATGTATTGCGATGCGATACTGCGATTGTATTGCGATTTGATGTTACAAACATATTGCTCACTATATGTCTGTTGCAGAGGGACAAGAGAGAGCATGAGAAAACAGAAAATGAGTTGGAAATAAAAAGTGCTGAAAACATGTCGCAATATGTAACTGTATCGATCCCCCCATCACTAATATTTTCCCATAGAACAGCAGCACAATACCAATCAAGTTGAGCATCTCTGTGGTGTGCGTTTAACATATAACGTTTTGCGGGGGTTAACCTAAGCTTCAAAAGCACAGTGTGTGTCTCCAACTAAGCCTGCAAATGACACATTAGGGATTTTAGATATCCTTTGGCAAAGTGTTCCCTTTCGGTCTAGACAAAGTGAATTTCCATATTGCCTTTTGTGCTGCTCTGTTTACAATTAGAGAGAAAAGCCTCTGTTGGAGAAAGGCTGTGGCTGTCTGAACCTGGGGTTCTTTGTCGCCCACTACAGATTCCCTTGGTGACTCGAAGTGTGGCCTGACACTGAATCCAGCCAGTGAAAATGGAGCCGGTGGCAGCAAATAGCCATGTTAGTGGACCCAGGAAACTCTAGCCAGGTCCTGTCTCCCTCAAAGAGCAGTCCCGGGGTGAGAACACAGCTGTTGGTCCAAGGGGGGCAGAGAGAGAACCCCATCTCTAGCCAACAGAAAGCATACGGTCTGCATACTATTCTACAGAACTGCCTGGACTTCTCAACTGATTTGACAAAATACTACTTTACATAAATACATCCTGTATAAATTATTGCTCCAATGATTTGATTCTAAGAGGTGCAGGGATGTCACAATTTTGGTCTTCACCGAAAGGAGGGCCACACTGAAAATGGGTTATATTGCCTCGCTGTCACAATCTGCCCAAAAGCATTTCTGTATCCGTCGTTTTTCTATGCTCTCCTACTGTCTAGCTGTTTATTAGTGGGCTTGATGTTGTGGTGAAGAGAATGTATATTACCGCAGGGGTTGCTATTAAGCTCTCAAAGGCACTTGCCCATTGGGCAAGTACAGTTAATGTTTTACTTTCCCAAAAGTCGTGGTCACTTCCCCCAAAAATGTAAATGGTCTGTTATATGGACATTGGTTAAAATGGCAAGGACCTTTCATTTTAACATTGTTTGAATGCGCCAGCACACTTACCACAACATTCAATCCCATTTTTTAAATAACTTGCATGCTAATTCTGTAAGGAAGTTCCATTACTTAGACAGACTTCTGTTGAAAAGGGTTAAAGTTATACAGTACCAGTCAAAAGTTTGGACACACCTACTCATTCAAGGGTTTTTCTTTATTTTTACTATTTTCTACATTGTAGAATAATAGTGAAGACATCAAAACTATGAAATAACACATATTGAATCATGTAGTAACCAAAAAATTGTTAAACTAATAAAATCAAAATATATTTATATTTGAGATTATTCAAAGTAGCCACCCTTTGCCTTGATGACAGCTTTGCACACTCTTGGCATTATCTCAACAAGCTTCATGAGGTAGTCACCTGGAATGCAATTCAATTAACATGGGTGCCTTGTTAAAAGTGAATTTGTGGAATTTCTTTCCTTCTTAATGCGTTTGAGACAATCAGTTGTGTTGTGACAAGGTAGGAGTGGTATACAGAAGATGGCCCTATTTGGTAAAAGACCAAGTCCATATTATGTCAAGAACAGCTCAAATAAGCAAATGGAAACAACAGTCCATCATTACTTTAATACATGAAGGTCAGTCAGTCTGAAAAATGTCAAGAACTTTGAAGGTTTCTTCAAGTGCAGTCGCAAAAGACATCAAGCGCTATGATGAAACTGGCTCTCATGACGACCGCCACAGGAAAGGAAGACCCCCAGAGTTACCTCTGCTGCAGAGGATAAGTTCATTAGAGTTACCAGCCTCAGAAATTGCAGCCAAGGTAAATGCTTCAAAAGAGTTCAAGTAACAGACACATCATCTTAACATCAACTGTTCAGGAGACTGCGTGAATCAGGCCTTCATGGTCGAGTTGCCACAAAGAAACCACTACTAAGTATCCCCCTTTCCCAATCCCTTGCTAAAGGAAACCATCCTGTAGCACAAACTCCAAAAAGTTCTGGGACACTAAGTCCATGGAGAATAAGAGCACCTCCTCCCAGCTGCCCACCGCACTGAGGCTAAGAAACACTGTCACCACCGATAAATCTACGACAATCGAGAATTTTAATAAGCATTTTTCTACGGATGGCCATGCTTTCCACCTGGCTACCCCTACCCCGGTCAACAGCTCTGCACCCCCCACAGCAACTTGCCCAAGCTTCCCCCATTTCTCCTTCACCCATATCCAGATAGCTGATGTTCTAAAAGAGCTGCAAAATCTGGACCCCTACAAATCAGCTGGGCTAGACAGACAATCTGGACACTCTCTTTCTAAAATTATCCGCCGCAATTGTTGCAACCCCTATTACTAGCCTGTTCAACCTCTCTTTCGTATTGTCTGAGATCCCTAAAGATTGGAAAGCTGCCGCGGTCATCCCTCTCATCAATGTGGGAGACACTCCAGACCCAAACTGTTACAGACCTATATCTATCCTACCCTGCCTTTCTACGGTCTTCGAAAGCCAAGTTAACAAACAGATCCCCGACCATTTTGAATCCCACCGTACCTTCTCCGCTATGCAATCTGGTTTCCGAGCTGGTCATGGGTGCACCTCAGCCACGCTCAAGGTCCTAAACGATATCATAACCGCCATCGATAAGAGACATTACTGTGCAGCCGTCTTCATCAACCTGGCCAAGGCTTTCGACTCTGTCAATCACCGCATTCTTATCGGCAGACTCAACAGCCTTGGTATCTCAAATGACTGCCTCGCCTGGTTCACCAACTACTTCTCAGATAGAGTTCAGTGTGGCAAATCGGAGGGCCTGTTGTCCGGACCTGTGGCAGTCTATGGGGGTGCCACAGGGTTCAATTCTCGGGCCGACTCCTTTCTCTCTATACATCAATGATGTCGCTCTTGCTGCTGGTGATTCTCTGATCCACCTCTACGCAGACGACACCATTCTGTATACGTCTGGCCCTTCTTTGGACACTGTGTTAACAAACCTCCAAACGAGCTTCTTCCGTGGCCTCCAACTGCTCTTAAATGCAAGTAAAACTAAATGCATGCTCTTCAACCGATCGCTGCCCGCACCCGCCGCCTAGCTTCACTACTCTGGGCGGTTCTGACTTAGAATATGTCGGTAACTACAAATACCTAGGTGTCTGGTTAGACTGTAAACTCTCCTTCCAGACTCACATTAAGCATCTCCAATCCAAAATTAAATCTCAGCATCCTATTTCGCAACAAAGCATCCTTCACTCATGCTGTCAAACATACCCTCGTAAAACTGACTATCCTACCGATCCTTGACTTCGGCGATGTAATTTACAAAATAGCCTCCAACACTCTACTCAGCAAATTGGATGTAGTCTATCACAGTGCCATCCGTTTTGTCACCAAAGCCCCATATACTACCCCCACTGCGACCTGTATGCTCTTGTTGGCTGGCCCTCACTTCATGTTCGTCGCCAAACCCACTGGCTCCAGGTCATCTATAAATCTTTGCTAGGTAAAGCTCCGCCTTATCTCAGCTCACTCGTCACCATAGCAGCACCCACCCGTAGCACGCATTCCAGCAGGTATATTTCACAGGTCATCCGCAAAGCCAACTCCTGCTTTGGCTACCTTTCCTTCCAGTTCTCTGCTGCCGATGACTGGAACGAATTGCAAAAATCACTACAGCTGGAGTCTTATATCTCCCTCACTAACTTTTAGCATCAGCTGTCAGAGCAGCTTACCGATCATTGCACCTGTACACAGCCCATCTGTAAATAGCCCACCCAACTACCTCATCTCCATATTGTTATTTATTTCATTGCTCCTTTGCACCCCAGTATCTCTACTTGCACATTCATCTTCTGCACATCTATCACTCCAGTGTTTAATTGCTAAACTGTAAATATTTTGCCACTATGGCCTATTTATTGCCTTACCTCTCTGATCTTACTACATTTGCACACACTGTATATAGATTTTTCTATTGTGTTATTGACTGTATGTTTGTTTATCCCATGTGTAACTGTGTTGTTTGTGTCCCACTGCTTTGCTTTATCTTGGCCAGGTTACAGTTGTAAATGAGAACTTGTTCTCAACTGGCCAACCTGGTTAAATAAAGGTGAAATAAATTAACATTTTAAAAAGAGATTGCTCGTGTTTCTTGGCCCAAGCAATGTACATTAGACCGGTGGAAATCTGTCTTTTGGTCTGATGAGTCCAAATTTGAGATTTTTGGTTCCAACCGCTGTGTCTTTGTGAGACGCAGAGTAGGTGAACGGATGATCTCCGCATGTGTAGTTCCCACTGTGAAGCATGGAGGAGGTGTGATGGTGCTTTGCTCGTGAAACTGTCTGTGATTTATTTAGAATTCAAGGCACACATAACCAGCATGGCTACCACAGCTTTATGCAGTGATACGCCATCCCATCTGGTTTGCGCTTAGTGGTACTATCATTTGTTTTTCAACAGGACAATAACCCAACACATCTCCAGCCTGTGTAATGACTATTTGACCAAGAAGGAGAGTGAAGAAGTGCTGCATCAGATGACCTGGCCTTCATAATCCCCCGACCTCAACCCAATTGAGATGTTTTGGGATGAGTTGGACCGCTGAGTGAAGGAAAAGCAGCCAACAAGTGCTCAGCATATGTGGGAATTACTCCGTCAAGACTTTTGGAAAAGCCTTCTAGGTGAAGCTGGTTGAGAGAATGCCAAGAGTGTTCAAAGATATCATCAGCGCAAGGGTGGCTACTTTGAAGAATCTAAAATCTATTTTGATTTGTTTAACACTTTTTTGGTTACTACATGATTCCATATGTGTTATTTCATAGTTGTGATGTCTTCACTATTAGACTACAATGTAGAAAATAGTATCAATAAATAAAATCTCTTGAATGAGTAGGTGTTTCCAAACTTTTGACTTGTACTGCATACTGAACAAAAATGTAACGACAATGGGCCTCAGGATCTCGGCAAGGAATCTTTGTGCATTCAAATTGCCATAGATAAAATTAAATTGTGCTCGTTATCTCTTCGTTATGCCTGCCCATACCATAACCCCACCATGTTCACAACATTGACATCAGCAAACCGCTGGTGCCAAATTCTCTAAAATGACATTGGAGGCGGCTTTTGGTAGAGAAATTAACATTCAATTATCTGGCAACAGCTCTGGTGGACATTCTTGCAGTCAGCATGCCAATTGCACACTTCCTCAAAACTTGAGACATCTGTGGTATTGTGTCGTGTGTCAATACTGTATATTTTAGAGTGGCCATTTATTGTCCCCAGCACAAGGTGCACCTCTGTAATGATCATGCTGTTTAATCAGCTTATTGATATGCCACATCTGTCAGGTGGATGGATTATCTTGGCAAAGGAGAAATGCTCACTAACCAGGATGTAATCAAATGTGTGCACAAAATCTGAGAGAAATAGGCTTTTTGTGTGAATGGAACATTTCTGGGATCATTTATTTCAGCTCATGAAAATGGGACAAACACTTTACAGGTTGTGTTTATATTTTTGTTCAGTGTATATGATGGTGAGTATAGACAGTATATGACTAGAAAAGGTTTGTACAGCAGTAGTTATATAGGATTATGCGTGACTAGAATACAGTCGTGGCCAAAAGTTTTGAGAATGACACAAATATACATTTTCACAATTCATCAAAGTCTGCTGCCTCTGTATCTTTAGATACTTTTATCAGATGTTACTATGGAATACTGAAGTATAATTACAAGCATTTCATAAGTGTCAAAGGATTTTATTGACAGCATGAAGTTGATGCAAAGAGGCAATATTTGCAGTGTTGACCCTTCTTTTTCAGGACCTCTGCAATCCACCCTGGCATGCTGTCAATTAACTTCTGGGCCACATCCTGACTGATGGCAGCCCATTCTTGCATAATCAATGCTTGGAGTTTGTCAGAATTTGTGGGTTTTTGTTTGTCCACCCACCTCTTGAGGATTGACCACAAATTCTCAATGGGATTAAGGTCTGGGGAGTTTCCTGGCCATGGGCCCAAAATATCGATGTTTTGTTCCCCGAGCCACTTAGTTAGAACTTTAGCCTTATGGCAAGGTGCTCCATCATGCTGGAAAAGGCATTGTTCGTCACCAAACTGTTCCTGGATGGTTGGGAGAAGTTGCTCTCGGAGGATGTGTTGGTACCACTCTTTCTTCATGGCTGTGTTCTTAGGCAGAATTGTGAGGGAGCCCACTCCCTTGGCTGAGAAGCAACCCCACAAATGAATGGTCTCAGGATGCTTTACTGTTGGCATGACACAGGACTGATGGTAGCGCTCACCATGTCTTCTTCGGACAAGCTTTTTTCCGGATGCCCCAAACAATCGGAAAGGGGATTCATCAGAGAAAATGACTTTACTCCAGTCCTCAGCAGTCCAATCCCTGTACCTTTTGCAGAATATCAGTCTGTCCCTGATGTTTTTCCTGGAGAGAAGTGGCTTCTTTGCTGCCCTTCTTGACACCAGGCCATCCTCCAAAAGTCTTCGCCTCACTGTGCGTGCAGATGCACTCACACCTGCCTGCTGCTATTCCTGAGCAAGCTCTGTACTGGTGGTGCCCCGTTCCGCAGCTGAATCAACTTTAGGAGATGGTCCTGGCGCTTGCTAGACTTTCTTGGCGCCCTGAAGCCTTCTTCACAACAATTGAACCGCTCTCCTTGAAGTTCTTGATGATCCGATAAATGGTTGATTTGGTCCAATCTTACTGGCAGCAATATCCTTGCTTGTGAAGCCCTTTTTGTGCAAAACAATGAGGACGGCACGTGTTTCCTTGCAGGTAACCATGATTGACAGAGGAAGAACAATGATTCCAAGCACCATCCTCCTTTTGAAGCTTCCAGTCTGTTATTCGAACTCAATCAGCATGACAGTGTGATCTCCAGCCTTGTCCTCGTCAACACTCACACCTGTGTTAACGAGAGAATCACTGACATGATGTCAGCTGGTCCTTTTGTGGCAGGGCTGAAATGCAGTGGAAATGTTTTTTGGGGATTCAGTTCATTTGCATGGCAAAGAGGGACTTTGCAATGAATTGCAATTAATCTGACCACTCTTCATAACATTCTGGAGTATATGCAAATTGCCATCATACAAACTGAGGCAGCAGACTTTGTGAATATAAATATTTGTGTCATTCTCAACTTTTGGTCACGACTGTACAATATATACATATGAAGTGTGTAAAACGGTATGAACAGTTCATTCGGAAAGTATTCAGACCCCTGGACTTTTTCACGATTTTGTTACATTACAGCCTTATTCTAAAATGGACTTAATAGTTTCTTCCCCTCACCAATCTACACACAATACCCCATAATGACAAAGCAAAAACAGATTTTTTAAATGTTTTGCAAAAAAAAGAGAAATCACATTTACATAAGTATTCAGACCCTTTACACGGAATCCAAACCGGATTCGGCGCACGTGCGCTATCGTGCATACATTTATTTTTGTCCCCCTACACCAAACGCGATCACCACACGCAGGTTAAAATATCAAACCAAACTCTGAATCAATGACATTCATTTGGGGACAGGTCGAAAAGCATTAAACATGTATTGCAATTTAGCTAGTTAGCTTGCCGTTTCTAGCTAATTTGTCCTATTTTTAGCTAGCTTGCTGTTGCTAGCTAATTTGTCCTGGGATATAAACTTTGAGTTGTTATTTTACCTGAAATGCACAAGGTCCTCTACACCGACAATTAATCCACACATAAAACGGCCAACCGAATCGTTTCTAGTCATCTCTCCTCCTTCCAGGCTTTTTCATCTTTGAACTTATATGGTTATTGGCATCTACACTTTCATAGTATTACCACGACAACCGGCAAAACATTTCGTCTTTCAATCACCCACATGGGTATAACCAATGAGGAGATGGCACGTGGGTACCCGCTTCTATAAACCAATGAGGAGATGGGAGAGGCAGGACTTGCAGCGCGATCTGCGTCAGAAATAGAAAGGAGTTCTATTTTAGCCCTTGGCAACGCAGACACTCGTTGGCACACGCGAGCAGTGTGGGTGCAATAATTTAATAACATGGATTTCTAAATTTATTTTGCGATGCTCGCGCACGCGACGTTTCCGGTCTAGTCAGCATGTTACTCAGTACTTTGTTGAAGCAGCGATTACAGCCTTGAGTCTTCTTGGGTATGACGCTACAAGCTTGGCACACCTGTATTTGGGGAATTTCTCCCATTCTCCTCTGCAGTCTGCAGACCTTCTCAAGTTCGGTCAGGTTGGATGGGGAGCGTTGCTGCATAGCTATTTTCAGGTCTCTCCAGAGATGTTTGATCGGGTTCAAGTCCAGGCTCTGGCTGGGCCACTCAAGGACATTCAAAGACTTGTCCCGAAGCCACTCCTGCATTGTCTTGACTGTGTACTTAGGGTCGTTGTCCTGTTGGAAGGTGAACCTTCGCCCCAGTCTGATGTCTTGAGCGCTCTGGAGCAGGTTTTCAACAAGGATCTTTCTGTACTTTGCTCCGTTCATCTTTCCCTTGATCCTGACTAGTCTCCCAGTCCCTGCCACTGAAAAACATCCCCACAGCATGATGCTGCTACCACCCTGCTTCACTGTAGGGACGGTGCCAGGTTTCTTCCAGATGTGACGCTTGGCATTCATGCCAAAGAGTTCAATCTTGGTTTCATCAGACCAAAGAATCTTGTTTCTCATGGTCAGTCCTTTAGGTGCCTTTTGGCAAACTCTAAGCGGGCTGTCGTGCGTTTTACTGAGCAGTGGCTTCCGTCTGGCCACTCTACCATTAAGGCCCGATTGGTGGAGTGCTGCAGAGGTGGTTGTCCTCCTGGAAGGTCCTCTCCACAGAGGAACGCTGGAGCTGTCAGAGTGACCATCGGGTTCTTGGTCAAGGCCCTTCTCCCCCAATTGCTCAGTTTTACTGGGCGGGCAGCTTTAGGAAGAGTCTAGGTGGATCCACACTTCTTCCATTTAAGATGGATGAAGGCCACTGTGTTCGTCGGGACCTTCAATGGTGCTGAAATGTTTTGTTACCCTTACCCAGATCTGTGCCTCGACAGAATCCTGTCTTGGAGCTCTATGGACAATTCCTTCGACCTCATGGTTTTTGCTCTGACATGCACTTTCAACTGTGGGACCTTATATAGACAAGCGTGTGCCTTTTCAAATCATGTCCAATCAATTGAATTTACCACATGTGGACTCCAAGTTGTAGAAACATCTCAAGGATGATCAATGGAAACAGCTACATTTCAAGTCTCATAGCAAAGGGTCTGAATACTTATATAAATAAGGTATCGGTTTTAATTTTTTAAAATAAATTTGCAAAACCTGTTTTCGCTTTGTCATTATGGGGTATGGTGTGTAGATTGAGGAAAATGTTTTATTTAATACATTTTAGAATAAGGCTGTAACGTAACAAAATGTGGAAAAAGGGGTATGAAAAGTTTCCGAATACGCTGTAAACATTATTAAAGTGACCAGTGCTCATGGGGCAGCAGTCTCTAAGGTGCATATTTGTTTCATTACATTGAAAACAGTCTACGGAGAAGGAGAGACTGCAATCCACACTTAGTTTTCCCTGGCCTGTTAGGGTTGCACAATTCCTCCATCAAGGCTTTCTGAAAAACCTGGGAACATTGGGAAAGTATCCACAATCCACAACGAGATCCACAATATAAAACGTAGGCCTACCTGAGACGTTGATTGAGGTGCCGGCGTCGAGGACGCCGCTGTTCGGCCGGACGCAGTAACGGCGCGGGGCCGTCGTCTTGACTTTGAAGCACACATTCCTGTCTGTGGGGTTGGCGAGCTTTAGGGTGGTGTTGACCACATCCGAGAAGGGACCTGTGGAGGGAGAACAAGGTCCCAAAACGGAAAAGGGTTAGAGAAGCTGGAGCCTCCATCTTTTTATTATTATTTGTTTTTTAATCAAACCTAAATATATACTGGGATTTAGACCGACAATAGGCGACTTCACAGACAACAGGCTTTACAGAAGTGGGCCTAAAGGGACAATCTGCAGTTGCTACATAAATGTTTGGACTTAAATTAATGATGTACCCATTGATTCTTGAAGAAAATAACATATTATTTAAGGCCTCATGAGCGTAGATCAACTGTCATCAGAACCCAAAATATTAGCTGTTTACCAGTGGAAGGGATGAACTTTGTTATTGTTTCAATTGCCGATTCAATAATGACATCATTGTCCACAGTTGGCCAACTTCCTGATTAAAGAAATGAACAACAACACAATACAAATCTGGATTTTCCCAAAGGGGGCATGCGTCACAACTCCTTGCTTTGAGACAATGAGGAACAATGACGGGCTCAGCGACAAATCAGTTTGTCTACTAAAACCTATGCTGAGACAGCCAGGCAGGTTACAGACACCTGTGGTTCCAATCACAAGGCTATCACATTCCATACCCCCTGGGGTTCCAATCACAAGGCTATCACATTCTATATCACCTGGGGTTCCAATCACAAGGCTATCACATTCTATATCACCTGGGGTTCCAATCACAAGGCTATCACATTCTATATCACCTGGGGTTCCAATCACAAGGCTATCACATTCTATATCACCTGGGGTTCCAATCACAAGGCTATCACATTCTATATCACCTGGGGTTCCAATCACAAGGCTATCACATTCTATATCACCTGGGGTTCCAATCACAAGGCTATCACATTCTATATCACCTGGGGTTCCAATCACAAGGCTATCACATTCTATATCACCTGGGGTTCCAATCACAAGGCTATCACATTCTATATCACCTGGGGTTCCAATCACAAGGCTATCACATTCTATATCACCTGGGGTTCCAATCACAAGGCTATCACATTTTATATCACCTGGGGTTCCAATCACAAGGCTATCACATTCTATATCACCTGGGGTTCCAATCACAAGGCTATCACATTCTATATCACCTGGGGTTTCAATCACAAGGCTATCACATTCTATAACACTGGGATTGATGGGCGGTAACGCTGACAGAAAGAGAGTGCACGAAATTGCCACAAGCAGACAGACTAATGCATGTGAAAGCTGTGCAAACCGTAGAGAAAACATGGTGAGCTAATCAAATGAATGTTACTGACTCAGCACATCAAAAGGCATAAAAGCGGAGGTCCGTCACGTGCCGGATCGCCATTTCAGAATGAGGAAAAGGTTTGAAGCGAGGGAAGTTACAACATAGAGGAACACATTCTAAGGACAACAAGTCTGAATACTAATCCAAGGTTAGGAGGCCTACTTTTGAGCTATAGGGGGCCTATGCTTTTGAGTGGGGACATCTATGAACTGTATTAGCTAATGACCCACATCCAGACGTGTAGGCCTAGTCACTGAAAGGGCAGTAGGCCTAATTGATACCATCAGATTATTATCTGGAGCACGGCTTCATCAACATGCGTTTGAGGTGTATGGACGTTGACACATTAGGTCAGACGCCAACACCAAAATAGAATCCCAGACTTTGGTTATAGCCTGAACCATAATACAGTTGCCTCTACTAACCTCACTCTAGGGCCGTTCCATCTGATTTAAATCACTTTGACTGCAGCCTTTTTGATTTGAACGAAACCTTCCATACATGTTTTGCCCATGGTAGAAGTGGTCAGAAAGGGACATTTTGGACATGAATGACAAAACACTCAGGAGGTTCTCAAAGTAGACCCATTGTGCATAACCCACCATCACTGAAAAAGACAAACGGTTGAATTTGATATCATTTTACAGCTTACAAACAGGGTTGTCAAACTATTCTATAATTTCTTGAAAAAAAAGGTTTCATAAAAAATGCAATTTTTTAACCTTTAACGTCAATTATCTAAAAACGCGTAAACTCAGATTTTTCTCATTTTCACAAATGTTGTACTGTAGCTTAGACTCTTTCATATCATCTTTGGTGTTTGTGTTGTGCCAGCCATCGGTTGAGACACAGCATTCTCTTGAATACAGAATGGCTGTCAGTGACTGTCATTTCAATCATATAGAATTCATAGAATGGACCTATCCTTTCAGACCGCTGCAATTTAGCTGGTACACCATTGACATATACATTTAATTGAAACTTTAACTTACAATTACTACCAGAAACATGGCCGTCAGTCCATCCACCATCGAATGTCAAATTGAATGAGAATATCTATTCTATTATCTATATTTATTATTTCAATAGGTTTCATATGGAGGATTAACAGTTTAAATTATAACAATGGATATTCCCACTTAAGTCAATATTCTCTGATGCGTGGACCTCCAACCATCCTTGTGGTACCATTTGAAAGTTACATGACACCCACCCTGTATTCAAGAGTATGCTGTGTCTCAACCAATGGCGGGCACAACACCTCAGATGATGTAAAATAGGGTCTACGCTACAACACATATGAAGATGACAGTTTTTTTTTGCGCGTTCCATTTTTGTTGATAAAAGCAAAAGAAAAAATTGTTTTATTAAAGGTCCATTGCTATCTCAATATCAAATCATTTCTGGGTAACAATTGAGTACCTTACTGTGATTTTTTATTAAAATGGTCAAAAAAAAGAAACAAATACCTTCTCAGCAAATAGCAATTTGGGAGTGGTCAGGGGAAAACTGAAAACTAGATGTTATTACTCAATTTGAATAAGTAGAGCAGCTGATGCAATTAAGGCCATGGCTAATTTAGAAATATAATAATATTATAATAACATGCCATTTAGAAGATGAGATGAAAGCATATATCGTTGGGCCCTATGTCCAGTTGCAGTTCCATTAATTGCTCGGTTGTAGTGAATCAAGTCTTTGTAAAAAAAACACACACAAAAAAAACACAAGAGTGGGCTTAATATGAGGGCAGGTTTTCTTTAACTTCCAAGAAAGGATTGGCTACCAGTATTACTGTCACTAATGGCTCTCGTTCTACAGAACTATAAAAAAGTGGCCTTTAAACTGACAGCCTGGAGTAAACGTATAGTTTAGCCTACTAGGTTCAGCTCACAAAACATCTAAGAGGAGAAGGCATAGACCTTCTACAGCAGCGTTTCCCAAACTCGGTCCTCGGTGACCTCAAGGGGTGAAACTTTTGGTTTTTGTCCTAACACTACACAGCTGATTCAAATGATCAAAGCTTGATGATTCGTTTATTATTTGAATCTGCTGTGTAGTACTAGAGCAAAAACCAAAACATGTACCCCTTGGGGTCCCAAGGACCAAGTTTGGGAAACCCTGTTCTAGAGGATCTGGAAATAAATTACTTCAGTGCCACAGGGACAATAATTTGGTATTTTTTATCTATTAGGCCTATCAATAAGAAAAGAAGCCTAAACGTATACAACAGCCTGGGCCTAGTAGACCTATCTAAAGGAAAGCAGGGTTTGGAGGATATAGGAAACTACTGGTTGGGGGAGGAGAATTGGGAAGGACGTAGCTGGCTGTGAGGGTCAACCAACCAGGTGTGGTGCAAATATATTTGTATAATTTTTTGTAATTTATATATATATATTTTTTTTACTTTGAACCCTTTTTCTTCCCAATTTCGTGATATCCAAATTGGTAGTTACAGTCTTGTCCTATCGCTGCAACTCCCATACGGACTCGGGTGAGGCGAAGGTCGAGAGCCATGCGTCCTCTGAAACAGGACCCTGCCTAGCCGCACTGCTTCTTGACACACTGCTCGCATAACCCTGAAGCCAGCCGCACCAATGTGTCAGAGGAAACACTGTCCAGCTGGTGACCAAAATCAGCTTGCAGATACCCAGACCCATCACAACGAGTGGCTTGAGCACGATGGGACATCCTGGCCGGCCAAACCCTCCCCTAACCCGGAAGACGCTGGGCAAATTGTGTGCCCCCTCATAGATCTCCCGGTCACGGCCGGCTGTGACACAGCCTGGGATCGAACCCGGGTCTGTAGTGACGCCTCAAGCACTGCGATGCGTGCTTAGACCGCTGCGCCACTCGGGAGGGCCGTAGGCCTATATTTTTACAGCTTTATTTAATTTGGTCAAAACTGTGTGGAATACCTTGAATCACTGAGGGCTCCAATTACCTTCAATTTGCTTCTAATAATCTCTAATTGTCAAAATCTCTAAATAGCCTAGTCAAGGTAGGCTAATGGCTGTCCTTGAAGAACAAGAAGACATGAGGCACCAGGGGAATGGAAGGAACACTACTAGCCTCAAGTCACTGCAACCAACCATGGCCTGGTTTCCCAAAAGCATCTTAAGGCTAAGTTAATCATTAGAACCATCGTTAAATCTCCAAGCGGTTTCCCAAAAACCATTGTTACTGAAGTTGCACTTGAAAACGCTCGTTATTTACCAACTGCCTCAGATCACTCATAGAACAGCTAAGTGCGTTGTTACATGCTTGTTTGCCCTTCCGCATCACTTTATTCACAAAAGATCTCAGCTAAACGTAAAATGAAGATCTTATCGTCTCTGTGACCGCTGATAACTTCAGAACGAAGTTGACTACAAATACAAAGTTGCCAAAGTGTTTGCAATTGTTACAAATACGTGAAGGATAAACATATGCTTTAAAATAAAACTGAGATGACTGCATTAAAAGATATAGGCTACATGGGCCCATATATTTCAATCATAATGAAATCAATTTAATGTTTAATCAATTGAAATCTATTTTGCCAATACTGCAATGTTTGCATATTCAGACCACTTGACCTTTTCCACATTGTTACATTACAGCCTTATTCGAAAATGTATTTTCCCCCCCTCATCAATCTACACACAATACCCCATAATGATAAAGCAAAAACAGGTTTTTGAAAACAGAGGAACTCTGGAGCTCTGTCAGAATGACCATCGTGTTCTTGGTCACCTCTCTGACCAAGGCTCTTCACCACCGATTATTCAGTTTGGCCAGGCGGCCAGATCTAGGAAGAGTCTTGGTGGTTCCAAACTTCGTTCATTTAAGAATGATGGAGACACTGTGTTCTTGGGGAACTTCAATGCTGCAGAAATGTTTTGGTACCCTTCCTCAGATCTGTGCCTCGACATAATCCTGTCTTGGAGCTCTACGGACAATTCCTTTGACATCATGGCTTGGTTTTTGATCTGACATAGACTGTCACCTGTGGGACCTTATATTGTCAGGTGTGTGCCTTTCCAAACCATGTTCAATCAATTGAATTTACCACAGGTGGACTCCAATCAAGTTGTAGAAACATCTCAGGGATGGTCAATGGAAACAGGATGCACCGGAGCTCAATTAGTTTTTTATTTTTAATACATTTGCAAAAATTTATACAAATCTGTTTTCGCTTTGTCATTATGGGGTATTGTGTGTTGATTGAAGAGGCAAAAAAGTAATTTCATCCATTTTAGAATAAGGCTGTAATGTAACAAAATGTGGAAAAAGTCGAGGGGTCTGAATACTTTCCGAATGCACTGTATTTCATGATGTGTAACAACATGTGCACAATGACGTGCCCAATCTGTCATTTAGTGCATTGCTATTGGGTAAGCATAATAAGCAAGCTAAATATTTGCAGCCATAGGTGGTAATATCTCTCTAGGATCTGATCAATTGTCAATATTGTGGAGTATGCCTAATTCTAATGTTAAGGTAAGATTTTAATGGTGAAAGCGCTGCTTTTCTTTCGATTATATCAGTATGAAATCAAATTTTATCAAATAAAATATTATTAGTCTCATGCTTCATAAACAACAGGTGTAGACTAACAGTGAAATGCTTACTTACCTTCCCAATAATGCAGAGAGAGAAAATAGAGAAATAATAGAAAAGTAATAACAT
Source organism: Salvelinus alpinus (assembly GCF_045679555.1). Classification (NCBI taxonomy): domain Eukaryota; kingdom Metazoa; phylum Chordata; class Actinopteri; order Salmoniformes; family Salmonidae; genus Salvelinus; species Salvelinus alpinus. The sequence continues at coordinate 50,373,317 of NC_092097.1, forward strand.
GTATTATTAAAAGTAATAATAAATACACAATGAGTAACAATGACTTTGGTATATACCCTGGGTACCAGTACTGAATCGATGTGCATGGGTACGAGGCCAAGCCAAAGCCCGGAGTTAAATCCCAGTGGCAATCTGTGGAAAGACTTGAAGATTGCTATTCACTGCCGCTCCCATCTAACTTAACAGAGCTTGAAACAATCTGCAAGCAAGAATGGGAAAAATGCCCAAATCCAGATGTGCAAAGCTGATACAGACATACCCAAGGTGACTCAAAGCTGTAATCGCCTCCAAAAGGTGCTTCTACAAAGTATTGACTCAGGTGTAAATAATTATGTAAATGAGATATTTCTCTATTTCATTTTTCAATAAATGTGCAAAAATGTGATTATGGGGTATTGTGTGTAGATGGTGGAGAAAAAAAAGGGAGGGGGGTATATTTTGAAGGGCATTCACTCACTGCTCTACAACGTAGTGAAAAAAAAAGGGTAAATTCAAGAGGATGCTACTAAATGATCAGTTGTCAGTATTGTCTAAATGTAGTCATTTGCCCTACGCCATTATGAATCAGTCAACTAATCATTAGATTCTCTACAATAGTATAACTTAATATGCTTGTACTTAACAGCGTTGATTAAGTAAGAACGTTAGTTTGTTGTGACCGTTGCTAGTTTTAAACCGCCCAACTCTTGGTTGTATCTCTTCCATTTTTCGCCGTTGGGAGGTGGTAAAACTTGGAGCTGTTTCCACGGTTTGGACGAATCAAAATCAACTTGATGGCCTCGTGGTTTTTAAATCAGCAAATCTGCGGCTTTCTATTCCTCTAACCCCAGTCAATCAACGTTGAGGGGGTGTTTCCATTAAATTATAAAAGGGAAAGACTCGAACAGATTGTCTTCGGGGAAGATATACATTGAATCTCAGTCTGTTAGCTTTGTAAATTAATAAATATATAGACCCAATTTTGTTTTTGTATTCTGCGGATTTCATTTAGAAAAACCCCATGTTATCACACAGGAACCTGCAGCCACTAGCTAGCTTGTCAGTTGACATTCAAAAGTTAGCGCCATTCTGCCCGTGGAGCAGTGATAGTTCAATTGAGCAGCAACCACTTTACTATGGCCATAACAAAATTCAATTCACTCTAATCATGCTAAATTATCTTGAGTAAATAGTATTGTGAACCATATATGGTAAAGACATAGGGTTTGGACTTTTTTATTTTATTTTTTATAAACATTGAATTAAATAATTGTATGGGTTAACACCCTACATTTTGAATTCAGGCTCTAACAAACTGTGGAAGGGTTATGAATACTTTCAGTACATGCAACTAGTAATGAAGTGACTAGGCAACAGGATAGGTAATAAACAGTAGCAGCAACGTTTGTGACGAGTTTAAAAAGTTAGTACAAAAATGGTCAATGTAGGTGGTTAAAAAGTTAACCAAACAGCTACCCGGACTAACAATTTAGCAGTCTTATGGCTTGGGGGTAGAAGCTGTTCAGGGTCCTGTTAGTTCCACACTTGGTGCATCGGTACCACCCTCTATGACTTGGGTGGCTGAAGTCTTCAACACTTTTTAGGGCCTTCCTCTGACACCACCTGGTATAGAGGTCCTGGATGGTAAGGAGCTTGGCCACAGTGATGTACTGGGCCGTACGCACTACCTACCCTCTGTAGCGCCTTGCGGTCAGGATGCCAAGCAGTTTCCATACCAAGCGGTGATGCAGCCAGTCGAGATGCTCTCAATAGTACACCTGTATAACTTTTTGAGGATCTGAGGGCCCATGCCAAATCTTTTCAGCCTCCCGAGGGGGAAATTAACATTGTGGTGTCCTCTTCACAACTGTGTTGGTGTGTGTGGACCATGATAGATTCTTAGTGATGTGGACACCGAAAAACTTGAAGCTCTCGACCCGCTCCACTACAGCCCGTCGATGTGAATGGGGGCGTGCTTGGCCCTCCGTTTCCTGTAGTCCACATTCAGCGGCTTGGTCTTGCTGACGCACTTCGCCAACGTTCTCTGCGTGCCGTGGTGTTTTGGGAAACGGCCTGCCTCTTCGGCCACTGTAGGAACGATGCATTGTTAAGACACTCGTAAGCCTAGGTTCCATCACTATCAGGAAACCGAGCCCAGCTCCCTGCTTTACTGTCTCTGTAAAATCACTCTGCACAAAACAGACTTCAAGTTCCCACCCAACTTGACCAAGCCTAGCCTACCTCACACACAGAGAAGGCTAGGCTACTTGTAATGGAATGCCAACACATACCACAGTGTAAATCAAATCCGATTTCTAAATGATATTAAACCACCCCAATTGTTTCACTGAAGAGTCATCTGAAAATCCACGTCTCTGTTGTGGAATTGCTTAACATGAAACTGCTGACAACAAAACAGTAGCCTCAAAAGAATGACTCAGGTCAGCTACAATGTTGGCTTTGTGAAACTAGTTTGATAGGAAGGAGAGGGCTAGGCCACTTGACATTGAGCAACATATAGATGTACTGGATTTACAAACTGGCATTAAAACATTCCACAGGATCTCAGTGTACACTTTGCACTGAGATAAAGAACATGGGAGAATCGAGGGCAAATGAATGAATTCAAATCTGAGTTTCCATATCAGGCTACCAAAATAAAACACACCATCCTACTTGCTTTAATGATGAGGGTAAAAAAAATTATACAGTTACGTATTGGGACATTTCTTATGACAATATAGGCCTGCCGCAAAAAAAAAAAATTGCGCTAGTCAGCTGTACCTGAACCAAAACTATTTTCCTTCAATTCTCCATCCCAAAAATAAATAAATAGTAAGAGAATTTGTTTTCGGCACTTTTACTTCCATGACTGATCAAAACGTGTGTTCTCATGGCTCTCTCTTGACCCTCTGCAGCAGACATATGGTGAGCAAATATGTTTGGAATATCAAATCGCAATATTGAATTGCAATACATATAGAATCGTGAGAATCGCAACACATATCATATTGGCACTTAAGTATTGTGATAATATCGTATTGTGAGGTCCCTGGCAATTCCCAGCCCTACTAGCTGGTATAGAGGAAGCTCTTGCGTTTGAGGGACACAAAGGTGCATTGTGGATGGAAATGTGGAAGTGAGCTGCCTCGTAGTGTGAATTAGCACATAGACTAAGATAAGGTTTCAGCCCGCAAATGTCCACAGCAACTGACACTTCCCTTCGCACCCTGAGCCAAGACAGAGGCGAATTTTAAACCCTCACCACTGGTGGAACATCGTTCAATGAAACGACTCATGCAGCTAACTACTGTAGCCTATACCTTATCTACAACAGCCTTGGGATGCTTTCCAACTGGCAGAAAAAAATACAGCCATAAAAAGAGTTCTGAAGGGCAAATTTAATGCTGTTGTGCCGTCTGAAAGGTTTGTTTTTGAGAAAGAGCAAGACTGTGTACCTTGAGTGTGCGGTTCCAAATTGATACTAATAAAGAATAAGGAGATTTATAAAGAACACGAAAGGAACACAGCTGGATTTGTTGTCAACACAGGCCTGCCTTTCAATGGGCAATTTTAGTCTAAGAGGCTAGGTGATTTGATTATCTGTCCAGTCAAAGACTTTAATTAGTCATGTAGGTGTTACCAAACAATGGAAAATTACTGGTTTACAAACCTCAGACTACTCCCCACTTGGTAGTACAATATCACTACTAATAGACATTCAAAACCGCTTCAATAGTTTAGCTCAGATGTGTTGCAATGTTCTCGAAACATGCCCATAATTTCATGGTAACATATTGTAGGGTGTCCACCCACTCTGCTTTGTTGATGCAACTGCACCGCCCACAACCGCAAGACCCTCCTGCACAACGCATCACCGGGGGCAAACTACCTGCCCTCCGGGACACCTACAGCACCCGATGTCACAGGAAAGCCAAAAAGATCTTCACAACAACCACCCGAGCCACTGCCTGTTCACCCTGCTACCATCCAGAAGGCGAGGTCAGTACAGGTGCATCAAAGCTGGTACCGAGACTGAAAAACAGCTTCTATCTCAAGGCCATCAGACTGTTAAACAGCCATCACTAACACAGAGAGGCTGCTGCCTACATACAGACTTGAAATCATTGGCCACTTTAATAAATGGATCACTAGTCACTTTAATAATGCCACTTGAATAAATGTTTACATAACTTGCATTACTCATCTCATAATGAGATAACATAATGAGAGAAAAACTGCTGATGCAGAACCAAATTTCAGAATTGCACCTATTCTAGTTGAATACCTCCCCTTGAAAAATACAAATAATATACATTTTGGGGGAAATTGATCCACGGACCTACAAAAGGGGCAGCAGTTGCCCCTGCTCTATATTGACAATGATTTTGTAGGAATGCTAGCACTGGGTTCCCCAACTTGTTCATGTTGAGGCCCCGTAAATAACAAAAATAACAATATCAGGCTTATATGAGAGAATACCTGATTGTGATTTTACCTAACAAAAGTCTTGACATTTTAGTTATTTCTGTCACTTTGCTGAATACCCTGAAAGCCCCGTGCAGACCTCCAGGGGCCCATGAACCCCAGTTTGGGAACCCCTGTACTGGTCTGTGTGGCTTGGGATTTCCTTGAGGTAAACCTATTTCTCGTAGTTATCAATTAGTGGGCTCAGTTTGTTTGCAATGAGCCAAGAGAAATAAAAAGGCTACCTTCACAACAAGCAGTGCAGTTTAAATAAAGCTGCTTTAACTTTTTCTGGGACCCAACCAAATTCACATTGAAATGTGAGTTAAAGATCTGTCACTCATTGAAAGCAAGTCTAAGAAGTGGTAGATCTGTTCTTTGTGCTCTATTTATGTTTCCCTTTCTTAAGTTTAGTTTTTGCATCGCTTACTTTCATTTTTGTAAACCAGCTTTAAAACCAGCTGAAAATACAATATTTTTGGTCATTTGAAAATATATTTCCCAGCGGTTTATATGGTACAATGATTCTCTACACTATACGTAGCTTTTTTTGTCACAAACTGAAATTAGGCGAGTACTAGAATATTAGCAACCAGGAAATGGCAGAGCAATGTCTGCATATTGCACCTTTAAGCAATGGATTATATTGGCTTGACAAGGCAATAGGGCATCTCAAATTACTGTGGCAAGACCCTATATATAATTCAACAAACACAGATGAAAGGCTATTTATTATTTTGTATCTCAAAAATGGCCTAATGTAACATTGTGATAATGCTTCAGGGAACGTAGCCTATTGAGGGGGGTCAATAAATGAATATTTAACAAACTGGAAACATTGTAATTCTTAGGATGCCCAGTACAAAGTGTCCATATGGTATCCTGACCCATATTGCTGCTTTCCACACCTGGTCATGAACAACACTTGCCAACTGATGAGAAGAACCGCCAGATAGCAATATCGCTAACGTTAGCTAGTATTTAATGCCCAGTTCCATCTTTCAAGCTAGGAAGCGGTTAGACTAACCGCTACCTAGCTAATTACAGTAACTAGCAAACTAGACAAATTGGTTAACGTTAGCTACCTATCATGATGCTTGCAACATGCATGTTGGGGCAATCAGCTGCTATTCATTGTTAGCTCATAATTACACAGACATGATTGTCGTCGGACATGAACGATAATAGCTGCGATACAACCAGTAATTGTATTTTGACATTGTGCTTGAAACACAGCTAGCACAATAATAAACAGACTGACTCGCCTAAATTACTGGAACGATATTGCACAATGCACGTGAAACATAATGCACTAACTAAGGTTACTAGGCTAGCTACCAGCTAACTAGTTACCTTACTAGAAGGTCAACTCGACATTATTAGCAGTAAAGACTTGTCAGGGAGCTGCAGGAATGAATAGCTAGCTAGCAAGCACAGGTTAATGTTCAGGAAAGGCTGTGTACGCTGCCGGAAAATATGTCAACCAGTCGTTTGAAATGATTCTCCTCCCTAGCTCACTGTTATTTTACAAATTAATGGGCATATGATGTGCCCCCTCCTTAATAAATGGGCCTGTTACTAACTACCCCACTCACAAAAATGGCTCCCCCCCTCCCTTCAGAGTTGGGCCCTCCCCTCCTCAGTAGTCTCTTACCTCGGAATTTCAGTTCGTGCTGTGGCTCCAAGAGCAGGACCTGATCTTGCCTGGCCATGTCCCAGCGGTTCCAAGGGGATAGCTCAATGTAAATCGTTTCCGTAGATTACTCCTGTTGTGGTGATGTTAGCTAGTGTTATCTTTAGAGTTATTATTATGCTAATTAGCTATGCGATTATATTGTCTCCCGGTCAGTGCAAATAGCCAGGGAGCTACTAGCGGCGGTTGTGATGCAGCAAGAAAGGAGTGAGAGAGAGGCTTTGTGCAACGTCACAGCCCCTGCATAGCCACTCAACGAGGAGTGAAGAGGTGATGCGAGACGGAGTCCGGGCAAAGCTTGGGAGTTGGGACACCTAAGCCTGGGAGGGAGGGACAGGTGTCTCATGGACATCAATCTTTCTCAGGGCCTTCTTATGTATCATGTTATCACAGTGTTATGGCCTCTTATAATTAATGCCATACATCATGCATTTCTAACGACCTATAATGTCATTCCTGTTAATCCTGTACAGTTTCAGGCAAGTGCAAATTGACAACAATAAAAAAATCACTTTGATAAAGTATTTACCCAATAAAAGGATATACATTTATGTTTCTGTAAACCATACCTGCAAAAGTGGGAAATGTGCCAGTTCCAATACACAGCCCTGTGGTGCACCTATATTCATGTATCACCCTTCACAATGTCACTTTATAACATGCATGTGACACACAGGTTTACTTGAAATAACTAACATGATTGACCCCAGTGCTGGTGTGTTGAGAGGTTGTCAGGTGAACGTTCTGCATCCTCAGCACTATTCAAAGTGCAGCTTGGAATCCTATCCCAGTGATACACATGCCTGAAGTGTCATGTATTAAATATATATATATATATATATATATATATATACACATATATAAATAACCAGAAGGCTAACTGTCACTGGAGCAACAGGACCAATTACATAACACCACTGACACACAAGCACACAGCCTCCAAGGTACCTCTGGTCCAGGTCGTTAGTACCTGTACCTCTTAACTTAGAAGAGGAATGTGCACCAACACCCTGGACCAGAGGTATTCACAGCCCAGCCCAGCACACAGTATCCCACTCACACCACACATTCCTTCAATATTTATTTATTTATTAGTAAACTGCTTGACAATTCCCTTTTAGACATTCAACAAACAATGCTAACATGTTTCAGACTCTTTTTTTGTTATTGGTTTACAGTCATTATGACAAGTATGAAAGCTAAATATGACAAAGTAGTGGTGGAGTTACTATACATGTGTAGATCTATGCCTGGTCTAGCATCTCAGACAATGTAACATACATTATATTCAACCTTACAGGCTAAATAGTCATTGATTTGTGCGCATGTTTGGTCGCATCTACATAAGACAATTCAAATAGATTTTGCAGCAACACATTCTCAGGACCAGCCTAAGACTGTTGGTATTTTTCCCAAAAATTATTAATGGAACTGGTTGTCTTTCTATGATAGGCCCTTAACACTCTAATGCCGCATATCATATGTCAAATTCAGTAACTTTATCTTGTCACACACCAGACATAAATCAGTAACACTTAGACATTACACTGTTGTTATTTATGTTACAAATATCTACATTTCCAACTGCTAAGCATTAGAACAAATGTGAGCAATGCAATTGTGATGCGTGTTATTGAAATTACATTTTAAATGTCACAGAGAAGCTGCCTCATCTTCTACAAAGACAGAGCAAAATAAAAAGTCATACTGTAAAATAATGATTGCTGGAATACAAAGGCATATGATGCAATGCCATTACAAAGGCTATGAAAGAAGTTGATTTACTCAAACAAACATTACAAGATGTATTGGGACTTGTCTGGTTAATATTTTTTCAGATTGGTTTGCTGCAGAAAAATGGCAATTACAATCGCGGCAAAATAATCAGCAATAATACCTAAAAGGTACACAAATATTTCATCTGAAAGTGCAGTTGTAAAGTACCAGAAATACATTTCCCTTTTTAATAAATGCACTGTCCTGGCTAACTACGATATCATTTCAAGTGGAAATCATTGAGGAACACTTAAAAACGCCACAACCATAAACATTGTATTTTTAAAGGCCTTTTGAATAATTGATGATTAGAAGCTCAAAACGTAATCAATCACTAAAAGTAACATGTAAGCATATTATAGCTCGTCACCAAGCTCAGGACCCTGGGACTAAACACCTCCCTATGCAACTGGATCCTGGACTTCCTAACAAACCGACATCAGGTGGTGAGGGTAGGCAACAACACACCCAACAAGCTAACCCTCAACACAGGCCCCCCCCCAACTGTGTGTGCTTAGCCCCCTCCTGTACTCATTGCTCGTCTCCAACTCCATCATCAAGTTTGCTAACGACACGACGGTGGTCTGCCTGATCACCAATGATGATGAGACAGCCTACAGCAGCGCTTCCCAAACTCGGTCCTCAGGACCCCAAGGGGTGCAAGTTTTGTTTTTTGCCCTAACACTACACAGCTGATTGAAATGATCAAAACTTGATTATTAAAATAATCAACTAATCAGCTGTGCAGTGCTAGGGGAAAAAAACAAAACTTGCACCCCTTGGGGTCCCGAGGACAGCATTTGGGAAACCCTACAAGGAAGAGGTCAGCATGACAACCTCTCCCTAAATGTCAGCAAGACCAATGAGCTGATCTTAGAATTCAGGAAAGAGGGGCCCCATCAATGGGGCTGCAGTGAAGAGGGTCAAGAGCTTCAAGTTCCTCCATCGAGAACATCCCGACTGGTTGTATCACCGTCTGATATAGCAACTACACCGCCCTCAACCGGAAGGCCCTACAGAGGGTGGTACGGACAGTTCCAGCTCATCATTGCGGGTGAGCTCCCAGCCATCCAGGACGTACATGCCAGGCGGTGACAGAAGATGATACTGGTGCATCAAGGCTCGGATAAACAGACTCAGCATCAGCTTCTAACCCCTGGCCATGTGTTTTCTTAATTACACTGAACAAAAATATAAACGCAACATGTAAAGTGTTGTTCCCATGTTTCATGAGCTGAAATAAAAGATCCCAGACTTTCCATACACACTAAAAGCTATATCTTAAATTTTAACATTTATATCTTAAATTTTAACATTCCTGTTAGTGAGCATTTCTCATTTGCTAAGATAATCCATACACCTGACAGGCGTGGCATATCAAGAAGCTGATTAAACAGCATTATCATTACACAAGTGCAACTTGTTCTGGGGTCAAAAGGCCACTAAAATGTGCCGTTTTGTCACAACACAATGCCACAGATGTCTCATATTGAGGGAGCTTGCAATTGGCATGCTAACTGCGGGGATATCCACCAGAGCTGTTGCCAGATAATTTAATGTTAATTTCAGTACCATATGCCGCCTCCTTCATTTTAGAGAATTTGGCAGTACGTCCAACCGGCCTCACAACCACAGACCACGTGTAACCACGCCAGCCCAGGTCCTTTCTGTCTGCAATAAAGCACTTTTGTGGGAAAAAAGAAAAACTCATTCCGATTGGCTGGACCTGGTTCCCAAGTGGGTGGGCCTATGCCCTCCCAGACTCATCCATGGCTGTGTCCCTAACCAGTCATGTGAAATCTATAGATTAGAGCCAAATTAATTTATTTCAATTGACTGATTTCCTTATGAACTGTAACTCAGTAAAATCATTGCGTTTATATTTTTTGTTGTGTATATACACACATATATATATACACATACATACACACACAAAAAATGAGTTATACTATTTTGATATTGATTACTGCACTGTTGGGTAGAGCGTGCAAGTCAAGCATCTCACTGTACATGTGACAATAAAACTTGAAACTAGATCTTCTCGATCCCTAAAAATTCTTGTCACATTTTAGTAACCCTTGCCATAAAGACAATTATTGCACTGAGATGGTTGTTAAAAAAAAAAAATCCTGAAGAACATTACAGTCAACCCTGCTATTAACACGCCTCCCCATCAGCACTGATTATAATGGAAAGGACAAAAGCCCCTTTAAGACAACTTCACCTCAAGAGACCCACCCTGAAACACAATTATTCCTCCTATCCCTTAAAGTGTGCAATTGTGTACTCCTCGCCGCTCATTTAAAAGCGTTGGGTTCGATTGGTGTCCACTGTATACAGGGAGAGTTTTTCCATCATATTTCTGAAACCAGTAATTTCCTTTAAATCCATGAAAGGAAGTGAACAAATGCACACATTACGAGAAAGGACAGACAATTCAGAGGCAGGCTGGCCAGTCCACAGCTAGAGGCAGGCTGGCCAGTCCACAGCTAGAGGCAGGCTGGCCAGTCCACAGCTAGAGGCAGGCTGGCCAGTCCTCAGCTGGAGGCAGGCTGGCCCGTCCTCAGCTGGAGGCAGGCTGGCCCGTCCTCAGCTGGAGGCAGGCTGGCCCGTCCTCAGCTGGAGGCAGGCTGGCCCGTCCTCAGCTGGAGGCAGGCTGGCCCGTCCTCAGCTGGAGGCAGGCTGGCCCGTCCTCAGCTGGAGGCAGGCTGGCCCGTCCTCAGCTGGAGGCAGGCTGGCCCGTCCTCAGCTGGAGGCAGGCTGGCCCGTCCTCAGCTGGAGGCAGGCTGGCCCGTCCTCAGCTGGAGGCAGGCTGGCCCGTCCTCAGCTGGAGGCAGGCTGGCCCGTCCTCAGCTGGAGGCAGGCTGGCCCGTCCTCAGCTGGAGGCAGGCTGGCCCGTCCTCAGCTGGAGGCAGGCTGGCCCGTCCTCAGCTGGAGGCAGGCTGGCCCGTCCTCAGCTGGAGGCAGGCTGGCCCGTCCTCAGCTGGAGGCAGGCTGGCCCGTCCTCAGCTGGAGGCAGGCTGGCCCGTCCTCAACTGGAGGCAGGCTGGCCCGTCCTCAACTGGAGGCAGGCTGGCCCGTCCTCAACTGGAGGCAGGCTGGCCCGTCCTCAACTGGAGGCAGGCTGGCCCGTCCTCAACTGGAGGCAGGCTGGCCCGTCCTCAACTGGAGGCAGGCTGGCCCGTCCTCAACTGGAGGCAGGCTGGCCCGTCCTCAACTGGAGGCAGGCTGGCCCGTCCTCAACTGGAGGCAGGCTGGCCCGTCCTCAACTGGAGGCAGGCTGGCCCGTCCTCAACTGGAGGCAGGCTGGCCCGTCCTCAACTGGAGGCAGGCTGGCCAGTCCTCAACTGGAGGCAGGCTGGCCAGTCCTCAACTGGAGGCAGGCTGGCCAGTCCTCAACTGGAGGCAGGCTGGCCAGTCCTCAACTGGTGTTAAATGTGGCCCATTGACGTGTTTTCGGCAAGAGGGAAAGACACTAGGAGGAAATCAAGAGGAAAGGGGAACAACTACATGGAGTGCTCTATGCTAGGCATTATCCCTAAATTGCCTGTCAAATGGCAATAGGTCCGGAACTAAAATGTGACACTTTACATTACTGTACTACCCAGAGGAGCAATTTAAGACAACAGAGTGAACACATTGCTCAGTGTTCCTTCATCGTTTCTCTTTGTATTTTTGGACAAGGTGTTCCAGATCCACACCATATTCAAGCTTCACAGCGTAGTGAAGGCAGCCAGCAGCAGAAAGAAGGAGCAAGGGGAACGAATGAAACAGGTCCCCGGGAATAGAGCACATCATTTGGAATTGAAAAGAGAGCACAGTTCATCAGCGGGTCAGCATGTCAATGGAAAGCTGTGCCTGGTTCTCTGCGGGAAACCTTTTCTTTAGAAAGATCTAAAGATTGTTGACTTAGAACAAGTCCAGTTTCCAGATATGGTCCTTTTTTTTTTATTTTTTATCTCTGGCCAGGTAGTAAAACTGTTGGATGTGCGAGCCAGTGCTTATTCTGTAAAAGGAATGAGAAAAGAACGATGATTTTTTTTATTTTTTATGGGACAATTAAAGAATTGGCAGGACCTCAAAAAAATCACTCTCCTGTAAAACGGTCATAACAAAAAAAAAAAAAAACAGTGAGAGATCGCAGACGGACGGGGTTGCCAACTAACACAAACAGTTAAAATGCGATTTCAAAAACATTGAAACGCAATGAACACTGTAAAAGGGCTGGCTGGCAGTATACTCCAAGCACTCCGGGGAAATTAATTTACAGAATTTCAGAGATTGGCTCATTTGATCAACTATTAAAGTGTAAAAAACGTGAGCAGTTATCATAACCGCACACTTGGTGACTGCCAGGCTTGTCAGCACTCAAACAGCCTGGCCCTCTAAGAGACGCGGCCTCTCAATGTAGAAGACAGCAATAAAATGACTCCTTTTCGGTGGTAACCATCAACCAGCCAAGTTACCATCCCCTTTATCAAACCCATTTTCCCTCCAAAGTGTCAAGGCTAAAGCAGTCACTGAGAGACACAACGATATTGATGAGCACTGAAATTGTAATGGAGAAACAACATGACAAAAAAAGAGCACATGACTCCTATTAGGGATTTTCATTACTGTTTCTCAAACGGTTTGGCAAACACCTGCCTTGGCCCTGTGCTGCAAAGCACTGTGTGAGGGTCATTAAAAAGTAACAGACTACACAACTACACTTCCCATCATGCACCTCTGACTCATCTACCTGGTTCACAAGAGTTAGAGTTGGGGATGTGTCTTCTTAAATTTGTGAAGATAAATAAAATAAAAAACAATGACTTCTTTTACATTAGCACAATTTAACTCTTCAAATAGAACATTCATATAGAACATTCATTTAGTCTCCTGTTGGAAAATAGATCACGTGGTTGTTGCAAGAGAAGAAGCACTGCATGCTGCAGATCCAATGATGCCATGACCCGTGTAGAGGTTTACAAGATAAGAACGGAAATAAAATCTGTGTAAACTTTTCAGAAGTATTACAAGACATATAAAAAAGGCAGGGAGGGGAGCTCTTACAACTTGGGAAAACCATAGCAACTGCTGTGGCTTTGGACCATACGAAGACAATTCACGCAGAAAAGAGTCAAGGACAGGACAGATGTAGGATTCCTCTAAGATGGTACCCCATTTCCCTATACTGAGTGGACAAATCATTAGGAACACTTGCTCTTTCCATGACAGAGAATGACCAGGTGAAAGCTATGATCCCTTATTGATGTCACCTGTTAAATCCACTTCAATCAGTGTAGATGAAGGGGAGGAAACAGGTTAAAGAAGGATTTCTAAGCCTTGAGACATGGATTGTCTATGTGTGCCACAGTGGAGGCTGCTGAGGGGAAAATGGCTCATAATAATGTCTGGAATGGAGCAAATGGAATGGCATCAAAGACCTGGAGACCATGTGTTTAATGTACATGATACCATTCCACTGATTCCACTCCAGTCATTACCACGAGCCTGTTCTTCCCAATTGAGGTGCCACCAACCTCCTGTGGTGTGCCATTCAGAGGGTGAATGGGCAAGAGAAAAGATTGAAGTGCCTTTGTACAGGGTATGGTAGTAGGTGCCAGGCGCACCGGTTTGTGTCAAGAACTGCAACGCTGCTGGGTTTTTCACGCTCAACAGTTTCCCGTGTGTATCAAGAACGGTCCACCACCCACAGGACATCCAGCCAACTTGACACAACTGTAGGAAGCATTGAAGTCAACATAGGCCAGCATCCCTGTGAAACGCTTTCGACACCTTGTAGAGTCCATGCCCCAACGAAATGAGGCTGACAACTCAATATTAGGAAGGTGTTCTTAATGTTTTGTACACTCAGTGTATAAGGTGCACTACTTTTGACCAGAGCCATATAGGAATCTGGTGCCATAGGCTTGGACGAGCCACAGATGTGGAATACGGGAAGATGAAGTGAACACAGCAAGGAGGGGGGTGAGACTGCCATAGACCTACTTGGCGAACCTAAAGGATAGCTGCCATACACCTACTTGGCGAACCTAAAGGATAGCTGCCATAGACCTACTTGGCGAACCTAAAGGATAGCTGCCATAGACCTACTTGGCGAACCTAAAGGCTAAATACTGAGAACCAATTTATGCTTGATCCAAAAATGTATTCGGATGCACCGTATGGATGGTGTGACGCAATTCAGCTCCATACCACATCGCCGTGCGCATCTCAAATTGTGTAACAATACAGAGGGCTCCGTATAACTCCGCAGTGACATGATTGGTTGGCGGTAGGTGAGGGCGGGAGGTCCTGCATAAACACAAACTCACTGCCTTGACAACTTCCTTCACAACAGCTCTGTGCTGCTTGGTTAAGCGCAAGAATAATAAATGCCCTGACTTCTGCTGCACGACAAATGCAGACAAATAAAGCACCTTTAAAGGCTGTGGACTTCATTTTAACCTTTTGGGCTCCAGAAAGGCATTAAAAACACAAGACTACAGCTTCACAATAACTAAGCCAAAGTTAGCCGCATAGAATGATGAGATATGGTCATATATCCCAGTGAACTGTAATTTGCTCAGCTGCTCTCTCTTTACAGTGTAGCATTAGATGCAGGATGCAATGGCGGTAGTAATCAGGGTTTCCCAATGGAGGAGTGGCATTTGCAGCTCCCAGGTCTCTATGACGCAGGTCTGTGGTTAGGGGGGATTATGGAGGCCGCAAGCAGAGAAGGGTCAATGTGGGACTAAGGTCAGGGTTCACTGGCAGCATCAGCAGCAGGTCCGGGTCCGGGTCTCTGAGGGCCGCCGGCGCAGTTTGAAGCCATTCCCTGCAGCCCCTCCCCCTGCATCTAGGACAGGGATCCGTTGACCTGCAAGCGGGAACAAAATGTGCAAGGGGGACAAAAAAACAACGTTACACCCAGAAACCATTGGTTAAAATAGGAACATCAGCAGAAGCTCACACTATATTGCTTGGTACACTTAAATAAACAAGGACAATTTCAGCCATTGTACACCACTAGTAATAAATGTGGTATGCCATAAAGCATACATTTGGCCTAAAAGATTGGATGCCCCCAAAAGCTAGTGTGAAAAAAAACCACACTTACTTATCTCTATAAAGACCTCATTGATGTTAATGGCGTTCTTGGCGCTGGTCTCCACAAAGATGGCGTGGATGGAGTCAGCATAGTCCTTGGCATCTTTCTCCGAGACCTCCCTATAAAGACACGGGTGTGTTCAAGTCTTAACCAGTAACAGACTAAGCCGGGGAAGGAGGTTCTACTAAGCTATGTGCAATTGTTTTAAGAAGATCATACCAAGGATCATTTAGCTATTCGATTTAGAATTTTAAGACCACTCGAAGTATCAAAAAAAATATTTACAAAATATTTTTGGTGTCTTGCTGCCATTAGCCCATACGAACGCATTGAATAACAGATTCACTACATGGAACAACAGATAGTCCCCCCCAAAAAATCCAATGTCCTTTATCTGAGAGATATAAGAAAGACCAGGAAATATTTAAAACAGTCTCCATATGCTAATAAAAGGTCCTCCGAGTACATTAAAAAAGGTTTGATATACAGTACCGGTCAAAAGTTTGGACACCTACTCATTCAAGGGTTTTTCTTTATTTTTACTATTTTCTACATTGTAGAATAGTAGTGAAGACATCAAAACTATGAAATAACACATATCATGTAGTAAACAAAAAGTGTTAAACAAATCAAAATATATTTTATATTTGAGATTCTTCAAAGTAGCCACCCAGTGCTTTGCACACTCTTGAGACACATCCAATGCAAAAACAAATCTCTCTAGCTTAAACAGACAGCTTTTTAAAAATGGGGATTTATGGGGATTTTTATGGGTGCAGCTCAATACTGGGGAGAGGTGCAGGATAGGCCAGAGCAATACGGTGGACGCGAGCCAAGAATTCACGTCAGCCAGTCCAGTTGTTTCACAACAGTGCAGACGAGGAAGAGGAGGCACGAGGACACACCCCTTCAAACATGAGACGAACCCAACAGGGAGACGAACAGAGAAAGGGACTCAAGGTGGCACCACCCCACCAGTATCACAGTGCTCATCTCTTCTAGACTTCTTGTGTCGCATGATGCTTCCCCCAGTGCTACTGTTCTGTCATTCAATCCAGCTAATGCTCATCTTAGTACAATGGACTATATGGAGGCGAACAAGCTTCATAAGCTGTTTCCACAGGAGTCCACTCCTGACTGCAAACAATAGCATATCCATGTTTCTATTTTTGAACCAGACCTGTGCTGTATAACATTTCCATGCACAGTCATTTCTAACAACTGACTAATATTAATGGATGGTAGACGGGGAAAAAATGTCATCGATTTTCAAGCATCAGTTCTCTCCATTGCTTCAATGCAAATTAAGCTACTCTAGTAGCTAAAGTCCTCTCATCTAAAGCCAGCATGTTTGAGTGACATTAGATAAACTGGGAGAAGTGCATCTCTAGCAGAGAGCTGTATCGGCCGCTTGTTCCCGCTCCTCGGTACGTTCAAATTGTTGGAGCCGAAAGTTTCAAGATATACGCTTGGCTCGGCCGATGACGTCCCTTGCCAAACAAAGCGTGGACGAGTCCTTCAACTTTCATTAGAAAACGTAGCACAAGCAAATCTCGTGTCAACAATTCAGCGATTCGTCTGGTAAAATGAGAGTATGGAAGCCATGCTGCTGATTTGTAACAATAAACCAATGTCTGTGTCCAAAATGACACCCTATTCCCTATATAGTGCACTACTTTTGATCTGGACCAAAGTAGTGCACTATATATGGAATATGGTGCCATTTGGGACGTAACCCATGTCTTCCTGGGGGACATGAGGGATTTATTTACCTGGCATCGGACAGGTCACACTTGTTGCCAGCGATGGCTACCACGATGTTGGGCGGGCCGTGCTGACGAAGCTCCTTCACCCAGTTCTTCAACGTCTGGAACGAGTCCTGAGAAACAACGGTTCGAGCCATTCTTACTAACTTTACAGTATATAGGCCTAGTAAACATCTTATATTGTAAGATGTCTGCGTTTGAGAAAATGTTATGCAACGCATGACTGTGTGGGAGTGTGTGGTTTAAACATTTATGAAACATAGGAGATGTAAACATGACATGGAGACAAATGAGTGTGCCTCTCTCCACATGGAATGTGAGAGTGGCCAGTATCAGAGGTTTACTGAACATGCCTACATTTGACTCGGTGACCAGTGGGCCCCCATAGTTGCCTACAGTTGACAGCAGCATTCTGTGCATGGATACCTGTATTTTGCAAAAGGTCAATCTATTTAGAGTTTTTTTCTGTGGTAAAAAATATAAGAAAAGGTCGGGGGTCATCTTGAAAAAAAAATCTGTGATGCAGAGCCAAAAGTCGTAGCTTTTGAAAATCACTTAATTATTTTGCAAATGACATCACAGGAATGATATAGAAAAGAGTGGTGCAGTGTCCTTTTAAACATTTGAGGAGAAATAGAACTAAACAAATGTCATATCACAGCATGTTACCAGAGGGAAACGACGGAATAGTTTACCTCTTTAGTGATGTCATAAACAATGATGGCTGCCGCAGAGCCTCTGTAGTACATTGGCGCCAACGCACGGAACTATGGGAAAGCAGAGAGAAGTGGAGAAAGAGCACGGTGAGTAATGGACTGCAACCATTCTTCAGATAAAGAGGCTGTCCCTCTGGACAGAGAAGATAGTTGGTTTTCTAAAGCTTTCAACAGGGATTTATCTACAGCCAAACCGGTTGCACTGTTATAGTGAGGACAAGGGGCCATGTATGCATTTGTGGTACTGTAGATCATAATTAAAGTAAGAGTACATGACGTATCCTAAGAGATGCTATGCTTTAAAGAAACAGTCCCGGACATTTTTTGGCTCATCTTCAAGGATTGTGTATCTAGATCGCTCGTAATTGTTTATAGAGAACATCCATGAGAAAATCAAAGGCTACCAAAATAGCATTGCAATCTGTTCTACCGCCCGTTTCCAAAACATTACACAGTCACAAACTACCCAATCTTTATTAAGCCGTATACGGTTACATTTCGTCACCGTTACATAACTTCACTTTCCGTTTTACCTGAACGTGTTATGAGATAAAACATCCAACTCAAAATGGAGGGGTAAAACTAGGCAAAGAGAAAGTATGGACCTTTTTTGAAAACCCCAAAAGGAATTCTGTTCCAAGCCTATATGCCAAGTGGCTTTTGTTACATGGAAGTATGGCAAGCCTTTCCACCGAGGACTCACATGTGGTAAGCATCAGGATAAAGAGGAGCACAATGTGTCAAAAGCAGTTAGCCATTTAATATTAATGGAGAACTATACATTTGGTCTTCACCCAGTAGATCACAAAACCCTGCATAATAAAAACAAGCTGAGCTTACAGCATTTCCCATTCCATTGTTGGGGGGGGAAAAGTTGCCTGATGTTTGCCATTTCTTCTGGTATAATATTTTCCAAAAGCTTATGAGTTCTGGCTTGAAAGTGCCAACGCAATTAGAATATGCCTGTGTTCATAGAACTCTAAATCAAATGCATATTTCAGACCTTTCCTTATACTGGATGGGTAAATACAAAAGGTCTTGGCAATTACTGTTTTTAACCTGTTGTCAAGCTTGAAAAGGATAGGTCACCTAACTATTGGACAAGGAGAGACAGTGATCCATACTTTGGTTTAATTTACCTGGCTGCTGTCACCAAATGCGAACCTAATCATTCTTGTCCAAATACCAAATCCAATTCCCATATCTCTAAAATGTGCAGGCTATAGCCTAAATTACCTGCAGAAAAGTATCTTCATTCACAATCAATTTCAGACTCACTCTTTCAAATTAGGTGAACACAAGTATTTTGATATTGTTGAAAAGGCATGCAGCATATGTTAAATTTGGTATGATTGTTATCACGTATACTGAGAAGTAACAATGAATGGTATTCAGACCATCTACTGCATGAAGCAAAAAAAAGCTGCAACAGACAAGTGAAAGATAACACACCTGTCATAAGTTAGGCTACCATTTAGGCTAGGTCCTCCTACATCTTAGGATAATCTACCACACAAATCTTCTAACATAATTAGCATATTTAACCATGAAAGGAATAATAGGCATGTCATCTATTAGCTAATGAAATAAAGAGATTAGCTTTAAAACAAACAGGAGTGATCCCAGTCAAACATTGACTTGGCACGACCTGGGCCAATTCTCATTTTCCTTTACGATAAAAAGGAATAAACTATCCCAGCTTGGAATGACACGGTTACCTCAGGAAAAGCACACATTCCTTGCAATTATAGTTGTTACTGGCCCCGAGACTACCGGAGGGAGTCCAACTTGGGATACTTGGCAGATGGCGGAAAGGGATGCTGCCTGTCTGACTGGCTAGCGATGTGTAGCTAGACGCAGTACAGCCAGTCTTGTGTGGTCCCCTTCCAAAGTGTATCCAGAGAGCATTTTCACAGTGACGGCTAGAATCCACAACGCATCTCAAAGTAGGAGTGCTGATCTAGGATCAGATCCCAACCTGTCCATATAATGTTATTTCATTATGATAGAAAAGGTGAAACTGCCCTGAATCAGCGCTCCTACTTCGAGAGGCTTTGTGGATACGGGCCCAGACATCGGAGCTGTAAAAAAAAAAGAGAAAAAAAGCGCCCCTTATTTTGCTAAACGTGTGCAGATTAATTACTGAAATTATGAGCCTGGCACCCAATGAAAGGTGCCCGTCCATGCCGGTGAATGAAGAGAGCAAAGGGGAAACCCAGCTTCTTCTCTGTGCTGCAGCATGGTGAGATGGGAGGTCTCTGGACAGGGGTGTTGACAAGCACAGATAAGATGATGCACCCTCCAGGCCATCAGAGGTTGTGTAGAAGCCTAATCACAGCTCTCTCTCATTCCACCGGCTTCTACTAAATCTCTCAACCGAACTCCAATACTGTTAATTACACAAACTGTGTCTGATGACAACAACTTCTCCAGAGGCGATCAGCTTCGAAACAAGGCAGCTGCAGATTACAATGAAGGAAAACAACAGTGAAGCAGGCCAGAACTGTTCCCATCTTCTCGCTCACAGCCGTGGAACACTAGGTAGACTGGGAGAGATGGAGTGAGTGTGTGCGAGAGAGTCCCAAATCGTTCCCTACCCCTTCCTTTTGGCTCTACCCTCTGAGTAGATCTGAACGCCTCAGCAATATTGTGTGGCCTTCACCACTACCCTGAATATACCTATGCAGAGAGAGAGCAGGAGAGCTGGCAGGGAGAGTGGCTGTCGATCAGTTGGAACCAGGGAGCAGGCAGAGACAGTGTCCTATCTTAAGGGAAAATCTAATTTAAGCGTTGTTTAAGGCCACGCCCCCGGACAAGCTCAAAGAACAGAAGAAAAAAACGCTGTTTTATCTCACCACCCCTCTCCAGAACACAACACAGGAACAAACCATTATCTCACCACCCCTCTCCAGAACACAACACAGAGGAACAGACCATTATCTCACCACCCCTCTCCAGAACACAACACAGAGGAACAGACCATTATCTCACCACCCCTCTCCAGAACACAACACAGAGGAACAGACCATTATCTCACCACCGTAAACGGCATGCCAAACGTCATGTTTGTTACGATAACGACCATAGAAAGTTGGCAATACGGCACAAACCCATCCGGAGCCAGACTAGTTGTTGTATATTAACCTGGTTCCAGATCTGTATTCGTTCTATATTAGTGTACATGTATGATACATTTCTACACCGTGTTATATTACTCAAGTGGTGCATCTTTTGAAAGATAATCTATTTCAGTCGTCTGTCTGTGTGGGCTACAAGGCATTCCAGATTTAACATCACAGCAGATCATGTTGCGAGTGGCCCCTAGACTTTCGCCTCTCACGTTATGACTGCTGATGAGCCACTTGTCTTGACTGTTCAAAGGACGATGCACATGGAAGACATGATTTAGCATAATGTGGAGTGCACTCCAATGACACAGTACACAGAGATGATAGGGCTGGGAATTACCAGGGACCTCACGATCCGGTATTATCTTGATACTTCGGTGTCGATATGATATGTATTGCAACTCGATATTGCGATTTGATGTTCCAAACATATTGCTCATTATATGTCTGCTGCAGAGGGACAAGAGAGAGCCATGAGAAAATTCGTTTTGATCAGTCATGAAAATAAAAGTACTGAAAAATATGCTAGCGGCTTACTATTTAAAAAGAAGATGGAGAACAAGCTCGAGGATTAAAAATACCAGAGTTTTGGCACAGGTACAGCCGACTAGCGCTAGTTTACAAAACGCAACTTTACAAATCGATACCTGGAGTCAAAATATCTATATAATACCCTCCAAAAATAATATTGAAATATGAAACAGTATCGATGTTTCCCTGTCACTAATAGCTGAAAGTGAAACTTTTGCTGTGGTAGAGAGAGAGAGAGAGGAAAGAGAAGTTGCTAGAACATTTCTATATAATCTAGTAGATTAATCAGACAGCAGTGATCTTGAGAATGCACAAATCATGATAGCATAACCTACCACTCAACTACAGGAAAGGGCCTTATGAAATGACTGCAGGCATGAGAGCGCTGGGGATGTTTTGGTGGGGGCAGCTAAATGTAAGCTAAATATCGCCCCCTATCAGGTACAATGACATACTGCACTTGCGAGTATGTGCCTTCAACATATTTTTATTTATTTAACTAGGCAAGGCAGGTAAGAACACATTTTTATTTACAATGACGGCCTACCCCGGACGACGCTGGGCCGATTGTGCACCGCCCTACGGGACTCCCAATCACGGCCGGATGCGATTCAGCCTGGATTCGAATCAGGGACTGTAGTGTTGCATATTGCACCGATGAGCCACTCGGGAGCCCTAACATAGACCTCTATGGCCCTGGTCAAATTCCTTAGAAATGTGTTCTTTTTTCCCTTCCTTTCTTTCTTGATGTAATCTCTTATCTGATTGGATAGGTCAGTGAGAGCAATACTTCCAATATGTTGATTTTACCTATCATGTGAGATCAGTAATTAGGCTACCTCAATGAAGTGAGGAATGAAGGATGCATTTTTATTCAAACAAGGCCTATGTCTAACAGGGACCACTTCATCTGGAGGAAAATATATTGTAAAAGATAGATTACTAACTCTCTCTTGCCCTGCAGTGTCCCAGATGAGAAATTTGTGAAGCTCATTTTGATACTGCACCGTCTTTGTCATGAAGGATGCCCTGGAAAACAAAAATACAACCATACAATTCGAGTCACATTTCAAAATAATATTAACACGGTTTAAAACAGTGTTTCCCAACTCCAGTCCTTGACTACCCCTAACAGCACATGTTGTAGCCCCAGACAAATATACAGTACCTGATTCAACTCAAGAGGGCTTGATGATAAGTTGACAAGTTGAATCAGGAGTTCTTGTCCGGGGCTACATACAAAATTTGTACTGTGGGGGTACTCGGGGACCGGAGTTGGGAACCACTAGTTTATTACACTGAACAAAAATATAAAATGCAACATGTAAAGTGTTGATGCCATGTTTCATGAGCTGAAATAAAATTGTACATATGCACTAAAAGCTTATTTCTCGCAAATGTTGTGCACACATTTGTTTACTTCCCTGTTAGAGCATTTCTCGTTTGTCAAGATAATCCATCCACCTGACAGGTGTGGTATATCAAGAAGCTGATTAAACAGCATGATAATTACACAAGTGCACAAGTTACACAACACAATGCCACAGATGTCTCAAGTTGAGGGAGTGTGCAATTGGCATGCAGCTGCAGGAATGTCCACCAGAGATGTTGCCAGATAATGTAATGTTAATTACTCTACCATAAGCCTCCTCCAACGTAATTTTAAATAATTTGGCAGTACGTCCTACCAGCCTCATAACCGCAGACCACGTGTAACCACGACAGCTCAGGACCTCCACATCGGAGACCAGCCACCCGGACAACTGATGAAACTTTGGGTTTGCACAATGTAATAATTTCTGCACAAACTGTCAGAAACCGTCTCAGGGAAGCTCATCTGCGTGCTCATCATCCTCACCAGGGTCTTGACCTGACTGCAGTTCAGCGTCGTAACCGACTTCAGTGGGCAAATGCTCACCTTCGAAGGGTCACTGGCACGCTGGAGAAGTGTGCTCTTCATGGATGAATCCTGGTTTCAACTGTACCGGGCAGATGGCAGACAACTTGTATGGCGTCTTGTGGGCGAGAGGTATGGTTGGCGGTGGGGTTATGATATGGGCAGGCATAAGCTATGAGCAATGAAAACAATTGCATTTTATCGATGGCAATTTGAATGCACAGAGATACCGTGATGAGATCCTGAGGCCCATTGTCGTGCCATTCATCACCTCATGTTTCGCATGATAATACACAGCCCCATGTGGCAAGGATCTGTACACAATTCCTGGAAGCTGAAAATGTCCCATTTCTTCCATGGCCTGCATACTCACCAGACATGTCACCCATTGAACATGTTTGGGATGCTCTGGATCGAAGTGTATGACAGCGTGTTCCAGTTCCCGCCAATATCCAGCAACTTCGCACAGCCATTGAAGAGGAGTGGGACAACATTCCACAGGCCAAAATCAACAACCTGATAAACTCTATGCGAAGGAGATGTGTCACGCTGCATGAGGTAAACGATGGTCACACCAGATACTGACTGGTTTTCTGATCCACGCCCCTATTTTTTTTTAAAGGTATCTGTTACCAACAGATGCATATGAGTATTCCCAGTCATGTGTAATCCATAGATTAGGGCCTGATTTATTTATTTGAATTGACTGTTTTCCTTATGAACTGTAAATCAGTAAGATCGTTGAAATTGTTGCATGTTGTGTTTATATTTTTGTTGAGTGTACAATAAGGCTCACCCTTTTACCACATTACAAAAAAAGTACAGAAGTGATACATTGATTAGCCTGTAATAAAATGATTAGCCTGGTCCCAGATCTGTTTGTGCGATCATGTCAACTCCTTGCCTCTCACTGTCATGAGTTGACATGATAGCAGAAACAGATCTGGGGCCAGGCTATAAATTAATTAGACTGGGATGACAATCACTGAGAATGTAGCATGAACAGAACACCTCCTCCTCCACATACACCAACTCCCAATAAGTGCATGCATTTTTCTAAATGTATTACTCAATGCATTGGCAGGCAGTACAGTACAGTACAGTAAGGGGCAGGTTAGAGATGCGAGCCAGCAACCGGAGGGTTGCCAGTTCAAATCCCGGATCCGACGGGAAAAATCTGCCGGGAAGTGAGCTGGCAACCGGAGGGTTGCTGGAATCAAATCCTACATGCCATTGCACCCTTAAGCAAGGCACTTAACTTCCCACAACAGCTCCCTGGGCACCCAGTGTGGCAGCCCCCCACCTCTCCAAAACCTGTGTATGTACTGTATGTGTGTATTTTTTCCAGAGCGGTTAGGTTTAAAAGTGTAAGTCAAATTTCAGTTGGACCTTGCAGGATAGGCAATCATCTTTCCAGAATATTTACAGTGGGTGAAAGACTATATAACTTACCCAATAGTTGGATTAATGTTGGGGTCAAAGTTGTCCTCCACAAACCTCCAAACAATGCTTGACTTTCCAACCCCAGTGTCCTGAAGAATCACAAGGGAAAGGAGTTTAGTGAATGTTAGAATTTATCCATACTCGGTTACTGCCAAGACCACACAGACCTTTACTCATCGTCAGGATGACATCATTATGTAAAGAGAATACCCCATTGGTTCAAGAAGAAGAAATAGTCCTACTACTATGATGCAAATATTTCGCAACACTTGTGCAATACATAAACATGTAATGTTTATCAACGTTAGCCTGGACTACTAATCTACCACTGATGAGTAAAATAGAGACATGTCATTTAAATATTAGCTAACTGACTAAACTCCACGGTCAAGGGAGTTTCCTACGAACTGGTCTCTGCCCTGTTGGTGGTTTATCAGAAACTTGCTTCGCCATGGAGGGGAGTTCAGTCAGCTACATATTAGGTAGTACGGTGCACAAAACTTTTAGCAGCATTGCTGTGGCTTCTGTCAATTGACATACTCCAATCTGAATTAACAGATAGTTAGATGAATACAAATCAGATTGTCTTACCCCAAGAAGGCAAACCTTTAACTCTCTCAGCGTCATATCGATCTCCGAATTATTAGAAC
This sequence comes from Salvelinus alpinus, assembly GCF_045679555.1. NCBI lineage: Eukaryota > Metazoa > Chordata > Actinopteri > Salmoniformes > Salmonidae > Salvelinus > Salvelinus alpinus. The sequence continues at coordinate 50,398,459 of NC_092097.1, forward strand.
GTTTATGAACATTCCAAACACTTAACCGATTGCTACCTAGCTAGATGTTTCAGTTGACAGATGTTTAGCAAATAACCTCTCTTTTCATCAAAGACCTATATTCAAATCCCATACAGATTGACGAGAAGCAAAGAAAAATGAACTCCTCAAACTCAGAACTTTAAAAATCACTGATATAATTTGCCATATTATGATTACTGTAGGTGGAAAGCTACAAAATAAGGCGCAGACTCCATCTTGAACTACGGTCCAATGTCGTCACGTGACACTCCATGGTTATTTTTAGTTTAGAAATGTATGAAGCCATCGCGTTTTCTTTATGTTCGTTGCAATAATACCAACGTATATCTCCTACATATTTAACTACATTATTGTTTACATTATATATATTTTTTACTTGAAAAACTAAATCAGGAAGTACTTTCAGGAAGTAGTTTTGCTACGTTGATTGTAAAGCCATAGAGATAGATAGGTGACTCGTCTTTGTATCTGTTACGGCTAGGCCAGCTGTGGAGTTTCTTAAACCCTGAGGCGCAACATCGCGAGATTTCCAGAAACGCTTGCCAAACAGACCAGGCTAATGGCAAAACCTAGATTTGGCCAATGTCTTAAGTAGTTGAACGGCTTATTACTCCAACCTTGTGATAGTACTTTCTATCGAAGGAGTGACTTTGATTTGACAGCCTGCACATGCGCACTGTTAGCAAGCCAATATTACCATGACATTGCCTACAAGTGTGATTGGGGATTTCTATTGGATAAGTAGTTTTAGCCTATCTTCAAATTCTGCAGTCCAAATTCAAAGTAGACAGTACTCGGCCCTAAACCCTCAACTTAAATAACATTTTACATCATCACATCCGGGGCGGCAGGTAGCCTAGTGGTTAGAGCGTTGGGCCAGTAATTGAAAGGTTGCTCAATCAAATCCCAGAGCTGACAAGGTAAAAAAAAATGTTGTTCTGCCCCTGAACAAGACAGTTAACCCACTGTTCCCCGGTAGGCAGTCATTGTAAATAAGAATTTGTTCTTAACTGACTTTCCTAGTTAAATGAAGGTTAAAAAAAAAAAAAAAAACTGTACCTTAAATGTCACTTGGCCAAGCGAGGGAGAGTGATGATCGGAGAGGCAACATCCTTGGTGGAAATCTTGAAATTGAGCTTAAAAACAACCAACATAAAGCTATTAATGTACCTAGCTAGCTAGCACTCCTGTCAGGTAGCTAGCTACAATTACCCATAGCTGGCTAGCTAGTTTTATAGTTTGGTAATTTATTCCAATACATTTCAGAATTCCCCAAAATATGTTTATGAAGCTAGCTACGGTTTATAGGCTTCTCACTACCAGACTAAGCCAATTTGCCAACGGAAAAATCTATGTAATCTAAAAAAAAAAGTGCAAACTAGTATCATAATTTGGTCTGACATGCCGAAAATGCAGCCGTGTTGATTCAATTTGACACTGTGCGGCCTCCGGAGTATGACTCGTGACTACAATTTGCATTGAATTGTGGGTCATATCAACCCCAAAGTAATCAAAGTTCTTCACTCGCTCCCTTGAGCTAAAATGAGGTTGAGGGGGCAACGTTAGTGAATTGGACCTCCACTTAAGATGGCAATCAAAGTGGCTAGTGTGAGGGCCGAGGGGGAAAAAATTGTTGTTTGGACTGCATCTATACTGTACTGTCTTTGTTAAAATGGTGGAAGCCCTCACTGGCACTGCCCATGCTACGATGACCTTCTGGCCACTAGAGGCCTCTATCATTCTCTATGGTGACAGCCCAAATAATAGATCACCGAGCATATAATCAAGATGGCAGGTATGTGGCTAGCTATGATAATAACGTTTATTCGAAACTTTAACGAAACCGTGTTTGTCCAAATACCGTTTAGGGTGTCTTGTGAAAAGTCTCCTACATTGACACACAATTTCTAGTTTTATTGTGTGTTTTCAAGCAATAAGGATAGCTAGATAACGTTACATGGGCAGCAAGCTGTGTTTTCAAGCGAAAGGGTTATCTTAACTAGCAAGTTCTAGTATTTATATCTGCTTGTTGACAACACTAACACTGCACATGCTTCTAGGTATGGGTTGGTAGTTATAATGTATTGTGTGTTAGGTCAATTTAAAATGTAATTTTAGTTAAATATGTCAGGTCGACTTGCTTTCATGCCTAAACTACTGTATCTTGCTAGCTAGCCTCTACACCGATATCTTGGCATTCCAAATCCAGCTCAAAACAATGAAATGCAGCAAGCAAACTACCTTGTGATTTGGCAACCGTATATAACTTTCCAGTACTAGCGAAAATTAGGTACGTAGCTCATGTTAGTTCGTTATTTTCATTGGCTGAAACAGCATACACTAAATTGTTATGGGAAAGGTTTGTTTTTGAGTTGGAGGAACATTTCCTAGTTCTGTGTTTTATTAACATTGTCTGGCCACTGCACTCTTTGTTTTACTTGTTACCACTGGATTAGGCTAAATGCCCCACTAGCCAGCAGATCCGAACCGCTTGCTTACAGCTGTACTAGTGTAACCGATGTGAAATGGCTAGCTAGTTAGCGGTGGAGCCTTTCAGTCGGTGACGTCACTTGCTCTGAGACCTTGAACTAGTGGTTCCCCTTGCTCTGCAAGGGCCGCGGCCTTTGTGGAGCGATGGGTAATGATGCTTCAAGGTCTCAGAGCAAGTGACGTCACCGACTGAAAGGCTGCTAGCGCGCACCACCGCTAACTAGCTAGCCATTTCACATCGGTTACACTAGTACAGCTGTAAGCAAGCGGTTCGGATCTGCTGGCTAGTGGGGCATTTATCCTAATCCAGTGGTAACAAGTAAAACAAAGCATCGTTACCCATCACTCCACAAAGGCCGCGGCCCTTGCAGAGCAAGGGGAACCACTACTTCAAGGTCTCAGAGCAAGTGACTTACATTTACATTTAAGTCATTTAGCAGACGCTCTTATCCAGAGCGACTTACAAATTGACTTCACCGACTGAAAGGCTGCTAGCGCGCACCACCGCTAACTAGCTAGCCATTTCACATCGGTTACATTCACCCCCCTTTCAACCTCCTCCTTTTCCGCAGCAACCAGTGATCCGGGTCACGGCACCAATGTAACAGTTTAGAGTTAAACTGTTACACTAGGGTCAGACAGCATTCCTGTGTGTATTGAGGGGGTCTGATTAATCACGCCCTTGCATATATATGATTTGGAACCTGTCTGCCTCCCAGCTGTGATCCAAGTGCACCGCTCTGTCCGACAGCGAAGTTGGCTCAAAACAAATGTGACGTAGTATTAAAAGCAGTTCATCTGTGTAATCTCAAATGTAATTATTTTTCATGAGGGCCATTTCTGGTAAAAATAGTTATACATTGCTGAGGTGTAGTCACTTGAGGATACAAGCTCAAGTACACTGTACAAATATGATAATTATGAAACCATAAAATATTTTTGTATTTCCAATTCAACAAAACTGTATGAATAAGGCTTGAAATTACTTATATGCTTTCTAAATATTGTTTATCAAGTTATAAAATTACTAACTATTAGATTTTACCATATAACTGTAAAATACATATTTGTATGTTTAGTGTTAGAGAAAATGTCATATTTTTCCTGAACTCATTAGGAACCCACCTTTAATCTTATATTAATCTTGTTTAAAATCTGAATTATTTTAGACACACGGCTATAAATCGAGCTCTGAATGTGCTACAGTGATGAAACCAGTCTCTCCCGCTGAGTTACGATGGAAGGATTGCAGGGATCTCAGTGGCTGTGACGTAGGGTTCAAGTGGTTTCAGATTTGACATCCTACGTCACACAGGCCAGAACAAGAATAGACTGACGAGTTCCAGATGAAAGGTCTTTGTTTCTGGACATTTTGAGCCTGTAATCGAACCCACAAATGCTGATGCTCCAGATACTCAACGAGTCTAAAGGCGGCCAGTTTTATTGCTTATTTAATCAGAACAACAGTTTTCAGCTAACATAATTGCAAAATTGTTTTCTAATGATTAAATTAGCCTTTTAAAATGATAAACTTGGATTAGCTAACACAATGTGCCATTGGAACACAGGAGTGATGGTTGCTGATAATGGGCCTATGTAGATATTCCATGAATTTGTTGTTGCCGTTTCCAGCTACAATAGTCATTTACAACATTAACAATGTCTACACTGTAATTCTGATCAATTTGATGTTATTTTAATGGACAAAAATGTTAGCTTTTTTTTTTTTAAACAACGACATTTCTAAGTGACCCCAAACATTTGAAAGGTAGTGTACATATTGGTTGTTTAGCTCCAGCACACTCACAAGACCAGTCTGAATGTAGCTGGGTACCAGTTTTTTAATTTTTTTTTTATATAAGTACAGTGCATTCAGGAAGTATTCAGACCCCTTGACTTTTCCCCTCCCATTTTCTTACATTACAGCCTTATTCTAAAATGGATTAAATTGTATTTTTTCCTCATTAATCTACACACAATAACCCATGACAAAGCAAAAACAGGTTTTTAGAAATGTTTGCAAATGTATAAAAAAAAATTATGACATGTAGATAAGTATTCAGACCCTTTACTCAGTACTTTGTTGAAGCAGCTTTGGGAGTGATTACAGCCTCAAGTTTTCTTGGGTATGATGCTACATGCATGGCACACCTGTTTCTCCCATTCTTCTCTGCAGATCCTTTCCAGCTCTGTCAGTTTGGATGGGGAGCGTCGCTGCACAGATTTTCAGGTCTCTTCAGAGATGTTCGATCGGGTTCAAGTCCGGGCTCTGGCTGGGCCGCTCAAGGACATTCAGAGACTTGTCCCAAAGCCACTCCTGCATTGTCTTGGCTGTGTGCTTAGGGTCGTTGTCCTTTTGGAAGGTAAACCTTCGCCCCAGTCTGAGGTCCTGAGCACTCTGGAGCAGGTTTTCATCAAGGATCTCTCTGTACTTTAATCCGTTCATCTTTCCCTCGATCCTGACTAGTCTCCCAGTCCCTGCCACTGAAAAACATCCCCACAGTATGATGCTGCCACCACCATGCTTCATCGTAGGGATGGTGCCAGGTTTCCTCCAGACGTGAAGCTTGGCATTCTGGCTAAAGAGTTAAATCTTGGTTTCATTAGACCAGAGAATCTTGTTTCTCATGAGCTGAGAGTCCTTTAGGTGCCTTTTGGCAAACTCCAAGCGGGCTATCATGTGCCTTTTACTGAGCAGTGGCATCCGTCTGGCCACTCTACCACAAAGGCCCGATTGGTGGAGGGCTGCAGAGATGGTTGTCCTTCTGGAAGGTTTTCCAATCTCCACAGAGGAACTCTGCAGCTCTATTAGTGACCATCGGATTCTTGGTTACCTCCCTGACCAAGGCCCTTCTCCCCCGATTGCTCAGTTTGGCCAGGCGACCAGCTCTTGGAAGAGTCTTGGTGGTTCCAAACTTCTTCCATTTAAGAATGATGGAGGCCACAGTGTTCTTGGGGACCTTCAATGCTCCAGAAATGTTTTGGTACCCTTCCCCAGATCTGTGCCTCGACACAATCCTGTCTCGGGGCTCTATGGACAATGCCTTCAACCTCATGCCTTGGTTTTTGCTCTGACATGCACTTTCAACTGTGGGACCTTATATAGACAGGTGTGTGCCTTTTCAAATCAAGTCCAATCAATTGAATTTACCACAGTTGGACTCCAATCAAGTTGTAGAAACATTTCAAGGATTATCAATGGAAACAGGATGCACCTGAGCTCGATTACGAGTCTTCGAGCAAAGGGGCTGAATACTTCTGTAAATTAAGTATTTCTGTTTTTTATTTTTAATACATTTGCAAAAAATTCTAATACCTGTTTTCGCTTTGTCACTTTGGGGTATTGCTTGTAGATTGCTGAGAATTAGTATTTATTTAATCCATTTTATAATAAGGCTGTAATGTAACAATGTGGAAAAAGTAAAGGGGTCTGAATACTTTCCGAAGCCAATGTGTATATATACGGTACCAGTCAAGTTTGGACACACCTGCTCATTCCAGAGTTTTTATTTGAACTATTTTCTACATTGTAGAATAATAGTGAAGACATCAAAACTATGAAATAACACGTATGGAATCATGTAGTAACAAAAAATTTGTTAAACAAATATACTTTATATTTTAGATTCTTCCAAGTAACCACCCTTTGCCTTGATGACAGCTTTGCACACTTGGCAATCTCTCAACCAGCTTCACCTGGAATGCTTTTCCGACAGTCTTGAAGGAGTTCTCACACATGCTGAGCACTTGTTGGCTGTTTTTCCTTCACTCTGTAGTCCAACTCATCCCAAACCATCTCAATTGGTTTGAGGGCGGGTGATTGTGGAGGCAAGGTCATCTGATGCAGCACTCCATCACTCTCCTTCTTGGTATTGCAGCCCTTACACAGCCTGGAGGTGTGTTGGGTCTTTGTCCTGTTGAAAAACATATTTCAGAATTGTGATGTCTTCACTATTATTCTACAATGTAGAAAATGTTACAAACAAAGGAAAACCCTTGAATGAATAGGTGTGTATATATTTTTTCATGCCTTAAGAGATCCTACAATTCTAAATCAAATAGCAAAATGATCCTTGGTATGGCCATCATCTCAAAACATACTCAGTATGACATCACAAATGACTTACCAACGGTTGTTGTTTTAATCTGTTTTTGTTTTTATTTTTGTATTTATTCCGGCTTAGACTCTTAAGGATTAAGACACTGCAGAGCTGGTGGACAATATGGCTTGGAAAACATACCTCAATCCAGGGATGAGAAATGCGTTGTACTCCGAATTGTCCCGTTATATCAACTGTTACAGACAAGATTGAATGACTGCAATTTTTTTGCTAGCTTGCCCCTTTTCTCTCTTACGTAACATAGTTGATGTATTTGCTAATCCCCAGGTAGCATTTGACTGAAGGTATTAATGATTTCATGTTTGTAAAATCTGTCCTCATCGCTATTCCATTTTGCAGGTCTGTCTTTATATTTTGAAGATGGCCATGATGATTTGGATGACTGTGAGTATTTCCCCCCTCACCAATATGTTTCAAATGCCATGTTGAATTCTTGTGAAGTTCATGTGGAAAGATTTACTGAGGCACATACAATGCAGGATTTTACTGACATCTTCTAAAGTGTGGTGAGGGAAGCCTGTAGTTTCTGGTTGACCGTCTTTGTCCACATGAAATGTAAGGCTGTTACATTTTACATTGACGTTTTAGTCATTTAGCAGATGCTGTTATCCACAGCCACTTACAGGAGCAGTTAGGGTTAAGTGCCTTGCTCAAGGGCACATCAACATTGTTTTCTTCACTTAGTCGGCTCGGGAATTCGAACCAGCGACCTTTCGGTTAGTGGCCCAAAGCTCTTTACCGCTAGGCTACCCCCTAACTTTGTGTCAGATCCCTCCCTCTGGGTTCAGGCAAGCTATTATTACCAATATCCATCTATCCCTCTTGTCATAGGCTACTCATTTTGTAACTGAAACAGGCAGTGCAATAGCTGTCACTTTTTCACTTTGCTAACTATGTATATTGAGGTGAAATGTGGTGTCTTACTACTTGCGCCAGGGTCAACCCAAAGCGCACTTATATCAACGTTATAATTCTAACACTGAGCCTAATCTGACAGCAGTGGTTCCTTGTCCAGGTGAAAGTGCTTACTTGCAGTGCATTCGGAAAGTATTCAGACCCCTTGACTTTTTCCACGTGTTGTTACATTACAGCCTTATTCTAAAATTGATAAAACAAAAATAAAAAAATGTATGTCATCAATCTACACACAAGACCCCATAATAATGAAGCAAAAACACGTTTGTATACATTTTTGCAAATGTATAAAAAAAAAAAAACCTGGAAATATCACATTTACATAAGTATTCAGACCCTTAACTCAATATTTTGTTAAAGCACATTTGACAGCGATTACAGCTGAGATTCTTCTTGGTTATTATGCTACAAGCTTGGCACACCTGTATTTGGTAGTTTCTCCCATTTTTCACTGCAGATCCTCTCATGCTCTGTCAGGTTGGATGGGGAGCGTCGCTGCACAGATATTTTCAGGTCTCCAGAGATCTTTGATCGGGTTCAAGTCCGGGTTCCACCCCTGCGTTGTCTTGGCTGTGTGCTTAGGGTCGTTGACCTGTTGAAAGGTGAATCTTCGCCCTCAGATCATCTCAAGGATGATCAATGAAAACAGGACGCACCTGAGATTAATTTTGAGCCTCGTAGCAAAGGGTCTGAATACTTATGCAAATAAGATTTCATACATTTGCAAAAAATTCTAAAAACCTGTTTTTGCTTTGTCATTATGGGGTATTGTGTGTAGATTGATGAGAAAAACATTTTATTTAATCAATTTTAGAACAAGGCTGTAACGTAACAAAGTGGAAAAAGTAACTTTCCGACTGCACCGTACCTCGTCTCCACACTCAGTCACTTCAGCGTGAACCAAACATGGTGGTGAAGTTGTGATTTTTTTAATTTATTTTTTCCCCTTCCCGGATAGTTGGGTTTGATGACGACGGATCAGAGTGCGACGGGATTCGGATCACAGCTTTTCTGGATGCAGGGCAGGACAATCTCACCCCCCTGGGGAGACTAGAGAAATACGCTTTCAGCGACAATGTCTTCAACAGGTAGGAACGAAAATGATGATGCACTTGCAAACACTTCACAGGGAAGCAATAGCAAAAGTTTAGACATAATGTGATGGTCATTTGTTTTTGCAATGTAGGACCACAGTACACATTGTGGATTTAAAAGTTCTGGTTCTTGTGAATTCACCAAACATTCACCATGGCATGGCTGGAATATAACAAATGTCAGGCATCAGTGAATGGGCTGGGCCTTCCATACTACCAGGTCTTTTTACCCGTGCTTCAAGACATGAACTCACGAGGTGCCACGCTTGTTATGACGGGCATGGTTTGACTTAGGTGTTTCTGATTTGGTCTCTTCTTGCTTTCTGCCCGATCAAAGATAAAATCCTGCCTGATGCCCTCAGTGGTTTTAAAGACGTTAGCGTGCACATCACCTCTCCAAACACCTCCATTGCCCCCAGTTGAACTCCACTCATGGGAATGAATTTTTCATGCTCTGCTTGTTGAGTTCAAGTCCTCATTTGGGTGATTTCCAAGTGCATGTGTGTAATTTTCTCGTCAGCTACGGGCCGGTAGCGCTGTGTTGTGCTACTTGGGCTAGATGTTGGCACAGGCACTAACTTGGGGCTTGTGTTGCTTTCTAGGCAGATCGTGGCACGCGGGTTGCTTGATGTGCTTCGAGAGTTCAGTGACAATGAAAATGACTTTATCAGTGTCATGGAGACTGTTGCCCGAATGTCTGAAGATGGAGGTAGATGTTGTTTTTATTTGTCTCATATTATTTGACAATTCTGTCAATTGTTTGTGAGGTTGGGGTCAATTCCATTTTAATTGCTGTCACTTGAATTGGACATGGAAGGTTAGCGATCCACTGGACTAAATTTAATAAAATAATTTACTAACTTTTACATGCAATTAACCCCAAACCACAAATAAAAATGTATTGTTTTGTTAGAACTTTTATTTTGTATGCATGTTTGTGACCATCTCCCTATGTGTGTGTCTGTGTCCTCTTTGTGTGTGTCCTCAGAGCCCACAGTGCGTGCTGAGCTGATGGAGCAGGTGCCCAACATTGCAATGTTCCTACACGAAAGCCAGCCCAACTTCCCAGCAGCCTTCTCCAGATATCTGGTGCCCATCGTGGTTCATTATCTCACAGACCCCAATAACCAGGTAGGAACACATAGAACTCCCAACAGACCACAACAAAACCGTGACATTCTCTTAAGCAATTGTGATTATTGACACCCCTTGCCTGTGTTTTGTGCCTATGAATTGTAAATGTTAATTTGTTATTGCAAATTCAACAAGCTCGTAATACATTAAACAAATTCTATGGAAAAAGGCGACCAAAGTGAACTGAACAGAACACGTGCAGCGCACAATCAGTATGCATTTCCAGGCTAAGTAAACACGATATATTGTAAAGTATATTTTGAAGTAAAGCGGTCAGTACTGACAGAGATGGTATTTTTCCCAGGTGAGGAAGACCAGTCAGGCAGCCCTGCTGGTGCTGTTAGAGCAGGGCCTCATCTGCAAAGGCGACATGGAGACCAAAGTGTGTCCTGTTCTACTGGACCTCACCGAGCCCAGCAGCGACGACGACTACAAGATAGAGGCCGTCGCGGTAATATGACTTTGGGTTTGTTGATGATTCAAGCTCACATTTAGTTATGTTTCAGCCTTATTCTATAATGGATAAAATAAAATAAATCCTCATCAATCTATACATAATACCCCATAATGACAAAGCGAAAACAGATTTGTATACATTTTTGCAAATGTATTAAAAATTTTACAAACTAATTGAGCTCAGGTGCATCCTGTTTCCATTAACCATCCCTGAGATGTTTCTACAACTTGATTGGAGTCCACCCTGTGGTAAATTCAATTGATTGAACATGATTTGGAAAGGCACACACATCTGACTAAATAAGGTCCAACAGGTGACAGTGCATGTCAGATCAAAAACCAAGCCATGAGGTCAAAGGAATTGTCCATAGAGCTCCAAGACAGGATTGTGTCGAGGCACAGATCTGAGGAAGGGTACCAAAAAATACCTGCAGCATTGAAGGTCCCCGAGAACAAAATGGCCTCCATCATTCTTAAATGGAAGAAGTTTGGAACCGCCAAGACTCTTCCTAGAGCTGGCCACCCGGCCAAACTGAGCAATCGGGGGAGAAGGGCCTTGGTCAGGGAGGTGACCAAGAACCCGATGGTCGCTCTGACAGAGCTCCAGAGTTCCTCTGTGGAGATTGGAGAAACTTCCAGAAGGACAACCATCTCTGCACCACTCCACCAATCAGACATTTATGGTAGAGTGGCCAGACCGAAGCCACTCCTCAGTAAAAGGCACATGACAGCACGCTTGGAGTTTGCCAAAAGGCACCTAAAGGACCCTCAGACCATGAGAAACAAGATTCTCTGGTCTAATGAAACCAAGATTGAACTCTTTGGCGTGAATGCCAAGCGGCATGTCTGGAGGAAACCTGGCACCATCTCTACGGTGAAGCATGGTGGTGGCAGCATCATGGTGTGGGGATGTTTTTCAGTGGTAGGGACTGGGAGACTAGTCAGGTTCGAGGGAAAGATGAACGGAACAAAGTACAGAGAGATCCTTGATTAAAAACCTGCTCCAGAGCGCTCAGAACCTCAGACTGGGGCGAAGGTTCACTTTCCAACAGGACAGCGACCCTAAGCACACAGCCAAGACAATGCAGGAGTGGCTTTGGGACAAGTCTCTGAATGTCTTTGAGTGGCCCAGACAGATCTCTGATTTGAACCCGATTGAACCTCTCTGGAGAGACCTGAAAATAGTGGTGCAGCGACGCTCCCCATCCAACATGACAGAGCTTGAGAGGATCTGCAGAGAAGAATGGGAGAAACTCCCCAAATACAGGTGTGCCAAGCTTGTAACGTCATACCCCAGAAGACTCGAGGCTGTAATCACTCCGAACGGTGCTTCAACAAAGTACCGCGTAAATGATCAGAATACTTATGTAAATGTGATATTTATGCGTTTTTATTTTGAATAAATATGCAACAACAAAAAAACAGTTTTTGCTTTGTCATTATGGGCTATTGCATGTTGATTTATAAGGGGGAAAAAACAATACAATCATTTTTAGAATAAGACTGTAACGTAACAAAATGTGGGGGAAAAGTCAAGGGGTCTGAATACTTTCCGAAAGCACTGTATAGAACATAAAGACATACAGGACATAGATGCAAGAGTAGTGGTTCTGAGGCGTTATACCAAAAACACGTCAGACAAAGATGATAAGACTAACACTGATCCCTGGATGGGAAGAATGAGGATCCCTGGATGGGAAGAATGAGGATATCGGCTCAGACTGATCCCTGGATGGGAAGAATGAGGATATCGGCTCAGACTGATCCCTGGATGGGAAGAATGAGGATCCCTGGATGGGAAGAATGAGGATCCCTGGATGGGAAGAATGAGGATATCGGCTCAGACTGATCCCTGGATGGGAAGAATGAGGATCCCTGGATGGGAAGAATGAGGATATCGGCTCAGACTGATCCCTGGATGGGAAGAATGAGGATATCGGCTCAGACTGATCCCTGGATGGGAAGAATGAGGATCCCTGGATGGGAAGAATGATGATGGTTGTTAGTGGACCCTAGCCACAATATTGAAGTCAATATGAGATGCAGCTTCAGAGGAATTTGCAGTGGGTAGACAAGTCAGCATAAATCCAAGGTCACTACCAGTACTGTGTTAATAAAGAGGGTTTATTTTTGTAACCTTGACGATGCTTTCTCTAATACGGTTAGCTGTGGAATGGTAAGTCTGTGTGGAATGACCATCTGAATCCTCCACCAAGTCCAATAGTGCTGTTTGAGAATCAAGCACTGTGCTTCCTTTGTGCTCTGATCCACGTGGAGGTGTAAAGGTGCCCTTAGACGCAGATCTTGGGTCAGTTTAGAATTTTCCCCCGCAAACATTTAAGGTTGGGAGAGGGGAAGCTGATCCCAAATCTGTACTCTGGAGCCCCTGTGGATTCCATTAGAATTACATTGATTGTGATCCTCTCTCCCTGCCCTGTAGATCATGTGTAAGCTGGTAACCATGCTGAGCAAAGAGACAGTGGAGCAGCTGTTGCAGCGTTTCTGTGAGCTGTGCAGCGACGCCAGGCTCTTCCAAGTCCGCAAGGTAAACTCAAACACACAGTTCTCCGGATCCAACTAGAGCACAGTTTTGACAATAAACATTACACACTGTTTATGGTAGTCGCTCAAGGATTGTGTTTCCCATCTTGAATCTTCCGAAATGTTAACAAACTGAATGAATGCAGTTGCTGAAGGAGTGTGTTTTGTGATTCAGTATGACGGCCTAAACTATCTGCTTGGAATTGTAATCCCATTGGGAACTTAGTGCCAGTTGGGGAAGGGGTATTTATTTTTTTGATTTTCCTGAGCTTGTAATGACTGTAAGGCGCCTCGGTGTGTCCCAATGTTGCCCCTTATTATTCAGAACCAATAGTATTAAGTCTATAAGGCCGACATGGGCAAATACTTTTTGGGATAAAAGGTATGGTTTTTTCTCTTTTTTTCTTTATTTTTTTTCTCCAGTCGTAGGCGTGAGCAAAAGCTGCATGAACAAACACTGTTTTTGACACTGTTTTCCTTCAGGTGTGTGCAGCCAATTTCGGAGAGTTCTGTTCAATTGTGGGCCGGGATGCCACAGAGAAACTACTGGTGAGTCACTAGGATGTTGGTTTATTTCATCCTCACACTGTCAAAGATACAGGGATATACAGTATCAATCAAATGTATTTCTAAAGCCCTTCTTACATCAGCTGATGTCACAAAGTGCTGTATAGAAACCCAGCCTAAAACCCCAAACAGCAAGCAGTGCAGGTGTAGAAGCACAGTACCAGTCAAAAGTTTGGACACGCCTACTCATTTTTATTTATTTTTTTACTAATTTCTACATTGTAGAATAATAGTGAAGGCATCAAAACTATGACATAACACACATGGAATCATGTAGTAACCAAAAAGTTGTTAAACAAATCTAAATATATTTAACATTTGAGATTCTTCTAAGTAGCCACCCTTTTCCTTGATGACACCTTTGCACACTCTGTAACAAGTTTCCAATATCCTCGCCCACGTGGACATTATGTATGAGTAATGTATATGCCAATTATTTTATGGTCCGACTGCATTCTGTCCCCTATCAACACTTTTCAAACTTTTGGTGCCAGCGAGAATGACATAAGAAAGTAGTCAAGGTGACTAGCCTAATAGAGCCTCCATTATGTATATCTCACTAGGTCAGGATATTTAAGCCTCCATATATCCATGATATTTGTGATTTCCTTAAGTGCAACCTACCTTTGTCTAATAAGAAATTCTCCTTTTTCATTGGAAAATGTTTTGTTACAGTTTGCAACGATCTCCGCTAATGAATACATCCCTTGTAATGATTCTCTTCTGTCGCTGCCCAGATGTCCAAGTTCTTTGACCTGTGCTCTGATAGCCTGTGGGGCATCCGGAAGGCGTGCGCCGACTGCTTCATGATCGTCTCCAACTCCACCTCCCCCGAGGTGCGACGCACTAAACTGTCCCCCCTTTTCAGTAGCCTCATCAGTGACCAGTCTCGCTGGGTAAGAGACTGCGCCAGACGTGCACGTGCACACACACACACAGTATAAACACCATTCTATTCTGGTGGTGTTTGTATGAGATGTTTTTCACATGAATGACCACGAATTACAATAATAACAGTGATGATAGATTGACGGTGAACATCATAGAGATACATATATTATTATGTGTTTTACTACGTTGTTGTATTTAATGATGTGGTCGACATGCTCTCCTGACCGTCCAGGTGCGCCAGGCTGCCTTCCAGTCTCTGGGACGCTTCATCTCTACCTTTGCCAACCCCTCCAGCACGGGCCTCTACTTCAAAGAGGACGGCACACTGCTGGAGGTCCCCACGTGTCCCTCTGACAGGTTAGGACACAAACCAACAGCAAAACACACACACACACACATTGTCACCGCACCACTCTGGGTCCTCAAACACTATTTGAAATGTACCATACTAGTAAAATTAACCAATTGTCTTTTCTTGTTTTCACTTTTGAATTTAGAGTTTTGTGTGTTGTGATTTTTGTTCATTATAATGAATGTAAGTGTCGATATGACATCAGTCAATTAATATCATCTTGTGTGCGTCTTCAAGCGATGTTATCAGTTGGATTTAATTTAGCTGTTATTCCTTGTCCTAACAGTTGACACACTTTGGCACACCTTTGTTTGATTGTAGTTCGTAATAGTCGGTTCTCTTTATGTTCCCATCTTCTTGACATTCTTCAGCACTGTTGTACTCCACCATGGCTGTGTAGGTGCTGAATTTTGCGCAGAGGGAGAGAGCTCCTGTTTCACTTTGTTCATGGTGCCGACCAGACTTGTTTTCTTTACAAGCCAACTTATTTGCCAATGACCGTGAAGTGAAGAAATTGTCCATGGTGATATTTGTCCCCTTGCCAGCATAAGGTTCCATAAGCCTCATCACTACATTCTCCCATCTGCTGCCTCATGTGGATATTTTCCCAGATATTGACAGCAGTTCAGCATGTACATTTGCTCTCGCTGTGTGGCCTATTCCATGTAGGCCAGAGTAGACTGCTAAGACCACTCATCAACATCAATTCTCCCCCTTTCTCCCCAACATACTTCATTTATTTCATCTGTTGCTATATTTGTGAAAGTAGTTTGGTTCAGTTTCATTATCGGGGTGATTATCAGCTGGGCACTGCACTTCCAACTGTTGGAAGAAGGAGCGGAGCAGGCCCTACTGTTGGGAGGAGCGGAGCAGGCCCTACTGTTGGGAGGAGCGGAGCAGGCCCTACTGTTGGGAGGAGCGGAGCAGGCCCTACTGTTGGGAGGAGCGGAGCAGGCCCTACTGTTGGGAGGAGCGGAGCAGGCCCTACTGTTGGGAGGAGCGGAGCAGGCCCTACTGTTGGGAGGAGCGGAGCAGGCCCTACTGTTGGGAGGAGCGGAGCAGGCCCTACTGTTGGGAGGAGCGGAGCAGGCCCTACTGTTGGGAGGAGCGGAGCAGGCCCTACTGTTGGGAGGAGCGGAGCAGGCCCTACTGTTGGAAGGAGGAGCGGAGCAGGCCCTACTGTTGGAAGGAGGAGCGGAGCAGGCCCTACTGTTGGAAGGAGGAGCGGAGCAGGCCCTACTGTTGGAAGGAGGAGCGGAGCAGGCCCTACTGTTGGAAGGAGGAGCGGAGCAGGCCCTACTGTTGGAAGGAGGAGCGGAGCAGGCCCTACTGTTGGAAGAAGGAGCGGAGCAGGCCCTACTGTTGGAAGAAGGCGCGGAGCAGGCCCTACTGTTGGAAGAAGGCGCTGAGCAGGCCCTACTGTTGGAAGAAGGAGCGGAGCAGGCCCTACTGTTGGAAGAAGGAGCGGAGCAGGCCCTACTGTTGGGAGAAGGAGGAGCGGAGCAGGCCCTACTGTTGGGAGAAGGAGGAGCGGAGCAGGCCCTACTGTTGGGAGAAGAAGGAGCAATGGAGGAAAACCATTCAATGAATGACATTACCTCATTCAACTGGTTGTAACTCCAGTACCTGATAAGATACTTATCAGAGATACTTAAGATTCTAACAACGATAGTGTGTTATATAGAGTTATTTTGGAAAAGTCGAGGACAGAGGACGGCGTGAGAAAAAAAAATGTACTAAATTAATACAATTCATGAGCAGTCAAAATGACTAGTGTTAAATGGGTTTGTATTAAAGTTGTGTTGTGATTTATTTATTTTTTAAATGCGTTTGGAATAAATTATGTTCATATAGTTGGAGGGAGATAAAGGGGCTCTGATATTTGTTGGCTCTCTGTTGCAGCAATTCCACCCTTTGCATAGAGTCCTCCAACGGCCCCACAGTGAGAAGCTCACACACACCCATTAACCAAGATGGCCGCTCCACCCCATCCCTAGAATCCATGTCCAGGGGGGACAGCGGCAGCGACTCCACACACACTCCTCCCCAAAACCAACAGGAAGGCCAGGCGCGCAACAACAACAACCTTCCTCCCACAAATAATAAAAGCAAGAAGACGGAACAAACAGACCAGAATTTTAACTCTTTCCTCTACTGGAGGCCTCCGTTAGCGGATATCAGCCAGGAGCTGGAGATGCTGAAGGGCCAGGGTCCTCGGACTCGGACAGAGGGAGAAAAGAAGGAGGTGGTGGTAGAGGACAGGAAGATGTCCAGTCTGGAGCCAGCCACCTGCTCTCAGATCCAGAAGGTATTGGACTGCCTCCAGCCCCACATGGATGACCCTGATGTACAAGGTGAGGATTGAGGGAAACATGTTTCGTCAAAGGTTGTTAATTAAGTAAAGAAATTGGTTCAATAATTTTGGACAAGTTGTGATTTATGGTGACACAATGCTCTAGATATCATCCAACCTTCACAACATTATTTAACACTCACTGAACCTGTGTATTCAAATCAAATCAAACTTTATTTGTCACATACGCCGTATACAACAAGTGTAGACTTTACCGTGAAAGCCCTTAACCAACAGTGCAGTTCAAGAAGAGTTAAGAAAATATTTACCAAGTAGACTAAAATAAGAAGTAACAATAAGAATAACAACAATGAGGCTATATACAGGGGGCACGGGTACCAAGTCAGTGTGCGGTGGTACAGGTGAGTTGAGGTAATTTGTACATGTGGGTGGGGGTGAAGTGACTATGCAGAGATAATAAACAGAGAGTAGCAGCAGTGTACACCATTTTTATTAATTGGTGGCGATTTGATTAATTGTTCAGCAGTCTTATGGCTTTGGGGTAGAAGCTGTTGAGGAGCCTTTTGGTTCTAGACTTGGAGCTCCGGTACCTTTTTATGTCACATTTACAACTGTGTGTGTGTGTGTGTGTGTGTGTGTGTGTGTGTGTGTGTGTGTGTGTGTGTGTGTGTGTGTGTGTGTGTGTGTGTGTGTGTGTGTGTGTGTGTGTGTGTGTGTGTGTGTGTGTGTCTTTCCGCATGCGTCTCCCAGCCCAAGTACAGGTTCTCTCGGCTGCCCTAAAGGCTGCCCAGCTGGAGAGCCAGTCTGAGGAGGAGGGTGGAGAGCCAGACACCTGAGGATGGAGAACCAGATGAGAAGTCCTCCCAGAACAGAGTGATCACAGAGGAGACACAGACACCTGAGCCACCAACCCAGCAGGCCAAAGACCCAGCACCCACAGAGGAACAGAAAGAGGCAGAAGCTGACACTGAGAAGGAGCCAGAGCCTCATGAGTCACCCCACAACTCACCTGTCCTAATACGGGATGACTCGGACCACAGCAGTGTGGTAAGTCAAAATGACTTTGATGAATTGCTTTTTGACACTGAGAGACTATGTAGAACTTTAACACTGTTAAAGAGACTATATTGAACTTTGACAAGTGAACAAACAGATCATCGACCATCTCGAATCCCACCGTACCTTCTCCGCTATTGAATCCGGTTTCCGAGCTGGTCACGGGTGCACCTCAGCCACACTCAAGGTCCTAAACGATATCATAACTACCATCGATTTAAAAAAAAAATGTACTGTGCAGCCGTCTTCATCGACCTGGCCAAGGCTTTTGACTCTGTCAATCACCGTATTCTTATCGGCAAACTCAGCAGCCTTGGTTTCTCAAATGACTGCCTCGCCTGGTTCACCAACTACTTCTCAGATAGAGTTCAGTTTGTCAAATCCGAGGGCCTGTTGTCCGGACTTCTGGCAGTCTCTATGGGGGTGCCACAGGGTTAAATTCTCGGGCCGACTCTTTTCTCTGTATATATCAATGATGTCGCTCTTGCTGCAGGTGATTCTCTATACATCTGCCCCTTCTTTGGACACTGTGTTAACAAACCTCCAGACGAGCTTCAATGTCATACAACACTCCTTCCGTGGCCTCCAATTGCTCTTAAATGCTAGTAAAACTAAATGGATGCTTTTCAACCGATAGCTGCCCGCACCCGCCTGCCCATCTAGCATCACTACTCTGGACGGTTCTGACTTAGAATATGTGGACAACTATAAATACCTTGGTGTCTGGCTAGACTGTGTAAACTCTCCTTCCAGACTCACATTAAGCATCTCCAATCCAAAAGTAAATCTAGAATCAGCTTCCTATTTCGCAACAAATCCTCCTTCAGTCATGATGCCAAACATACCCTCGTAAAACTGACTATCCTGCCGATCCTTGACTTCGGCAATGTCATTTACAAAATAGCCTTCAACACTCTACTTCGCAAATTGGATGCAGTCTATCACAGTGCCATCCATTTTGTCACCAAAGCCCCATATACTATCCACCATTGCGACCTGTATGCTCTCGTTAGCTGGTCCTCACTACATATTCGTTGCCAAACCCACTGGCTCCAGGTCATCCATAAGTCTTTGCTAGGTAAAGCTCCGCCTTATCTCAGCTCACTGGTCACCATAGCAACACCCACCTGTAGCACGCACTCCAGCAGGTATATTTCACTCGTCATCCCCAAATCCAACACCTTCTTTGGCCGCCTTTCCTTCCAGTTCTCTGCTGCCAATGACTGGAACGAATTGCAAAACTCACTGAAGTTGGGAGACTTATCTCCCTCACTGACTTCAAGCATCGGCTGTCAGAGCAGCTTACCGATCGCTGCAGCTGTAGACAGGCTGTGTACAGATAGGCTATCAGATAGGCTATCCAACTAACTACCTACCTCATCCCCATATTAGTTTTTCTTCTCTTTTGCACACCAGTATTTCTACTTGCACATCCTCATCCCCATCTATCACTCCAGTGTTAATTGCTGAATTGTAATTACTTCTCCACTATTGGCCTATTTATTGTTTTACCTCCTTACTTAATTTGCAAACACTGTATACAGATTTTTCTATTGTGTTATTGACTGTACATTTGATTATCCGATGTGTAACTCTGTGTTGTTTTTGTAGCACTGCTTTGCTTTATCTTGGCCAGGTCACAGTTGTAAATGAGAACTTGTTCTCAACTGGCCTACCTGGTTAAATAAAGGTGAAACAAATTAAATAAAAATACTATATGGAACTTTGACACTGGGGCTGCTCTTGATGGAGAGAAATACGGTCCAGAAGTTCCCTCATATTTGTCTGTGCTAGCTGACTGGTATGTGTGTCTGTGCTAGCTGACTGGTATGTGTGTCTGTGCTAGCTGACTGGTATATTTGTCTGTGCTAGCTGACTGGTATGTTTGTCTGTGCTAACTGACTGGTATGTTTGTCTGTGCTAGCTGACTGGTATGTGTGTCTGTGCTAGCTGACTGGTATGTTTGTCTGTGCTAGCTGACTGGTATGTGTGTCTGTGCTAGCTGACTGGTATGTGTGTCTGTGCTAGCTGACTGGTATGTGTGTCTGTGCTAGCTGACTGGTATGTTTGTCTGTGCTAGCTGACTGGTATGTTTGTCTGTGCTAGCTGACTGGTATGTTTGTCTGTGCTAGTTGACTGGTATGTGTGTCTGTGCTAGTTGACTGGTATGTTTGTCTGTGCTAGCTGACTGGTATGTGTGTCTGTGCTAGCTGACTGGTATGTGTGTCTGTGCTAGCTGACTGGTATGTGTGTCTGTGCTAGCTGACTGGTATATTTGTCTGTGCTAGCTGACTGGTATGTTTGTCTGTGCTAGCTGACTGGTATGTTTGTCTGTGCTAGCTGACTGGTATGTGTGTCTGTGCTAGCTGACTGGTATGTTTGTCTGTGCTAGCTGACTGGTATGTTTGTCTGTGCTAGCTGACTGGTATGTTTGTCTGTGCTAGCTGACTGGTATGTTTGTCTGTGCTAGTTGACTGGTATGTGTGTCTGTGCTAGTTGACTGGTATATTTGTCTGTGCTAGCTGACTGGTATGTGTGTCTGTGCTAGCTGACTGGTATGTGTGTCTGTGCTAGCTGACTGGTATGTGTGTCTGTGCTAGCTGACTGGTATGTTTGTCTGTGCTAGCTGACTGGTATGTTTGTCTGTGCTAGCTGACTGGTATGTGTGTCTGTGCTAGCTGACTGGTATGTTTGTCTGTGCTAGCTGACTGGTATGTTTGTCTGTGCTAACTGACTGGTATGTTTGTCTGTGCTAGCTGACTGGTATGTTTGTCTGTGCTAGCTGACTGGTATGTTTGTCTGTGCTAGCTGACTGGTATGTGTGTCTGTGCTAGCTGACTGGTATATGTGTCTGTGCTAGCTGACTGGTATGTGTGTCTGTGCTAGCTGACTGGTATGTGTGTCTGTGCTAGCTGACTGGTATATTTGTCTGTGCTAGCTGACTGGTATGTGTGTCTGTGCTAGCTGACTGGTATATTTGTCTGTGCTAGCTGACTGGTATGTTTGTCTGTGCTAGCTGACTGGAATGTTTGTCTTTGTATCTACTCCTGTTGTTGGTCAGGAGTCGGAGCTGATGGAGAGCCTGGAGGGGAAAGAGGACTCTGCTTTCAACCAGGTGTGTGAGGAGAAGTCCAAGGTCCAGGTCAGTTAGTCAGTTCTGTCAAACACTGTATTTCTGAATTTCTAATAAACCTTACTGTACACATAAAGGGACATTTATGATCCAGTCAAGTCTGGGGTACATCTACCTTTAAGTTGTTTTGTCTGAGAAGAGTAAAATGATCCCATGTCCAAGGAATTGCGATTTGACAAGATCTAGGGCCAGTGTTCCAGAACCAGATTGCATTTTAGACCAGGACTAGGCTGAAATCTCCATTTGATGGTGCGTTTCAGTCCAGTACGGGGGTTAAGCCTGGTACAGATCCAGCAGCCAACAAAAGGAAAGACGAGACAAAAATGTTGTAAAACAGCTGACTGGGGAATTGAAATACAAAAGGTTGAGTACAGTGCTGAAACTTTGCTACAAAGTTGCTAGCTACTTGTAGCAAGGTATTTAGCAAACAAGTTTCATGAAATACATGCAGCCACTGGCTGGCTCACCAGCTCACTTTGTGACTTGACAACGAAATATTAGCAAGCCAGGCTAGCTAACTGCAGCTATCCCCACAGAAATGGAAAGCTGGCTGTAAGCTTGGCTGGCTAAACACGGAACGTCAGCGCACTGTTATCTTATTGGCTAAACGGACACATCTTGTCTTTAGCTAAGATTTGACGTGTGGAATTTTGGAAACTCCAGCA
Organism: Salvelinus alpinus; assembly: GCF_045679555.1. NCBI lineage: Eukaryota > Metazoa > Chordata > Actinopteri > Salmoniformes > Salmonidae > Salvelinus > Salvelinus alpinus. The sequence goes on from NC_092097.1 coordinate 50,420,209, forward strand.
TCCGACATGAGACGTTCTAAAACTACACCATTCAGATCACGAACACTTAAAGCAGTCCATTCTCGTCTCAGCTGTTGAATGTGAATCGGGCTTTCGTTCGTGTCGGGGAACCCAGCCCCTTTTGTCCCTTCTACTGAGGGCTGCTGCCATGTTTATGATAGTAACAAGTTTGAACCACTCTTGCACCCCACTCCTTCCTCCAGAATGTGATTCCCCAGCAGCTGCTGGACCAGTATCTTTCCATGACGGACCCGGCGCAGGCCCAGACGGTGGACACTGAGATCGCCAAGCACTGTGCGTTCAGCCTACCTGGCGTGGCCCTCACCCTGGGCCGACAGAACTGGCACTGCCTAAAGGACACGTACGAGACCCTCGCCACCGACGTACAGGTGGGTGCTTTTGGATTCAAAAGTTTTCCGTTGCGTGGCTAAGAACACGACAGAGGAAACTCAGGGTCTTGATAAGAGCTTGGTTTGGAATGAAAAGTGAACAACACACTATGTATTGACATCATCTCATCACTGGAGATTGATACGTCAGAAAACAACCGTTACATTTGTGTTTTAAATCCTATGCACGTTGCTATGCTAATGGCCAGTCCAGTGACTGCTTGGTCACAGGTCTCATGACTTAATATTGACCTGTTAGTTTGCAAGCAAAAGCAATACACCTTGTCATTTTGACTTGTTTGCTTATTTCTGGGCAAATTAGATGGGACAGCGGTTGAGAGGAGAGAGTGTGCTGAAATAGCAGTGGCTATACTCTCAATTACCACCTCTGACCTGACAGGTCATGTTGACTACTCCTCCTAATTCTCTCTAACATGGAAGCGTCTTGTTTTGTGACGAGCCAAGCTAACCCCCTGGCTGTACTCATTACCCCTACAGTGGAAAGTGCGCCGGACGCTGGCGTTCTCCATCCACGATCTGGCCCTGATCCTGGGGGACCAGCTGACGGCGGCCGACCTGGTGCCCATCTTCAACGGCTTCCTTAAGGACCTGGACGAGGTGCGCATCGGCGTGCTTAAACACCTCTATGACTTCCTCAAGGTGAGACCACCATACGTGTAACGAGCAACTGTGTAGCGATTCTAAATCGGCTATCTACATAGGCTACACATTCAAATGAAAACGTTTGGTCCACCTGCTGTGCTGTTTTACTAGCCTGGTCCCAGATCTGTTTGTGCTATTCTTACCAACTACATTGCTCGTTGTCGAGCCAAACATTGACAAGGAGTTGGCATGAGAGCACAAACAGACTGGAACTCAGGCTACCATATTACGTGTCACATGGTACATCTAGAGTGGATTTTAAATGTGGATGTCTGCCTGACTTGACCTGTGTACCGGGTTCATATGGTTGTCATAGAACCAATTTCCAAAAACTCATTTTCCCATCTCAAGTAAGTGTCAAATAAAGTAACAGGGTTGACCGTAACAGGGTTGACCATAACAGGGTTAACGATTTGATCTTAAATCATCTATAAATCCCCTCTTGACAGGGGGAATGGAAGCTTGTTGTGTTGCAACAGGGAGGGGCAATTTGAATGGAAGCTTCACAAAACATTTTTCATTGTTAAACATTTGTTGCCTGTCTATGGGTAACAGGGTTGACGTGTTATACTCGACCCACTCAGTTTTCCACCACAAAACACCAGAAAATGGCCAAAAAGGGTAGAACTAGCTGATCTGCTTTTATACTTTAACTATTAGTTACATTTTTCTTTTGAAGAAAATATTTAAAAAGGAATACTTCCACCATATTAAAACGAGAGTTCAGTTTACGTAACAAGGGTTGACCTTTTAAAAAAGCGACAAATGTAAATGATTCACTAATCACATGAAAGGAATAGTAATCTTAGAAGTCACAGAGGGTGCACAGAGCGACATGCTGAAGTGCTACATTTATACATTTTTACAAGTCTTTATTTATGTAAAAATTTATTTCTTGAATTCTCTATTTGGTCTATATTAAGGGACACTTAATTGAATTGAACAGGCTTTTAAAATGCAATATCGGTGCACAATTTCTACTGAAAATATCAAAGCAAAACAAAAGGCACTCTTTTTGTGGAACGACCCATAACTTGGATCTGTTTCCGTGGTGTTAAAGCTTTCTGTCTTGTCTTGTGGCAGCTGCTCCATGCGGAGAACAGGAGAGAGTACCTGTACCAGCTTCAGGAGTTCATGGTGACGGACAACAGCCGCAACTGGAGGTTCAGATACCAGCTGGCCGAGTGAGTCTCCCATTCATTTAGATCAGGGCCAATCTTTCTCATTCATCTAGGATCGAGGCCTCCAGATTTCTCCCAATAGAGGGCGCACTTGCCACCAGACTGTGATGGCATGCACACTTTTAGTATTCCACTTGGATGGGCCTTCCAATGCATCACAGGGTTTCATCCAGGTCAGCAGGATGGATCAGCCAATTAATTATGCTCCTGAGCAGGACGGCATATGACAGTAAATCCCTAACGTTGGGCCCGTATCCTCAGTGTCTCGGAGTAGGAGTACTGATCTAGAATCAGTTTTGCCTTTTAGATCGTAATAAGATTATATGGACAGATCCTAGATCAGCACTCCTACTCTGAGACAGTTTGTGGATACAGGTCCTGGCCCCGTATCTGTTTGTGCTTTTGTCTACTCCATCAAGCCAAACACGACAATGAGTGACAGGGACTTGGCATGATAGCACAAACAGACTGTCACTCAGGTTAACATGGCGCTCCATGCTGTCACAAAAGCAGTCGCCCTCTTGGTTTTATTTACTCTGAGCTCCCGCTGCAAATAGAAATGTTGTTGGACTCCCTTATGGAGTGAAGATAGCAGAGAAAGAACATGTACTTTTTATAAGATGACCCCAGTGTGTGTTGAACAGAACGTCTTCATGTGTGTCCACAGGCAGCTGATCTTGATCATGGAGTTGTACAGCCACGATGATGTATATAACTACCTCAGACAAATAGCACTGACCCTCTGTTCAGACAAAGTGTCAGAGGTCCGGTGGATCTCTTACCAGCTGGTAGGCATGCCATGTGTACTTGAATTTGTTTGGGGGGTGGAATGATGTAACAATGTTTTTTTTTTTTAATTGTTTAACAGCCTCAAATACTCATATTGTCCTCAATGATATGAGGTGTGGAAGTGACAGCCATCTCATCTTCATGCAGTGACCTGCCTTTCTTACGAATGGGAAGCACCCAAACATTGTTAGTGTCCCAAGTGGCTGAAAATATTCCATTGTCTGTGCCAGGTCCACATTAGGTAGACATCAATAGAAAAATAGGAAATTACTATGAAATAACAAAATATTTATTCGTTTTTATTTGATCATCTCATCTCTGCTCAGGCCAACCATCTAACGGTATCTCAGTGCTTCCCATACTCTACCGTCTCTTAGTCATCCTATTTAGCTAGGCTAGTGGCTAGCTGGTAGCTGCCTAAGTATGCTGCAGAGCTGTCTGACAAAATCATTTGACTAGTTCTTTAAAGAAGATGTGGCATAATTTGAAGACTGCTTATTACCAGCTCCTACAACTATCAATCGGGTAGAGCTACCTCACGAACTGTCTCTATCCCTCTCGTCGTGTTGTGTACATTCCTCTCATGCAGTCTGTTGTGCAGGCTCTGTCCGAGCCAGGAAGAACAGGCGCAATGGATTGTGGTCATTGTATTTAATTACCACGTTTATGCGCTGAACTAGGTTGAATATTTGCTTCATGAAAACTACAACTCCCTTCAGACCAGCATCCCACATACACTATATAGATAAAGGTATGTGGACACCCCTTCAAATGAGTGAATTCGGCTATTTCAGCCACACCTGTTGCTGACAGGTGTAAAATAGAGCACACAGCCATGCAATCTCCATAGACAAACATTGACAGTAGAATGGCCTTACTGAAGAGCTCAGTGACTTTCAACGTGGCACCGTCATAGGATGCCACATTTCCTACAAGTCAGTTTGTCCCGATCAACTGTAAGTGCAACAGCGGCTCAGCCGCGAAGTGGTAGGCCACACAAGCTCACAGAACGGGACCGCTGAGTGTTGTAGCGTGTAAAAATCTGTCCTCGGTCGCAACATTCACTAATGAGTTCCAAACTGCCTCTGGAAGCAACGTCCTCACAAGAAATGTTCTTCGGGAGCATTATGAAATGGGCTTCCATGGCCGCACACAAGCCTAAGATCACCATGCGTAATGCCAAGCATTGGATGAAATGGTGTAAAGCTCGCCGCCATTGGACTCTGGAACAGTGGAAACGCGTTTTCTGGAGTGATGAATCACGCTTCACCATCTGGCAGTCCGACGGACAAATCTGGGTTTGACGGATGCCAGGAGAACGCTACCTGCCCGAATGCATAGTGCCAACTGTAAAAAATGGGTCTGGGGGCTGTGTTTCATGGTTTGGGCTTGGTCCCTTAGTTCCAGTGAACGGAAATCTTAACGCTACAGCATACAATGCATTTCTATACGATTTTGTGCTTCCAACCTTGTGACAACTGTTTGGGGAAGGCCTTTTCCATGACAATGAAGTCCCTGCAACAATATTCCAACATCTAGTGAAAAGCCTTCCCAGAAGAGTGGAGGCTGTTATAACAGCAAAGGGGGACCAACTCCATATTAATGCTGATGATTTTGGAATGAGATGTTCAACGAGCAGGTGTCCACATACTTTTGGTCATGTATTGTATTTACATACACAGCCCTGATAGGATGGTCTACAGCCCACCCATTACCCAGATGAACAGTCATTGGTTTATTATAATCAGATCACATTGTGACGTCATGATGTGGGCCAAAACATCCCTCCTTCCTGAACAGGCTGAAATTCCAGGCATTTTCTTCAAACGGCTCATACACAATTTCATACTGTTATTCTGACCTCATATTGTGGAAATGTCATCAAATATCATCTTGTCTGTCCCAGGTGGTGGAGATCTTACAGAAGATGTATGCGTGTGGAGCCCACGAACTGGGCCTGAACTTCATCAACGAGCTCATCGTCCGCTTCTGCCACTGTCCAAAATGGGTGGGCCGCCAGGCCTTTGCCTTCATTTGCCAGGTCAGGACACACATAGTACTTATGAAAATAAATCCTTACAAACACAAATCCCAATAGCTGCTGCCTTCAAAAAACTTTTTAGTGTGAGATTGCATCAGCCATGCTTGCCATAGCACTATTCTGAAAGAAGGCGGAAGTGAGAATTGTTCATTAGGCACCAAACAGAAGGGAAACTGATTTTTAAAACATTTTCTTTTTCATTCCCTAATGAACACGACCCTGCTTACCATCTGTCATCTGTTTTTCTATCTAAATCTGTTTCTCTATTAACTCACTCTCCGCTGTGTTCCCCAGGCCATCGTGGAGGAGGACTGTATGCCCATGGACCAGTTTGCCCAGCACCTCCTCCCCAGTCTCCTCAGCCTGTCGTTGGACCCCGTGGCCAACGTCCGCGTGCTGGTGGCCAAAGCACTGCGGCAGAGTGTCATGGAGAAAGGTAAAGACTGGGCCCTCTTATCGGCCCAAGAATATGTTTCATGCATGTAGATGCTTTATGCTATTGAGAAAGTCAAGAATGGAATAGAACATCATTTGTCTTCGAGAGGGAATATGTCTCACACATTTAAAAGCCCACACCAGAAAATCCACTTTTTCGAGATGAAAGATGATGGCCAGAGCTTACCCATGATGTTGTAAATGATTTACGTCAATAGGTCATCATTTTAGTGAAAGTGTGATATATTTGGCCTTGAAGTGGGAAATCCAAGGTGGGACATTTGTGGAAATCTGTGTCAATGCCATGTCTTTTCCTATGAGATAACGTGCAAATTCTTTTCAGACTACATTTATTTTCAGGGCTGGGTTTTATTTAAATTTTACCACCCACCAGCATGGCATTGTTTATTAATCAGAAACAGCTGCAAAGTTCTTCCTCTTAGCAAATGAGCTGAGCCAAAACAGCCTTTCGTCCTGCGCCATGGAGCATAAAATAGGGTGTGAGCTATCTCCTGTTAGTGATACAAGGCAACCTCCAAAGTGTTTCAAACAGAGTACTTGATTGACATAATGTGTATGAGAATGTTCTTAAACAGATTATAACCTGGGTGGTTCGAGCCCTGAATACTGATTGGCTGACAGCCGTGGTACTGTAATCAGACCATATACCACGGGTATGACAACATCTATTTTTACTGCTCTAATTACAATGGTAACCAGTTTATAATAGCAATAAGGCACCTCTGGGGCTTGTGGTATATGGCCAATATACCACGGCTAAGGGCTGAATCCAGTCACTCCGCGTTGCATCATGCTTAAGAACAGTCCTTAGCCATGGTATATTGGCCATATACCACACCTCCTCGTGCCTTATTGCTTAAATAGAAACAGAAGTATGATGAAATGAATAAATAGCAGGAGAAGAGCATAACTACTAATTATATTGAATAGAGCAATCCCAATAGGCAAGTCAAGCACAGTACATGATAATAAATGGTGACTGGTCTTGCAGGTACATTTACATTTTAGTCATTTAGCAGACGCTCTTATCCAGAGACTTCCAGTTAGTGAGTCTCCCAGTTCCAACAGATTTTCTCTCTCGTTGCATGTTGTTGTTTTTGCTCCTCCCAAAATGTGTTACGCAGTATGTTCCAATATCCAAACGAGCATAGCACCCAGAATATTGTTTTACCTCTTCTGTGGACTATTTTCTCCCTTCATTTTGATGTTAAGGTTTTGCCCTCTATTCCTCATTGTTCCCTATAGTTCTCCATATTTCCCCAGTTTCCTACATTCTTATATTTAATTATGTTAAGTACTGCTCACCGGTCCACCCATTAGGGCCTCATTGACTTGAATTGGGACACCCATTCTAGTAATTATATTTATATAGATGTGACCCATGTAAAATGCACTTTAAATAAATTCTGACTTGACTTGTACTTGCAGCATACTTCAAAGAGCCGGGCAGTGCCTACTTAGAAGAGCTGGAGGAGACAGTGATGACCCTGCAGGCGGACAAGGACAGAGACGTACGCTTCTTTGCCAGCCTGGACCCCAACATGATGCTTATGGACACTTCTGCCTTAATCTAGAACCAGCCAGCCTGCTCCGACCCACAGCCAATAACTACCACCAGCATCAGACCGGACCAGACCACTCACCTGCAGGAAATAAAGGCACTGATACATAAACATACATACAATCAGTCATGTGCTCTCTCTCTCTCAAACACACACTCATACACAAACTCTCATACACACACACTCATACACACACACACACACACACACTTGATCTGAAAACCGCACCTAGCTAAGCTAAACCAGCCACCGCAAAATGGCGTCGGATCCCAGGTGAAATCAACCCACCATGCGGCTCGGCTCGCATCCCGTCGTCGAGTCACCTCAACCCATCCGTATCCAGGCGGTTCTCCAGGTCCTCTGGTTTCATCACGGTTTCTCTCTCTCTTTTCATCTTGTCTTCAATGACCTCCGTAACCACTACTGCTTAGGAGAAGGAACAACCGCACCACTTGGCACGAAACAAAATATGTTAATGAACTCATGCCATCTTCCCTGTGTGTGTTTACTATGTCAATAATGTGATCCAAGTCTCCCAGAGACCAATGAAATACCTCTGGACATTACTCAGGTCAGTTTTGCCATAGGGGCGTTTAGCTTATAGAATGAGGTGCAGCTCTTTAGAACGTCACAGATAGAAATGTAATGTATAGATAGACGCACTAGAATTGTGATTATTCTATATACAATGCATCTGTACATTCTGTAACGCTGCTCTCCCCTGAATAAACCTCTGGTGTCAGCGGGACCTCTGGTGACAGCGGGACCTCTGGTGTCAGCAGGACCTCTGGTGACAGTCAATTTTGCATTCCAAATGGCACCCTATTCCCTTTATAGTGCACTACTTTTGACCAGGGCCCATTATCTGTGGTCAAAAAGTGCACTGTATAGGGAACAAGGTGCCATATTGGATGCAGCCCTTCTATTGTGTTTTGGGGTTATTTTGGGTGATCACGACTCAAGGGCGTATGATAAAGTGACAGAGTTTGTTGTAAACCTGTAGAAAGAAGAAGCAGAAAAAGAGATTGATGGTTTGGTAAAGACCTGTGAAGCACTCCCCCTTATCCACGGTGTAGTCCGTCATTGTAAATAAGAATTTGTTCTTTAACTGACTTGCCTAGTTAAATAAGGCTTAAATTAAAAAAATGTAAATGTAAATCCACTTCAACATTGTGGATTCCAATCCCATTTTGGCTTTTTGGTCAGTCAGACCACTGCACTGACCACAATCAATTGTACAGTATAGGAATGGTTGTGTTCCAAGACGCTCTGACTATTACATCTCATTAGTGGTCCCGTGTGGCTCAGTTGGTAGAGCATGGCGCTTGCAACGCCAGGGTTGTGGGTTCATTCCCCACGGGGGGACCAGGATGAATATGTATGAACTTTCCAATTTGTAAGTCGCTCTGGATAAGAGCGTCTGCTAAATGACTTAAATGTACATGTAAAATTAGTAGTGAAATAAGTATGTTGGAGAATAAATAACTTCCGAACATTGGCAAGAGTTGTATAGCTTAACCTATATAGCCAGGGGATCCAAGGCCAGATTTAGGGTTTTCTGTAGACATGAGTGTGGATATAATGGGAGCTGTCACCAAGTCACTTTTGTAGTCTTTTTAATCTCTTTTTTTTTCTCACCTGTTCACATGGCAACCCGTTTTTGACCATAGACACGACTTGAAATCCTAAACTGATTGCGGTGTGGCGTGCATCTCAAGTCTGTCTTCCATCTTATGGAAATGTTCACTGCTGTAGACTACCTAACGCATCTCATCTGTCAGCAATTTTCCCCATCTTGTTTTTTTATGGTAGAACTGTTAATATATATGCATTTTATGAAATGTATTTTTCTTTTCAATTATGTACCATTGTTCAAAGATTTTATATCTGAACTTTGCAATTCACAACCTTTGTAATATTCAATGGTTTCTTTAAAATATTTTTAATGTATTGTTATTTTTAGTATTCTGTAATTAAATTTATAATATAAATCAGAAAAAATCAAGACATTTGTAATGTGTAGCCTATCTAACAAACTACCTTGTATAACCAACAAATGAATTGTGCAAATGAGTGTCATCATTGTCACAAAGGTTCAAAACACCTGCAACACAAATTTTTGATTAATATAAAACTCAGCTAGGTAATTTTCCATGAAGAAGAATTGTTACTTGCATTTTTTTAAAGTATTTGTGTGATACTTGAAGTTTAAAACGTAAAGTGAAGCGGTGAAATATAGTCAGTAAAATCTATGTTCTGAATACTATCGACAGACTACTACACTGAACAAAAATATAAACACATGTGAAGTGCTGGTCTCATGTTTTATGAGCTGAAATAAAAGATTCCAGAAATGTTTCAAACGCACAAAAAGCTTATTTCTCTCATATTTTGTGCACATTTGTTTTACATCCCTGTTAGTGAGCATTTTATCCTTTGTCAAGATAATTAATCCAGTTTTGTCACACAACAGAATGCCACAGATGTCTCAAATTTTGAGGGAGCGTGCAATTGCCATGCAGGAATGTCCAACAGAGCTGATCATTTAATGTTAATTTCTCAACCATAAGCCGCCTCCAACGTCGTTTTGGAGAATTTGGCAGTACGTCCAACCAGCCTCACATCCGCAGATCACGTGTAATCATGCCAACCCAGGTCCTCCACATCTGGCTTCTTTACCTGCAGGATCGTCAGAGGGGGTGAAGAGTATTTATCTTTGTAATAAAGCCTTTTTGTGGGGAAAAACTCATTTTGATTGGCTGGGCTTGGCGCCCCAGTGGGTCGGCCTGGCTCCCAAGTGGGTGGGCCTATGCCCTCCCAGGCCCACCCATGGCTGCGCCGCTGCCCAGTCATGTGAAATCCATAGATTAGGGCCTTCAATGCCATACAACACTCCTTCCGTGGCCTCCAACTGCTCTAAAACGCTAGTAAAACCAAATGCATGCTTTTCAACAGTTCGCTGCCTGCACCCGCCCGCCCGACTAGCATCACTACTCTGGACGGTTCTGACCTAGAATATGTGGACAACTACAAATACCTAGGTTTCTGGCTAGACTGTAAACTCTCCTTCCAGACTCATATTAAACATCTCCAATCCAAAATCAAATCTAGAATCGGCTTTCTATTTCGCAACAAAGCCTTCTTCACTCACGCCGCCAAACTTACCCTAGTAAAACTGACTATCCTACCGATCCTCGACTTCGGCGATGTCATCTACAAAATAGCTTCCAATACTCTACTCAGCGAACTGGATGCAGAGTATCACAGCGCCATCCGTTTTGTTACCAAACCCCTTATACCACCCACCACTGCGACCTGTATGCTCTAGGTGGCTGGCCCTCGCTACATATTCGTCGCCAGACCCACTGGCTCCAGGTCATCTATAAGTCTATGCTAGGTAAAGTTCCGCCTTATCTCAGCTCACTGGTCACGATAACAACACCCACGCGTAGCACGCGCTCCAGCAGGTATATCTCACTGGTCATCCCCAAAGCCAACACCTCCTTTGGCCGCCTTTCCTTCCAGTTCTCTGCTGCCAGTGACTGGAATGAATTGCAAAAATCGCTGAAGCTGGAGACTTATATTTCCCTCACTAACTTTAAAAATCAGCTATCTGAGCAGCTAACCGATCGCTGCAGCTGTACACAGCCCATCTGTAAATAGCCCAACCAACTACCTCATCCACATATTGTTTTCTGCTCTTTTGCACACCAGTATCTCTACTTGCACATAATAATCTGCTCATCTGTCACTCCAGTGTTAATCTGCTAAATTGTAATTACTTTGCTACTATGGCCTATTTATTGCCTTACCTCCTCACGCCATTTGCACACACATAGACGTTCTTTTTTTTCTATTGTGTTATTGACTGTACGCTTGTTTATTCCATGTGTAACTCTGTGTTGTTGTTTGTGTCGCACTGCTTTGCTTTATCTTGGCCAGGTTGCAGTTGTAAATGAGAATTTGTTCTCAACTAGCTTACCTGGTTAAATAAAGGTGCAATAAAAAATATATATATATATTTTTTAAAGGGGCCTAATGAATTTATTTCAATTCACTGATTCCCTTATATGAACTGTAACTCAGCAAAATCTTTTAAATTGTTGCATGTTGCGTTTTATATTTGTGTTCAGTATATATATCACCCTTATTACTTTGGTGTGTGGGGCACTTAGATCACATATTTCATCACAAGTAACCACACTCAGCATACTACACTTTTACTCATAAGGAATAACAAACCTTTCAGACTATTATTTGGGGAGAGAAATATGATGGTGCATAGTGGAAGAAGTTTAGAAGTTTGTTAGTGTTGAAGAATTGAGGCCATTGTAGTAGAGGGAGTGACTGTTTTATACAGGGGTGCAACGTTCACTGGGGATGGGGGGAACATGACCCCCCCACCTCCCACACACACGCATTCTGATATTGCATAACGTAAGCTAATGCAGTACATGTTTCATCCCCTCTCCAATGAAGTTATGTCAGAAGTGAATGAACTAGCTAGCTAGTAGCTACCACAGCCAGTTTAGCTCCAGGTATCTGTCAGGTAGCATTATCTAACAGCTGTTATGTGTATGGAAATGTTTTGTAGCCTTTGTTTTTGTCCCATTTAAAAAAGAAGTAAATGAACTTGGCTAGTTTTCGCCAGTTGATGTACCATTAGAGCTAGCCAAAAGTTGGCTAACGTTAGCTAGTTCACTGACTAAAGCTATTATTTTTGCCTCAATCACACCAGACCTGAATCAAATGATGAAACCAGCGGCCAAACGTGTTTTGACAATGCAATGTGAGTTTTTATTAGAGTCAGTATAGCAATGTAACGTTATTGATCTGTCTGTTTTCCCTAGATAATAACCTATTTTTTCACACTGACAAGGTATAAACAGCTCTACAGGTTTCACTGTCATGGTGCACAGTCATTACCAACACTATGCTCATCATGTCTTAGCAGGATTAGATGGTGACAGGTGTCCCAGCAGGGTCAGACAGCTAGGGAAGACCACCTCAGGTTAATTTTGCAGTATATTATAACAGCCCAGTGAATGGACACAAAGTTCCATCTTGAGTTGGTCATTTCAATGATTGAACTATTGATTCTATTCTTGGATAGTATAATCTATAAATGTACATCAAGATAATTATTTGTCATGCCTCATCTGAGCAGGATCAGATGATGACAGTGGTCTCAGCAGGATCAGGCAACCAGGGAAGACCAGTCTGTGACAGTGCTGAGGTGAACTTTATTCTGTGAACACTTTATTCTCTGTGCAGCAAACACTGGACAAGCCAGAAGCTTGAAAGATTGAAACTATTTTTAAGGCAGTCTGACAAATCTCTCAAGTTGATTTCCAAACTGTATCAAGGGTTGATAGAGGATTTTACCGATGACACAAAACATGTAAAGAAATATGTGAGGAAGACCTGGGAGACACTATTGATGATGAATGGATACAGATATGTTTGAATGCCGTCATGTTCATATAATCTCAGACATAAATGACTGCAGTTTAAGATCATCAATAGAATGTACTTTAAGCCAGTGTAACTGAATATAATGCACTCAGAAATGTAATACCTCTGCTAGAAGTGTAAAACACAAAAGGGGACATATTTGCATACGTTATGCTACCGTGATGGCTGGCTGAATTCTGGCAAAGAGTATGTGCTTTTATCTCAGCATGTCTACAGATTCTCCCTTCTCACTGTTTTTGTTTGCTTGGAAATGTTGATACTGGAGACTGTTTTTCAGAAGAAACTGTGTAACCTAGCATTTATAACGGCTAAGACATGCATTGCCATGAACAGGAAGGTTGGTTATCCTCCTACAATGTCACAATAGATGACAGAAATATCAAGTTATGTATCACCAGATTTGACTTATTACAATATTAAAAGGATACTGTGCGACAAAAGTACACTGTATTGAAAACATGTGCCTCTATAACTTTCTCACTCATCATTATTCACAATTCATTCAGGATTATCCATTATCATGGTAGCATCCACATTCACGTAGAAGTGTTTAGAAACAGATTATATTATTATTTACAATCAAAGTAACCCCCAAAGTTACCCCAAAAGTGTCATATTAGATTGTGTAGAAATGCAGGAAATGGGTCTCCCGAGTGGCGCAGCGGTCTAAGGCACTGCATCTCAGGGCTTGAGGCGTCACTATAGACCCGGGTTCGATCCTAGGCTGTGTCCGGGAGACCCATGAGGCGATGCACAATTGTCCCAGCGTCGTCCGGGTTAGGGGAGGGTTTGGCCCAGCGTCGTTCGGGTTAGGGGAGGGTTTGGCCCAGCGTCGTTCGGGTTAGGGGAGGGTTTGGCCCAGCGTCGTCCGGGTTAGGGGAGGGTTTGGCCCAGCGTCGTCCGGGTTAGGGGAGGGTTTGGCCAAGCGTCGTTCGGGTTAGGGGAGGGTTTGGCCCAGCGTCGTTCGGGTTAGGGGAGGGTTTGGCCCAGCGTCGTTCGGGTTAGGAGAGGGTTTGGCCGGCCGGGATGTCCATGTCCCATCGCACTCTAGCAACTCCTGTGGTGGTCTGGGCACATGCATAATGACACAGTCGCCAGTTGTACAGTGTTTCCTCGAACACATTGGAACGGCTGGTTTCCGGGTTAAGCGAGCAGTGTGTCAAGAAGCAGGGTTGTGTTTCGGAAGACGCATGGCTCTTGACCTTCGCCTCTCCCGAGTCCGTTCGGGAGTTGCAGCGATGGGACAAGATGGTACTTGTCTACCAGTTGGGGAGAAAAAAGGGGTAAAAAAATTATAATAATACACATTTTTTTAAATGCAGGAAATGAGCTTTAGATGCCCAAAATAGTTCTGTGGGAGGACCCCCCACTGACAGAGCATTAAGCAAACAAAACAACCCTCGCAATAAGAACTGGAATTACATGGCTCTATTACTGAACTCTCTGTTGAACACAAATATCTGAATGGGAAGAGACTGTCACTGGCAACCGTGGTTATGAGGAGGGGATACTATAATATAATGTTGTTTGGTCTGTAACTTACCACCCTCCTCGTAGAGAAAAGCACCAGAGCAAATTATAAAACACAAAATAAGAAAAACAATTAAATGCATCATTCTAACATTGCCTAAAATAATGAATAACATACTAATGAGATACACCTATACAAGCAATATAACAATGCCGATGTACAAACTATGTCACATGTAAGGATAATGCCGTTAAGAGGCAAGCCGTCATTTCGATTAAGACATGAGCGAGCTGAGGCGGATGTAGCCTATATACCACTTATTCGTTCAGCACTTTTTAAATGGACAGCGACATAATTCAGAACATGGGCCATTCTTACAGTATTTTCCCCATACACCAAGTCAGAACCGTAGGATAAATAACATGGGCACATAAGCAGACAATGAAAGCTCTTACAACGGAGGTACGTACGCAGCTGTTACAATATTCGATGATGGTATTTATCTAAAACAGGCTATAGACTACATGTGGACCACCAAGTCAGAACAGTTGTACAAACAGGCCCTGCAGTGTATCACACAATTGCCACACTATTTAATGCATGCTATAATTCTGGCAGCACGTACCTATTTTCCTCCGTTTGTTGGCTGTAAAGGTCGATGGCTCGTATATATAAGGTATCTAGCTGAGCCAAAACGTTTGATTTCCCCAAGTAGTCTGAGCTTAACAGCGTTGTCTATATGTGATGCACAATTCACATGTTTTGAGACCCATTCAGACAGATGTTTTAAGTCCTTAAACCCAGACTTGGACCACACACCCTCTCCACTGAATAGCAGGCAGAGGAAGCAAATAGTGATTGCCTTGAGATGCTTGCAGTTAGCCACTGCTTCCTTCCAAACCACTCATAGTTGAATTTGTGATTTCCGACTTGTTGTGTAATGTTTATAATGTAATGTTTATCTCTAATTTCTTTTAATATGATTAAGGTTCGAAAAGGATTTGCCAGTAGATGGTCAACGTGATTCATGATGACGACTGCGTGTCTAGCTTGCTTGCTAAGATTTTGAAAGTATGATATTGACATGATCAGTCCAATCAAAGCTACAGTAGATATAACGTGATTTGACGTAATTTTACCTGTGGCCAATGACCTTCAGCCTTCTTGGACGGGCACTTCTACTGTAAATCCATGGCAGCACCCAAAGGGGCTTGAACATTTGACCTCTTCCTGTAGATGTTGTGGTGATGTATTGTCCACATGAGTGACAGAACACTGAGCCAATCACGGAGCAACTAGAGAACATTACCAACCCCTACGCTCTGTATTTTCTGCTGGCTGCCCCACCACCACAGAAAGCACTGAGCTAGGCTGAAACACCTGCATTTCGGAGCTGCCTTACTTACTTACTTACTTACAAGAAAGCAAAAAGAGGCCATGTTTGTATGTGGCTTTATCAACTCAATATTATATATATATTTTTTACGTTGTTTGCCAACTGATATGTGACGCGTATTAATGACAAATTAACATGCAAAACAGGCACCAAAACATATTATAGATAACGTTATTATTATTTCTTAATTTATTTTTAGCTAAGTAGGTGTGGCTCAAAACCAGTGGTTAACACTTTGATTGAGGAAATTATGAGGTCAAACTTGCGCTCGCTCACCTAAAAATCACTACTAACTATATAACCTATTTCAAATGTGATTGCTAAGCCAATCACGTTACAAAGTCCGAATCAAGTTGTACAGAGTTTAAAGTGGGACTGCTGTCGCAAATCCATAAAAAAATGTCTGACCATAATATACCAGGTATTTCCAAGTCAATATAACTAAACTGATACTAAGTAACATTAGATTTGTTCAACTGTGTGTATGTAATTGTCGCACATGAACCGAAAGCGCAACAATAGGACTCTAACGTATATCACTATAGCAACAGTAATAGACAACATTCCAAACTGAAGAGAATTCATTAATTAATTATTTTCGAATTCTAAACCCTTTGCAGTCTGCAAAAAATATTGAGCGCCTTTCTATGAGCAATCCAATGGCATATTTTTACACCTCAACGAAGAGGATTTCACTTCAGGTACCGAGACCCAAAAGTGCGATGATTTACCACGACATCGACTTGAAGAGTGTACCGAGACCCAAAAGTGCAGTTTACCGTGACCCGTCGAAGAAAGTCAAGTTCAGTCTTGGTGCCAGGCTGCGTGAAACGGGAGAGATGTTCGTTGTTCCCGACTGCCACCACAATATGAGAATCAGAGAGCTAAAAAACGCCATGGAATTAGTGGTTGGGGTTCCCACAGACTTCCAGAGAGTATGCTACCTGGATAATGGTAAAACCTTTCATCTCATTTGCTGGTTTAACTGTTGACATATTTTAATGAGAAATGGGGAGTTGTTGTTGATTAATTGATTAGATATGTATCCATTGATTTTTATTGGGTTTAATGAAGTTAGAATCACGGACCTTATAAATCTCAAACGTAGGCTAGCAGTGACAGGCCCATCATGGTGAACATTTTATTGAGGGTGTTTTCCAGTCAGACTAATTATCTAATGATGTGCTTCTCTGACCAGACCTAATGTATACTCTCTCTACCCAACAGGTGACCTATGTGATGACACCACTATTCACTGTAATGACATCGTCCCTGGAACTACTGTCACCCTGATGATCTGGCCTTATGATGGATGGGCTGAGCTTGTGATAGCTGCAGCTACTGGGGATGTATTCAAGGTGATGTGGCATGAAAGAGAAACCTAGAATAGTCTACAGTACATTATTGATCATAGTAAAAAAAGAGCCTTCCGAGTGGTGCAGCGGTCTAAGGCACTGCATCTTAGTGCTAGAAATGTCACTACAGACCCTGGTTTGATTCCAGGCTGTATCACAACCGGCTGTGTTTGGGAGTCCCATAGGGAGGCGCACAATTGGCCCAGTGTCTTCCGGGTTAGGGTTTTTGGCTGGGGTAGGCCGTCATTGTAAATAAGAATTTGTTCTTAACTGACTTGCCTAGTTAAATAAAGGTTAAAAACATCATCACCTAATAGCAATACTTCATTTCTTTACCAGACTTGCTGAAAGACCCACCTCCTTATTTGATCTAATGTGGCTAGCCTGTAAATACTGCACATCTAAACAGCAACTCACAGCTGCTATTACAACCTGTAGACCTTATTTATCTCACTCTTACCTTTTTTTAGGATGAACATTTCCCATCAACTTTTCACACATAAAAATGACTATTTTCTCTTTATTTCATGTAGCTCAAGAGTGTGATGTCCAAACCAGCAGCGCCACGTTCCTCCCATCTCAGTGCTATGGGTTGTATGAGTGGAGCTCCCTCCTGGCTCTCTCACCGTCTCTTCTCTGCTCTGTTCATCAGTGCCCACCGTGGACACATGCCCGCTGTCCGCTTCCTGCTCCAACAAGGTACCCACAACCGCAGAGGCAAAACATCTGGATATCACCGGCGCACTGGAAAAACCTTGTATCTCAATTGGGGTGATTTTGATAAATATTTTTTACATAAATTGAATCTAGACATCCCTCTCAGAGGCATGATGCCCATAGGGGGCACAGGGGCAGGTGCCCCCTCAGATATTTAACAAAAAAACATGTAATACTCTCTGTAATACTACTAGCCACTTAGCAATTTTATGAAGTTGGCTTTAGCTAGCACAGATAGGTTCCCGATCTCCCAACTACCAAGAAGCCAATTCAGCCTATCAGTCAAGTAAGAGTAGCTAGCTTGTCTAACTATCTTAGCTGGCATGCCTGCTGGCAAGGTTGGTAAACATTAGAAAAGCAAGCACTAACTAACTGTACTGAATAAGACTCGTATTCATTTCAATCTTTTACCCAGATTTTAGGAAGAAATGCAGAGTAGCATATTACTTCATCAACTTCTAATGGGCTACCGTCCCACCTCGACAACATCCGGTGAAATTGCAGAGCGCGAAATACAGAAATACTCATAATAGACATTCATAAAACATACAAGTGTTACACATCATCTTAAAGATTAACTTCTTGTTAATCGAGCCGCTGTGTCAGATTTCAAAAATGGCTTTATGGCGAAAGCATACCATGCGATTATCTGAGGACAGCGCCCTGTTTACAAAAGCATACAAACATTTTCCAGCCAAGTAGATTAGTCACGAAAGTCAGAAATAGCGATAAAATTAATCACTTACCTTTGATGATCTTCATATGGTTGCACTCACAAGACTCCATGTTACACAATAAATGTTCATTTTGTTTGATAAAGTCCCTCTTTATATCCAAAGAACTTCGTTTTGTTGCCGCGTTTTGTTCAGTAATCCACTGGCTCAAAGGTGGTCACAACAGGCAGACGAATAGATCCAAATAGTACCGGTAAAGTTTGTCGAAATATGTCAAACAATGTTTTTTTATTAATCCTCAGGTTGTCTATTGTCTTTATAATCGATAATATTTCAACCGGACAATAGCGTATTCAATACAAAGGAAAAAGAACGGAGGGCTCGTTCCCGGTCGTGCACGCAAAAAGCTCTTGTTCATTCGACCAACCACTCAGAAAAGGTTTTTTCAGAATAAAAGCCTGAAACAATGTTTAAAGACTGTTGACATCTAAAGGAAGCCATAGGAACTGCAATCTAGGTTCCATCCGTTTATATGGTAGGCTTTCAATGGAAAAACACTCAATTCAAAAGAATGCCACTTCCTGGATGGATTTTCCTTGCCATATCAGTTCTGTTATACTCACAGACATTATTTTAACAGTTTTGGAAACTTTTGAGTGTTTTCTACCATGCATATCCTAGCTTCTGGGCCTGAGTAACAGGCAGTTTACATTGGGCACCTCATTCATCCAAAATTCAAAATACTGCCCCCTACCCAAGAGAGGTTAAAAAAAGAACCACCAGTCAGGAGGATACAGACAGCTCAAGAGTTATGCTTAGATATGCAAAAACATATTGATTTGCTATTTTTTTTACATGGTATTAGCCATAATGATTATGGCTGTGGATTGCAGAAAAAAAGCAGTTTCAAGTGTTTGAAAAAGCTAAACTCTCCAATTTATGGACGGGGGAGCTAGCCCCCTTCCGGACTACTGTCGTGGAATATTCTAATCAAGTGAGAAAGACTTTGTCATTTTTTCAAACAATCGTCTTTACTCAATATCGATTAATTATTGAAATAATGAGACTAGTCAACCCAACACTCTTGACTGTTGGGCCGAGGAGCCTAACCTTTACAGAAATGCAGAGCTCTTTATATAGCTGACACTAAGAATGATTAGTCATGGCTGGTTCCACCCCTCCCATGCAGATTGGGGGGCACCATAAGCCACTTTGGGTTTAACCTGTGGTCATCTGCACAGGGGGTGTTGTTTTAACCCCACCTTGGCTTAGTTTCCCAGATGCCAGGATGATTAGAACAATAAGGGATTGTTCTAAACTCTTCCAGGCTATCTCGCTTACACCGACCACATCATATCTCTGGAATGCCAGCTGTAGGTTTTTAGGCTCCTCTCAGTTCACACAGACAGATGAGAACTATCTAAAAACTCGGAAATATTGCATAAAACAACCATTCATTGCATAAACAATATTATAACATAACCTTGTAATTATGCTACCATACCACCCCCCAGCCATCCTCACATACTTTGTTCCCCCTCAGATTTTTGTGTGACCCCCCTCCATGCTCTGTGAAAAAAATATTTCTCTAGGACTAATATAAATAATTAAAAAATGCCTTCTGAACTTCGATTAATAAATAAAAATAGGTCTGAAAAAAAGGATTTATTATTTTTAATTCCTGAAGATTATTTTTTGGGGGAGATACAGGGTTTTTCTGGTTCGCTGGCAATATCTGTGTCATATTAATTCGGTCACGAAAACGTTTGGCAGAAGTCAAGGCAGTCTCTCCTTGTTTCAGTCCGTTTTCTTTCTGTCCGCCTAACAAACTTGACCCTGTTATCTAGGGGCCAACGTTAAGGGCCAGACTCCGCTGGGGCGCGGGGCCCTGCACGCGGCAGCCGCCCAGGGCCAGTTGCAGTCCATCCAGGAGCTACTGGTGCGCGGTGCCCCACACCAACTGGAGGACGCTGAGGGAATGACAGCTCTGAGAACCGCCACGCGCTGGGGCCAGAGGAAGAGCACCCGGCAGCTCTTCCTCTTCCACTGGCAGGAGCGTGCGCAGGGCGTGCACCTCAAGCCTCACCTGGACGAGACAGAGCTGTTCGCCCACCAGAAACATGACTCCCAGCTACGCACCTGGCACCGTGGTGCCCACGCTCAGAGATACATGGCCCACCTGGGGCGCTGTAGCCGTGGGGTGGAGGGCAGGGTGGAAGTGAGGCAGCTGGGGCCGCCGCAGAACTCGGCCATGAGGGCCCAGGCAAGGAGGGCGTGGATGGGGGAGGCGTGACCAGAGCTGTAGGTCAAGAACAGGGTAGATGGCCAAGAGCCTGGTCCTGGAGAGCCGTGTACGCAGGATTTTATTCCAGCCCAGCACTAACACACCAGGTCCTAACTACTCTGGATTGAATCGCATGATCAGTCGGATCATTTGAATCAGATGTTTTAGTGTTGGGTTGGAACAAAAACCTGTGAACAGACAATGTTTCCCCCTTCATCATTTAGTCAGAAGTTTGCCTACCTCTCCCACGTCAGACGTTGAGTAAGCACTTTCACAAAGGTTCCGAGCAGCACGACTCCCTTCATGAAATCATCACGAGACAGAAAAGTAGATGAACTGACTTTTATAATCAAGATAAACGGGTGAAAAAAAAGGTGCAGCAAAAGGGTATAATTACATTAGTCAGAGATGGGGAAAATAGATGTCTTGAGCAACCTGGACGACAGAATGTGACACTGGTTATTGGTGAATGGAAGTAGAAACCAGAGAGAAATGAGAACAAAATTGTAAAGAAATATAAATACTGTATGATAAAGGCCAATTCAAAGGGAGTTGAAAACTGTTAAATGGGGAATAAAGTACCTTTATTAAATGATTGTAGTCATGTGAACTGTTCTATCAAACAAATGCATTGCCGTTGGACCATGGCAGCATACAGTGCCTTCGGAAAGTTTTCAGACCCTTTGACTTTTCCACATTTTGTTACTTTACAGCCTTATTTCAAAATGTATTACATTATTTTTTCTCACATCAATCTACACACAATACCCCATCATGACAAAGCGAAAACAGGTTTTTAGAATATTTTGCAAATAAAATAATTCAGACCCTTTGCTATGAGACTCGAAATTGAACAGCATCCTGTTTCCATTTATCATCCTTGATATGTTTTTACAACTTGATTTGAGTCCACCTGTTGTAAATTCAATTGGTTGTAAATTATTTTGAAAGGCAAACACAACTATATAAGGTTCCACAGTTGACAGTGCATGTCAGAGCAAAAACCAAGCTATGAGGTTGAAGGAGTTGTCTGTAGAGCTCCGAGACAGGATTGTGTCGAGGCACAGATCTGGGGAAGGGTACCAAAACATTTCTGCAGCATTGGAGGTCCCCAAGAACATGGTGGCCTCCATCATTCTTAAATGGAAGAAGTTTGGAACCACCAAGACTCTAGCTGCCCAGCCAAACTGAGCAATATGGGTAGAAGGGCCTTGGGCAGGGAGGTGACCAAGAACCCGATGGTCACTCTGACAGAGCTCCAGAGTTCTGCAGCTGTCCACCAATCAGGCCTTTATGGTAGAGTGGCCAGACCGAAGCCAAGATTTTCTGGTGTGATGAAACCAAGATTGAACTCTTTGGCCTGAATGGCAAGCGTCACTTCTGGAGGAAACCTGGCACCATCCCTACAGTGAAGCATGGTGGTGGCAGCATCATGCTGTGGGGATGTTTTTCAGCAGTAGGGACTGGGAGACTAGTCAGGATCAAGGTAAAGATGAACAAGGCAAAGTATAGAGAGATGCTTGATGAAAACCTGCTCCAGAGCGCTCAGACTGGGGCGAAGGTTCACCTTCCAACAGGACAACGACCATAAGCGCATAGCCAAGACAACGCAGGAGTGGCTTCGGGACAAGTCTCTGAATGTCCTTTAGTGGCTGAGCCAGAGCCCAGACTTGAACCCGATCGAACATCTCTGGAGAAAGTGAAGGGGTCTGAATACTTCCTGAATGCACTGTATACAGGGGAGTAATGGTAGTGTTCATATTTGAAGTATCATTTGCCCTCCATAGAAATCAAGATGTATATAGATTTCAATAGTGTCTAAATCAAATCAAAGTTTATTTGTCACGTGCGCTGAATAAAACAGGTGTAGACCTTACAGTGAAATGCTTACTTACACACGCTAACCAATAGTGCACAAAAGGTATTTGGTGCACAATAAGTAGGTAAAGAAATAAAACAACAGTAAAAAGACAGGCTATATACAGTAGTGAGGCTTTCAAAGTAGCGAGGCTACATACAGACACCGGTTAGTCAGGCTGATTGTGGTAGTATGTACATGTAGATATGGTTAAAGTGACTATGCATATATGATGAACAGAGAGTAGCAGTAGCGTAAAAGAGGGGGTGGTGGGTGGTGGGACACAATGCAGATAGCCCGGTTAGCCAATGTGCAGGAGCACTGGTTGGTCGGCCCAATTGAGGTAGTATGTACATGAATGTATAGTTAAAGTGACTATGCATATATGATTAACAGAGTAGCAGCAGCGTAAAAAGAGGGGTTTGGGGGGGGGGGGGGGGGGGGGCACACAATGCAAATAGTCCGGGTAGCCATTTGATTACCTGCCATCACGAGTCTCATGGCTTGGGGGTAAAAACTGTTGAGAAGCCTTTTTGTCCTAGACTTAGGCACTCCGGTACCGCTTGCCATGCGGTAGAGAGAACAGTCTATGATAATTTTTAGTGCCTTCCTTGGACACTGCCTGGTGTAGACGTCCTGGATGGCAGGCAGCTTAGCCCCAGTGATGTACTGTGCCGTTCTCACTACCCTCTGTAGTGTCTTGCGGTCAGAGGCCGAGCAATTGCCGTACCAGGCAGTGATGCAACCAGTCAGGATGCTCTCGATGTTGCAGCTGTAGAACCTTTTGAGGATCTCAGGACCCATGCCAAATATTTTTAGTTTCCTGAGGGGGAATAGGCTTTGTATATAGATTTCAATAGTGTCTATTTTTGATAGTCACAATACACTTGTATACATATCAATATATTCTTAATGTCAATATATTCTCCATGTCAATATATTCTCCATGTCAATATATTGTCCATGTCAATATATTATCCATGTCAATATATTATCCATGTCAATATATTATCCATGTCATTATATTCTCCATGTCAATATATTATCCATGTCAATATATTCTCCATGCCAATATATTCTCCATGTCAATATATTATCCATGTCAATATATTATCCATGTCAATATATTATCCATGTCAATATATTATCCATCTCATTATATTCTCCATGTCAATATATTATCCATGTCAATATATTCTCCATGCCAATATATTCTCCATGCCAATATATTCTCCATGTCAATATATTATCCATGTCAATATATTATCCATGTCAATATATTATCCATGTCAATATATTATCCATCTCATTATATTCTCCATGTCAATATATTCTACATGTTGAATATATTCTACTTGTCAATATATTCTCCATGTCAATATATTCTCCATGTCAATATATTCTCCATGCCAATATATTCTCCATGTCAATATATTCTCCATGCCAATATATTCTCCATGTCAATATATTCTCCATGTCAATATATTATCCATGTCAATATATTCTCCATGTCAATATATTATCCATGTCTTTATATTCTCCATGTCATTATATTCTACTTGTCAATATATTCTTGTGTATTTATTTCATTCCTGTGCTGCTTTTTTAATTTCTTGGGTGTATTTATTTCATATGACATAGTATTACTGCAACGTTGCGGAAGAGCAAGCAAGCATTTCACTGTACTGTTTACACCTGCTGTAGTCTGTGCAACTGACATTAATAAGGTCTGAAAGGCATGAAGATTACGATCACTTGCCCAAAAATGTAAAGTAGCTATTGTCACCTACACACAGGTGAGGAACCAGGAAGACCATTCTAGTGAAAGGGTGTGTATTTTTCTGTGTGATGTTTGAGACATTCTTTTGACCTGGGTAGGGCTCCCTTTAAAGGTCCTGGCATCCTTTCATTACTTACAGTACTGCATTACTACAACAAGCAACTCAATCCACTTACCAACACAACCACGTGAGAGACAGCTTTAATGGATTGTGGTAAGTCAACTAACACTGCTCGTTGCAAGATTTTTCAGATGCTGAAAAATTTGGATATTGCATTGTCAAGGTAGCCTATGTCATGTTTAGTGACAGAGTGTAATATAGTACAGTGAATGGATAATTGGGTGACTTGACTTGTAGAATGGAATTTTCTTACAAAGGAAGATCATCCTTGTTGGTGTTTGTTCATCTGTTAAATTAATCAACTGTTAAATTAAATTAATGATTTCTGACAGCTTTAATTTTTTATGAGCCATTAAAGAAAATATGCAAAGTTGACCTGTAGTGTATTGCATAGATAACACTTTATCAAACTATATAACTATTTACAGATAGGGGCAGATCAGCAAATTATGTTACAGCTGGACTTGAAGATCTGCTGCTGTCTTTGTACATACACTATTTGAATACAGGTATACTGTAGTTTACTATAATGTGTTACCTGTGCAATATACAGGCTTACTTTTGGGGGGGATTCTCCCTGCCTTTAAGAGGCTTTTTTCATCACTAATCTTCTGCCATGTTTCACTTGAATTATTGTCATAGGTTCCTCATACCATTTCATACTTTTACATAGAGATCATATTGAATTATATTCTAATTCCTAAGTCTATGTATGGTCTTTCGCCATTTTTTTTTGCATAATGTTTCTTCATTTTGCATGGTAATAGGCTATAAGTGTTTTTACTATTCAGTGGACTAAACTAGCCCAACTGACAGTCTGTTTCTGCTATGTTGCTGTCAGGCAAAAATGTGACAAACAAACATTGGGAAAGACAACGTCAAACACAGAAACAGACACCCACACTAGAAGAAAAAAAAGTTGTATTGATCAGGAAAAATCTGAATTTTGGCTAAGGGATCATTCAGTTTCAAATTAAAAATATATTTAGTATCTATATATTTATTAATTTATTTTTTTCTTGAAGACGTTGGTAAAGTAGAGCTCCACTGTGAGAAGAACAACACAACACAGCTCACAACACCAATGACATCTCAGTGAACAGACTGATAGTCAGGAGAGGCCAGTCCTTCCTGGTCACCTTTGAACTCCATGACCCCTCCAGGCCCACAACAGACTTACTGGAGCTGATGGTGGAGACAGGTGAGCTATCTCGAATAGCAAATAGAATAACTTTATTTATCTCTGCTATTTATTAGGGCTGTTTGTATTTAAAGTTTCCCGGACTCAGATTATGCTAGTCCTGGACTAAAACACACTAGGATGAATCTAGGCTAGGACAGGGAAACCGGCCCTATGTTAGTTCCCTTTGACAGACACGCGCAGTAATAAAGATATTACAACAAATCCTTGTATATGTTGTACATACCTGAGTTGGGGTCAATTCAATCTTATTTTAAGACTGAATTGCAACACTGACAGGATTTGAGATACCTCCACTTGTACTGTATATGTACTCCTGACATCAAAGTTATGTTGTCAGAAAATATTGAATCTTATTGGACAAATACACTGAGTGTACAAAACATTAGGAACACCTGCTCTTTCCATGACATAGACTATCCAGGTGAAAGCTATGATCCCTTATTGAATCCACTTCAATCAGTGTAGATGAAGGGGAGGAGACAGGTTAAAGGAGGATTTTTAAGCCTTGAGATAATTGAGGCATGGATTGTGTATGTGTGTCATTCAGAGGGTGATTGGGCAAGACAATAGATTTAAGTGCCTTTGAACAAGGTATGGTAGTAGGTGCCAAGCGCACCGGTTTGAGTGTGTCAAGAACTCGATGTCCAGGGGGACGGAGGGACCTCCCGCACCTCAACGTCCTGCAGTGGACCGGCTACCACCGGCCTGAGGAGAGACACATGAAACGAGGGGTTAATACGATAGTAAGGTGGAGCTGTAACCTATATAACACACCTCGTTTATCCTCCTCAGGACTTTAAATGGCCCCACAAACCGCGGGCAGGGCAGGCGGAGCGGCAGGTTTCGGGTCGAGAGCCAGACCCGGTCCACCGGTGTTAACACGGGGGCCCCACTGCGGTGGTGGTCAGCTCTTTCCTTCTGCCGCCCACCGGCCCGTTTCAGGGATTCCTGGACGGCTCTCCAGGTCTCCTTTGAGCGCTGCACCCATTCTTCCAACACAGGAGTGAATTTTGAGCCATCTCGGCCCATGGGACGAACCTCGCCCACTTTCCTGGCCGGTCCTGGCAATACGATCGCAGAAACCTGCCCACATCCTGGTTCACTCTCTCCACCTGCCCATTACCATCGGTGTGAAAACCCGAGGTCAGGCTGATCGAGACCCCCAGACGCTCCATGAACGCCCTCCAAACCCGGGACGTGAACTGGGGACTCCGATCAGAAACTATGTCCTCGGGCACCCCGTAGTGCCGGAAGACGTGTGTAGACAGGGCCTCCGCAGTCTGTAGGGCCGTAGGGAGACCGGGCAAAGGGAGGAGACACAACGGCACAACGACCGATCCACAACGACCAGGATCTGTGACGGAGGAAGATCGGTGAGGAAGTCCACCGACAGGTGTGACCAAGGCCGCTGTGGAACGGGGAGGGGCTGTAACTTCCCTCTAGGCAGGTGTCTAGGAGCCTTACACTGGGCGCACAACGAACAGGAGGAGACATAAACCCTCACGTCCTTGGCCAAGGTGGGCCACCAGTACTTCCCCCTAAGACCCCGCACCGTCCTATTAATCCCCGGATGACCAGAGGAGGGTAGCGTGTGGGCCCACCTGATCAATCTATCGCGAACACCAAGTGGGACGTACTTCCAACCAGCTGGACACTGTGGTGGAGTAGGTTCTAACCGTGACGCCCGCTTTCGATGTCCGCGTCCACCTCCCATACCACCGGTGCCACCAGAGAAGAGGCCGGAAGTATGGGGGTGGGATCGATGGACCGCTCCTCGGTATCATAGAGACGGGACAGTGCATCGGCCTTAGCGTTACGGGAACCTGGTCTATATGAGATGGTGAAACGAAATCTTGTGAAAAACATCGTCCACCTTGCTTGACGAGGATTCAGTCCTCGCCGCTCGGATGTACTCCAGATTACGGTGGTCAGTCCAGATGAGAAAAGAGTGTTGCGCCCCCTCATGCCAATGTCTCCACACCTTCAGAGCCTTTACTACAGCCAGCAACTCCCGGTCCCCCACATCATAGTTTCGCTCCGCTGGACTGAGCTTACTCGAAAAAGAAAGCGCAGGGGCGAAGCTTCAGGGGCGTGCCCGAGCGCTGTGATAGCACGGCTCCAACACCAGCCTCGGACGCGTCCACCTCCACTATGAATGGCAAAGAGGGGTCCGGATGCGCCAATATGGGAGCATCGGTAAACAACACATTCAGATGACCAAAAGCTCTGTCCGCCTCCGCCGACCACCGCAAACGCACCGGCCACCCTTTCAGCAGTGAGGTAATGGGAGCAGCCACCTGCCCAAAACCCCGGATAAACCTCCGGTAGTAATTGGCAAACCCTAAAGAACGCTGCACCTCCTTTACCGTGGTCGGAGTCGGCCAATTATGCACGGCCGCAATGCGGTCACACTCCATCACCACCCCAGTTGTGGAAATACGATACCCCAGGAAAGAGAAGGCTTGTTTGGAGAACACACATTTCTCGGCCTTGACGTACAGGTCATGCTCCAACAGACCTGCCCGTGCAGGTCCCTGAGTATCTCGTCTACAAAAGATTGGAAAACGTCTGGAGCATTTTTCAACCCATACGGCATGACGAGGTACTCATAATGGCCAGATGTGGTACTAAACGCGGTCTTTCACTAATCTCCCTCCCGAATACGCACCAAGTTATACACGCTCCTGAGATCCAGTTTAGTGAAGAAGCGTGCTCCGTAAAATGACTCCACCGCCGTGGCGATGAGAGGTAGCGGGTAACTGAATTCCACTGTGATGGAATTTAGACCTCTATAGTCAATGCACGGACGCAGACCTCCATCCTTCTTCACAAAAAAGAAACTCGAGGAGGCGGGTGACGTGGAGGGCCGAATGTACCCCTGTCCCAGAGATTCGGTGACATATGTCTCCATAGCCACCGTCTCCTCCTGTGACAGGGGATACACGTGACTCCTGGGAAGTGCGGCGTTCACCTGGAGGTTTATCGCACAATCCCCTCGTCGATGAGGTGGTAATTGGGTCACCTTCTTTTTACAGAAAGTGATAGCCAAATCGGCATATTCGGGGGGAATGCACACGGTGGAGACTTGGTCCGGACTCTCCACCGTCGTCGCACTGATGGAAACTCCCACAGTACCTGAGCACTCCTCTGACCACCCCTTAAGAGCCCCCTGTTTCCACAAAATGTTGGGATTGTGATAAGCCAACCAGGGAATCCCCAGCACCACTGGAAACGCAGGAGAATCAATGAGGAAGAGACTAATCCGCTCCTCATGACCCCCCTGCGTCACCATGTCCAGTGGAACCGTGGCCTCCCTGACCAGCCCAGACCCTAATGGTCGATTCTCTAGGGCGTGCATGGGGAAGGGTTGGTCCATCTGAACCAAGGGAATCCCTAACCTCTACAATTTTTAATTGGGAAATACCCCACTATGAAAAAAGACTTAACCTGGGTTTTCATGAAAAGGCATGATTGGACTAAAGACACCACTGAATATAGATGGCCTACGGATGGGTCATTTAATAAAACCAAATATCAACATGTGCAGGAAATCGTGAAAAGAAGACAGGAAAATAAGACCAAGGGGAAAAAAATATATTTAAAAATCGACCCTGTTTTTTTTGACTGCTTTGTCAATGTTAAAAACTGAGCGTAACCTATTCTGGACTCAACAGAAAGCCACCTGTTTCAAGAAAGAATTAGCAATGACTAAAGACCCTGTCTCTCAGAGAAGCTTCCTCTAGAATGCAGCGCTCCACTATATGCTTCACCACCCCCTCCCTACTGCGGAGATAGGTTTAAAGGAATTTATCCACTACTCCCAAACGAACTAGTAGCTCCAGGTGCTTGGTCTCCAGGATCAAAGGAAGGAAGAGCCGAGACAAGGAGGGGATTCAGATGGTACCAGGAGTGTTGTCTTTACTGGAGACTTAACTTTTCTGAATACGGAGAATGCTATTCAGAATGCTATTCATTGACTACAGCTCAGGGTTCAACACCATAGTACCCTCAAAGCTCATCACTAAGCTAAGGATCCTGGGACTAAACACCTCCCTCTGCAACTGGATCTTGGACTTCCTGACGGGTCGCCCCCAGGTGGTGAGGGTATGTAGCAACACATCTGCCACACTGATCCTCAACACTGGAGCTCTTCAAGGGGTGCGTGCTCAGTCCCCTCCTGTACTCCCTGTTCACCCACGACTGCACGGCCAGGCACGACTCCAACACCCACATTAAGTTTGCAGACGACACAACAGTGGTAGGCCTGATCACTGACAACGACGAGACAGCCTATAAGGAGGAGGTCAGAGACCTGGCCGGGTGGTGCCAGAATAACAACCTATCCCTCAACGTAACTACGACTAAGGAGATGATTGTGGACTACAGGAAAAAGAGGACCCGAGCACGCCCCCATTCTCATCGATGGGGCTGTAGTGGAGCAGGTTGAGAGCTTCAAGTTCCTTGGTGTTCACATCAACAACAAACTAGAATGGTCCAAACACACCAAGACAGTCGTGAGGAGGGCACAACAAAGCCTATACCCCCTCAGTAAACTAAAAAGATTTGGCATGGGTCCTGAGATACTCAAAAGGTTCTACAGCTGCAACATCGAGAGCATTCTGACTGGTTCCATCGCTGCCTGGTATGGCAACTGCTCGGCCTCCGACCGCAAGGCACTACAGAGGGTAGTGCGTACGGCCCAGTACATCACTGGGACTAAGCTGCCTGCCATCCAGCACCTCTACACCAGGCGGTGTCAGAGGAAGGCCCTAACAATTGTCAAAGACCCCAGCCACCCCAGTCATAGACTGTTCTCTCTACTACCGCATGGCAAGCGGTACCGAAGTGCCAAGTCTAGGACAAAAAGGCTTCTCAACAGTTTTTACCCCCAAGCCATAAGACTCCTGAACAGGTAATCAAATGGCCACCCGGACTATTTGCATTGTGCAACTCTTTTTACGCTGCTGCTACTCTCTGTTTATCATATATACATAGTCACTTTAACTATACATTCATGTACATACTACCTCAATTGGGCCGACCAACCAGTGCTCCCGCACATTGGCTAACCGGGCTATCTGCTTTGTGTCCCGCCACCCACCACCCCCTCTTTTATGCTACTGCTACTCTCTGTTCATCATATATGCATAGTCACTTTAACCATATCTACATGTACATACTACCTCAATCAGCCTGACTAACCGGTGTCTGTATGTAGCCTCGCTACTTTTATTGCCTCGCTACTGTATATATAGCCTGTCTTTTTACTGTTGTTTTATTTCTTTACTTACCTATTGTTCACCTAACACCTTTTTTGCACTATTGGTTAGACCCTGTAAGTAAGCATTTCACTGTAAGGTCTATCTACACCTGTTTTATTCGGCGCACGTGACAAATCAACTTTGATTTGATTTCATGAGGCCATAATCTATGGATTTCACATTGACTGGGCAGAGGTGCAGCCATGGGTGGGCCTGGGAGGGTATAGGCCCACCCACTTGGGTTGACAGGCCCATCCACTGGGGAACCAGGCCCTGCCAATCAGAATTGAGTTTTTTTCCCCACAAAAAGGCTTTATTACAGACAGAAATAATCCTCATTTTCATCAGCTGTCTGGTTGGCTGGTCTCAGCTGATCCTGCAGGTGAAGAAGCTGGATGTGGAGGTCCTGGGTTGGCGTGGTTACATGTGGTCTGCGGTTGTGAGGCCGGTTGGACGTACTGCCAAATTCTCTAAAACGACATTGGAGGTAGCTTATGGGAGAGAAATTAATGTTAAATTATCTGGCAACAACTCTGGTGGACAGTCCTGCAGTCAGCATGCCAGTTGCACACTCCCTCAAAACTTGAGACATCTGTGACATTGTGTTGTGTGACAAAACTGCACATTTTAGAGTGCCATACTCTACTGGTACACAGCCCTCTCTCTCTTCTCCTTCCTCTACTGGTACACAGCCCTCTCTCTCTTCTCCTTCCTCTACTGGTACACAGCCCTCTCCCTCTTCTCCTTCCTCTACTGGTACACAGCCCTCTCCCTCTCTTCTCCTCCTCCTTCCTCCTCAGGGCCAGTCACTAGTGTTTAGAAGCAGACCTGAACTGGGTGCAGTTTTTGGACATTGCTGTGGATCACAACAGCAAGATCAAAGCTCTGATTCAAGGGTCCAGCTAGACGATGAGTGGCACTGTGGGTACGTATGTATGAGGTGAATGAAAACAAAGAGGTGTGTGAAGAGGACTGGGGGTCTTTTCTCTGACCTTGAGCTCAATAGACTGGGACTTTGTTGAAAGTTACTGTGTGTACTTCCCTCTTGTGTGTACATATGCTCTACACCATTTTAACAGCAGATATATTACATTACTGCAAGACAAATATTTGCCAAACATACATTTTGCTTCATGAGTGTATGAATATTTACAGATTAATTTAGGCTTTCCCACTTTTATTTTGTATTTTAGTGGGACATATAGCCAGATGCTTTGTATTTTAGTGGGACATACAGCCAGATGCTTTGTATTTTAGTGGGACATACAGCCAGATGCTTTGTATTTTAGTGGGACATACAGCCAGATGCTTTGTATTTTAGTGGGACATACAGCCAGATGCTTTGTATTTTAGTGGGACATACAGCCAGATGCTTTGTATTTTAGTTGGACATACAGCCAGATGCTTTGTATTTTAGTGGGACATACAGCCAGATGCTTTGTATTTTAGTGGGACATCATACAGCCAGATGCTTTGTATTTTAGTTGGACATACAGCCAGATGCTTTGTATTTTAGTGGGACATACAGCCAGATGCTTTGTATTTTAGTGGGACATCATACAGCCAGATGCTTTGTATTTTAGTTGGACATACAGCCAGATGCTTTGTATTTTAGTTGGACATACAGCCAGATGCTTTGTATTTTAGTTGGACATACAGCCAGATGCTTTTTATTTTAGTGGGACATCATACAGCCAGATGCTTTGTATTTTAGTGGGACATCATACAGCCAGATGCTTTGTATTTTAGTGGGACATCATACAGCCAGATGCTTTGTATTTTAGTGGGACATCATACAGCCAGATGCTTTGTATTTTAGTGGGACATCATACAGCCAGATGCTTTGTATTTTAGTGGGACATCATACAGCCAGATGCTTTGTATTTTAGTGGGACATCATACAGCCAGATGCTTTGTATTTTAGTGGGACATACAGCCAGATGCTTTGTATTTTAGTGGGACATCATACAGCCAGATGCTTTGTATTTTAGTGGGACATCATACAGCCAGATGCTTTGTATTTTAGTTGGACATCATACAGCCAGATGCTTTGTATTTTAGTTGGACATCATACAGCCAGATGCTTTATATTTTAGTGGGACATACAGCCAGATGCTTTGTATTTTAGTGGGACATACAGCCAGATGCTTTGTATTTTAGTGGGACATACAGCCAGATGCTTTGTATTTTAGTGGGACATACAGCCAGATGCTAACAGTGGTATAAGCCTGTTTGGAAATCTTTCTTTGAGTGACAGACTTGATTTCTGAGAGAACAATAAGTTAATCAGGATATTTATGCAAGTTATGCATTTGATTTTATTTGACAATTTAAAATGCATTAAGAAGCCACACCAATCAACAATACATGTACCACAATTACAGAGGATTACATGGACAAAGTCAAGCCATGTTAGACTTGTTTTCAACAATAATGTATACAGTAAGATGTACAGTAGGCCTGAAAATGTTTAATCTTCATGTGTGACTGACCGGCTCGATTCGGTCTAATGTAGCAACATTTGAAATTGTGTTTTTTACATTGAATAAAAGTAGAGATTCAGAGCTAGAAAATGGTATATCATACACTACAATTGAGGAACAATGGGAAAGTAATTCTGCTTGAAAGTTGATAAACTTGTAATCTCACGTTTGAGAAAATGGTCCTTGAATGTTTTGGGAAACCTACTGGAGAGCTCTTCTTTCTCTGCACCCATTCAGCATCGTTCACACCCTCTTAAGCCTTAGCCCCACCTATCTCTTTAAGGATTCACGTGTGAGGCCATGTACTAAACAACCAAAGATTTCAAGACTAAAGGCTGGTATATATTACGTGTATCGACAGTTATCGCAGTGACATCATGAACATTCTATTGTCGTCCAACATCAATCTTGTCATTGTCGTTATGAAAAAGTATGAACACAAAAACTACAGGCTGCATGACATCAACAGCCTGGTGGTCAAAAATAGCATAACTAGAAAATAGCTTAAAGTTGTGAGTGTGATGGAATAAAAGCAGGGCATTCTACCAGAGAATTTTACATCTTGGACACTGTCTCGTTGGCCTAACGTTATATCCTAATTTGATTTTGATGCAGGTCATGTTCCAACGTTTATTTGTCACATGCACAGGATACAGAAGGTGTAGTGAAATGGTTACTTAACCAGCCATCCTAGACATAGACTGTTCTCTCTGCTACCGCACGGCAAGCGGTGAAGAAGCCGGATGTGGAGGTCCTGGGTTGGCGTGGTTACACGTGGTCTGCGGTTGTGAGGCCGATTGGATGTACTGCCAAATTCTAAAACGACATTGGAGGCAGCTTATGGTAGAGAAATTAACATTAAATTCTCTGGCAACAACTCCGGTGGACAGACCTGCAGTCAGCATGCCAATTTCACACTCCCTCAAAACCTGAGACATCTGTGACATTGTGTTGTGTGACAAAACTGCACATTTTAGAGTGGCCTTTTATTGTCCCCAGCACAAGGTGTGCCTGTGTAATGATCATGCTGTTTTATCAGCTTCTTGATATGCCACACCTTTCAGGTGGATGGATTATCTTGGCGAAGTAGAATTGCTTACTTACAGGGATGTAAACACATTTTACATCCCTGTTAAATTGTGGGATCTTTTATTTCAGCTCATGAAACATGGGACCAACACTTTACACGTTGTGTTTATATTTTTGTTCATTATAGATTATATTTCTATGACATGTCCTACTAGTAACTTAGGAACGATACACTCTGTCTGTTTGTCATCATTCCAGGCGTGTGAACTGGCTTTGGTGCTGAAGGGAGTGTTGGCTATCATCAGGTGAGTACAGTAGTGCTGCTTAACCCACCTGTTTGTCTGCGTGTCTGCCACACAGGGACTTATGTTTTCACCTGTCGCCTACTGAATCATCCACTTGGTAGGGCGTATATATTAATCCTCTTCAGGAAAGACATGACAGAACTGGCTACTACTGTCATAGTACAATGGCAGGCAGTGGATGAACAACAGGCTATAGAAAGGCACTACTTCCTGTTGCATCATGGTTGTAGGCAGGGAGCCAGCCATTGCACCCTCATGAGTGAAATAATGACATCACTTCACCGCTCCCTTAAATTCTTGCCGTGTCTCAATGTTAGTTTCCTCTTTTGTTTTCTGTCAACGGGACGAGTCTGAGATTATTTGATAGGTGGAAGAATGAGGAAAGGAAGAACATGTTTTTTTGTTCTCACTCGCTCACACACACACACACACACACACACACACACACACACACACACAAACACACACACACACACACACACACGTACACGTACACGTACACGTACACACACACGTACACACACACGTACACACACACGTACACACACACACACACACACACACACACACACACACACACACACGTGTGTTTAGACCATGGTGCTTGCCTACGGAGCTGTGAGGGGAACGGCACCTCCGTACCTTCAGGCTCTGATCAGGCCCTACACCCAAACAAGGGCACTGCGTTCATCCACCTCTGGCCTGCTCGCCTCCCTACCTCTGAGGAAGTACAGTTCCCGCTCAGCCCAGTCAAAACTGTTCGCTGCTCTGGCACCCCAATGGTGGAACAAACTCCCTCACGACGCCAGGTCAGCGGAGTCAATCACCACCTTCCGGAGACACCTGAAACCCCACTTCTTTAAGGAATACCTAGGATAGGATAAAGTAATCCTTCTAACCCCCCCCCCCCCCCCCCTTAAAAGAGTTAGATGCACTATTGTAAAGTGGTTGTTCCACTGGATCCCATAAGGTGAATGCACCAATTTGTAAGTCGCTCTGGATAAGAGCGTCCGCTAAACGACTTAAATGTAAATGTTTAGAAGCAGACCTGAACTGGGTGCAGTTTTTGGACGTTGCTGTGGATCACAACCTACAGAAGATCAAAGCTCTGATTCAAGCGTCCAGCTAGACGATGAGTGGCACTGTGGGTACGTATGTATGAGGTGAATGAAAACAAAGAGGTGTGTGAAGAGGACTGGGGGTCTTTTCTCTGACCCTGAGCTCAATAGACTGGGACTTTGTTGAAAGTTACTGAAGTGTGTGTACTTCCCTCTTGTGTGTACATATGCTCTACACCATTTTAACAGCAGATATATTACATTACTACAAGACAAATATTTGCCAAACATACATTTTGCTTTATGAGTGTATGAATATTTAAATATAATTTAGGCTTTACCACTTTTATTTTGTATTTTAGGTGGACATACAGCCAGATGCTTTGTATTTTAGTGGGACATACAGCCAGATGCTTTGTATTTTAGTGGGACATCATACAGCCAGATGCTTTGTATTTTAGTGGGACATCATACAGCCAGATGCTTTGTATTTTAGGGGGACATACAGCCAGATGCTTTGTATTTTAGTTGGACATACAGCCAGATGCTTTGTATTTTATTGGGACATACAGCCAGATGCTTTGTATTTTAGTGGGACATCATACAGCCAGATGCTTTGTATTTTAGTGGGACATCATACAGCCAGATGCTTTGTATTTTAGTGGAACACACAGCCAGATGCTTTGTATTTTAGTGTGACATACAGCCAGATGCTTTGTATTTTAGTGGGACATCATACAGCCAGATGCTTTGTATTTTAGTGGGACATCATACAGCCAGATGCTTTGTATTTTAGTGGGACATCATACAGCCAGATGCTTTGTATTTTAGTGGGACATACAGCCAGATGCTTTGTATTTTAGTGGGACATACAGCCAGATGCTTTGTATTTTAGTGGGACATACAGCCAGATGCTTTGTATTTTAGTGGGGCATACAGCCAGATGCTTTGTATTTTAGTGGGACATACAGCCAGATGCTTTGTATTTTAGTGGGACATACAGCCAGATGCTTTGTATTTTAGTGGGACATACAGCCAGATGCTTTGTATTTTAGTGGGACATCATACCAGTCAGACGCTTTGTATTTTAGTGGGACATACAGCCAGATGCTTCGTATTTTAGTGGGACATCATACAGCCAGATGCTTTGTATTTTAGTGGGACATCATACAGCCAGATGCTTTGTATTTTAGTGGGACATACAGCCAGATGCTTTGTGTTTTAGTGGGACATACAGCCAGATGCTTTGTATTTTAGTGGGACATACAGCCAGATGCTTTGTATTTTAGTGGGACATACAGCCAGATGCTTTTGTATTTTAGTGGGACATACAGCCAGATGCTTTGTATTTTAGTGGGACATACAGCCAGATGCTTTGTATTTTAGTGGGACATACAGCCAGATGCTTTGTATTTTAGTTGGACATACAGCCAGATGCTAACAGTGGTATAAGCCTGTTTGGAAATCTTTCTTTGAGTGACAGACTTGAATTTTGAATGAACAATAAATTAATCAGGATATTCATGCAAGTTATGCATTTGATTTTATTTGACAATTTAAAATGCATTAAGAAACCACAGCAGTCAACAATACATGTACCACAATTACAGAGGATTACATAGACAAAGTCAAGCCATGTTAGACTTGTTTTCAACAATAATGTATACAGTAAGATGTACAGTAGGCCTGAAAATGTTTAATCTTCATGTGTGACTGACCGGCTCGATCTTCTGTAGCAACATTTGAAATTGTGTTTTTTACATTGGATAAAAGTAGACTCAGAGCTACAAAATGTTATATCATACACTACAGTTGAGGAACAATGGGAAAGTAATTCTGCTTTTGAGAAAATGCCCCTTGAATGTTTTGGGAAACCTACTGGAGCTCTTCTTTGTTTTTTGTTCATTCAGCATTGTTCACACCCTCTTAAGCCTTAGCCCCACCTATCTCTTTTAGGATTCACGTGTGAGGCCATGTACTAAACAAGCAAAGATTTCAAGACTAAAGGCTGGTTTATACTACGTGTATCGACAGTTGTCGCCGTGACATCATGAACATTCTATTGTCGCCCGACATCAATCTTGTCATTGTCATTATGAAAAAGTATAAACACAAAAACTACAGGCTGCATGACATCAGAAATAGCATAACTAGGAAATAGCTTATAGTTGTGAGTGTGACAAACATAAAAGCAGGGCATTCTACCAGAGAATTTTACATCTTGGACACTGTCTCGTTGGCCTAACGTTATATCCTAATTTGATTTTGATGCAGGTCATGTTCCAATGTTTATTTGTCACATGCACAGGATACAGAAGGTGTATTGAATTGGTTACTTGCGTAGTGGAGTCTAGCTACTTAACTACATTTCTTTTACCATAATCCCATAACATTACTACCCTGCAGGAATCTGTAGGTAGCTAACCAACCAGGTTCAATGTTAGCTAGCTAACGTGAGCCTTTAACTAGCAATGCAAATGGTTCTGAGATACGAATAATATTACTACATAGATCATAGCTAACAGTAACCTTTAAATTGGTAAATGCAGTATAAATTGCAGAATTTATTTAAATTGCAATCAAAGTGACTTTCTGACTAAATCAGAAACGTATAATATCTGAAAAATATACATTGCCTTCAGAAAGAATTCAGACCCATAGACTTTTTCCACATTACAACCTTATTCTAAAATGGATTAAATAAATAAAAATCCTCAGCAATCTACACACAATACCACATGACAAAGTGAAAACAGATTTTTAGAAATGTTTGCAAATGTATTAAAAATGGAAAACAGATACCTTATTTTACATCAGTATTCAAACCCTTTGCTATGAGACTCAAAATTGAGCTCAGGTGCATCCTGTTTCCATTGATCATCCTTGAGATGTTTCCACAACTTGATTGGAGTCCACCTGTGGTAAATTCAATTGATTGGACATGATTTGGCACACACACCTGTCTATATAAGATCCCAGAGTTGACAGTGTATGTGAAAACCAAGCTATGACGTCGAAGGAATTGTCCATAGAGCTCCAAGACAGGATTGTGTCGAGGCACATATCTGATCAGATCTGGAGAAGGGTACCAAAAAATTTCGGCAGCATTGAAGGTCCCCAAGAACACAGTGGAGTCCATCATTCTTAAATGGAAGAAGTTTGGAACCACCAAGACTGTTCCTAGAGCTGCCCGTCAAACCAAACTGAGAAATCAGAGAAGGGCCTTGGTCAGGGAGGTGACCAAGAACCCGATGGTCACTCTGATAGAGCTCTAGAGTCCCTCTGTGGAGATGTGAGAACCTTCCAGAAGGACAACCATGTCTGCAGCACTCCACCAATCAGGCCATTATGGTAGAGTGTCCAGACGGAAGCCCCTCATCAGTAAAAGGCACATGACAGCCTGCTTGGAGTTTGCCAAAAGGCACCTAAAGGACTCTCAGACCATGAAAAACAAGATTCTCTGGTCTGATGAAACCAAGATTTAACTCTTTGGCCTGAATGCCATGCATCACATCTGGAGGAAACCTGGCACCATCCCTATGGTGGTGGCAGCATCATGCTGTGGGGATGTGTTTCAGCGGCAGGGACTGGGATCGAGTCAGGATCGAGGGAATGATGAACAGAGCAAAGTACAGAGAGATCCTTGATGAAAACCTGCTCCAGAGGGCTCAGAACATCAGACAGGGGCGCAGGTTCACCTTCCAACAGGACAGCGACCCTAAGCACTGTCGTGGAATTATTCTAATCAAAAGGATTTAGCATTCTAGGTTGCATTAGTATTTTTGTATAAGCAAGCAGTAAATGAACTAGAGGCAGATATTTGGTGCTATGTAAATCTTGATGTCTGTTGCATGACAGCAAAATGTACCTTTATATAAATTCTCTCATCTGTGATTTGTCATGTACATCCAGGAGGATGGACTTTGCTATAAAATGCTGTGGCTTTGTCCTGCTGGTTGGGCTCTCAACAAATCACTTACAGGTGGGTCAATGACAAGCTCCGTTACTGCAGTAATTAAATAATAAAGTTTGATTGTTTTGAAGAAATCTATAAGTCTCTCCTTTTGATTAGAATAATTCCACGACAGCACACAGCCAAGACAACGCAGGAGTGGCTTCGGGACAAGTCTCTGAATTTCCTTGAGTGGCCCAGCCAGAGCCCGGACTTGAACCCAATCTAACATCTCTGGAGAGACCTGAAAATAGCTGTGCAGTGACGCTCCCCATCCAACCTGACTGAGATGAGAAGATCTGCAGAGAAGAATGGGAGAAACTCCCCAAATACAGGTGTGCCAAGCTTCATCCTCAAGAAGACTCAAGGCTGTAATCGCTGCCAAACTTGCTTCAAAAAAAGGACTGCGTAAAGGTTCTGAATACTTATGCAAATGTGACATTACAGTTTTTAACATTTTTAATACATTTGCAAATGGGGTATTGTGTGTAGATTGATGAGGAGAAAAAAATCTATTTAACACTTATTAGAATAAGGCTGTAACTTAACAAAATGTGGAGAAAGTAATGTAGCTAGACTATCTTACCCAAATACATGGATGAACGCTTCTCCCTCTCTGTCACGGATGCCATGGTTGCCCTTAGTTTGAAGATATAATCCGGAGACAGGTGTTTTATACAACAGCCTTCTGTGTTTTATCTTTTCAACTCCCTCAATTTTCTCCATTTCCTTAGCTATCATACTCTAATTCCACTGATTTCAAAACTCGTTCCTCTCGAAAGTGGAGAGCAACACATACTGACCAGCTCATGTTATAGACAGAATGGTGCTACATGGCAGACCAATCTGAACTCATGACTCGGCATGTCCAGCCCTTACATTATCTCAGCCAATCATGGCTAGGGGGAAGGTTCCTGGCTTTTTCAGTGGCTAAACCAATTAGGCTCGTAATTTCACAATTTTATTCGTATTTACAGATGACAAACACGTTTGTTATTAAGGTACATGAAAGTTCACATGTTCCAGAAGGCATTTAAGCCCAAAAAACCCAGATGCTGATAAAAAAGTTTACGTTCAAATCCCTCTCCTGTGAAGTATTGACGTGCAACGTATATTAAATATTTATACATTTACTCTGACACGTCATTACCCACCATTAACAGGTCAGGGTCGCGACCCATACCTTAAGAAAGGCTGATATAGGATATAACAGGAAAATACGGTATAAATTGCAGAACTTATTTGAGTTAGAGTTATTCTCACGAGGGTTTTACTATCTACAGCAGTGGGGGGACAACACCGGTGACAGGTTTGATGTACACATTGCAGCTTGCCTTAATGTCCCTGAATTGATCACAGTTGAAGCCGGCCACTAGCTTCTTAGGACCGGGTCTGTATGGAGTAAAGGGCATCTTCACACGTAGTCGTTGCCCTTGTTTTAGCAAAGGCATTCTGAGGAGACACGTGAAACAAATTATACCTCAAGGAAGCTTTAGATCTCTAAACTTCAACACACTAGGAAGTGTAAAATATTTCAGATGGAAAAACTCTAAACTTTAACTACATGAACAGCCCAAGAATGCATGTACTTTCTAGTTTAGCCAACAGCTAAATAATCTCTTGTGGACAGACTACGTAACAGAAATTGTATTGAATCATCTGTCAAAAGACTGATGCCACAACTAACAAGGAACCATAGTTCCGGTGCTTTGGTTTCCTCACTAGATATCTGGACATATCAGGATTGGGTGGAGGTGGTGCTAAAAGTATGGGAGGGGAATTCAAGCAATGATTTCAGACAATGATTTCAAGGTGAAAGTTTTCAGAAGGGGGGCTTGGCTGAGAGTTTCTGTTTAGGGGGCTGGTGATTTCGCTAGTCTCATTAGTATCTTTTGTCAAACATTTTCCCTCAGAACCTAATCAAACATTTTACACAATTACCTGAGATTTTAGGTCTGGGTTTCTGAGATTAAGAGCTAAATTGTCAACTTGACGAGCAAAGTTTCGGTTTGTCATAAAACCCGAATCCATCCCACTTGGCAAAAACTGGGTCCACATCCAGGATTCAAATCTGGACACATTTCACTGGACACAGACGTCAGTTCAACGTCTAGTTCTGATTTACATTTGGTTGAGTTATCACCTAATGTGAATTAGAACTCAACAAAAAAGGTTAAAAGTTTACTTTTTGCAAATCCAATCAGTTTTCCATGTTGATTCAACATCATCACACTGATTTTTGGGGTTGAAATGACATGGAAACAATGTTGATTCAAGCAGTTTTTGCACAGTGGAATGGATTCAGGTTTTATGACAAACTGAAACCTTGCTTGTAAAGACATCAGAGAAATGTCACAAAGGCCTACCTGGCTTCCATTGTTTCAGTCAGCAAGCCACTGCCGGTCACTGTCATGAAGCAGTCTCTTAGACCCTCGGATAGGGGGTTCTCAAACACAACCTCTGCCGTCATGTCACTATACTGCAATTCAGATCCAATGGCCTAAAAGAGAACACACATTCGAAGAAAAGCATTTGCTAAATAGTATATTATATTGGAACTATCACACTGAATAAACCCCATCTCCAGTTTAATGGCTGTTACT
The DNA here is from genome assembly GCF_045679555.1 of Salvelinus alpinus. Classification (NCBI taxonomy): domain Eukaryota; kingdom Metazoa; phylum Chordata; class Actinopteri; order Salmoniformes; family Salmonidae; genus Salvelinus; species Salvelinus alpinus. The sequence continues at coordinate 50,462,316 of NC_092097.1, forward strand.
GATATTGGCGTTGTATTTAATAGATCAACTGTTCAGATGACAGTCTAACACTTTAGATTTTCATCTTCACAACATGTTTATTCACAGGCCAACCGTTATTTTCCTTGCCTATTGCTATTCTCGCTACTAGTGTGTTTGCCACCTATAAATTAAAACGGTAACCCAAGAGTATGTAAAGACCCTCGGAGCTTGTTCACTAATGACCCCAAAGAATGTCACTCAGAGAAAGTTGAGCTGTTCTAAGTGGGTTGTGACTGTGAAATGACTGTGAAATGACAATGTTGGGAATATGCAGTACTCACTTTGATGGTGAGCGAAGGGCTCTCTGGCACAAGGTCTTTCTCTGTGATGTACACTGCCTCACTCTTGTTCTTGTCTGTGGCCACAGCCGAAACCTTGATGCTGTTGCTCTCCCGCATTTTCTCACCATACACAGAGAAGGGGATGTGGATGGGTATAGTCATATCTGCCAACAGAGACAATGCATTTGATTGTCAAGGTATCACAAACGCTAACATTCTGTTGTGTCCTCAGTACAACGTTAGCAACCCTAACATTCTCTAGCATCCTCGGTACGTTACCAACCCTAACATTCTGCAGTGTCCTCAGTACAACGTTAGCAACCCTAACATTCTGTAGCATCCTCGGTACGTTAGCAACCCTAACATTCTGTAGCGTCCTCAGTACAACGTTAGCAACCCTAACATTCTGTAGCATCCTCGGTACGTTAGCAACCCTAACATTCTGTAGCGTCCTCAGTACAACGTTAGCAACCCTAACATTCTGTAGCATCCTCGGTACGTTAGCAACCCTAACATTCTGTAGCATCCTCGGTACGTTACCAACCCTAACATTCTGTGGTGTCCTCAGTACAACGTTAGCAACACTAACATTCTGTGGTGTCCTCAGTACAACGTTAGCAACCCTAACATTCTGTTGTGTCCTCAGTACAACGTTAGCAACCCTAACATTCTGTTGTGTCCTCAGTACAACGTTAGCAACCCTAACATTCTGTTGTGTCCTCAGTACAACGTTAGCAACCCTAACATTCTGTTGTGTCCTCAGTACCACGTTAGCAACCATAACATTCTGTTGTGTCCTCAGTACCACGTTAGCAACCCTAACATTCTGTAGCATCCTCGGTACGTTAGCAACCCTAACATTCTGTAGCGTCCTCAGTACAACGTTAGCAACCCTAACATTCTGTAGCATCCTCGGTACGTTACCAACCCTAACATTCTGCAGTGTCCTCAGTACAACGTTAGCAACCTGACAGCCATGAGAGTTAGTGTCAGTCGATTTGCTACAACGCTATGGCAGCTATACATGAGACTTTACAGCTTTGTTAAATTGACCAGTTAAACTCTAACTATATGCACTCCTGAAACACACCACCATCATTGAGATTGATATATGCGTCATACCAAGGATGTTGACAAAGAGTTGTAAAGGTGAATAGCTGCAATGTGCTCTTGGTTTTGTTAAGCGTTTCAGTTCTCTTTGTTCTGTGATGTAAATGTCTCCCTGTGTGCACCACTGTGTTGGTTAAACCTTGTAAGCCTACTCATGGAAAGAGCTTGAAACATTTTCACTCTACCTTGGTTGGGAAGGAGCTTCTGTTCTTTCAATTCGGTCTGTATCTGGGAGGATGGGATCCCGTTGTATCTCATGGCCTGAACGTTTACATTGATCACTAGTGTCCGAGTTTCACTGTCGTTGCTGTTCAGTATAAGTTTGAGGTCGATGTCTTTGCCGCTGACCGGCTTGGTCAGCTCCACGATCTTCATGGAAACGCCAGGTTTGCCGTCATGGATCCCGTTTGAATTCTCTTCGGGTATGTTGACTCTTTTCACAGCTTGATTGTACACATCCCTCTCCTTTTCCGTGCCTGTTTGAAATGTGTGACATTTAGGACGAGTACTTGGTCACTCAAGCAGTTGCTCTCACTCAGCTGGCAGAATTATCTTGTGACAGGTGGACACAGCACCTTTCTGACTAATTTCTTTAAAAGTACAGAACTATTTCCCAGACCAACTGTAGTTCTCAAATATATAAAATACACTTATACCCTTATGGTAGGCATAACCCTTGTAACGCTGCATTATTTCCGTAATCAATTGATAACAGTTCAACCTTGATATAGTCAGACTCTTGGTTCATTCAATACCAACCCTCTGCATGTTTATAGTTGGCCGTGATGTCCACTCTCTTGTCGCTGCCCACTGCCTTGGTGCTGATGTTCTGGCCTACGGACACACTGTCCGTGAAGATCTTTTTCTTGGAGCCGTCAGCGAACACCATCCAGGTTACACGGTCGGCGTTGACTTCGGCGAAGACAAAGGGCACATCGTAGTTGAGGTCAACGTGACCCTGCAGTATGGCCTTGACTGATGCAGGGCCGCAGCAGTAAACACCTGGGGGAGGGGAAGATAAAACAACATGAGCGTATAACAGGGAGTTCTCTTCATGTCTCCCAGACCCAGGACACGACCTCAGAACCATCTGGACAATAACACAACATACAGTACATACAACCTCCAGAAGTGTGTTATTATGTAAGATGGTGTGAGATGAGATGGAAGTTGGACCGTACCAGTGCTTTTCTCCTGGGGGGTGGGGTCCACAACCTGCCAGCCGTCGTATAAGGAGTCTGCTGAGAGATCGGGCCGTCTCATCCAGGCCTCCACCCACACATGGTAGTTCCTGAGCAGAAACACCAGTCTTCAAAACTTCATGCTATTGGCATCACTATTCCTACTGTAGCCACAATGACCTCATGTTACACTTACCATACACTGTCAGGGCTCTGTTTGGGTCTGACTCCATAGTCGGAGAAGAAGTCGTCGATTGTCAGGTTTTTGTCGGTGTCGTGGGCTGACTGGAAGTTGGTAACCACTCGACATGGGATTCCCAAACACCTCAGTACTGACATGGAAATACATTTCAGGCATACTGGTTAACTAAAACAACACATTCAAAGGCATTGACACCAGCCTCTCATCTGGTCATAGGTGAATCGGACACAAATGGTGGGTAATCTTGCCATCCCTCTCAACAACCAATCACAGCCCTGGGTCTGAGCACATGCAATAGTCCGTGCTATTTAAATAACATTGTATTGATTGATTGACTAAAATAATAATTGAAGAGATTGGACAGTGATAGCCTACCTGTGCACATTACAGCGGCAAACACCCAACACTGGCCATACTTGACTGGATTACCACCATATTTGAGCCACCTCCTTAGTACCTCCACACTGCCGTTCCAGTGAGTGGGGGACATGCCACCATCGTATTGACCATCCCACCGCCCCATCAGGACACCTCGGTCGTCGTTAGCGTTGATCTGGGCAAGGAAAATAATGTTAAAATTAGATTCCAGAACTGTCATTTGGCTGAGTGAATGTGTTTTTGTACTATCTAACATGTAGTTGCTTTCCTGGATCTAGATTGAGCATAGCCTTGGACTAAAAAGCATGTTCAGTGTGGAAAGTTATTTTTAGTCCAGGACTAGATTTAATCTGGGTCCGGGAAACCAGTCCTATATGTGTAACAACACCTTAATTAGTGTCACTGGACCCATTTATAGAGAACAGGGCTAGATGATGTTCCAGAAATGAACCAATGTATTTTCTTGTGCTGTTCATACAGAACTATGAGCTGATGATGATTTAAAGAATGTCACTGTTACTAGTGGGGTTCAATAACGATGTCACTGACTACTTTGGTTCAATAATGTTGTCACGGTTACTAGTGGGGTTCATTAATGTCACTGTTACTAGTGGGAGCCAATAATGTTGTCACTGTTACAACAATTATGTTGTCACTAGCTAGAATTTCCATCCAGTTGGCGACAGATTTTAATGCGAATATTCTAAAATCATAAAAGCATAAAAATAATATGAGCACATTTTCCCACCAGAGATGTGTTTCTATCAAATTGACTGTTTTTAAGATAAAAGGCTGTGTGATGACATAAAAAAAAAAATGCTGTTAAATTCGTTGTGACTCGTTTCAGGAAACTAGGTGCATGTCGCGCGTCACTACTTCACAGGAGCAGCATTTCAACGTAAACATAATTTATCAAAATATTTTTTGGGGCAGAAATGCCTTCTAGAACCAGTGAACTTTCATGTACCTTAATAACAAACTTAAATTACGAGCCGAGTTGGTTTAGCCATGGAAAAAGTCAGGAACCTTCCCGCTAGCCATGATTGGCTGAGATAATGTATGGGCTGGAACTGAGTTTGGATTGGTCTGCCATGTAGCTTGCTTCTGTCTATAACATGAGCTCAGAATGTGTTGACAGTCATTTCTACGGCACCGTTTTTGATAGATATAATGTTAGCCATTGAGAACTACAACGGTTTTGCTACTTTTCTAAACAACATTGATGTCCTGAATTTATCAGGCGCTATCGACAGAACAGTAGGAAAAGTGATGGGCTACTTGCTGCACACACCACGGTCAGTGTCAACTGGAGTGACACAAATCTGGCCAAACAAGATGTAGCTTCAAACAAAACCGAGTTAAATGTTTCCAGTCTGCCGTGAAGTGTTTATCCATGTATACGGGTAAGAGTCTAGCTACATTTCCCAGATATACTTTTCTAATTTTGTCATAAAGTTGTTTTCGTTGCAAGTTAAAGCGTACTGTTAGTTAGCTACTAAACGTTAGCTTGCTGGCTCGCTAGCAACGTTACGTATATGATCTGCATAGTAATTTTATTTGAATCAGAAATCCATTTGCAGTGCTAGTTATAGCCTATTCTTAGCTAGCTAACATTGAACCTATTTTGTTAGCTTTAGCTACCTGCAGATTCATTCTACAGCTATGACAATGTTTCTATTGGTAGTAGTTTGAGTTGGGGTTATACTGGTTCATTGTTTAGCTAGCTACCTAGCTACATGTCTAAACAAAAGTCTCCACTTCAGCCAGATTATTACATGACCCATCAATTTAGCAGGTGTGTCTGGGGGTGATTATGGCCATCTATTGTATTTAATGAACATGTGTACATTTCTAGACAATAGTCACCCATCCATTTAGCTAGATGTGGGTGAGGAGTGGTTATAGCATTTATTTCACATGACCCATCAATTTAGACAAGTGTGTCAGATAAGCGGCATCTAATAACAATTACATATTTATAAAATGTTTTTATCTGGACACTTTCTGTTTTTGATATTGCTACTATGCAAGTACACAAGTACTATCACTGTACCGTCTACACCTTCTGTACCCTGTGCATGTGACAAATAAACATAGATTTTATTTGATATAGCGTGTGTTTACCACATGACCTCACATATGAATCCTTAAAGAGATTAATGGGACTAAGGCTTATGAGGGTGTGAACGATGCTGAAAGGATGTAGACAAAGAAGAGCTATCCAGTAGGTGGGGTTTCAAAGCAGATTATTTCCCCATTGTTCCTCAACTGCAGTGTATGATATACCATTTTCTATCTCTGAGTCTCTACTTTTATCTCTACTTTTATCCAATGTAAACATAAAAAATAAAAAAATGTTGCTACATGAGATCGAGGCGGTCGGTCACATTTTAGAATAAAGCTGTAATGTAACAAAACGTAGAAATTGTCAAGGGGTCTGAATACTTTCCGAAGGCACTATAGCCTACATGATGAGATTATGTTTTATTTGTCAAACGTCAGCCAAGCATCGAGAATCATGTTACCAGAATAAGGCCCTCAATATTTAATAGAAATAAATAAAGCTCATCACCTTGCACATTGACCACCCTGTGAACTTCATCATTTATCTGTAGCCTGATAAACGGCTTTCCCGATGAGTCGTAGTGAGACGACCACACAAGATGTCATTAAGTGATTCCAAGTTTACTTCGATATGATGGTTATTAAATCAATATTTGCGCATAAAAGCATTTCCACCAACATTTCTCCCATAGTTAATTTTACCGACTCAAAAACATCCCACCTTGTCTAGCGAATTCTGTTTTGTCAACATTTGTAAAGTTGAGCGTCACATTTTCCATCAGCACTTTCATGAAATGTCATGAAATGTTTTATCTGACATGTACTTTACTCGCATAAAAAGGTTGGATGGAAACCTGTTTACTGTTACTAGTGGGGTTCAATAATGTTGTCACTGTTACTAGTGGGAGTCACATCTCCAATCTTACCATGGCACTGACCACCCTACTGACATAGATGGGGTTGCAACGAGCAGAGAAGTCCTTGGCGGGGTCACTCAGACACTTGGGATTCACGTCAAGCAGCATCAGGCAAATGTCCACTATATCGTCTTCAAACTGGAGAAACAATACATTTGGGCAGGTTAGCTAGCAAGCCTACAACAATTTCTAAAATGTCTTGTCTATACTAACTTACAAATTAGTCACTTAACAGACGCTCTTATCCAGAGCGACTTACAGTATTGAGTGGATAAATGTTCGTATTGGTCTCCCGCGGTAATCGAAACCCACAACCCTGGCGTTGCAAGAGCCATGCTTTACCAATGGAGCCACAGGACTCTAGCCAGTCATGTAGACTAAGATATCGTGTGACACTTGGGGTCGGTTTCCTGGACAACAGATTAGCCCTGGACTTCTCCAGAGTAAAAATACTTTTGGATGGAGATTCTCCATTGAGTTTGCTTTTTAGTTGAGGAATATATTTAATCTGTATCCAGGAAACAAGCCCTATATGTTATGAGCAGCTAGCTAGTACTTTTCAACTGTACAATACTGTATTGTTTGTTCTGTGTACCTGTCCAAAGTTCCACGCCGTAGAGCTGATGTATTTGTCAGAACCTTTGTACACCAGGCCTTGTTCTCTCATCACATACTCCTGCCTCTCCTCCTCTTCAGGTAGATGCACCCAGTCCTCTACAGCCCGCAACAAAATACAGCCGTTTTAAAACATGAATTATAAGAATTTGTTCCACTGACTTGACTGGTTAAATAAAGGATAAATAAAAATGCATTTTTATACAAACTGAAATGAAAGGGTATCTGGACAATGTTTTAATTGCGAGTTACTTTAACACGTTGCCATGCTGTTACTGTGTTATGACCACTGTCTCCCATGCTAGAATGTAGTGTTATCAAGCTGTGTTACCAGGATGTTACCAGTATGTTACCAGACAGTGTTACCAGGATGTTACCAAGCTGTTACCAGGCTGTGCTGCCAAGCCTTGCTAATAGGCTGTGCTACCAAGCTGTTACCAGGATGTGTTACCAAGCTGTGCTACCAGCTACCAGGCTGTGCTACCAGACTGTGCTACCAGGCTGTGCTACCAAGCCATGCTAAAGCCATGCTACCAATGAACTCATCACATGGTTTCAACAGCAATGCCACCACTTTGATATTAGAGAACAGCATTCATAACCACAGACTGTCATTCGTATAATGTGGCTCTGTATGTTGTGGCCCATTGATTGTATCTGGGTGTCTATTATCTCCCAAAACAGTTATGAGGTGTCTTTCCTACCCATACAGAGACATGGGTTACAACAATCTCTGTAAAGTAAGCCATTTCCAGCTTTTAAACTGATAAGAACATTCAGGAATGCAGCATTTGACACCCTCTGGATACTGTATCAAATAATGACTGTGTGTTACCATGGCTATATTGATAAATTCACAGCATTTGTTGTCCTTTGTGTGATTAAAAAGGTTAATTTATCACAGTTCTAGTTAACATTTTTATGAATGCTTTATATTCCATTATAATGTATTAAATATGCTTTACCATACTCTCAAATCTCATTCACAGGAAGTGAATTCATTGTCCCAGAAATCCCCATGTGGGATAATGAAGTTGTTTTGAATTGAATTGTGTTTACCTTGGCACCAGGGGTTAAACAGCAGAAGGAGCTTGCCCAGGCTGCTGCCCACTGAGGCGGTGGCGCTGGTCTTTACAGACAGGCTGTACTCTCCCACTGGGGCGTCTGCTGGGCTGGTGATTTCCAGGGTGATTGAACCCGCCGGGAGCACTGAGCCCTGGTGAACCTTGACCTTCCAGGAGGAACCCTTCCCACAGCCCTCAGGTAGCCCGAACACTGACCTGGTCCCCAATGCCTCCGAAGGCTGGGGCCCTGGATGGAGAAGGGAGAATGTTTTGGGTTGTGTTCCGTAGGAATGAAATTGATGAAAACTTTCAGAAACAGTGATGTACTATACACTGGGAGTACAAAAAATTAGGAACACCTTCCTAATATTGAGTTGTCCCCACTTGCCCTCAGAACAGCCTCAATTCGTCGGGGCATGAACACTACATGGTGTCGAAAGCGTTCCTCAGGGATTCTGGTCCATGTTAACGCCAATGCTTCTCACAGTTGTGTCAAGTTAGCTGGATGTCCTTTGGGTGGTGAACCATTCTTGAAACACATGGAAAACTGTTGAGTGTGAAAAACCCAGCAGCATTGCAGTTCTTGACACACTCAAACCGGTGCGCTTGGCACCTACTACCATACCCTGTTCAAAGGCACTTAAATCTGTTGTCTTGCCTATTCACCCTCTGAATGACACACATACACAATCCATGTCTCAGTTGTCTCAAGGCTTAAAAATCCTTCTTTAACCTGTCTCCTCCTCTTCATCTACACTGATTGAAGTGGATTCAATAAGGGATCATAGCTTTCACCTGGATTCACCTGGTCCGTCTATGTCATGGAAAGAGCAGGTGTTCCTAATGTTTTGTAAACTGTATTTGTCCAATAAGATTCAATATTTTCTGACAGCGTAACTTTGATGTCAGGAGTACATATACATTACAAGTGGAGGTATCTCAAATCCTGTCAGTGGTGCAATTCAGTCTTAAGATAAGATTGAATTGACCCCAACTCAGCTATGTACAGTGTTTACAAGGATTTGTTTTAATATCTTTATTACTGCACGTGTCTTGTCAAAGGGGACTAACATAGGGCCGGTTTCCCTGTCCTAGCCTAGATTCATCCTAGTGTGTTTTAGTCCAGGACTAGAATAATCTGAGTCCGGGAAACTTTAAATACAAACAGCCCTAATAAATAGCAGAGATAAATAAATTTATTCTATTTTCTATTCTAGATAGCTCACCTGTCTCCACCATCAGCTCCAGTAAGTCTGTTGTGGGCCTGGAGGGGTCATGGAGTTCAAAGGTGACCAGGAAGGACTGGCCTCTCCTGACTATCAGTCTGTTCACTGAGATGTCATTGGTGTTGTGGGCTGTGTTGTTCTTCTCACAGTGGAGCTCTACTTTACCAACATCTTCAAGAAAGAAAGAAATTAATAGATATATAGATACTAAATATATTTTTAATTGAAACTGAATGATCCCTTCGCCAAAATCCAGATTTTCAATTTTTCCTGATTAATACAACTTTTTTTTCTTCTAGTGTGGGTGTCTGTTTCTGTGTTTGACGTTGTCTTTCCCAATGTTTGTTTGTCACATTTTTGTCTGGCAGCAACATAGCAGAAACAGACTGTCAGTTAGGCTAGTTTAGATCACTGGATAGAGAAAACACTTGTAGCCTATCACCATGCATAAGGCATGTAGTAACTTGACAAGGAATGCCCACACGCAATGCAATATTTCCTTTACTTTCAACCTAATAAAACGTGCACAGCCATGTACAAACAAACACAGCAAAGTGATACAGCCACATTAATAGTAATCATGCTATACTGCAGGTAAGTACAATAGCATATTCTATGTAATTATTTATGTAGTGTCTACACTATAACCCTTCTCCACCCTTAATTTCAATCCCCCCTGTGAGAAAATAACATAAGATTAACAAGTAAACGACATCAGTGTTTTCTTTTCAACACTTTAGAACTTCTGCTAGTGTTACTGTAAATGTAAACAAACAAAAAATGACTGTCCTTATTTTCAACTAAATCTGCTGTTCCAAACAAACACTAACACCACAAGGCTCTCGGTCTCAACTACAGAGTTAGTCTTTCAGGAGGCTTGCGACTACGCTGTGATCTGCGCAGTACTCCTGGTGTGCCACAAGACACAGGTAAGTCGGGTCCCAGTGGAGCTGGGTCTGAGGGCACAGGAGCGGGTTGGGTGTTTGTGAGAGGAAGACCATCACCCTCTGCAGGAACCACTGAATGCCCCTGTTTCTCAGATACTGTTTCCTGTGGGGTTTCCACTTGTATACTACCACCCGCAGCTGTTCCGTCTGAAAACATGGCATTTTCTTTGTCATAACGCAGGCAAATGTGGTCCTGGTGTCTGCGTATGACTCGACCATCAGTCAGTTTGACCACGAAGGAGACTGGGCCACTCTGACTCAGAATGGTACCTGGCAACCAACATTGGCTGCTTGTGAAGTTGCGGATGCAGACCGTGTCATTGGGTTTTAACGTTCTCTCCCTCGCGTGATGGTCATGTCTCTCTTTTTGTTTCTCCCGCTTCCGTTCCACTCGTGCTTTTCTGTCCGGACGCAGTAGATCTTTGAGAGCTTTTGGCTTTCTGCCCATCAACATCTCAGCTGGAGCCTGTCCTGCTGTGGTTTGTGGCATGATGCGGTATTGGAACAAGAACCGAGAGAGTTGTGATGGTTCCCCCAGTCATCTTTTTGAGCCTCTTTTTCAGTGTCTGCACAGTCCGCTCCGCTAAGCCGTTCGAGGCCTGTTGAAACAGCGCGCTGCAGACATGGCGAATCCCGTTTTTCCACATGAGTTATTGGAACAAATCACAGGTAAAGATTGTTGAAAGTCAGGCAGACCATGGGTTGCAAACACCTGCCGAATCTTTTTGATAGTTGTGGTCGCTGTGATGTTGCTCATGATGTGAGCCTCCAGCCACATGACAAGGAACATGTGGCCCACGAAAGGGACTGCAAAGTCTATGTGCAGTCTTGGCCATGGGCGATCAGGCCACTCCCACAGATGTAGTGGGGCCATCTTCTGGTTGATCTGGCACTCAGAGCATGATTTCACTTGTTTTCTATTTCCCGATCCATGTTAGGCCACCAGATGTAAGATCTGGCTAAACATTTCATCCGGGAGGCACCCGGGTGAGCCTCAGGGACCTCATCCATGACTTGTGAACAGCCAGGGTGTGGAACAACCACTCTGGACCGCCAGAGTATGCAGCCATCCTGCACACTCAGCTCAGTGCTTGGCATAAGGTCTCAGTCCATCATCCTCTATTACAGGAGGCCAGCCCTGCATGAGGAATCTTTTGACTAGGGCCAGGATAGGATCCCGGTATGTCCATTGCTTGATCTGTTTGGCATTCACAGGTGAGTTTGACAATCTCCCCATTAGGAAAATTGTCTAGGGAGGCACCACAGTTGTGGCGGGCATCTCTGGTAGCGGGAGACGGCTGAACGCATCTGCGTTTGCATTGTCCTTCCCCGCTCTGTACACAATAAGGTACTGGTAAGCTGACAGTGTGAGGGCCCAGCGCTGTATCCTTGCAAAAGCCATGGGAGGAATGCATCTTGAATCACTGAAAAGGTCAGTGGATTGTGGTCAGTGCATATGGTGAAATGATGACCGTAGATGTTACGTCCGTTGTTGGAATTAGACCAAGGCGCAACGTGGTAAGCGTACATCGTACTTTATTAGATGGAACACCAAAAAAAAAAAAATATATAAACGAACGTAAAGTTCTGCAGGGCTAGACAGCAACTATGCAAAAACAAGATCCCACAACTGAAGGTGGGAAAAAGGGCTGCCTAAGTATGATCCCCAATCAGAGACAACGATAGACAGCTGCCTCTGATTGGGAACCATACCCGGCCAACAAAGAAATAGACAAACTAGAATGCCCACCCAAATCACACCCTGACCTAACCAAATAGAGAAATAAAAAGGCTCTCTAAGGTACTGTAGAGGTACTGATGAAAGCGTTTCACAGAAAAAACTATGGCCAGACCTTCCTTGTCTAACTGTGAATAACCCTTCTCAGCACTCGTCAGCGTGCGTGATGCAAATCCAATGGGTTTCTCTGACCCGTCCTCCATCTGATGTGAGAGTACTGCCCCGACGCCATAGGACGAGGCGTCACATGACAGACTGATGTCTTTGTCTTGGTCAAAATTAACCAGCAGTTGTGCTGATTGTAGTAGTGCTTTCACTTCCTGGAAAGCTTTCTCTTGAGCTGGCCCCCACTTCCATTTACAGTCTTTGTGGAGCAGCTGATAAAGTGGAGCCAACACTGTTGACAGCTCCGGGAGGAACTTACCATAGTAGTTCACCATGCCCAGGTACGACATGAGCTCAGACACGTTCTTGGGCTTTGGAGCATCCTTGATTGCCCTGACTTTGTCCTCCACAGGACACAGACCCTGCACTGTGATATTGTGACCTGGGTATGTCAAACTCTGTGCTTGGTATGTGCACTTGCTACGCTTCAGGCGCAGCCCTGCCTTGGAGAAAACTCGCTAACACCCGATCCAGATGGTGGAGGTGCTCCTCCTCCGTCTCCCCTGTAACCAGTATATAGTCCAGGTACACTACTACATGAGGGATCCCCTGCAGCAGATTGTCCATTGTCCTCTGGAAAATGGCTGGCCTGGATGCCACTCCGAAAACCAAGCGGTTGTACTTCAACAAGCCTTTGTGGGTGTTGACTGTGACATACTCTTTTGAGTCCTCGTCCAGGAGGAGCTGTTGGTAGGCGTGACTCATGTCAAGCTCTGAGAACGTCTTGCCTCCAGCAAACGTCGCAAACAGGTCCTCCACCCCCGGCAGCGGGTAAGCATCCAGCTTAGAGGCACTGTTGATGGTGAGCTTGTAGTCCCCACATATACGCACCGTGCCATCACTTTTCAGAACAGGAACGATTGGAGCTGCCCAGCGAGTGAACTGAATGAGAGTAATGATGTTTGTTTCCTGCAGCCACTCCAACTCATCCTCAACTTTCTTTTTCATGGCGTATGGCACTGTCCTGGGCTTGAAAAAGCGAGGCTCGGCCTGTGGATCCACGAACAGCTTAACTGCAGTACCCTGCAGTGTGCCCAGTTAATCTTTGAAAATCTCAGGGTACTTTTATATGACATCCTCAGTCACTCGTGTGTGTTTTATCTCACCCCAGTTCAGTTGTATTTTGGTGAGCCAGTCACTCCCTAGTAAACTAGGCCCATTACATTTTACCACCAGGAGCCGTGCTCTCGCTTCCTGGCTGTTGTATGCAATGTCCACCTCCAGAGCCCCAGCAATGGTATGGTCTCCTCATCTGCTTTCCATCTACCTCCACTGTAGCATAGATAGGAACAATGCTCTTCCTCCTCCACTGTGCTCTCTAGGTGGTGTGCTGCTGACTGTGGCTTAATTGCTGTGAACTTGCCCTGCAGTGTGCCCACCCTCTGGCTTGCTCCTAGGACCCCTGCATTCTTTAGCTAAATGTCCCATTTTGTTGCAATTGTGACAGACCGTATCCTTGATCTAACAGTTGTTTGCACAATGTGTTCCCCGACATCTGAAGCATTCTACTGCTTTTCCCTGACGCCTCTTTTGTCACCTGATGCACTGCACAACTTACACTGCTGGCCTTTTGAATATTATTTTTTACATTATTAGCAGCCATCTCCATTCCTTGAGATAGTTGCTATGCTCTCTTGAAAGTCAGTGTGGCTTCCCCCAGCAAACTGTATGCTGTCCTCATTAATGCCACAGACTAATCTGTCACGGAGCATGTCCTCTAACATAGCCCCAAACTCACAATGTTCAGAGAGCTCACATAATTCAGCAACACAGTTAGCAACAGACTGACCTGTTTTCTGAGAATGGCAGTTCAATTTGAACCTCTGGACAATCACTGAAGGCTTTGGATTGTGGTGAGTCTGAACGAGAGCAACTAGATCCACAAAGGGAATTTCTCCCAGTCTCCGTGGCTTAGCCAAATTCCTCATTAGCTTGTATGTTTTAGCCCAACACACGCTCAAGAGAATAGAGCGCTGTTTAGCCTCATCTCTAATTCCATTTGCCAAGAAAAAAAGTGTCCCAACCTTTCCAGATATTCCGTCCAGTCCTCGTTGTCTTCCACAAACTCAGTGATAGTCCAAAACATTGCCACTATAACGCCAACTTGTCCTTGATCCTCGTTAGCGTTTTCCACGTGCTGCTGGTTGTCACCGATGAAGATGCCCTCCAGCGGCGGCTGCTCTCCGTCGCTCATTAAGCTAGCTAGCTGACTGACTACCTCCACTGTTTCTTAGCTAGCTAGCACATCGCCCTGTACATGCTGATCAAGTTGTATCCTCGTCGCCAAAAATATGTAGTAACTTGACAAGGAATGCCCACACGCAATTCAATATGACTTTCCATTGGTAGAGTTGCATTGTACAACTCTGGGTGATGACATCAACGGGGAAAGGTCACGGTCAAGGCCAATGCCAATAATAACCATGAACACACAAATAATAATCATGCTATATTGCAGGTAAGTACAATAACATATTCTAAGTAATTATTTATATAGTGTCTACACTATAACAATGCAGAAACAAATAGGCGAAAGACCATAGACGTAAGAATGAGAATTTAATATGATCTCTATGTAAAAGACAGCCTTGGGCCAGTATGAAATGGTATGAGGAACCTATGACAATAATTCAAGTGAAACATGGCAGAAGATTAGTGATGAAAAAAGCCTCTAAAGGCAGGGAGAATTCCCCCAAAAGTAAGCCTGTATATTGCACAGAACACATTATAGTAAACTACAGTACACCTGTATTCAAATAGTGTATGTACAAAGACAGCAGCAGATCTTCAAGTCCAGCTGTAACATAATTTGCTGATCTGCCCCTATCTGTAAATAGTTATATAGTTTGCTAAAGTGTTATCTATGCAATACACTACAGGTCAACTTTGCATATTTTCTTTAATGGCTCATAAAAAATAAAAGCTGTCAGAAATCATATTAATTTAACAGATGAACAAACACCAACAAGGATGATCTTCCTTTGTAAGAAAATGTTCCATTCTACAAGTCAAGTCACCCAATTATCCATTCACTGTACTATATTACACTCTGTCACTAAACATGACATAGGCTACCTTGACAATGCAATATCCACATTTTTCAGCATCTGAAAAATCTTGCAACGAGCAGTGTTAGTTGACTTACCACAATCCATTAAAGCTGTCTCTCACGTGGTTGTGTTGGTAAGTGGATTGAGTTGCTTGTTGTAGTAATGCAGTACTGTAAGCAATGAAAGGATGCCAGGACTTTTAAAGGGAGCCCTACCCAGGTCAAAAGAATGTCTCAAACATCACACAGAAAAATACACACCCTTTCACTAGAATGGTCTTCCTGGTTCCTCACCTGTGTGTAGGTGACAATAGCTACTTTACATTTTTGGGCAAGTGATCGTAATCTTCATGCCTTTCAGACCTTATTAATGTCAGTTGCACAGACTACAGCAGGTGTAAACAGTACAGTGAAATGCTTGCATGCTCTTCCTCAACGTTGCAGTAATACTATGTCATATAAAATAAATACACCCGAGAAATGAAAAAAGCTACACAGGAATGAAATAAATACACAAGAATATAATGACACGAAGAATATATTGACATGAAGAATATATTGACATGAAGAATATATTGACATGGAGAATATATTGATATTTATACAAGAGTATTGTGACTATCAAAAATAGACACTATTGAAATCTATATACATCTTGATTTCTACGCAGGGAAAATGACACATGAAATATTAATACTCCCATCCCTCCCCTGTATACAGTGCCTTCGGAAAGTATTCAGACCGCTTCACTTTTTCCACATTTTGTTACGTTACAGCCTTATTCTAAAATGGATTAAATAGTATTTTTTACCTATCAATCTACACACAATGTCCCATAATGACAAAGCAAAAACAGGTTTTCAAAAAAAATATATATATACAGTGGGGAGAACAAGTATTTGATACACTGCCGATTTTGCAGGTTTTCCTACTTACAAAGCATGTAGAGGTCTGTAATTTTTATCATAGGTACACTTCAACTGTGAGAGACGGAATCTAAAACAAAAATCCAGAAAATCACATTGTATGATTTTTAAGTAATTCATTTGCATTTTATTGCATGACATAAGTATTTGATCACCTACCAACCAGTAAGAATTCCGGCTCTCACAGACCTGTTAGTTTTTCTTTAAGAAGCCCTCCTGTTCTCCACTCATTACCTGTATTAACTGCACCTGTTTGAACTCGTTACCTGTATAAAAGACACCTGTCCACACACTCAATCAAACAGACTCCAACCTCTCCACAATGGCCAAGACCAGAGAGCTGTGTAAGGACATCAGGGATAAAATTGTAGACCTGCACAAGGCTGGGATGGGCTACAGGACAATAGGCAAGCAGCTTGGTGAGAAGGCAACAACTGTTGGCGCAATTATTAGAAAATAGAAGAAAATAGAAGAAGTTCAAGATGATGGTCAATCACCCTCGGTCTGGGGCTCCATGCAAGATCTCACCTCGTGGGGCATCAATGATCATGGGGAAGGTGAGGGATCAGCCCAGAACTACACGGCAGGACCTGGTCAATGACCTGAAGAGAGCTGGGACCACAGTCTCAAAGAAAACCATTAGTAACACACTACGCCGTCATGGATTAAAATCCTGCAGCGCACACAAGGTCCCCCTGCTCATGCAGGCGCATGTCCAGGCCCGTCTGAAGTTTGCCAATGACCATCTGGATGATCCAGAGGAGGAATGGGAGAAGGTCATGTGGTCTGATGATTCAAAAATAGAGCTTTTTGGTCTAAACTCCACTCGCCGTGTTTGGAGGAAGAAGAAGGATGAGTACAACCCCAAGAACACCATCCCAACCGTGAAGCATGGAGGTGGAAACATCATTCTTTGGGGATGCTTTTCTGCAAAGGGGACAGGACGACTGCACCGTATTGAGGGGAGGATGGATGGGGCCATGTATTGCGAGATCTTAGCCAACAACCTCCTTCCCTCAGTAAGAGCATTGATGATGGGTCGTGGCTGGGTCTTCCAGCATGACAACGACCCGAAACACACAGCCAGGGCAACTAAGGAGTGGCTCCGTAAGAAGTATCTCAAGGTCCTGGAGTGGCCTAGCCAGTCTCCAGACCTGAACCCAATAGAAAATCTTTGGAGGGAGCTGAAAGTCCGTATTGCCCAGCGACAGCCCCGAAACCTGAAGGATCTGGAGACGGTCTGTATGGAGGAGTGGGCCAAAATCCCTGCTGCAGTGTGTGCAAACCTGGTCAAGAACTACAGGAAATGTATGATCTCTGTAATTGCAAACAAAGGATTCTGTACCAAATATTAAGTTCTGCTTTTCTGATGTATCAAATACTTATGTCATGCAATAAAATGCAAATTAATTACTTAAAAATGATACAATGTGATTTTCGGGATTTTTGGATTCCGTCTCTCACAGTTGAAGTGTACCTATGATAAAAATTACAGACCTCTACATGCTTTGTAAGTAGGAAAATCGGCAAAATCGGCAGTGTATCAAATACTTGTTCTCCCCACTGTATATATATATAAATAAATAAAAACTGAAATATCACATTTACATAAGTATTCAGACTCTTTACTCGGTACTTTGTTGAAGCACCTTTCGGAGTGATTACAGCCTCAAGTCTTCTTGGGTATGACGATACAGCTTGGCACACCTGTATTTGGGGAGTTTCTCCCATTCTTCTCTGTTGGATGGGGAGTGTCGCTGCACAGCTATTTTCAGGTCTCTCCAGAGATGTTCAATCGGGTTCAGGTCCGGGCTCTGGCTCGGCCACTCAAGGACATTCAGAGACTTGGCCCGAAGTCTCTCCTGCGTTGTCTTGGCTATACGCTTATGGTCGTTGTCCTGTTGGAAGGTGAACTTTCGCCCCAGTTTGAGGTTCCGAGCTATCTGGAGCAGGTTTTCATCAAGCTCTCTATACTTTGCTCCGTTCATCTTTACCTTGATCCTGACTAGTCTTCCAGTCCCTACCGCTGAAAAACATCCCCACAGCAAGATACTTCACCGTAGGGATGGTGCCAGGTTTCCTCCAGGTCAAAGAGTTCAATCTTGGTTTCTTGTTTCCTTAAGGTGACTTTTGGCTAACTCCAAGCGGGCTGTCATGTGCCTTTTACTGAGGAATGGCTTCGGTCTGGCAACTCTAGCATAAAGGCCTGATTGGTGGAGTGCTGCAGAACTCTGGAGCTCTGTCAGAGTGACCATCGGGTTCTTGGTCACCTCCCTGACCAAGGCCCTTCTACCCCGATTGCTCAGTTTGGCCGGGTGGCCAACTCTAGGAAGAGTCTTGGTGGTTCCAAACTTTTTCCATTTAAGAATGATGGAGGCCACTGTTCTTGGGGACCTTCAATGCTGCAGAAATGTTTTGGTACCCTTCCCCAGATCTTTGCCTTGACACAATCCTGTCTCGGAGCTCTACGGAACTATTCCTTCAATCTCATAGCTTGGTTTTTGCTCTGACACGCACTATCAACTGTAGGACCTTATATAGACAGGTGTGTGCCTTTCCAAATCATTTCCAATCAATAGAATTTACCATAGGTGGACTCTGATCAAGTTGTAAAACCGTATCAAGGATGATCAATGGAAACAGGATGCACCTGAGTCTCATAGCAAAGGGTCTGAGTTTTTTTTTTTTTTGTGCAAAATATCTCAAAAACTTTTTTCGCTTTGACTTTATGGAGTATTGTATGTAGATTGATATGGGGGGAAATGATGTATTCAATTTCAGAATAAGGCTGTAAAGTAACAACATGTGGAAAAGTCAAGGGGTTTCCGAAGGCACTGTATGCTGCGATGGTGCAACGGCAATGCAATCATTTAAGATTTAAAGGTACTTTATTCCCCATTTAACAGTTTTCAACTCCCTTTGAATTGGCATTTATCATACAGTATTTATATTGTTTTTACAATTTTGTTCTCATTTCTCTCTGGTTTCTACTTTCATTCACCAATAACCAGTGTCACATTCTGTCATCCAGATTGCTCAAGACATCTTATTTCCCCATCTCTGACTAATGTAATTATACCCTTTTGCTGCACCTTTTTTTTCACCCGTTTATCTTGATTATAAATGCCAGTTCATCTACTTTTCTGTCTCGTGATGATTTCATGAAGGGAGTCTTGCTGCTCGGGACCGTTGCGAAAGCGCTTACTCAACGTCCGACGTGGTAGAGGTAGGCAAACTTCTGACTAAATGAACAAGGGGGAAACATTGTCTGTTAGCAGGTTTTTGTTCCAACCCAACACTAAAACATCTGAATGTGTTCAAATGATCCGACTGATCATGCGATTCAATCCAGAGTAGTTACGACCTGGTGTGTTAGTGTTGGGCTGGAATAAAACCCTGCGTACACGGCTCTCCAGGACCAGGCTCTTGGCCATCCACCCTGTTCTTGACCTGCAGCTCTGGTCACGCATCCCCCATCCACGCCCTCCTTGCCTGGGCCCTCATGGCCGAGTTCTGCGGCGGCCCCAGCTGCCTCACTTCCACCCTGCCCTCCACCCCACGGCTACAGCGCCCCAGGTGGGCCATGTATCTCTGAGCGTGGGCACCGCGGTGCCAGGTACGTAGCTGGGAGTCACGTTCCTGGTGGGCGAACAGCTCTGTCTCGTCCAGGTGAGGCTTGAGGTGCACGCCCTGCGCACGCTCCTGCCAGTGGAAGAGGAAGAGCTGCCGGGTGCTCTTCCTCTGGCCCCAGCGCGTGGCGGTTCTCAGAGCTGTCATGCCCTCTGTGTCCTCCAGTTGGTGTGGGGCACCGCGCACGCACCAGTAGCTCCTGGATGGACTGCAACTGGCCCTGGGCGGCTGCCGCGTGACAGGCCCCGCGCCCCAGGGGAGTCTGGCCCTTAACATTGGCCCCTACAAAGACAACAGAGTCAAGTTCGTTAGGCAGACAGAAAGAAAACGGACTGAAACAAGGAGAGACTGGCTTGACTTTTGCTTTCTTCTGCCAAACGTTTTCCAGAATTAACATGACCGAATTAACATGACACAGATATTGCCAGCGTACCGGAAAAACTCTGTATCTACATAAAGTTACATCTTCAGGAATTAAAAATAATAAATTGTTTGAAATAATAAACCGTTCGACACAGCAGGCATGTGTCCATGGTGGGTCTTTCAGCAAGTCTGGTAAAGAAATGCAGTATTGCTATTAGGTGATGATGGTTTTTTACCTTTATTTAACGAAGCAAGTCAGTTAAGAACAAATTCTTATTTACAATGACGGCCTACCCCGGCCAAACCCCTAACCCGGAAGACGCTGGGCCAATTGTGCCCCGCCCTATGGGACTCCCAATCACGGCCAGTTGTGATACAGCCTGGAATCAAACCAGGGTCTGTAGTGACATTTCTAGCACTAAGATGCAGTGCCTTAGACCGCTGCACCGGTCTAAGGCACCGCTTTTCTTTTTACTATGATCAATAATGACCTGAGCCATAGAGAGTCTCTGTGTATGACTGCTGTAGACTATTCTAGGTTTTTCTTTCATGCCACATCACCTTGAATACATCTCCAGTAGCTGCAGCTATCACAAGCTCAGCCCATCCATCATAAGGCCAGATCATCAGGGTGTCAGTATTTCCAGGGAAGATGTCATTACAGTTAATAGTGGTGTCATCACATAGGTTGGGAGGAGAGAGTACACATTAGGTCTGGTCAGAGAAGCACATCATTAGATAATTAGTCTGACTGGAAAACGCCCTCAAAAAAAATGTTCACAATGATGGGCCTGTCACAGCTAGCCTACGTTTGAGATTTATAAGGGACGTGATTCTAACTTAATTGAACCCAATAAAAATCAATGGATACATATCTAATCAATTAATCAACAACAACTCCCCATTTCTCATTAAAATATGTCAACAGTTAAACCAGAAAGTGAGATTAAAGGTATTTATTTTACCATTATCCAGGTAGCATACTCTCTGGAAGTCTGTGGGAACCCCAACCACTAATTCCATGGTTTTTTTTAGCTCTCTGATTCTCATATTGTGGTGGCAGTCGGGAACAACGAACATCTCTCCCGTTTCACGCAGCCTGGCACCAAGACTGAACTTGACTTTCTTCGATTGAATTTTTGGGTCTCGGTACACTCTTCAAGTCGATGTCGCGGTAAATCATTGAACTTGTGGGTCTCGGTACCTGAAGTGAAATCCTCTTCGTTGAGGTGTTAAACTATGCCATTTGATTGCTCATAGAAACGCAATCAATATTTTTTGCAGATTGCAAAGGGTTTAGAATTCGAAAATAATTATTTAATGAATTCTCTTCAGTTTGGAATGTTGTCTGACTATTACTGTTGCTATAGTGATATACGTTAGAGTCCTATTGTTGCGCTTTCGGTTAATGTGCGACATTTACATACACACAGTTGAAAAAATCTAATGTTTCATGATCAACTAGTTTAGTTATATTGACTTGGAAATACCTGGTATATTATGGTCAGAAGGTAGGCGCACTTTTTTAATGGATTTGCGACAGCAGTCCCAGTTTAAATTCTGTACAACTTATTTCTGACTTTGTAACGTGATTGGCTCAGCAATCACATTTGAAATAGGCTATATAGTCAGTGGTGTAGTGGTGATTTTTAGGTGAGGGAGCGCAACAGTTTGATCTCATAATTTTCTCAGCGTTACCGACCAGTGGTTTTGAGCCACACCTACTAAATTTTTTTGGTGTCACATATAAGTTTGCAAACAATGTAAAAAAAAATATATATATATTGAGTTAATAAAGCCGCATACAAACATGGCCTCTTTTTGCTTTCTTGAGTAAGGCAGCCCCCGAAATGCAGGTGTTTCAGCCTAGCTCAGTGCTTTCTGTGGTAGTGGGGCTGCCAGCGGAAAATACAGAATGTAGGGGTTAGTAATGTTCTCTAGTTGCTCCGTGATTGGCTCAGTGTTCTGTCACTCATGGGAACAATACGTCACCACAAAATCTTTGTATTTATTTAGCTAGGCAAGTCCGTTAAGTCCTTAAACCCAGACTTGGACCACACACCCTCTCCACTGAATAGCAGGCAGAGGAAGCAAATAGTGATTGCAAATAGCAAATAGTGATCTAACTGTTCTGCCTGCGGTTATGGAACCCTGACCTGTCCACCGGACGTGCTACCTGTCCCAGACCTGCTGTTTTCAACTCTTAATGATCGGCTATGAAAAGCCAACTGACATTTATTCCTGATTTATTTTTTGACCATGCTGGTCATTTATGAACATTTTGAACATCTTGGCCATGTTCTGTTATAATCTCCACCCGGCACAGCCAGAAGAGGACTGGCCACCCCTCATAGCCTGGTTCCTCTCTAGGTTTCTTCCTAGGTTTTGGCCTTTCTAGGGAGTTTTTCCCAGCCACCGTGCTTCTACACCTGCATTGCTTGCTGTTTGGGGTTTTAGGCTGGGTTTCTGTACAGCACTTCGAGATATTAGCTGATGTACGAAGGGCTATATAAAATAAACTTGATTTGATTTGATTGCCTTGAGATGCTTGCAGTTAGCCACTGATTCCTTCCAAACCACTCATAGTTGAATTTGTGAGTTCCGCCTTGTTGTGTACTATTTATGGCAAATGAGCACAGATATGTTTTATCTCTAATTTCTCTTCATATGATAAGGATGGAAAAGGATTTGCCAGTAGATTGTCAACGTGATTCATGATGACGACTGCTTGTCTAGCTTGCTTGCTAAGATTTTGAAAGTATGATGTTGACATGATCAGTCCAATCAAAGCTACGGTAGAAAAAACGTGATTTGACGTACTTTTATCTGTGGCCAATGACCTTCAGCCTTCTTGGACGGGCACTTCTACTGTAAATCTATGGCAGCACCCAAAGGGGCTTGAATGTTCTAGCTCTAACCAATAGGCAGGTAGCCTAGCCACTAGGCAGCTAGCCTAGCCGCTAGGCAGATAGCCTAGCCGCTAGGCAGATAGCCTAGCCACTAGGCAGGTAGCCTAGCCACTAGGCAGGTAGACAGGTTGCCTAGCCACTAGGCAGGTAGCTTAGCCACTAGGTAGGTAGCCTAGCCCCTAGGCAGGTAGCCTAGTGGTTAGACCATTGGGCCAGTAACCCGAAATGTTGCTAGATCGAATCCCCAAGCTGACATGTCGTTCTTCCCCTGAACAAGGCAGTTAGCCCACTGTTCCTAGGACGTAATTGTAGATAAGAATTAGTTCTTAAAACATCTGTCTGAAAGGGTCTCAAAATTGAATTGTGCATCACATAATCTGATAGTGGTAGTGAGGTGGTAGATGTCTAGTCTCCTTTATGGCTCTAATCTGGTAGTGATAGTGGGGTGGTAGATTTCTCCTTTATGGCTCTAATCTGATAGTGGTAGTAGGGTGGTAGGTTTCTCCTTTATGGCTCTACTCTGACAGTGGTAGTGGGGTGGTAGATGTCTAGTCTCCATTATGGCTCTAATCTGATAGTGGTAGATGTCTAGTCTCTGTTGTGGCTCTAATCTGATAGTGGTAGTGGGGTGGTAGATGTCTAGTCTCCTTTATGGCTCTAATCTGATAGTGGTAGTGGGGTGATAGATGTCTAGTCTCCATTATGGATCTAATCTGATCGTGGTAGTGGGGTGGTAGATGTCTAGTCTCCCTTATGGCTCTAATCTGACAGTGGTAGTGGGATGGTAGATGTCTAGTCTCCCTTAAGTCTCTAATCTGATAATGGTAGTGGGGTGGTAGATGTCTAGTCTCCATTATGGCTCTAATCTGATAGTGGTAGTAGAGTGGTAGATGTCTAGTCTCCTTTATGGCTCTAATCTGATAGTGGTAGTGGGGTGGTAGATGTCTAGTTTCCTTTATGGCTCTAATCTGATAGTGGTAGTGGGTTAGTAGATGTCTAGTCTCCTTTATGGCTCTAATCTGATAGTGGTAGTTGGGTGATAGATGTCTAGTCTCCTTTATGGCTCTAATCTGATAGTGGTAGATGTCTAGTATCCTTTATGGCTCTAATTTGATAGTGGTAGTGGGGTGGTAGACGTCTAGTCTCCTTTATGGCTCTAATCTGATAGTGGTAGTAGGGTGGTAGATGTCTAGTCTCCTTTATGGCTCTAATTTAAAAGTGGTAGTGGGGTGGTAGATGTCTAGTCTCCTTTATGGCTCTAATCTGATAGTGGTAGTGGGTTAGTAGATGTCTAGTCTCCTTTATGGCTCTAAATTGATAGTGGTAGTGGGGTGATAGATGTCTAGTCTCCTTTATGGCTCTAATCTGATAGTGGTATCTGTCTAGTCTCCTTTATGGCTCTAATTTGATAGTGGTAGTGGGGTAGTAGATGTCTAGTCTCCTTTATGGCTCTAATCTGACAGTGGTAGTGGGGTGGTAGGTTTCTCCTTTATGGCTCTAATCTGATAGTGGTAGTGGGGTGGTAGGTTTCTCCTTTAAGGCTCTAATCTGATAGTGGTAGTAGGGTGGTAGATGTCTAGTCTCCTTTATGGCTCTAAACTGATAGTGGTAGTGGGGTGATAGATGTCTAGTCTCCATTATGGCTCTAATCTGAAAGTGGTAGAGGGGTGGTAGATGTCTAGTCTCCTTTATGGGTCTAATCTGATAGTGGTAATGGGGTGGTAGATGTCTAGCCTCCTGTATGGCTCTAATCTGATAGTGGTAGTGGGGTGGTAGATGTCTAGTCTCCCTTATGGCTCTAATCTGATAGTGGTAGTGGGATGGTAGATGTCTAGTCTCCCTTATGGCTCTAATCTGATAGTGGTGGTGGGGTGTTAGATGTCTAGTCTCCTTTATGGCTCTAATCTCATAGCGGTAGTAGGGTGGTAGATGTCTAGTCTCCCTTATGGCTCTAATCTGATAGTGGTAGTGGGGTGATAGATGTCTAGTCTCCTTTATGGCTCTAATCTGATAGTGGTAGTGGGGTGGTAGGTTTCTCCTTTATGGCTCTAATCTGATAGTAGTAGTGGGGTGTTAGGTTTCTCCTTGATGGCTCTAATCTGATAGTGGTAGTAGATGTCTAGTCTCCTTTATGGCTCTAATCTCATAGTGGTAGTGGGGTGGTAGATGTCTAGTCTCTGTTATGGCTCTAATCTGATAGTGGTAGTGGGGTGGTAGATGTCTAGACTCCTTTATGGCTCTAATCTGATAGTGGTAATGGGGTGGTAGATGTCTAGTCTCCTGTATGGCTCTAATCTGATAGTGGTAGTGGGGTGGTAGATGTCTAGTCTCCCTTATGGCTCTAATCTTATAATGGTAGTGGGGTGGTCGATGTCTAGTCTCCCATATGGCTCTAATCTTATAATGGTAGTGGGGTGGTCGATGTCTAGTCTCCATTATGGCTCTAATCTGATAGTGGTAGTGGGATGGTAGATGTCTAGTCTCCCTTAAGGCTCTAATCTGATAATGGTAGTGGGGTGGTAGATGTCTAGTCTCCATTATGGCTCTAATCTGATAGTGGTAGTGGGGTGGTAGATGTTTAGTCTCCTTTATGGCTCTAATCTAAAAGTGGTAGTGGGGTGGTAGATGTCTAGTCTCCTTTATGGCTCTAATCTGATAGTGGTAGTGGGTTAGTAGATGTCTACTCTCCTTTATGGCTCTAATCTGATAGTGGTAGTGGGGTAATAGATGTCTAGTCTCCTTTATGGCTCTAATCTGATAGTGGTAGATGTCTAGTCTCCTTTATGGTTCTAATCTGATAGTGGTAGTGAGGTAGTAGATGTCTAGTCTCCTTTATGGCTCTAATCTGATAGTGGTAGTGGGGTGTTAGGTTTCTCCTTTATGGCTCTAATCTGATAGTGGTAGTAGATGTCTAGTCTCCTTTATGGCTCTAATCTCATAGTGGTAGTGGGGTGGTAGATGTCTAGTCTCTGTTATGGCTCTAATCTGATAGTGGTAGTGGGGTGGTAGATGTCTAGACTCCTTTATGGCTCTAATCTGATAGTGGTAATGGGGTGGTAGACGTCTAGTCTCCTGTATGGCTCTAATCTGATAGTGGTAGTGGGGTGGTAGATGTCTAGTCTCCCTTATGGCTCTAATCTGATAGTGGTAGTGGGATGGTAGATGTCTAGTCTCCCTTATGGCTCTAATCTGATAGTGGTGGTGGGGTGTTAGATGTCTAGTCTCCTTTATGGCTCTAATCTCATAGCGGTAGTAGGGTGGTAGATGTCTAGTCTCCCTTATGGCTCTAATCTGATAGTGGTAGTGGGGTGATAGATGTCTAGTCTCCTTTATGGCTCTAATCTGATAGTGGTAGTGGGGTGGTAGGTTTCTCCTTTATGGCTCTAATCTGATAGTAGTAGTGGGGTGTTAGGTTTCTCCTTGATGGCTCTAATCTGATAGTGGTAGTAGATGTCTAGTCTCCTTTATGGCTCTAATCTCATAGTGGTAGTGGGGTGGTAGATGTCTAGTCTCTGTTATGGCTCTAATCTGATAGTGGTAGTGGGGTGGTAGATGTCTAGACTCCTTTATGGCTCTAATCTGATAGTGGTAATGGGGTGGTAGATGTCTAGTCTCCTGTATGGCTCTAATCTGATAGTGGTAGTGGGGTGGTAGATGTCTAGTCTCCCTTATGGCTCTAATCTTATAATGGTAGTGGGGTGGTCGATGTCTAGTCTCCCATATGGCTCTAATCTTATAATGGTAGTGGGGTGGTCGATGTCTAGTCTCCATTATGGCTCTAATCTGATAGTGGTAGTGGGATGGTAGATGTCTAGTCTCCCTTAAGGCTCTAATCTGATAATGGTAGTGGGGTGGTAGATGTCTAGTCTCCATTATGGCTCTAATCTGATAGTGGTAGTAGGGTGGTAGATGTTTAGTCTCCTTTATGGCTCTAATCTAAAAGTGGTAGTGGGGTGGTAGATGTCTAGTCTCCTTTATGGCTCTAATCTGATAGTGGTAGTGGGTTAGTAGATGTCTACTCTCCTTTATGGCTCTAATCTGATAGTGGTAGTGGGGTAATAGATGTCTAGTCTCCTTTATGGCTCTAATCTGATAGTGGTAGATGTCTAGTCTCCTTTATGGCTCTAATTTGATAGTGGTAGTGGGGTAGTAGATGTCTAGTCTCCTTTATGGCTCTAATCTGATAGTGGTAGTGGGGTGTTAGGTTTCTCCTTTATGGCTCTAATCTGATAGTGGTAGTAGATGTCTAGTCTCCTTTATGGCTCTAATCTCATAGTGGTAGTGGGGTGGTAGATGTCTAGTCTCTGTTATGGCTCTAATCTGATAGTGGTAGTGGGGTGGTAGATGTCTAGACTCCTTTATGGCTCTAATCTGATAGTGGTAATGGGGTGGTAGACGTCTAGTCTCCTGTATGGCTCTAATCTGATAGTGGTAGTGGGGTGGTAGATGTCTAGTCTCCCTTATGGCTCTAATCTGATAGTGGTAGTGGGATGGTAGATGTCTGGTCTCCCTTAAGGCTCTAATCTGATAATGGTAGTGGGGTGGTAGATGTTTAGTCTCCATTATGGCTCTAATCTGATAGTGGTAGTAGGGTGGTAGATGTCTAGTCTCCTTTATGGCTCTAATCTAAAAGTGGTAGTGGGGTGGTAGATGTCTAGTCTCCTTTATGGCTCTAATCTGATAGTGGTAGTGGGTTAGTAGATGTCTAGTCTCCTTTATGGCTCTAATCTGATAGTGGTAGTGGGGTAATAGATGTCTAGTCTCCTTTATGGCTCTAATTTGATAGTGGTAGTGGGGTGGTAGGTTTCTCCTTTATGGCTCTAATCTGATAGTGGTAGTGGGGTGGTAGGTTTCTCCTTTATGGCTCTAATCTGATAGTGGTAGTATGGTGGTAGATGTCTAGTCTCCTTTATGGCTCTAATCTGAAAGTGGTAGAGGGGTGGTAGATGTCTAGGCTCCTTTATGGGTCTAATCTGATAGTGGTAATGGGGTGGTAGGTTTCTCCTTTATGGCTCTAATCTGATAGTGGTAGATGTCTAGTCTCCTTTATGGCTCTAATCTGATAGTGGTAGTGGGGTGGTAGGTTTCTCCTTTATGGCTCTAATCTGATAGTGGTAGTAGGGTGGTAGATGTCTAGTCTCCTTTATGGCTCTAATCTGATAGTGGTAGTGGGGTGATAGATGTCTAGTCTCCCTTAAGTCTCTAATCTGATAATGGTAGTGGGGTGGTAGATGTCTAGTCTCCATTATGGCTCTAATCTGATAGTGTTACTGGGGTGGTAGATGTCTAGTCTCCTTTATGGCTCTAATCTGATAGTGGTAGTGGGTTAGTAGATGTCTAGTCTCCTTTATGGCTCTAATCTGATAGTGGTAGTGGGGTGATAGACGTCTAGTCTCCTTTATGGCTCTAATCTGATAGTGGTAGATGTCTAGTCTCCCTTATGGCTCTAATCTGATAGTGGTAGTGGGATGGTAGATGTCTAGTCTCCCTTAAGGCTCTAATCTGATAGTGGTAGTGGTGTGGTAGATGTCTAGTCTCCCTTATGGCTCTAATCTCATAGTGGTAGGGTGGTAGATGTATAGTCTCCCTTTATGGCTCTAATCTGATAGTGGTAGTGGGATGGTAGATGTCTTGTCTCCATTATGGCTCTAATCTGATAGTGGTAGTGGGGTGGTAGATGTCTAGTCTCCCTTATGGCTCTAATCTGATAGTGGTAGTGGGATGGTAGATGTCTAGTCTCCCTTAAGGCTCTAATCTGATAATGGTAGTGGGGTGGTAGATGTCTAGTCTCCATTATGGCTCTAATCTGATAGTGGTAGTGGGGTGGTAGACGTCTAGTCTCCCTTATGGCTCTAATCTGATAGTGGTAGTGGGATGGTAGATGTCTAGTCTCCCTTAAGGCTCTAATCTGATAATGGTAGTGGTGTGGTAGATGTCTAGTCTCCATTATGGCTCTAATCTGATAATGGTAATGGGGTGGTAGATGTCTAGTCTCCTTTATGGCTCTAATCTCATAGTGGTAGAGTGGTAGATGTCTAGTCTCCCTTTATGGCTCTAATCTGATAGTGGTAGTGGGATGGTAGATGTCTAGTCTCCCTTTATGGCTCTAATCTGATAATGGTAGTGGGGTGGTAGATGTCTAGTCTCCATTATGGCTCTAATCTGATAGTGGTAGTAGGGTGGTAGATGTCTAGTCTCCTTTATGGCTCTAATCTGATAGTGGTAGTGGGGTGGTAGATGTCTAGTCTCCTTTATGGCTCTAATCTGATAGTGGTAGTGGGGTGGTATATGTCTAGTCTCCTTTATGGCTCTAATCTGATAGTGGTAGTGGGGTGGTAGATGTCTAGTCTCCTTTAAGGCTCTAATCTGATAGTGGTAGTGGGGTAGATGTCTAGTCTCCTTTATGGCTCTAATTTGATAGTGGTAGTGGGGTAGTAGATGTCTAGTCTCCTTTATGGCTCTAATCTGACAGTGGTAGTGGGGTGGTAGGTTTCTCCTTTATGGCTCTAATCTGATAGTGGTAGTGGGGTGGTAGGTTTCTCCTTTATGGCTCTAATCTGATAGTGGTAGTAGGGTGGTAGATGTCTAGTCTCCTTTATGGCTTTAATCTGATAGTGGTAGTGGGGTGATATATGTCTAGTCTCCACTATGGATCTAATCTGATCGTGGTAGTGGGGTGGTAGATGTCTAGTCTCCCCTATGGCTCTAATCTGATAGTGGTAGTGGGATGGTAGATGTCTAGTCTCCCTTAAGTCTCTAATCTGATAATGGTAGTGGGGTGGTAGATGTCTAGTCTCCATTATGGCTCTAATCTGATAGTGGTAGTAGGGTGGTAGATGTCTAGTCTCCTTTATGGCTCTAATCTGATAGTGGTAGTGGGGTGGTAGATGTCTAGTCTCCTTTATGGCTCTAATCTGATAGTGGTAGTGGGTTAGTAGATGTCTAGTCTCCGTTATGGCTCTAATCTGATAGTGGTAGTGGGGTGATAGATGTCTAGTCTCCTTTATGGCTCTAATCTGATAGTGGTAGTAGGGTGGTAGATGTCTAGTCTCCTTTATGGCTTTAATCTAAAAGTGGTAGTGGGGTGGTAGATGTCTAGTCTCCTTTATGGCTCTAATCTGATAGTGGTAGTGGGTTAGTAGATGTCTAGTCTCCTTTATGGCTCTAATTTGATAGTGGTAGTGGGATGGTAGATGTCTAGTCTCCCTTAAGGCTCTAATCTGATAATGGTTGTGGGGTGGTAGATGTCTAGTCTCCATTATGGCTCTAATCTGATAGTGGTAGTGGGGTGGTAGATGTCTAGTCTCCCTTATGGCTCTAATCTGATAGTGGTAGTGGGATGGTAGATGTCTAGTCTCCCTTAAGGCTCTAATCTGATAATGGTAGTGGTGTGGTAGATGTCTAGTCTCCATTATGGCTCTAATCTGATAATGGTAATGGGGTGGTAGATGTCTAGTCTCCTTTATGGCTCTAATCTCATAGTGGTAGAGTGGTAGATGTCTAGTCTCCCTTTATGGCTCTAATCTGATAGTGGTAGTGGGATGGTAGATGTCTAGTCTCCCTTATGGCTCTAATCTGATAATGGTAGTGGGGTGGTAGATGTCTAGTCTCCATTATGGCTCTAATCTGATAGTGGTAGTAGGGTGGTAGATGTCTAGTCTCCTTTATGGCTCTAATCTGATAGTGGTAGTGGGGTGGTAGATGTCTAGTCTCCTTTATGGCTCTAATCTGATAGTGGTAGTGGGGTAGTATATGTCTAGTCTCCTTTATGGCTCTAATCTGATAGTGGTAGTGGGGTGATAGATGTCTAGTCTCCTTTAAGGCTCTAATCTGATAGTGGTAGATGTCTAGTCTCCTTTATGGCTCTAATCTGACAGTGGTAGTGGGGTGGTAGGTTTCTCCTTTATGGCTCTAATCTGATAGTGGTAGTGGGGTGGTAGGTTTCTCCTTTATGGCTCTAATCTGATAGTGGTAGTAGGGTGGTAGATGTCTAGTCTCCTTTATGGCTTTAATCTGATAGTGGTAGTGAGGTGATAGATGTCTAGTCTCCACTATGGATCTAATCTGATCGTGGTAGTGGGGTGGTAGATGTCTAGTCTCCCTTATGGCTCTAATCTGATAGTGGTAGTGGGATGGTAGATGTCTAGTCTCCCTTAAGTCTCTAATCTGATAATGGTAGTGGGGTGGTAGATGTCTAGTCTCCATTATGGCTCTAATCTGATAGTGGTAGTAGGGTGGTAGATGTCTAGTCTCCTTTATGGCTCTAATCTGATAGTGGTAGTGGGGTGGTAGATGTCTAGTCTCCTTTATGGCTCTAATCTGATAGTGGTAGTGGGTTAGTAGATGTCTAGTCTCCGTTATGGCTCTAATCTGATAGTGGTAGTGGGGTGATAGATGTCTAGTCTCCTTTATGGCTCTAATCTGATAGTGGTAGTAGGGTGGTAGATGTCTAGTCTCCTTTATGGCTTTAATCTAAAAGTGGTAGTGGGGTGGTAGATGTCTAGTCTCCTTTATGGCTCTAATTTGATAGTGGTAGTGGGGTGATAGATGTCTAGTCTCCTTTATGGCTCTAATCTGATAGTGGTAGATGTCTAGTCTCCTTTATGGCTCTAATTTGATAGTGGTAGTGGGGTAGTAGATGTCTAGTCTCCTTTATGGCTCTAATCTGACAGTGGTAGTGGGGTGGTAGGTTTCTCCTTTATGGCTCTAATCTGATAGTGGTAGTGGGGTGGTAGGTTTCTCCTTTATGGCTCTAATCTGATAGTGGTAGTGGGGTGATAGATGTCTAGTCTCCACTATGGATCTAATCTGATCGTGGTAGTGGGGTGGTAGATGTCTAGTCTCCATTATGGCTCTAATCTGATAGTGGTAGTAGGGTGGTAGATGTCTAGTCTCCTTTATGGCTCTAATCTGATAGTGGTAGTGGGGTGATAGATGTCTAGTCTCCTTTATGGCTCTAATCTGATAGTGGTAGATGTCTAGTATCCTTTTTGGCTCTAATTTGATAGTGGTAGTGGGGTGGTAGACGTCTAGTCTCCTCTATGGCTCTAATCTGATAGTGGTAGTAGGGTGGTAGATGTCTAGTCTCCTTTATGGCTCTAATCTAAAAGGGGTAGTGGGGTGGTAGATGTCTAGTCTCCTTTACATATCTAATCAATTAATCAACAACAACTCCCCATTTCTCATTAAAATATGTCAACAGTTAAACCAGAAAGTGAGATTAAAGGTATTTATTTTACCATTATCCAGGTAGCATACTCTCTGGAAGTCTGTGGGAACCCCAACCACTAATTCCATGTTTTTTTTTAGCTCTCTGATTCTCATATTGTGGTGGCAGTCGGGAACAACGAACATCTCTCCCGTTTCACGCAGCCTGGCACCAAGACTGAACTTGACTTTCTTCGATTGAATTTTTGGGTCTCGGTACACTCTTCAAGTCGATGTCGCGGTAAATCATTGAACTTGTGGGTCTCGGTACCTGAAGTGAAATCCTCTTCGTTGAGGTGTTAAACTATGCCATTTGATTGCTCATAGAAACGCAATCAATATTTTTTGCAGATTGCAAAGGGTTTAGAATTCGAAAATAATTATTTAATGAATTCTCTTCAGTTTGGAATGTTGTCTGACTATTACTGTTGCTATAGTGATATACGTTAGAGTCCTATTGTTGCGCTTTCGGTTAATGTGCGACATTTACATACACACAGTTGAAAAAATCTAATGTTTCATGATCAACTAGTTTAGTTATATTGACTTGGAAATACCTGGTATATTATGGTCAGAAGGTAGGCGCACTTTTTTAATGGATTTGCGACAGCAGTCCCAGTTTAAATTCTGTACAACTTATTTCTGACTTTGTAACGTGATTGGCTCAGCAATCACATTTGAAATAGGCTATATAGTCAGTGGTGTAGTGGTGATTTTTAGGTGAGGGAGCGCAACAGTTTGATCTCATAATTTTCTCAGCGTTACCGACCAGTGGTTTTGAGCCACACCTACTAAATTTTTTTGGTGTCACATATAAGTTTGCAAACAATGTAAAAAAAAATATATATATATTGAGTTAATAAAGCCGCATACAAACATGGCCTCTTTTTGCTTTCTTGAGTAAGGCAGCCCCCGAAATGCAGGTGTTTCAGCCTAGCTCAGTGCTTTCTGTGGTAGTGGGGCTGCCAGCGGAAAATACAGAATGTAGGGGTTAGTAATGTTCTCTAGTTGCTCCGTGATTGGCTCAGTGTTCTGTCACTCATGGGAACAATACGTCACCACAAAATCTTTGTATTTATTTAGCTAGGCAAGTCCGTTAAGTCCTTAAACCCAGACTTGGACCACACACCCTCTCCACTGAATAGCAGGCAGAGGAAGCAAATAGTGATTGCAAATAGCAAATAGTGATCTAACTGTTCTGCCTGCGGTTATGGAACCCTGACCTGTCCACCGGACGTGCTACCTGTCCCAGACCTGCTGTTTTCAACTCTTAATGATCGGCTATGAAAAGCCAACTGACATTTATTCCTGATTTATTTTTTGACCATGCTGGTCATTTATGAACATTTTGAACATCTTGGCCATGTTCTGTTATAATCTCCACCCGGCACAGCCAGAAGAGGACTGGCCACCCCTCATAGCCTGGTTCCTCTCTAGGTTTCTTCCTAGGTTTTGGCCTTTCTAGGGAGTTTTTCCCAGCCACCGTGCTTCTACACCTGCATTGCTTGCTGTTTGGGGTTTTAGGCTGGGTTTCTGTACAGCACTTCGAGATATTAGCTGATGTACGAAGGGCTATATAAAATAAACTTGATTTGATTTGATTGCCTTGAGATGCTTGCAGTTAGCCACTGATTCCTTCCAAACCACTCATAGTTGAATTTGTGAGTTCCGCCTTGTTGTGTACTATTTATGGCAAATGAGCACAGATATGTTTTATCTCTAATTTCTCTTCATATGATAAGGATGGAAAAGGATTTGCCAGTAGATTGTCAACGTGATTCATGATGACGACTGCTTGTCTAGCTTGCTTGCTAAGATTTTGAAAGTATGATGTTGACATGATCAGTCCAATCAAAGCTACGGTAGAAAAAACGTGATTTGACGTACTTTTATCTGTGGCCAATGACCTTCAGCCTTCTTGGACGGGCACTTCTACTGTAAATCTATGGCAGCACCCAAAGGGGCTTGAATGTTCTAGCTCTAACCAATAGGCAGGTAGCCTAGCCACTAGGCAGCTAGCCTAGCCGCTAGGCAGATAGCCTAGCCGCTAGGCAGATAGCCTAGCCACTAGGCAGGTAGCCTAGCCACTAGGCAGGTAGACAGGTTGCCTAGCCACTAGGCAGGTAGCTTAGCCACTAGGTAGGTAGCCTAGCCCCTAGGCAGGTAGCCTAGTGGTTAGACCATTGGGCCAGTAACCCGAAATGTTGCTAGATCGAATCCCCAAGCTGACATGTCGTTCTTCCCCTGAACAAGGCAGTTAGCCCACTGTTCCTAGGACGTAATTGTAGATAAGAATTTGTTCTTAAAACATCTGTCTGAAAGGGTCTCAAAATTGAATTGTGCATCACATAATCTGATAGTGGTAGTGAGGTGGTAGATGTCTAGTCTCCTTTATGGCTCTAATCTGGTAGTGATAGTGGGGTGGTAGATTTCTCCTTTATGGCTCTAATCTGATAGTGGTAGTAGGGTGGTAGGTTTCTCCTTTATGGCTCTACTCTGACAGTGGTAGTGGGGTGGTAGATGTCTAGTCTCCTTTATGGCTCTAATCTGATAGTGGTAGTGGGGTAGTAGATGTCTAGTCTCCATTATGGCTCTAATCTGATAGTGGTAGATGTCTAGTCTCTGTTGTGGCTCTAATCTGATAGTGGTAGTGGGGTGGTAGATGTCTAGTCTCCTTTATGGCTCTAATCTGATAGTGGTAGTGGGGTGATAGATGTCTAGTCTCCATTATGGATCTAATCTGATCGTGGTAGTGGGGTGGTAGATGTCTAGTCTCCCTTATGGCTCTAATCTGACAGTGGTAGTGGGATGGTAGATGTCTAGTCTCCCTTAAGTCTCTAATCTGATAATGGTAGTGGGGTGGTAGATGTCTAGTCTCCATTATGGCTCTAATCTGATAGTGGTAGTAGAGTGGTAGATGTCTAGTCTCCTTTATGGCTCTAATCTGATAGTGGTAGTGGGGTGGTAGATGTCTAGTGTCCTTTATGGCTCTAATCTGATAGTGGTAGTGGGTTAGTAGATGTCTACTCTCCTTTATGGCTCTAATCTGATAGTGGTAGTTGGGTGATAGATGTCTAGTCTCCTTTATGGCTCTAATCTGATAGTGGTAGATGTCTAGTATCCTTTATGGCTCTAATTTGATAGTGGTAGTGGGGTGGTAGACGTCTAGTCTCCTTTATGGCTCTAATCTGATAGTGGTAGTAGGGTGGTAGATGTCTAGTCTCCTTTATGGCTCTAATTTAAAAGTGGTAGTGGGGTGGTAGATGTCTAGTCTCCTTTATGGCTCTAATCTGATAGTGGTAGTGGGTTAGTAGATGTCTAGTCTCCTTTATGGCTCTAAATTGATAGTGGTAGTGGGGTGATAGATGTCTAGTCTCCTTTATGGCTCTAATCTGATAGTGGTATCTGTCTAGTCTCCTTTATGGCTCTAATTTGATAGTGGTAGTGGGGTAGTAGATGTCTAGTCTCCTTTATGGCTCTAATCTGACAGTGGTAGTGGGGTGGTAGGTTTCTCCTTTATGGCTCTAATCTGATAGTGGTAGTGGGGTGGTAGGTTTCTCCTTTAAGGCTCTAATCTGATAGTGGTAGTAGGGTGGTAGATGTCTAGTCTCCTTTATGGCTCTAAACTGATAGTGGTAGTGGGGTGATAGATGTCTAGTCTCCATTATGGCTCTAATCTGAAAGTGGTAGAGGGGTGGTAGATGTCTAGTCTCCTTTATGGGTCTAATCTGATAGTGGTAATGGGGTGGTAGATGTCTAGCCTCCTGTATGGCTCTAATCTGATAGTGGTAGTGGGGTGGTAGATGTCTAGTCTCCCTTATGGCTCTAATCTGATAGTGGTAGTGGGATGGTAGATGTCTAGTCTCCCTTATGGCTCTAATCTGATAGTGGTGGTGGGGTGTTAGATGTCTAGTCTCCTTTATGGCTCTAATCTCATAGCGGTAGTAGGGTGGTAGATGTCTAGTCTCCCTTATGGCTCTAATCTGATAGTGGTAGTGGGGTGATAGATGTCTAGTCTCCTTTATGGCTCTAATCTGATAGTGGTAGTGGGGTGGTAGGTTTCTCCTTTATGGCTCTAATCTGATAGTAGTAGTGGGGTGTTAGGTTTCTCCTTGATGGCTCTAATCTGATAGTGGTAGTAGATGTCTAGTCTCCTTTATGGCTCTAATCTCATAGTGGTAGTGGGGTGGTAGATGTCTAGTCTCTGTTATGGCTCTAATCTGATAGTGGTAGTGGGGTGGTAGATGTCTAGACTCCTTTATGGCTCTAATCTGATAGTGGTAATGGGGTGGTAGATGTCTAGTCTCCTGTATGGCTCTAATCTGATAGTGGTAGTGGGGTGGTAGATGTCTAGTCTCCCTTATGGCTCTAATCTTATAATGGTAGTGGGGTGGTCGATGTCTAGTCTCCCATATGGCTCTAATCTTATAATGGTAGTGGGGTGGTCGATGTCTAGTCTCCATTATGGCTCTAATCTGATAGTGGTAGTGGGATGGTAGATGTCTAGTCTCCCTTAAGGCTCTAATCTGATAATGGTAGTGGGGTGGTAGATATCTAGTCTCCATTATGGCTCTAATCTGATAGTGGTAGTAGGGTGGTAGATGTTTAGTCTCCTTTATGGCTCTAATCTGATAGTGGTAGTGGGTTAGTAGATGTCTACTCTCCTTTATGGCTCTAATCTGATAGTGGTAGTGGGGTAATAGATGTCTAGTCTCCTTTATGGCTCTAATCTGATAGTGGTAGATGTCTAGTCTCCTTTATGGCTCTAATTTGATAGTGGTAGTGGGGTAGTAGATGTCTAGTCTCCTTTATGGCTCTAATCTGATAGTGGTAGTGGGGTGTTAGGTTTCTCCTTTATGGCTCTAATCTGATAGTGGTAGTAGATGTCTAGTCTCCTTTATGGCTCTAATCTCATAGTGGTAGTGGGGTGGTAGATGTCTAGTCTCTGTTATGGCTCTAATCTGATAGTGGTAGTGGGGTGGTAGATGTCTAGACTCCTTTATGGCTCTAATCTGATAGTGGTAATGGGGTGGTAGACGTCTAGTCTCCTGTATGGCTCTAATCTGATAGTGGTAGTGGGGTGGTAGATGTCTAGTCTCCCTTATGGCTCTAATCTGATAGTGGTAGTGGGATGGTAGATGTCTGGTCTCCCTTAAGGCTCTAATCTGATAATGGTAGTGGGGTGGTAGATGTTTAGTCTCCATTATGGCTCTAATCTGATAGTGGTAGTAGGGTGGTAGATGTCTAGTCTCCTTTATGGCTCTAATCTAAAAGTGGTAGTGGGGTGGTAGATGTCTAGTCTCCTTTATGGCTCTAATCTGATAGTGGTAGTGGGTTAGTAGATGTCTAGTCTCCTTTATGGCTCTAATCTGATAGTGGTAGTGGGGTAATAGATGTCTAGTCTCCTTTATGGCTCTAATTTGATAGTGGTAGTGGGGTGGTAGGTTTCTCCTTTATGGCTCTAATCTGATAGTGGTAGTGGGGTGGTAGGTTTCTCCTTTATGGCTCTAATCTGATAGTGGTAGTATGGTGGTAGATGTCTAGTCTCCTTTATGGCTCTAATCTGAAAGTGGTAGAGGGGTGGTAGATGTCTAGGCTCCTTTATGGGTCTAATCTGATAGTGGTAATGGAGTGGTAGGTTTCTCCTTTATGGCTCTAATCTGATAGTGGTAGATGTCTAGTCTCCTTTATGGCTCTAATCTGATAGTGGTAGTGGGGTGGTAGGTTTCTCCTTTATGGCTCTAATCTGATAGTGGTAGTAGGGTGGTAGATGTCTAGTCTCCTTTATGGCTCTAATCTGATAGTGGTAGTGGGGTGATAGATGTCTAGTCTCCCTTAAGTCTCTAATCTGATAATGGTAGTGGGGTGGTAGATGTCTAGTCTCCATTATGGCTCTAATCTGATAGTGTTACTGGGGTGGTAGATGTCTAGTCTCCTTTATGGCTCTAATCTGATAGTGGTAGTGGGTTAGTAGATGTCTAGTCTCCTTTATGGCTCTAATCTGATAGTGGTAGTGGGGTGATAGACGTCTAGTCTCCTTTATGGCTCTAATCTGATAGTGGTAGATGTCTAGTCTCCCTTATGGCTCTAATCTGATAGTGGTAGTGGGATGGTAGATGTCTAGTCTCCCTTAAGGCTCTAATCTGATAGTGGTAGTGGTGTGGTAGATGTCTAGTCTCCATTATGGCTCTAATCTGATAGTGGTAATGGGGTGGTAGATGTCTAGTCTCCTTTATGGCTCTAATCTCATAGTGGTAGGGTGGTAGATGTCTACTCTCCTTTATGGCTCTAATCTGATAGTGGTAGTTGGGTGATAGATGTCTAGTCTCCTTTATGGCTCTAATCTGATAGTGGTAGATGTCTAGTATCCTTTATGGCTCTAATTTGATAGTGGTAGTGGGGTGGTAGACGTCTAGTCTCCTTTATGGCTCTAATCTGATAGTGGTAGTAGGGTGGTAGATGTCTAGTCTCCTTTATGGCTCTAATTTAAAAGTGGTAGTGGGGTGGTAGATGTCTAGTCTCCTTTATGGCTCTAATCTGATAGTGGTAGTGGGTTAGTAGATGTCTAGTCTCCTTTATGGCTCTAAATTGATAGTGGTAGTGGGGTGATAGATGTCTAGTCTCCTTTATGGCTCTAATCTGATAGTGGTATCTGTCTAGTCTCCTTTATGGCTCTAATTTGATAGTGGTAGTGGGGTAGTAGATGTCTAGTCTCCTTTATGGCTCTAATCTGACAGTGGTAGTGGGGTGGTAGGTTTCTCCTTTATGGCTCTAATCTGATAGTGGTAGTGGGGTGGTAGGTTTCTCCTTTAAGGCTCTAATCTGATAGTGGTAGTAGGGTGGTAGATGTCTAGTCTCCTTTATGGCTCTAAACTGATAGTGGTAGTGGGGTGATAGATGTCTAGTCTCCATTATGGCTCTAATCTGAAAGTGGTAGAGGGGTGGTAGATGTCTAGTCTCCTTTATGGGTCTAATCTGATAGTGGTAATGGGGTGGTAGATGTCTAGCCTCCTGTATGGCTCTTATCTGATAGTGGTAGTGGGGTGGTAGATGTCTAGTCTCCCTTATGGCTCTAATCTGATAGTGGTAGTGGGATGGTAGATGTCTAGTCTCCCTTATGGCTCTAATCTGATAGTGGTGGTGGGGTGTTAGATGTCTAGTCTCCTTTATGGCTCTAATCTCATAGCGGTAGTAGGGTGGTAGATGTCTAGTCTCCCTTATGGCTCTAATCTGATAGTGGTAGTGGGGTGATAGATGTCTAGTCTCCTTTATGGCTCTAATCTGATAGTGGTAGTGGGGTGGTAGGTTTCTCCTTTATGGCTCTAATCTGATAGTAGTAGTGGGGTGTTAGGTTTCTCCTTGATGGCTCTAATCTGATAGTGGTAGTAGATGTCTAGTCTCCTTTATGGCTCTAATCTCATAGTGGTAGTGGGGTGGTAGATGTCTAGTCTCTGTTATGGCTCTAATCTGATAGTGGTAGTGGGGTGGTAGATGTCTAGACTCCTTTATGGCTCTAATCTGATAGTGGTAATGGGGTGGTAGATGTCTAGTCTCCTGTATGGCTCTAATCTGATAGTGGTAGTGGGGTGGTAGATGTCTAGTCTCCCTTATGGCTCTAATCTTATAATGGTAGTGGGGTGGTCGATGTCTAGTCTCCCATATGGCTCTAATCTTATAATGGTAGTGGGGTGGTCGATGTCTAGTCTCCATTATGGCTCTAATCTGATAGTGGTAGTGGGATGGTAGATGTCTAGTCTCCCTTAAGGCTCTAATCTGATAATGGTAGTGGGGTGGTAGATGTCTAGTCTCCATTATGGCTCTAATCTGATAGTGGTAGTAGGGTGGTAGATGTTTAGTCTCCTTTATGGCTCTAATCTAAAAGTGGTAGTGGGGTGGTAGATGTCTAGTCTCCTTTATGGCTCTAATCTGATAGTGGTAGTGGGTTAGTAGATGTCTACTCTCCTTTATGGCTCTAATCTGATAGTGGTAGTGGGGTAATAGATGTCTAGTCTCCTTTATGGCTCTAATCTGATAGTGGTAGATGTCTAGTCTCCTTTATGGCTCTAATTTGATAGTGGTAGTGGGGTAGTAGATGTCTAGTCTCCTTTATGGCTCTAATCTGATAGTGGTAGTGGGGTGTTAGGTTTCTCCTTTATGGCTCTAATCTGATAGTGGTAGTAGATGTCTAGTCTCCTTTATGGCTCTAATCTCATAGTGGTAGTGGGGTGGTAGATGTCTAGTCTCTGTTATGGCTCTAATCTGATAGTGGTAGTGGGGTGGTAGATGTCTAGACTCCTTTATGGCTCTAATCTGATAGTGGTAATGGGGTGGTAGACGTCTAGTCTCCTGTATGGCTCTAATCTGATAGTGGTAGTGGGGTGGTAGATGTCTAGTCTCCCTTATGGCTCTAATCTGATAGTGGTAGTGGGATGGTAGATGTCTGGTCTCCCTTAAGGCTCTAATCTGATAATGGTAGTGGGGTGGTAGATGTTTAGTCTCCATTATGGCTCTAATCTGATAGTGGTAGTAGGGTGGTAGATGTCTAGTCTCCTTTATGGCTCTAATCTAAAAGTGGTAGTGGGGTGGTAGATGTCTAGTCTCCTTTATGGCTCTAATCTGATAGTGGTAGTGGGTTAGTAGATGTCTAGTCTCCTTTATGGCTCTAATCTGATAGTGGTAGTGGGGTAATAGATGTCTAGTCTCCTTTATGGCTCTAATTTGATAGTGGTAGTGGGGTGGTAGGTTTCTCCTTTATGGCTCTAATCTGATAGTGGTAGTGGGGTGGTAGGTTTCTCCTTTATGGCTCTAATCTGATAGTGGTAGTATGGTGGTAGATGTCTAGTCTCCTTTATGGCTCTAATCTGAAAGTGGTAGAGGGGTGGTAGATGTCTAGGCTCCTTTATGGGTCTAATCTGATAGTGGTAATGGGGTGGTAGGTTTCTCCTTTATGGCTCTAATCTGATAGTGGTAGATGTCTAGTCTCCTTTATGGCTCTAATCTGATAGTGGTAGTGGGGTGGTAGGTTTCTCCTTTATGGCTCTAATCTGATAGTGGTAGTAGGGTGGTAGATGTCTAGTCTCCTTTATGGCTCTAATCTGATAGTGGTAGTGGGGTGATAGATGTCTAGTCTCCCTTAAGTCTCTAATCTGATAATGGTAGTGGGGTGGTAGATGTCTAGTCTCCATTATGGCTCTAATCTGATAGTGTTACTGGGGTGGTAGATGTCTAGTCTCCTTTATGGCTCTAATCTGATAGTGGTAGTGGGTTAGTAGATGTCTAGTCTCCTTTATGGCTCTAATCTGATAGTGGTAGTGGGGTGATAGACGTCTAGTCTCCTTTATGGCTCTAATCTGATAGTGGTAGATGTCTAGTCTCCCTTATGGCTCTAATCTGATAGTGGTAGTGGGATGGTAGATGTCTAGTCTCCCTTAAGGCTCTAATCTGATAGTGGTAGTGGTGTGGTAGATGTCTAGTCTCCATTATGGCTCTAATCTGATAGTGGTAATGGGGTGGTAGATGTCTAGTCTCCTTTATGGCTCTAATCTCATAGTGGTAGGGTGGTAGATGTATAGTCTCCCTTTATGGCTCTAATCTGATAGTGGTAGTGGGATGGTAGATGTCTTGTCTCCATTATGGCTCTAATCTGATAGTGGTAGTGGGGTGGTAGATGTCTAGTCTCCCTTATGGCTCTAATCTGATAGTGGTAGTGGGATGGTAGATGTCTAGTCTCCCTTAAGGCTCTAATCTGATAATGGTAGTGGGGTGGTAGATGTCTAGTCTCCATTATGGCTCTAATCTGATAGTGGTAGTGGGGTGGTAGATGTCTAGTCTCCATTATGGCTCTAATCTGATAATGGTAATGGGGTGGTAGATGTCTAGTCTCCTTTATGGCTCTAATCTCATAGTGGTAGAGTGGTAGATGTCTAGTCTCCCTTTATGGCTCTAATCTGATAGTGGTAGTGGGATGGTAGATGTCTAGTCTCCCTTTATGGCTCTAATCTGATAATGGTAGTGGGGTGGTAGATGTCTAGTCTCCTTTATGGCTCTAATCTGATAGTGGTAGTAGGGTGGTAGATGTCTAGTCTCCTTTATGGCTCTAATCTGATAGTGGTAGTGGGGTGGTAGATGTCTAGTCTCCTTTATGGCTCTAATCTGATAGTGGTAGTGGGGTAGTATATGTCTAGTCTCCTTTATGGCTCTAATCTGATAGTGGTAGTGGGGTGATAGATGTCTAGTCTCCTTTAAGGCTCTAATCTGATAGTGGTAGATGTCTAGTCTCCTTTATGGCTCTAATTTGATAGTGGTAGTGGGGTAGTAGATGTCTAGTCTCCTTTATGGCTCTAATCTGACAGTGGTAGTGGGGTGGTAGGTTTCTCCTTTATGGCTCTAATCTGATAGTGGTAGTGGGGTGGTAGGTTTCTCCTTTATGGCTCTAATCTGATAGTGGTAGTAGGGTGGTAGATGTCTAGTCTCCATTATGGCTTTAATCTGATAGTGGTAGTGGGGTGGTATATGTCTAGTCTCCACTATGGATCTAATCTGATCGTGGTAGTGGGGTGGTAGATGTCTAGTCTCCCCTATGGCTCTAATCTGATAGTGGTAGTGGGATGGTAGATGTCTAGTCTCCCTTAAGTCTCTAATCTGATAATGGTAGTGGGGTGGTAGATGTCTAGTCTCCATTATGGCTCTAATCTGATAGTGGTAGTAGGGTGGTAGATGTCTAGTCTCCTTTATGGCTCTAATCTGATAGTGGTAGTGGGGTGGTAGATGTCTAGTCTCCTTTATGGCTCTAATCTGATAGTGGTAGTGGGTTAGTAGATGTCTAGTCTCCGTTATGGCTCTAATCTGATAGTGGTAGTGGGGTGATAGATGTCTAGTCTCCTTTATGGCTCTAATCTGATAGTGGTAGTAGGGTGGTAGATGTCTAGTCTCCTTTATGGCTTTAATCTAAAAGTGGTAGTGGGCTGGTAGATGTCTAGTCTCCTTTATGGCTCTAATCTGATAGTGGTAGTGGGTTAGTAGATGTCTAGTCTCCTTTATGGCTCTAATTTGATAGTGGTAGTGGGATGGTAGATGTCTAGT
Organism: Salvelinus alpinus; assembly: GCF_045679555.1. NCBI lineage: Eukaryota > Metazoa > Chordata > Actinopteri > Salmoniformes > Salmonidae > Salvelinus > Salvelinus alpinus. The sequence goes on from NC_092097.1 coordinate 50,505,391, forward strand.
CTCCCTTAAGGCTCTAATCTGATAATGGTTGTGGGGTGGTAGATGTCTAGTCTCCATTATGGCTCTAATCTGATAGTGGTAGTGGGGTGGTAGATGTCTAGTCTCCCTTATGGCTCTAATCTGATAGTGGTAGTGGGATGGTAGATGTCTAGTCTCCCTTAAGGCTCTAATCTGATAATGGTAGTGGTGTGGTAGATGTCTAGTCTCCATTATGGCTCTAATCTGATAATGGTAATGGGGTGGTAGATGTCTAGTCTCCTTTATGGCTCTAATCTCATAGTGGTAGAGTGGTAGATGTCTAGTCTCCCTTTATGGCTCTAATCTGATAGTGGTAGTGGGATGGTAGATGTCTAGTCTCCCTTATGGCTCTAATCTGATAATGGTAGTGGGGTGGTAGATGTCTAGTCTCCATTATGGCTCTAATCTGATAGTGGTAGTAGGGTGGTAGATGTCTAGTCTCCTTTATGGCTCTAATCTGATAGTGGTAGTGGGGTGGTAGATGTCTAGTCTCCTTTATGGCTCTAATCTGATAGTGGTAGTGGGGTAGTATATGTCTAGTCTCCTTTATGGCTCTAATCTGATAGTGGTAGTGGGGTGATAGATGTCTAGTCTCCTTTAAGGCTCTAATCTGATAGTGGTAGATGTCTAGTCTCCTTTATGGCTCTAATCTGACAGTGGTAGTGGGGTGGTAGGTTTCTCCTTTATGGCTCTAATCTGATAGTGGTAGTGGGGTGGTAGGTTTCTCCTTTATGGCTCTAATCTGATAGTGGTAGTAGGGTGGTAGATGTCTAGTCTCCTTTATGGCTTTAATCTGATAGTGGTAGTGAGGTGATAGATGTCTAGTCTCCACTATGGATCTAATCTGATCGTGGTAGTGGGGTGGTAGATGTCTAGTCTCCCTTATGGCTCTAATCTGATAGTGGTAGTGGGATGGTAGATGTCTAGTCTCCCTTAAGTCTCTAATCTGATAATGGTAGTGGGGTGGTAGATGTCTAGTCTCCATTATGGCTCTAATCTGATAGTGGTAGTAGGGTGGTAGATGTCTAGTCTCCTTTATGGCTCTAATCTGATAGTGGTAGTGGGGTGGTAGATGTCTAGTCTCCTTTATGGCTCTAATCTGATAGTGGTAGTGGGTTAGTAGATGTCTAGTCTCCGTTATGGCTCTAATCTGATAGTGGTAGTGGGGTGATAGATGTCTAGTCTCCTTTATGGCTCTAATCTGATAGTGGTAGTAGGGTGGTAGATGTATAGTCTCCTTTATGGCTTTAATCTAAAAGTGGTAGTGGGGTGGTAGATGTCTAGTCTCCTTTATGGCTCTAATTTGATAGTGGTAGTGGGGTGATAGATGTCTAGTCTCCTTTATGGCTCTAATCTGATAGTGGTATATGTCTAGTCTCCTTTATGGCTCTAATTTGATAGTGGTAGTGGGGTAGTAGATGTCTAGTCTCCTTTATGGCTCTAATCTGACAGTGGTAGTGGGGTGGTAGGTTTCTCCTTTATGGCTCTAATCTGATAGTGGTAGTGGGGTGGTAGGTTTCTCCTTTATGGCTCTAATCTGATAGTGGTAGTGGGGTGATAGATGTCTAGTCTCCACTATGGATCTAATCTGATCGTGGTAGTGGGGTGGTAGATGTCTAGTCTCCATTATGGCTCTAATCTGATAGTGGTAGTAGGGTGGTAGATGTCTAGTCTCCTTTATGGCTCTAATCTGATAGTGGTAGTGGGGTGATAGATGTCTAGTCTCCTTTATGGCTCTAATCTGATAGTGGTAGATGTCTAGTATCCTTTTTGGCTCTAATTTGATAGTGGTAGTGGGGTGGTAGACGTCTAGTCTCCTCTATGGCTCTAATCTGATAGTGGTAGTAGGGTGGTAGATGTCTAGTCTCCTTTATGGCTCTAATCTAAAAGGGGTAGTGGGGTGGTAGATGTCTAGTCTCCTTTACATATCTAATCAATTAATCAACAACAACTCCCCATTTCTCATTAAAATATGTCAACAGTTAAACCAGAAAGTGAGATTAAAGGTATTTATTTTACCATTATCCAGGTAGCATACTCTCTGGAAGTCTGTGGGAACCCCAACCACTAATTCCATGGTTTTTTTTAGCTCTCTGATTCTCATATTGTGGTGGCAGTCGGGAACAACGAACATCTCTCCCGTTTCACGCAGCCTGGCACCAAGACTGAACTTGACTTTCTTCGATTGAATTTTTGGGTCTCGGTACACTCTTCAAGTCGATGTCGCGGTAAATCATTGAACTTGTGGGTCTCGGTACCTGAAGTGAAATCCTCTTCGTTGAGGTGTTAAACTATGCCATTTGATTGCTCATAGAAACGCAATCAATATTTTTTGCAGATTGCAAAGGGTTTAGAATTCGAAAATAATTATTTAATGAATTCTCTTCAGTTTGGAATGTTGTCTGACTATTACTGTTGCTATAGTGATATACGTTAGAGTCCTATTGTTGCGCTTTCGGTTAATGTGCGACATTTACATACACACAGTTGAAAAAATCTAATGTTTCATGATCAACTAGTTTAGTTATATTGACTTGGAAATACCTGGTATATTATGGTCAGAAGGTAGGCGCACTTTTTTAATGGATTTGCGACAGCAGTCCCAGTTTAAATTCTGTACAACTTATTTCTGACTTTGTAACGTGATTGGCTCAGCAATCACATTTGAAATAGGCTATATAGTCAGTGGTGTAGTGGTGATTTTTAGGTGAGGGAGCGCAACAGTTTGATCTCATAATTTTCTCAGCGTTACCGACCAGTGGTTTTGAGCCACACCTACTAAATTTTTTTGGTGTCACATATAAGTTTGCAAACAATGTAAAAAAATATATATATATATTGAGTTAATAAAGCCGCATACAAACATGGCCTCTTTTTGCTTTCTTGAGTAAGGCAGCCCCCGAAATGCAGGTGTTTCAGCCTAGCTCAGTGCTTTCTGTGGTAGTGGGGCTGCCAGCGGAAAATACAGAATGTAGGGGTTAGTAATGTTCTCTAGTTGCTCCGTGATTGGCTCAGTGTTCTGTCACTCATGGGAACAATACGTCACCACAAAATCTTTGTATTTATTTAGCTAGGCAAGTCCGTTAAGTCCTTAAACCCAGACTTGGACCACACACCCTCTCCACTGAATAGCAGGCAGAGGAAGCAAATAGTGATTGCAAATAGCAAATAGTGATCTAACTGTTCTGCCTGCGGTTATGGAACCCTGACCTGTCCACCGGACGTGCTACCTGTCCCAGACCTGCTGTTTTCAACTCTTAATGATCGGCTATGAAAAGCCAACTGACATTTATTCCTGATTTATTTTTTGACCATGCTGGTCATTTATGAACATTTTGAACATCTTGGCCATGTTCTGTTATAATCTCCACCCGGCACAGCCAGAAGAGGACTGGCCACCCCTCATAGCCTGGTTCCTCTCTAGGTTTCTTCCTAGGTTTTGGCCTTTCTAGGGAGTTTTTCCCAGCCACCGTGCTTCTACACCTGCATTGCTTGCTGTTTGGGGTTTTAGGCTGGGTTTCTGTACAGCACTTCGAGATATTAGCTGATGTACGAAGGGCTATATAAAATAAACTTGATTTGATTTGATTGCCTTGAGATGCTTGCAGTTAGCCACTGATTCCTTCCAAACCACTCATAGTTGAATTTGTGAGTTCCGCCTTGTTGTGTACTATTTATGGCAAATGAGCACAGATATGTTTTATCTCTAATTTCTCTTCATATGATAAGGATGGAAAAGGATTTGCCAGTAGATTGTCAACGTGATTCATGATGACGACTGCTTGTCTAGCTTGCTTGCTAAGATTTTGAAAGTATGATGTTGACATGATCAGTCCAATCAAAGCTACGGTAGAAAAAACGTGATTTGACGTAATTTTATCTGTGGCCAATGACCTTCAGCCTTCTTGGACGGGCACTTCTACTGTAAATCTATGGCAGCACCCAAAGGGGCTTGAATGTTCTAGCTCTAACCAATAGGCAGGTAGCCTAGCCACTAGGCAGCTAGCCTAGCCGCTAGGCAGATAGCCTAGCCACTAGGCAGGTAGCCTAGCCACTAGGCAGGTAGACAGGTTGCCTAGCCACTAGGCAGGTAGCTTAGCCACTAGGTAGGTAGCCTAGCCCCTAGGCAGGTAGCCTAGTGGTTAGACCATTGGGCCAGTAACCCGAAATGTTGCTAGATCGAATCCCCAAGCTGACATGTCGTTCTTCCCCTGAACAAGGCAGTTAGCCCACTGTTCCTAGGACGTAATTGTAGATAAGAATTTGTTCTTAAAACATCTGTCTGAAAGGGTCTCAAAATTGAATTGTGCATCACATAATCTGATAGTGGTAGTGAGGTGGTAGATGTCTAGTCTCCTTTATGGCTCTAATCTGGTAGTGATAGTGGGGTGGTAGATTTCTCCTTTATGGCTCTAATCTGATAGTGGTAGTAGGGTGGTAGGTTTCTCCTTTATGGCTCTACTCTGACAGTGGTAGTGGGGTGGTAGATGTCTAGTCTCCTTTATGGCTCTAATCTGATAGTGGTAGTGGGGTAGTAGATGTCTAGTCTCCATTATGGCTCTAATCTGATAGTGGTAGATGTCTAGTCTCTGTTGTGGCTCTAATCTGATAGTGGTAGTGGGGTGGTAGATGTCTAGTCTCCTTTATGGCTCTAATCTGATAGTGGTAGTGGGGTGATAGATGTCTAGTCTCCATTATGGATCTAATCTGATCGTGGTAGTGGGGTGGTAGATGTCTAGTCTCCCTTATGGCTCTAATCTGACAGTGGTAGTGGGATGGTAGATGTCTAGTCTCCCTTAAGTCTCTAATCTGATAATGGTAGTGGGGTGGTAGATGTCTAGTCTCCATTATGGCTCTAATCTGATAGTGGTAGTAGAGTGGTAGATGTCTAGTCTCCTTTATGGCTCTAATCTGATAGTGGTAGTGGGGTGGTAGATGTCTAGTGTCCTTTATGGCTCTAATCTGATAGTGGTAGTGGGTTAGTAGATGTCTACTCTCCTTTATGGCTCTAATCTGATAGTGGTAGTTGGGTGATAGATGTCTAGTCTCCTTTATGGCTCTAATCTGATAGTGGTAGATGTCTAGTATCCTTTATGGCTCTAATTTGATAGTGGTAGTGGGGTGGTAGACGTCTAGTCTCCTTTATGGCTCTAATCTGATAGTGGTAGTAGGGTGGTAGATGTCTAGTCTCCTTTATGGCTCTAATTTAAAAGTGGTAGTGGGGTGGTAGATGTCTAGTCTCCTTTATGGCTCTAATCTGATAGTGGTAGTGGGTTAGTAGATGTCTAGTCTCCTTTATGGCTCTAAATTGATAGTGGTAGTGGGGTGATAGATGTCTAGTCTCCTTTATGGCTCTAATCTGATAGTGGTATCTGTCTAGTCTCCTTTATGGCTCTAATTTGATAGTGGTAGTGGGGTAGTAGATGTCTAGTCTCCTTTATGGCTCTAATCTGACAGTGGTAGTGGGGTGGTAGGTTTCTCCTTTATGGCTCTAATCTGATAGTGGTAGTGGGGTGGTAGGTTTCTCCTTTAAGGCTCTAATCTGATAGTGGTAGTAGGGTGGTAGATGTCTAGTCTCCTTTATGGCTCTAAACTGATAGTGGTAGTGGGGTGATAGATGTCTAGTCTCCATTATGGCTCTAATCTGAAAGTGGTAGAGGGGTGGTAGATGTCTAGTCTCCTTTATGGGTCTAATCTGATAGTGGTAATGGGGTGGTAGATGTCTAGCCTCCTGTATGGCTCTAATCTGATAGTGGTAGTGGGGTGGTAGATGTCTAGTCTCCCTTATGGCTCTAATCTGATAGTGGTAGTGGGATGGTAGATGTCTAGTCTCCCTTATGGCTCTAATCTGATAGTGGTGGTGGGGTGTTAGATGTCTAGTCTCCTTTATGGCTCTAATCTCATAGCGGTAGTAGGGTGGTAGATGTCTAGTCTCCCTTATGGCTCTAATCTGATAGTGGTAGTGGGGTGATAGATGTCTAGTCTCCTTTATGGCTCTAATCTGATAGTGGTAGTGGGGTGGTAGGTTTCTCCTTTATGGCTCTAATCTGATAGTAGTAGTGGGGTGTTAGGTTTCTCCTTGATGGCTCTAATCTGATAGTGGTAGTAGATGTCTAGTCTCCTTTATGGCTCTAATCTCATAGTGGTAGTGGGGTGGTAGATGTCTAGTCTCTGTTATGGCTCTAATCTGATAGTGGTAGTGGGGTGGTAGATGTCTAGACTCCTTTATGGCTCTAATCTGATAGTGGTAATGGGGTGGTAGATGTCTAGTCTCCTGTATGGCTCTAATCTGATAGTGGTAGTGGGGTGGTAGATGTCTAGTCTCCCTTATGGCTCTAATCTTATAATGGTAGTGGGGTGGTCGATGTCTAGTCTCCCATATGGCTCTAATCTTATAATGGTAGTGGGGTGGTCGATGTCTAGTCTCCATTATGGCTCTAATCTGATAGTGGTAGTGGGATGGTAGATGTCTAGTCTCCCTTAAGGCTCTAATCTGATAATGGTAGTGGGGTGGTAGATATCTAGTCTCCATTATGGCTCTAATCTGATAGTGGTAGTAGGGTGGTAGATGTTTAGTCTCCTTTATGGCTCTAATCTGATAGTGGTAGTGGGTTAGTAGATGTCTACTCTCCTTTATGGCTCTAATCTGATAGTGGTAGTGGGGTAATAGATGTCTAGTCTCCTTTATGGCTCTAATCTGATAGTGGTAGATGTCTAGTCTCCTTTATGGCTCTAATTTGATAGTGGTAGTGGGGTAGTAGATGTCTAGTCTCCTTTATGGCTCTAATCTGATAGTGGTAGTGGGGTGTTAGGTTTCTCCTTTATGGCTCTAATCTGATAGTGGTAGTAGATGTCTAGTCTCCTTTATGGCTCTAATCTCATAGTGGTAGTGGGGTGGTAGATGTCTAGTCTCTGTTATGGCTCTAATCTGATAGTGGTAGTGGGGTGGTAGATGTCTAGACTCCTTTATGGCTCTAATCTGATAGTGGTAATGGGGTGGTAGACGTCTAGTCTCCTGTATGGCTCTAATCTGATAGTGGTAGTGGGGTGGTAGATGTCTAGTCTCCCTTATGGCTCTAATCTGATAGTGGTAGTGGGATGGTAGATGTCTGGTCTCCCTTAAGGCTCTAATCTGATAATGGTAGTGGGGTGGTAGATGTTTAGTCTCCATTATGGCTCTAATCTGATAGTGGTAGTAGGGTGGTAGATGTCTAGTCTCCTTTATGGCTCTAATCTAAAAGTGGTAGTGGGGTGGTAGATGTCTAGTCTCCTTTATGGCTCTAATCTGATAGTGGTAGTGGGTTAGTAGATGTCTAGTCTCCTTTATGGCTCTAATCTGATAGTGGTAGTGGGGTAATAGATGTCTAGTCTCCTTTATGGCTCTAATTTGATAGTGGTAGTGGGGTGGTAGGTTTCTCCTTTATGGCTCTAATCTGATAGTGGTAGTGGGGTGGTAGGTTTCTCCTTTATGGCTCTAATCTGATAGTGGTAGTATGGTGGTAGATGTCTAGTCTCCTTTATGGCTCTAATCTGAAAGTGGTAGAGGGGTGGTAGATGTCTAGGCTCCTTTATGGGTCTAATCTGATAGTGGTAATGGGGTGGTAGGTTTCTCCTTTATGGCTCTAATCTGATAGTGGTAGATGTCTAGTCTCCTTTATGGCTCTAATCTGATAGTGGTAGTGGGGTGGTAGGTTTCTCCTTTATGGCTCTAATCTGATAGTGGTAGTAGGGTGGTAGATGTCTAGTCTCCTTTATGGCTCTAATCTGATAGTGGTAGTGGGGTGATAGATGTCTAGTCTCCCTTAAGTCTCTAATCTGATAATGGTAGTGGGGTGGTAGATGTCTAGTCTCCATTATGGCTCTAATCTGATAGTGTTACTGGGGTGGTAGATGTCTAGTCTCCTTTATGGCTCTAATCTGATAGTGGTAGTGGGTTAGTAGATGTCTAGTCTCCTTTATGGCTCTAATCTGATAGTGGTAGTGGGGTGATAGACGTCTAGTCTCCTTTATGGCTCTAATCTGATAGTGGTAGATGTCTAGTCTCCCTTATGGCTCTAATCTGATAGTGGTAGTGGGATGGTAGATGTCTAGTCTCCCTTAAGGCTCTAATCTGATAGTGGTAGTGGTGTGGTAGATGTCTAGTCTCCATTATGGCTCTAATCTGATAGTGGTAATGGGGTGGTAGATGTCTAGTCTCCTTTATGGCTCTAATCTCATAGTGGTAGGGTGGTAGATGTATAGTCTCCCTTTATGGCTCTAATCTGATAGTGGTAGTGGGATGGTAGATGTCTAGTCTCCATTATGGCTCTAATCTGATAGTGGTAGTGGGGTGGTAGATGTCTAGTCTCCCTTATGGCTCTAATCTGATAGTGGTAGTGGGATGGTAGATGTCTAGTCTCCCTTAAGGCTCTAATCTGATAATGGTAGTGGGGTGGTAGATGTCTAGTCTCCATTATGGCTCTAATCTGATAGTGGTAGTGGGGTGGTAGATGTCTAGTCTCCCTTATGGCTCTAATCTGATAGTGGTAGTGGGATGGTAGATGTCTAGTCTCCCTTAAGGCTCTAATCTGATAATGGTAGTGGTGTGGTAGATGTCTAGTCTCCATTATGGCTCTAATCTGATAATGGTAATGGGGTGGTAGATGTCTAGTCTCCTTTATGGCTCTAATCTCATAGTGGTAGAGTGGTAGATGTCTAGTCTCCCTTTATGGCTCTAATCTGATAGTGGTAGTGGGATGGTAGATGTCTAGTCTCCCTTATGGCTCTAATCTGATAATGGTAGTGGGGTGGTAGATGTCTAGTCTCCATTATGGCTCTAATCTGATAGTGGTAGTAGGGTGGTAGATGTCTAGTCTCCTTTATGGCTCTAATCTGATAGTGGTAGTGGGGTGGTAGATGTCTAGTCTCCTTTATGGCTCTAATCTGATAGTGGTAGTGGGGTAGTATATGTCTAGTCTCCTTTATGGCTCTAATCTGATAGTGGTAGTGGGGTGATAGATGTCTAGTCTCCTTTAAGGCTCTAATCTGATAGTGGTAGATGTCTAGTCTCCTTTATGGCTCTAATTTGATAGTGGTAGTGGGGTAGTAGATGTCTAGTCTCCTTTATGGCTCTAATCTGACAGTGGTAGTGGGGTGGTAGGTTTCTCCTTTATGGCTCTAATCTGATAGTGGTAGTGGGGTGGTAGGTTTCTCCTTTATGGCTCTAATCTGATAGTGGTAGTAGGGTGGTAGATGTCTAGTCTCCTTTATGGCTTTAATCTGATAGTGGTAGTGGGGTGATAGATGTCTAGTCTCCACTATGGATCTAATCTGATCGTGGTAGTGGGGTGGTAGATGTCTAGTCTCCCTTATGGCTCTAATCTGATAGTGGTAGTGGGATGGTAGATGTCTAGTCTCCCTTAAGTCTCTAATCTGATAATGGTAGTGGGGTGGTAGATGTCTAGTCTCCATTATGGCTCTAATCTGATAGTGGTAGTAGGGTGGTAGATGTCTAGTCTCCTTTATGGCTCTAATCTGATAGTGGTAGTGGGGTGGTAGATGTCTAGTCTCCTTTATGGCTCTAATCTGATAGTGGTAGTGGGTTAGTAGATGTCTAGTCTCCGTTATGGCTCTAATCTGATAGTGGTAGTGGGGTGATAGATGTCTAGTCTCCTTTATGGCTCTAATCTGATAGTGGTAGTAGGGTGGTAGATGTCTAGTCTCCTTTATGGCTTTAATCTAAAAGTGGTAGTGGGGTGGTAGATGTCTAGTCTCCTTTATGGCTCTAATCTGATAGTGGTAGTGGGTTAGTAGATGTCTAGTCTCCTTTATGGCTCTAATTTGATAGTGGTAGTGGGATGGTAGATGTCTAGTCTCCCTTAAGGCTCTAATCTGATAATGGTTGTGGGGTGGTAGATGTCTAGTCTCCATTATGGCTCTAATCTGATAGTGGTAGTGGGGTGGTAGATGTCTAGTCTCCCTTATGGCTCTAATCTGATAGTGGTAGTGGGATGGTAGATGTCTAGTCTCCCTTAAGGCTCTAATCTGATAATGGTAGTGGTGTGGTAGATGTCTAGTCTCCATTATGGCTCTAATCTGATAATGGTAATGGGGTGGTAGATGTCTAGTCTCCTTTATGGCTCTAATCTCATAGTGGTAGAGTGGTAGATGTCTAGTCTCCCTTTATGGCTCTAATCTGATAGTGGTAGTGGGATGGTAGATGTCTAGTCTCCCTTATGGCTCTAATCTGATAATGGTAGTGGGGTGGTAGATGTCTAGTCTCCATTATGGCTCTAATCTGATAGTGGTAGTAGGGTGGTAGATGTCTAGTCTCCTTTATGGCTCTAATCTGATAGTGGTAGTGGGGTGGTAGATGTCTAGTCTCCTTTATGGCTCTAATCTGATAGTGGTAGTGGGGTAGTATATGTCTAGTCTCCTTTATGGCTCTAATCTGATAGTGGTAGTGGGGTGATAGATGTCTAGTCTCCTTTAAGGCTCTAATCTGATAGTGGTAGTGGGGTGGTAGGTTTCTCCTTTATGGCTCTAATCTGATAGTGGTAGTAGGGTGGTAGATGTCTGGTCTCCTTTATGGCTTTAATCTGATAGTGGTAGTGAGGTGATAGATGTCTAGTCTCCACTATGGCTCTAATCTGATCATGGTAGTGGGGTAGTATATGTCTAGTCTCCTTTATGGCTCTAATCTGACAGTGGTAGTGGGGTGGTAGGTTTCTCCTTTATGGCTCTAATCTGATAGTGGTAGTGGGGTGGTAGGTTTCTCCTTTATGGCTCTAATCTGATAGTGGTAGTAGGGTGGTAGATGTCTAGTCTCCTTTATGGCTTTAATCTGATAGTGGTAGTGAGGTGATAGATGTCTAGTCTCCACTATGGATCTAATCTGATCGTGGTAGTGGGGTGGTAGATGTCTAGTCTCCCTTATGGCTCTAATCTGATAGTGGTAGTGGGATGGTAGATGTCTAGTCTCCCTTAAGTCTCTAATCTGATAATGGTAGTGGGGTGGTAGATGTCTAGTCTCCATTATGGCTCTAATCTGATAGTGGTAGTAGGGTGGTAGATGTCTAGTCTCCTTTATGGCTCTAATCTGATAGTGGTAGTGGGGTGGTAGATGTCTAGTCTCCTTTATGGCTCTAATCTGATAGTGGTAGTGGGTTAGTAGATGTCTAGTCTCCGTTATGGCTCTAATCTGATAGTGGTAGTGGGGTGATAGATGTCTAGTCTCCTTTATGGCTCTAATCTGATAGTGGTAGTAGGGTGGTAGATGTCTAGTCTCCTTTATGGCTTTAATCTAAAAGTGGTAGTGGGGTGGTAGATGTCTAGTCTCCTTTATGGCTCTAATTTGATAGTGGTAGTGGGGTGATAGATGTCTAGTCTCCTTTATGGCTCTAATCTGATAGTGGTAGATGTCTAGTCTCCTTTATGGCTCTAATTTGATAGTGGTAGTGGGGTAGTAGATGTCTAGTCTCCTTTATGGCTCTAATCTGACAGTGGTAGTGGGGTGGTAGGTTTCTCCTTTATGGCTCTAATCTGATAGTGGTAGTGGGGTGGTAGGTTTCTCCTTTATGGCTCTAATCTGATAGTGGTAGTGGGGTGATAGATGTCTAGTCTCCACTATGGATCTAATCTGATCGTGGTAGTGGGGTGGTAGATGTCTAGTCTCCATTATGGCTCTAATCTGATAGTGGTAGTAGGGTGGTAGATGTCTAGTCTCCTTTATGGCTTTAATCTAAAAGTGGTAGTGGGGTGGTAGATGTCTAGTCTCCTTTATGGCTCTAATTTGATAGTGGTAGTGGGGTGATAGATGTCTAGTCTCCTTTATGGCTCTAATCTGATAGTGGTAGATGTCTAGTCTCCTTTATGGCTCTAATTTGATAGTGGTAGTGGGGTAGTAGATGTCTAGTCTCCTTTATGGCTCTAATCTGACAGTGGTAGTGGGGTGGTAGGTTTCTCCTTTATGGCTCTAATCTGATAGTGGTAGTGGGGTGGTAGGTTTCTCCTTTATGGCTCTAATCTGATAGTGGTAGTGGGGTGATAGATGTCTAGTCTCCACTATGGATCTAATCTGATCGTGGTAGTGGGGTGGTAGATGTCTAGTCTCCATTATGGCTCTAATCTGATAGTGGTAGTAGGGTGGTAGATGTCTAGTCTCCTTTATGGCTCTAATCTGATAGTGGTAGTGGGGTGATAGATGTCTAGTCTCCTTTATGGCTCTAATCTGATAGTGGTAGATGTCTAGTATCCTTTTTGGCTCTAATTTGATAGTGGTAGTGGGGTGGTAGACGTCTAGTCTCCTCTATGGCTCTAATCTGATAGTGGTAGTAGGGTGGTAGATGTCTAGTCTCCTTTATGGCTCTAATCTAAAAGGGGTAGTGGGGTGGTAGATGTCTAGTCTCCTTTACATATCTAATCAATTAATCAACAACAACTCCCCATTTCTCATTAAAATATGTCAACAGTTAAACCAGAAAGTGAGATTAAAGGTATTTATTTTACCATTATCCAGGTAGCATACTCTCTGGAAGTCTGTGGGAACCCCAACCACTAATTCCATGGGTTTTTTTAGCTCTCTGATTCTCATATTGTGGTGGCAGTCGGGAACAACGAACATCTCTCCCGTTTCACGCAGCCTGGCACCAAGACTGAACTTGACTTTCTTCGATTGAATTTTTGGGTCTCGGTACACTCTTCAAGTCGATGTCGCGGTAAATCATTGAACTTGTGGGTCTCGGTACCTGAAGTGAAATCCTCTTCGTTGAGGTGTTAAACTATGCCATTTGATTGCTCATAGAAACGCAATCAATATTTTTTGCAGATTGCAAAGGGTTTAGAATTCGAAAATAATTATTTAATGAATTCTCTTCAGTTTGGAATGTTGTCTGACTATTACTGTTGCTATAGTGATATACGTTAGAGTCCTATTGTTGCGCTTTCGGTTAATGTGCGACATTTACATACACACAGTTGAAAAAATCTAATGTTTCATGATCAACTAGTTTAGTTATATTGACTTGGAAATACCTGGTATATTATGGTCAGAAGGTAGGCGCACTTTTTTAATGGATTTGCGACAGCAGTCCCAGTTTAAATTCTGTACAACTTATTTCTGACTTTGTAACGTGATTGGCTCAGCAATCACATTTGAAATAGGCTATATAGTCAGTGGTGTAGTGGTGATTTTTAGGTGAGGGAGCGCAACAGTTTGATCTCATAATTTTCTCAGCGTTACCGACCAGTGGTTTTGAGCCACACCTACTAAATTTTTTTGGTGTCACATATAAGTTTGCAAACAATGTAAAAAAAAATATATATATATTGAGTTAATAAAGCCGCATACAAACATGGCCTCTTTTTGCTTTCTTGAGTAAGGCAGCCCCCGAAATGCAGGTGTTTCAGCCTAGCTCAGTGCTTTCTGTGGTAGTGGGGCTGCCAGCGGAAAATACAGAATGTAGGGGTTAGTAATGTTCTCTAGTTGCTCCGTGATTGGCTCAGTGTTCTGTCACTCATGGGAACAATACGTCACCACAAAATCTTTGTATTTATTTAGCTAGGCAAGTCCGTTAAGTCCTTAAACCCAGACTTGGACCACACACCCTCTCCACTGAATAGCAGGCAGAGGAAGCAAATAGTGATTGCAAATAGCAAATAGTGATCTAACTGTTCTGCCTGCGGTTATGGAACCCTGACCTGTCCACCGGACGTGCTACCTGTCCCAGACCTGCTGTTTTCAACTCTTAATGATCGGCTATGAAAAGCCAACTGACATTTATTCCTGATTTATTTTTTGACCATGCTGGTCATTTATGAACATTTTGAACATCTTGGCCATGTTCTGTTATAATCTCCACCCGGCACAGCCAGAAGAGGACTGGCCACCCCTCATAGCCTGGTTCCTCTCTAGGTTTCTTCCTAGGTTTTGGCCTTTCTAGGGAGTTTTTCCCAGCCACCGTGCTTCTACACCTGCATTGCTTGCTGTTTGGGGTTTTAGGCTGGGTTTCTGTACAGCACTTCGAGATATTAGCTGATGTACGAAGGGCTATATAAAATAAACTTGATTTGATTTGATTGCCTTGAGATGCTTGCAGTTAGCCACTGATTCCTTCCAAACCACTCATAGTTGAATTTGTGAGTTCCGCCTTGTTGTGTACTATTTATGGCAAATGAGCACAGATATGTTTTATCTCTAATTTCTCTTCATATGATAAGGATGGAAAAGGATTTGCCAGTAGATTGTCAACGTGATTCATGATGACGACTGCTTGTCTAGCTTGCTTGCTAAGATTTTGAAAGTATGATGTTGACATGATCAGTCCAATCAAAGCTACGGTAGAAAAAACGTGATTTGACGTAATTTTATCTGTGGCCAATGACCTTCAGCCTTCTTGGACGGGCACTTCTACTGTAAATCTATGGCAGCACCCAAAGGGGCTTGAATGTTCTAGCTCTAACCAATAGGCAGGTAGCCTAGCCACTAGGCAGCTAGCCTAGCCGCTAGGCAGATAGCCTAGCCACTAGGCAGGTAGCCTAGCCACTAGGCAGGTAGACAGGTTGCCTAGCCACTAGGCAGGTAGCTTAGCCACTAGGTAGGTAGCCTAGCCCCTAGGCAGGTAGCCTAGTGGTTAGACCATTGGGCCAGTAACCCGAAATGTTGCTAGATCGAATCCCCAAGCTGACATGTCGTTCTTCCCCTGAACAAGGCAGTTAGCCCACTGTTCCTAGGACGTAATTGTAGATAAGAATTTGTTCTTAAAACATCTGTCTGAAAGGGTCTCAAAATTGAATTGTGCATCACATAATCTGATAGTGGTAGTGAGGTGGTAGATGTCTAGTCTCCTTTATGGCTCTAATCTGGTAGTGATAGTGGGGTGGTAGATTTCTCCTTTATGGCTCTAATCTGATAGTGGTAGTAGGGTGGTAGGTTTCTCCTTTATGGCTCTACTCTGACAGTGGTAGTGGGGTGGTAGATGTCTAGTCTCCTTTATGGCTCTAATCTGATAGTGGTAGTGGGGTAGTAGATGTCTAGTCTCCATTATGGCTCTAATCTGATAGTGGTAGATGTCTAGTCTCTGTTGTGGCTCTAATCTGATAGTGGTAGTGGGGTGGTAGATGTCTAGTCTCCTTTATGGCTCTAATCTGATAGTGGTAGTGGGGTGATAGATGTCTAGTCTCCATTATGGATCTAATCTGATCGTGGTAGTGGGGTGGTAGATGTCTAGTCTCCCTTATGGCTCTAATCTGACAGTGGTAGTGGGATGGTAGATGTCTAGTCTCCCTTAAGTCTCTAATCTGATAATGGTAGTGGGGTGGTAGATGTCTAGTCTCCATTATGGCTCTAATCTGATAGTGGTAGTGAGGTGGTAGATGTCTAGTCTCCTTTATGGCTCTAATCTGATAGTGGTAGTGGGGTGGTAGATGTCTAGTGTCCTTTATGGCTCTAATCTGATAGTGGTAGTGGGTTAGTAGATGTCTACTCTCCTTTATGGCTCTAATCTGATAGTGGTAGTTGGGTGATAGATGTCTAGTCTCCTTTATGGCTCTAATCTGATAGTGGTAGATGTCTAGTATCCTTTATGGCTCTAATTTGATAGTGGTAGTGGGGTGGTAGACGTCTAGTCTCCTTTATGGCTCTAATCTGATAGTGGTAGTAGGGTGGTAGATGTCTAGTCTCCTTTATGGCTCTAATTTAAAAGTGGTAGTGGGGTGGTAGATGTCTAGTCTCCTTTATGGCTCTAATCTGATAGTGGTAGTGGGTTAGTAGATGTCTAGTCTCCTTTATGGCTCTAATCTGATAGTGGTATCTGTCTAGTCTCCTTTATGGCTCTAATTTGATAGTGGTAGTGGGGTAGTAGATGTCTAGTCTCCTTTATGGCTCTAATCTGACAGTGGTAGTGGGGTGGTAGGTTTCTCCTTTATGGCTCTAATCTGATAGTGGTAGTGGGGTGGTAGGTTTCTCCTTTAAGGCTCTAATCTGATAGTGGTAGTAGGGTGGTAGATGTCTAGTCTCCTTTATGGCTCTAAACTGATAGTGGTAGTGGGGTGATAGATGTCTAGTCTCCATTATGGCTCTAATCTGAAAGTGGTAGAGGGGTGGTAGATGTCTAGTCTCCTTTATGGGTCTAATCTGATAGTGGTAATGGGGTGGTAGATGTCTAGCCTCCTGTATGGCTCTAATCTGATAGTGGTAGTGGGGTGGTAGATGTCTAGTCTCCCTTATGGCTCTAATCTGATAGTGGTAGTGGGATGGTAGATGTCTAGTCTCCCTTATGGCTCTAATCTGATAGTGGTGGTGGGGTGTTAGATGTCTAGTCTCCTTTATGGCTCTAATCTCATAGCGGTAGTAGGGTGGTAGATGTCTAGTCTCCCTTATGGCTCTAATCTGATAGTGGTAGTGGGGTGATAGATGTCTAGTCTCCTTTATGGCTCTAATCTGATAGTGGTAGTGGGGTGGTAGGTTTCTCCTTTATGGCTCTAATCTGATAGTAGTAGTGGGGTGTTAGGTTTCTCCTTGATGGCTCTAATCTGATAGTGGTAGTAGATGTCTAGTCTCCTTTATGGCTCTAATCTCATAGTGGTAGTGGGGTGGTAGATGTCTAGTCTCTGTTATGGCTCTAATCTGATAGTGGTAGTGGGGTGGTAGATGTCTAGACTCCTTTATGGCTCTAATCTGATAGTGGTAATGGGGTGGTAGATGTCTAGTCTCCTGTATGGCTCTAATCTGATAGTGGTAGTGGGGTGGTAGATGTCTAGTCTCCCTTATGGCTCTAATCTTATAATGGTAGTGGGGTGGTCGATGTCTAGTCTCCCATATGGCTCTAATCTTATAATGGTAGTGGGGTGGTCGATGTCTAGTCTCCATTATGGCTCTAATCTGATAGTGGTAGTGGGATGGTAGATGTCTAGTCTCCCTTAAGGCTCTAATCTGATAATGGTAGTGGGGTGGTAGATGTCTAGTCTCCATTATGGCTCTAATCTGATAGTGGTAGTAGGGTGGTAGATGTTTAGTCTCCTTTATGGCTCTAATCTGATAGTGGTAGTGGGTTAGTAGATGTCTACTCTCCTTTATGGCTCTAATCTGATAGTGGTAGTGGGGTAATAGATGTCTAGTCTCCTTTATGGCTCTAATCTGATAGTGGTAGATGTCTAGTCTCCTTTATGGCTCTAATTTGATAGTGGTAGTGGGGTAGTAGATGTCTAGTCTCCTTTATGGCTCTAATCTGATAGTGGTAGTGGGGTGTTAGGTTTCTCCTTTATGGCTCTAATCTGATAGTGGTAGTAGATGTCTAGTCTCCTTTATGGCTCTAATCTCATAGTGGTAGTGGGGTGGTAGATGTCTAGTCTCTGTTATGGCTCTAATCTGATAGTGGTAGTGGGGTGGTAGATGTCTAGACTCCTTTATGGCTCTAATCTGATAGTGGTAATGGGGTGGTAGACGTCTAGTCTCCTGTATGGCTCTAATCTGATAGTGGTAGTGGGGTGGTAGATGTCTAGTCTCCCTTATGGCTCTAATCTGATAGTGGTAGTGGGATGGTAGATGTCTGGTCTCCCTTAAGGCTCTAATCTGATAATGGTAGTGGGGTGGTAGATGTTTAGTCTCCATTATGGCTCTAATCTGATAGTGGTAGTAGGGTGGTAGATGTCTAGTCTCCTTTATGGCTCTAATCTAAAAGTGGTAGTGGGGTGGTAGATGTCTAGTCTCCTTTATGGCTCTAATCTGATAGTGGTAGTGGGTTAGTAGATGTCTAGTCTCCTTTATGGCTCTAATCTGATAGTGGTAGTGGGGTAATAGATGTCTAGTCTCCTTTATGGCTCTAATTTGATAGTGGTAGTGGGGTGGTAGGTTTCTCCTTTATGGCTCTAATCTGATAGTGGTAGTGGGGTGGTAGGTTTCTCCTTTATGGCTCTAATCTGATAGTGGTAGTATGGTGGTAGATGTCTAGTCTCCTTTATGGCTCTAATCTGAAAGTGGTAGAGGGGTGGTAGATGTCTAGGCTCCTTTATGGGTCTAATCTGATAGTGGTAATGGGGTGGTAGGTTTCTCCTTTATGGCTCTAATCTGATAGTGGTAGATGTCTAGTCTCCTTTATGGCTCTAATCTGATAGTGGTAGTGGGGTGGTAGGTTTCTCCTTTATGGCTCTAATCTGATAGTGGTAGTAGGGTGGTAGATGTCTAGTCTCCTTTATGGCTCTAATCTGATAGTGGTAGTGGGGTGATAGATGTCTAGTCTCCTTTATGGCTCTAATCTGATAGTGGTAGTGGGTTAGTAGATGTCTAGTCTCCTTTATGGCTCTAATCTGATAGTGGTAGTGGGGTGATAGACGTCTAGTCTCCTTTATGGCTCTAATCTGATAGTGGTAGATGTCTAGTCTCCCTTATGGCTCTAATCTGATAGTGGTAGTGGGATGGTAGATGTCTAGTCTCCCTTAAGGCTCTAATCTGATAGTGGTAGTGGTGTGGTAGATGTCTAGTCTCCATTATGGCTCTAATCTGATAGTGGTAATGGGGTGGTAGATGTCTAGTCTCCTTTATGGCTCTAATCTCATAGTGGTAGGGTGGTAGATGTATAGTCTCCCTTTATGGCTCTAATCTGATAGTGGTAGTGGGATGGTAGATGTCTAGTCTCCATTATGGCTCTAATCTGATTGTGGTAGTGGGGTGGTAGATGTCTAGTCTCCCTTATGGCTCTAATCTGATAGTGGTAGTGGGATGGTAGATGTCTAGTCTCCCTTAAGGCTCTAATCTGATAATGGTAGTGGGGTGGTAGATGTCTAGTCTCCATTATGGCTCTAATCTGATAGTGGTAGTGGGGTGGTAGATGTCTAGTCTCCCTTATGGCTCTAATCTGATAGTGGTAGTGGGATGGTAGATGTCTAGTCTCCCTTAAGGCTCTAATCTGATAATGGTAGTGGTGTGGTAGATGTCTAGTCTCCATTATGGCTCTAATCTGATAATGGTAATGGGGTGGTAGATGTCTAGTCTCCTTTATGGCTCTAATCTCATAGTGGTAGAGTGGTAGATGTCTAGTCTCCCTTTATGGCTCTAATCTGATAGTGGTAGTGGGATGGTAGATGTCTAGTCTCCCTTATGGCTCTAATCTGATAATGGTAGTGGGGTGGTAGATGTCTAGTCTCCATTATGGCTCTAATCTGATAGTGGTAGTAGGGTGGTAGATGTCTAGTCTCCTTTATGGCTCTAATCTGATAGTGGTAGTGGGGTGGTAGATGTCTAGTCTCCTTTATGGCTCTAATCTGATAGTGGTAGTGGGGTAGTATATGTCTAGTCTCCTTTATGGCTCTAATCTGATAGTGGTAGTGGGGTGATAGATGTCTAGTCTCCTTTAAGGCTCTAATCTGATAGTGGTAGATGTCTAGTCTCCTTTATGGCTCTAATTTGATAGTGGTAGTGGGGTAGTAGATGTCTAGTCTCCTTTATGGCTCTAATCTGACAGTGGTAGTGGGGTGGTAGGTTTCTCCTTTATGGCTCTAATCTGATAGTGGTAGTGGGGTGGTAGGTTTCTCCTTTATGGCTCTAATCTGATAGTGGTAGTAGGGTGGTAGATGTCTAGTCTCCTTTATGGCTTTAATCTGATAGTGGTAGTGGGGTGATAGATGTCTAGTCTCCACTATGGATCTAATCTGATCGTGGTAGTGGGGTGGTAGATGTCTAGTCTCCCTTATGGCTCTAATCTGATAGTGGTAGTGGGATGGTAGATGTCTAGTCTCCCTTAAGTCTCTAATCTGATAATGGTAGTGGGGTGGTAGATGTCTAGTCTCCATTATGGCTCTAATCTGATAGTGGTAGTAGGGTGGTAGATGTCTAGTCTCCTTTATGGCTCTAATCTGATAGTGGTAGTGGGGTGGTAGATGTCTAGTCTCCTTTATGGCTCTAATCTGATAGTGGTAGTGGGTTAGTAGATGTCTAGTCTCCGTTATGGCTCTAATCTGATAGTGGTAGTGGGGTGATAGATGTCTAGTCTCCTTTATGGCTCTAATCTGATAGTGGTAGTAGGGTGGTAGATGTCTAGTCTCCTTTATGGCTTTAATCTAAAAGTGGTAGTGGGGTGGTAGATGTCTAGTCTCCTTTATGGCTCTAATCTGATAGTGGTAGTGGGTTAGTAGATGTCTAGTCTCCTTTATGGCTCTAATTTGATAGTGGTAGTGGGATGGTAGATGTCTAGTCTCCCTTAAGGCTCTAATCTGATAATGGTTGTGGGGTGGTAGATGTCTAGTCTCCATTATGGCTCTAATCTGATAGTGGTAGTGGGGTGGTAGATGTCTAGTCTCCCTTATGGCTCTAATCTGATAGTGGTAGTGGGATGGTAGATGTCTAGTCTCCATTAAGGCTCTAATCTGATAATGGTAGTGGTGTGGTAGATGTCTAGTCTCCATTATGGCTCTAATCTGATAATGGTAATGGGGTGGTAGATGTCTAGTCTCCCTTTATGGCTCTAATCTGATAGTGGTAGTGGGATGGTAGATGTCTAGTCTCCCTTATGGCTCTAATCTGATAATGGTAGTGGGGTGGTAGATGTCTAGTCTCCATTATGGCTCTAATCTGATAGTGGTAGTAGGGTGGTAGATGTCTAGTCTCCTTTATGGCTCTAATCTGATAGTGGTAGTGGGGTGGTAGATGTCTAGTCTCCTTTATGGCTCTAATCTGATAGTGGTAGTGGGGTAGTATATGTCTAGTCTCCTTTATGGCTCTAATCTGATAGTGGTAGTGGGGTGATAGATGTCTAGTCTCCTTTAAGGCTCTAATCTGATAGTGGTAGATGTCTAGTCTCCTTTATGGCTCTAATCTGACAGTGGTAGTGGGGTGGTAGGTTTCTCCTTTATGGCTCTAATCTGATAGTGGTAGTGGGGTGGTAGGTTTCTCCTTTATGGCTCTAATCTGATAGTGGTAGTAGGGTGGTAGATGTCTAGTCTCCTTTATGGCTTTAATCTGATAGTGGTAGTGAGGTGATAGATGTCTAGTCTCCACTATGGATCTAATCTGATCGTGGTAGTGGGGTGGTAGATGTCTAGTCTCCCTTATGGCTCTAATCTGATAGTGGTAGTGGGATGGTAGATGTCTAGTCTCCCTTAAGTCTCTAATCTGATAATGGTAGTGGGGTGGTAGATGTCTAGTCTCCATTATGGCTCTAATCTGATAGTGGTAGTAGGGTGGTAGATGTCTAGTCTCCTTTATCGCTCTAATCTGATAGTGGTAGTGGGGTGGTAGATGTCTAGTCTCCTTTATGGCTCTAATCTGATAGTGGTAGTGGGTTAGTAGATGTCTAGTCTCCGTTATGGCTCTAATCTGATAGTGGTAGTGGGGTGATAGATGTCTAGTCTCCTTTATGGCTCTAATCTGATAGTGGTAGTAGGGTGGTAGATGTCTAGTCTCCTTTATGGCTTTAATCTAAAAGTGGTAGTGGGGTGGTAGATGTCTAGTCTCCTTTATGGCTCTAATTTGATAGTGGTAGTGGGGTGATAGATGTCTAGTCTCCTTTATGGCTCTAATCTGATAGTGGTAGATGTCTAGTCTCCTTTATGGCTCTAATTTGATAGTGGTAGTGGGGTAGTAGATGTCTAGTCTCCTTTATGGCTCTAATCTGACAGTGGTAGTGGGGTGGTAGGTTTCTCCTTTATGGCTCTAATCTGATAGTGGTAGTGGGGTGGTAGGTTTCTCCTTTATGGCTCTAATCTGATAGTGGTAGTGGGGTGATAGATGTCTAGTCTCCACTATGGATCTAATCTGATCGTGGTAGTGGGGTGGTAGATGTCTAGTCTCCATTATGGCTCTAATCTGATAGTGGTAGTAGGGTGGTAGATGTCTAGTCTCCTTTATGGCTCTAATCTGATAGTGGTAGTGGGGTGATAGATGTCTAGTCTCCTTTATGGCTCTAATCTGATAGTGGTAGATGTCTAGTATCCTTTTTGCCTCTAATTTGATAGTGGTAGTGGGGTGGTAGACGTCTAGTCTCCTCTATGGCTCTAATCTGATAGTGGTAGTAGGGTGGTAGATGTCTAGTCTCCTTTATGGCTCTAATCTAAAAGGGGTAGTGGGGTGGTAGATGTCTAGTCTCCTTTATGGCTCTAATCTGATAGTGGTAGTGGGTTAGTAGATGTCTAGTCTCCTTTATGGCTCTAAATTGATAGTGGTAGTGGGGTGATAGATGTCTTGTCTCCTTTATGGCTCTAATCTGATAGTGGTAGATGTCTAGTCTCCTTTATGGCTCTAAACTGATAGTGGTAGTGGGGTGATAGATGTCTAGTCTCCATTATGGCTCTAATCTGAAAGTGGTAGAGGGGTGGTAGATGTCTAGTCTCCTTTATGGGTCTAATCTGATAGTGGTAATGGGGTGGTAGATGTCTAGTCTCCTGTATGGCTCTAATCTGATAGTGGTAGTGGGGTGGTAGATGTCTAGTCTCCCTTATGGCTCTAATCTGATAGTGGTAGTGGGATGGTAGATGTCTAGTCTCCTTTATGGCTCTAATCTGATAGTAGTAGTGGGGTGATAGATGTCTAGTCTCCTTTATGGCTCTAATCTGATAGTGGTAGATGTCTAGTCTCCTTTATGGCTCTAATTTGATAGTGGTAGTGGGGTAGTAGATGTCTAGTCTCCTTTATGGCTCTAATCTGACAGTGGTAGTGGGGTGGTAGGTTTCTCCTTTATGGCTCTAATCTGATAGTGGTAGTGGGGTGGTAGGTTTCTCCTTTATGGCTCTAATCTGATAGTGGTAGTAGGGTGGTAGATGTCGAGTCTCCTTTATGGCTCTAATCTGATAGTGGTAGTGGGGTGATAGATGTCTAGTCTCCATTATGGATCTAATCTGATCGTGGTAGTGGGGTGGTAGATGTCTAGTCTCTCTTATGGCTCTAATCTGATAGTGGTAGTGGGATGGTAGATGTCTAGTCTCCCTTAAGTCTCTAATCTGATAATGGTAGTGGGGTGGTAGATGTCTAGTCTCCATTATGGCTCTAATCTGATAGTGGTAGTAGGGTGGTAGATGACTAGTCTCCTTTATGGCTCTAATCTGATAGTGGTAGTGGGTTAGTAGATGTCTAGTCTCCTTTATGGCTCTAATCTGATAGTGGTAGTGGGGTGATAGATGTCTAGTCTCCTTTATGGCTCTAATCTGATAGTGGTCGATGTCAAGTATCCTTTATGGCTCTAATTTGATAGTGGTAGTGGGGTGGTAGATGTCTAGTCTCCATTATGGCTCTAATCTGATAGTGGTAGTAGGGTGGTAGATGTCTAGTCTCCTTTATGGCTCTAATCTGATAGTGGTAGTGGGGTAGTAGATGTCTAGTCTCCTTTATGGCTCTAATCTGACAGTGGTAGTGGGGTGGTAGGTTTCTCCTTTATGGCTCTAATCTGATAGTGGTAGTGGGGTGGTAGGTTTCTCCTTTATGGCTCTAATCTGATAGTGGTAGTGGGATGGTAGATGTCTAGTCTCCCTTAAGTCTCTAATCTGATAATGGTAGTGGGGTGGTAGATGTCTAGTCTCCATTATGGCTCTAATCTGATAGTGGTAGTAGGGTGGTAGATGACTAGTCTCCTTTATGGCTCTAATCTGATAGTGGTAGTGGGTTAGTAGATGTCTAGTCTCCTTTATGGCTCTAATCTGATAGTGGTAGTGGGGTGATAGATGTCTAGTCTCCTTTATGGCTCTAATCTGATAGTGGTCGATGTCAAGTATCCTTTATGGCTCTAATTTGATAGTGGTAGTGGGGTGGTAGATGTCTAGTCTCCATTATGGCTCTAATCTGATAGTGGTAGTAGGGTGGTAGATGTCTAGTCTCCTTTATGGCTCTAATCTGATAGTGGTAGTGGGGTAGTAGATGTCTAGTCTCCTTTATGGCTCTAATCTGACAGTGGTAGTGGGGTGGTAGGTTTCTCCTTTATGGCTCTAATCTGATAGTGGTAGTGGGGTGGTAGGTTTCTCCTTTATGGCTCTAATCTGATAGTGGTAGTAGGGTGGTAGATGTCTAGTCTCCTTTATGGCTCTAATCTGATAGTGGTAGTGGGGTGATAGATGTCTAGTCTCCCTTATGGCTCTAATCTGATCGTGGTAGTGGGGTGGTAGATGTCTAGTCTCCTTTATGGCTCTAATCTGATAGTGGTAGTGGGATGGTAGATGTCTAGTCTCCCTTAAATCTCTAATCTGATAATGGTAGTGGGGTGGTAGATGTCTAGTCTCCATTATGGCTCTAATCTGATAGTGGTAGTGGGGTGGTAGATGTCTAGTCTCCTTTATGGCTCTAATCTGATAGTAGTAGTGGGGTGGTAGATGTCTAGTCTCCTTTATGGCTCTAATCTGATAGTGGTAGATGTCTAGTATCCTTTATGGCTCTAATCTGATAGTGGTAGTGGGGTGGTAGACGTCTAGTCTCCTTTATGGCTCTAATCTGATAGTGGTAGTGGGGTGGTAGATGTCTAGTCTCCTTTATGGCTCTAATCTGATAGTGGTAGTGGGGTGGTAGATGTCTAGTCTCCATTATGGCTCTAATCTGATAGTGGTAGTAGGGTGGTAGATGTCTAGTCTCCTTTATGGCTTTAATCTAAAAGTGGTAGTGGGGTGGTAGATGTCTAGTCTCCTTTATGGCTCTAATCTGATAGTGGTAGTAGGGTGGTAGATGTCTAGTCTCCCTTAAATCTCTAATCTGATAATGGTAGTGGGGTGGTAGATGTCTAGTCTCCATTATGGCTCTAATCTGATAGTGGTAGTAGGGTGGTAGATGTCTAGTCTCCTTTATGGCTCTAATCTGATAGTGGTAGTGGGGTGGTAGATGTCTAGTCTCCTTTATGGCTCTAATCTGATAGTGGTAGATGTCTAGTATCCTTTATGGCTCTAATCTGATAGTGGTAGTGGGGTGGTAGACGTCTAGTCTCCTTTATGGCTCTAATCTGATAGTGGTAGTGGGGTGGTAGATGTCTAGTCTCCTTTATGGCTCTAATCTGATAGTGGTAGTGGGGTGGTAGATGTCTAGTCTCCATTATGGCTCTAATCTGATAGTGGTAGTAGGGTGGTAGATGTCTAGTCTCCTTTATGGCTTTAATCTAAAAGTGGTAGTGGGGTGGTAGATGTCTAGTCTCCTTTATGGCTCTAATCTGATAGTGGTAGTGGGTTAGTAGATGTCTAGTCTCCTTTATGGCTCTAATTTGATAGTGGTAGTGGGGTGATAGCTGTCTAGTCTCCTTTATGGCTCTAATCTGATAGTGGTAGATGTCTAGTCTCCTTTATGGCTCTAATTTGATAGTGGTAGTGGGGTAGTAGATGTCTAGTCTCCTTTATGGCTCTAATCTGACAGTGGTAGTGGGGTGGTATGTTTCTCCTTTATGGCTCTAATCTGATAGTGGTAGTGGGGTGGTAGGTTTCTCCTTTTATGGCTCTAATCTGATAGTGGTAGTGGGGTGATAGATGTCTAGTCTCCACTATGGATCTAATCTGATCGTGGTAGTGGGGTGGTAGATGTCTAGTCTCCATTATGGCTCTAATCTGATAGTGGTAGTAGGGTGGTAGATGTCTAGTCTCCTTTATGGCTTTAATCTGATAGTGGTAGTGGGGTGATAGATGTCTAGTCTCCACTATGGATCTAATCTGATCGTGGTAGTGGGGTGGTAGATGTCTAGTCTCCCTTATGGCTCTAATCTGATAGTGGTAGTGGGATGGTAGATGTCTAGTCTCCCTTAAGTCTCTAATCTGATAATGGTAGTGGGGTGGTAGATGTCTAGTCTCCATTATGGCTCTAATCTGATAGTGGTAGTAGGGTGGTAGATGTCTAGTCTCCTTTATGGCTCTAATCTGATAGTGGTAGTGGGGTGGTAGATGTCTAGTCTCCTTTATGGCTCTAATCTGATAGTGGTAGTGGGATAGTAGATGTCTAGTCTCCGTTATGGCTCTAATCTGATAGTGGTAGTGGGGTGATAGATGTCTAGTCTCCTTTATGGCTCTAATCTGATAGTGGTAGTAGGGTGGTAGATGTCTAGTCTCCTTTATGGCTTTAATCTAAAAGTGGTAGTGGGGTGGTAGATGTCTAGTCTCCTTTATGGCTCTAATCTGATAGTGGTAGTGGGTTAGTAGATGTCTAGTCTCCCTTAAGGCTCTAATCTGATAATGGTTGTGGGGTGGTAGATGTCTAGTCTCCATTATGGCTCTAATCTGATAGTGGTAGTGGGGTGGTAGATGTCTAGTCTCCCTTATGGCTCTAATCTGATAGTGGTAGTGGGATGGTAGATGTCTAGTCTCCCTTAAGGCTCTAATCTGATAATGGTAGTGGTGTGGTAGATGTCTAGTCTCCATTATGGCTCTAATCTGATAATGGTAACGGGGTGGTAGATGTCTAGTCTCCTTTATGGCTCTAATCTCATAGTGGTAGAGTGGTAGATGTCTAGTCTCCCTTTATGGCTCTAATCTGATAGTGGTAGTGGGATGGTAGATGTCTAGTCTCCCTTATGGCTCTAATCTGATAATGGTAGTGGGGTGGTAGATGTCTAGTCTCCATTATGGCTCTAATCTGATAGTGGTAGTAGGGTGGTAGATGTCTAGTCTCCTTTATGGCTCTAATCTGATAGTGGTAGTGGGGTGGTAGATGTCTAGTCTCCTTTATGGCTCTAATCTGATAGTGGTAGTGGGGTAGTATATGTCTAGTCTCCTTTATGGCTCTAATCTGATAGTGGTAGTGGGGTGATAGATGTCTAGTCTCCTTTAAGGCTCTAATCTGATAGTGGTAGATGTCTAGTCTCCTTTATGGCTCTAATCTGGCAGTGGTAGTGGGGTGGTAGGTTTCTCCTTTATGGCTCTAATCTGATAGTGGTAGTGGGGTGGTAGGTTTCTCCTTTATGGCTCTAATCTGATAGTGGTAGTAGGGTGGTAGATGTCTAGTCTCCTTTATGGCTTTAATCTGATAGTGGTAGTGGGGTGATAGATGTCTAGTCTCCACTATGGATCTAATCTGATCGTGGTAGTGGGGTGGTAGATGTCTAGTCTCCCTTATGGCTCTAATCTGATAGTGGTAGTGGGATGGTAGATGTCTAGTCTCCCTTAAGTCTCTAATCTGATAATGGTAGTGGGGTGGTAGATGTCTAGTCTCCATTATGGCTCTAATCTGATAGTGGTAGTAGGGTGGTAGATGTCTAGTCTCCTTTATGGCTCTAATCTGATAGTGGTAGTGGGGTGGTAGATGTCTAGTCTCCTTTATGGTTCTAATCTGATAGTGGTAGTGGGTTAGTAGATGTCTAGTCTCCGTTATGGCTCTAATCTGATAGTGGTAGTGGGGTGATAGATGTCTAGTCTCCTTTATGGCTCTAATCTGATAGTGGTAGTAGGGTGGTAGATGTCTAGTCTCCTTTATGGCTTTAATCTAAAAGTGGTAGTGGGGTGGTAGATGTCTAGTCTCCTTTATGGCTCTAATCTGATAGTGGTAGTGGGGTAGTAGATGTCTAGTCTCCTTTATGGCTCTAATTTGATAGTGGTAGTGGGGTGATAGATGTCTAGTCTCCTTTATGGCTCTAATCTGATAGTGGTAGATGTCTAGTCTCCTTTATGGCTCTAATTTGATAGTGGTAGTGGGGTAGTAGATGTCTAGTCTCCTTTATTGCTCTAATCTGACAGTGGTAGTGGGGTGGTAGGTTTCTCCTTTATGGCTCTAATCTGATAGTGGTAGTGGGGTGGTAGGTTTCTCCTTTATGGCTCTAATCTGATAGTGGTAGTGGGGTGATAGATGTCTAGTCTCCACTATGGATCTAATCTGATCGTGGTAGTGGGGTGGTAGATGTCTAGTCTCCATTATGGCTCTAATCTGATAGTGGTAGTAGGGTGGTAGATGTCTAGTCTCCTTTATGGCTCTAATCTGATAGTGGTAGTGGGGTGATAGATGTCTAGTCTCCTTTATGGCTCTAATCTGATAGTGGTAGATGTCTAGTATCCTTTTTGGCTCTAATTTGATAGTGGTAGTGGGGTGGTAGACGTCTAGTCTCCTCTATGGCTCTAATCTGATAGTGGTAGTAGGGTGGTAGATGTCTAGTCTCCTTTATGGCTCTAATCTAAAAGGGGTAGTGGGGTGGTAGATGTCTAGTCTCCTTTATGGCTCTAATCTGATAGTGGTAGTGGGTTAGTAGATGTCTAGTCTCCTTTATGGCTCTAAATTGATAGTGGTAGTGGGGTGATAGATGTCTTGTCTCCTTTATGGCTCTAATCTGATAGTGGTAGTGGGGTAGTAGATGTCTAGTCTCCTTTATGGCTCTAATCTGACAGTGGTAGTGGGGTGGTATGTTTCTCCTTTATGGCTCTAATCTGATAGTGGTAGTGGGGTGGTAGGTTTCTCCTTTATGGCTCTAATCTGATAGTGGTAGTGGGGTGATAGATGTCTAGTCTCCACTATGGATCTAATCTGATCGTGGTAGTGGGGTGGTAGATGTCTAGTCTCCATTATGGCTCTAATCTGATAGTGGTAGTAGGGTGGTAGATGTCTAGTCTCCTTTATGGCTTTAATCTGATAGTGGTAGTGGGGTGATAGATGTCTAGTCTCCACTATGGATCTAATCTGATCGTGGTAGTGGGGTGGTAGATGTCTAGTCTCCCTTATGGCTCTAATCTGATAGTGGTAGTGGGATGGTAGATGTCTAGTCTCCCTTAAGTCTCTAATCTGATAACGGTAGTGGGGTGGTAGATGTCTAGTCTCCATTATGGCTCTAATCTGATAGTGGTAGTAGGGTGGTAGATGTCTAGTCTCCTTTATGGCTCTAATCTGATAGTGGTAGTGGGGTGGTAGATGTCTAGTCTCCTTTATGGCTCTAATCTGATAGTGGTAGTGGGATAGTAGATGTCTAGTCTCCGTTATGGCTCTAATCTGATAGTGGTAGTGGGGTGATAGATGTCTAGTCTCCTTTATGGCTCTAATCTGATAGTGGTAGTAGGGTGGTAGATGTCTAGTCTCCTTTATGGCTTTAATCTAAAAGTGGTAGTGGGGTGGTAGATGTCTAGTCTCCTTTATGGCTCTAATCTGATAGTGGTAGTGGGTTAGTAGATGTCTAGTCTCCCTTAAGGCTCTAATCTGATAATGGTTGTGGGGTGGTAGATGTCTAGTCTCCATTATGGCTCTAATCTGATAGTGGTAGTGGGGTGGTAGATGTCTAGTCTCCCTTATGGCTCTAATCTGATAGTGGTAGTGGGATGGTAGATGTCTAGTCTCCCTTAAGGCTCTAATCTGATAATGGTAGTGGTGTGGTAGATGTCTAGTCTCCATTATGGCTCTAATCTGATAATGGTAATGGGGTGGTAGATGTCTAGTCTCCTTTATGGCTCTAATCTCATAGTGGTAGAGTGGTAGATGTCTAGTCTCCCTTTATGGCTCTAATCTGATAGTGGTAGTGGGATGGTAGATGTCTAGTCTCCCTTATGGCTCTAATCTGATAATGGTAGTGGGGTGGTAGATGTCTAGTCTCCATTATGGCTCTAATCTGATAGTGGTAGTAGGGTGGTAGATGTCTAGTCTCCTTTATGGCTCTAATCTGATAGTGGTAGTGGGGTGGTAGATGTCTAGTCTCCTTTATGGCTCTAATCTGATAGTGGTAGTGGGGTAGTATATGTCTAGTCTCCTTTATGGCTCTAATCTGATAGTGGTAGTGGGGTGATAGATGTCTAGTCTCCTTTAAGGCTCTAATCTGATAGTGGTAGATGTCTAGTCTCCTTTATGGCTCTAATCTGACAGTGGTAGTGGGGTGGTAGGTTTCTCCTTTATGGCTCTAATCTGATAGTGGTAGTGGGGTGGTAGGTTTCTCCTTTATGGCTCTAATCTGATAGTGGTAGTAGGGTGGTAGATGTCTAGTCTCCTTTATGGCTTTAATCTGATAGTGGTAGTGGGGTGATAGATGTCTAGTCTCCACTATGGATCTAATCTGATCGTGGTAGTGGGGTGGTAGATGTCTAGTCTCCCTTATGGCTCTAATCTGATAGTGGTAGTGGGATGGTAGATGTCTAGTCTCCCTTAAGTCTCTAATCTGATAATGGTAGTGGGGTGGTAGATGTCTAGTCTCCATTATGGCTCTAATCTGATAGTGGTAGTAGGGTGGTAGATGTCTAGTCTCCTTTATGGCTCTAATCTGATAGTGGTAGTGGGGTGGTAGATGTCTAGTCTCCTTTATGGCTCTAATCTGATAGTGGTAGTGGGTTAGTAGATGTCTAGTCTCCGTTATGGCTCTAATCTGATAGTGGTAGTGGGGTGATAGATGTCTAGTCTCCTTTATGGCTCTAATCTGATAGTGGTAGTAGGGTGGTAGATGTCTAGTCTCCTTTATGGCTTTAATCTAAAAGTGGTAGTGGGGTGGTAGATGTCTAGTCTCCTTTATGGCTCTAATCTGATAGTGGTAGTGGGGTAGTAGATGTCTAGTCTCCTTTATGGCTCTAATTTGATAGTGGTAGTGGGGTGATAGATGTCTAGTCTCCTTTATGGCTCTAATCTGATAGTGGTAGATGTCTAGTCTCCTTTATGGCTCTAATTTGATAGTGGTAGTGGGGTAGTAGATGTCTAGTCTCCTTTATGGCTCTAATCTGACAGTGGTAGTGGGGTGGTAGGTTTCTCCTTTATGGCTCTAATCTGATAGTGGTAGTGGGGTGGTAGGTTTCTCCTTTATGGCTCTAATCTGATAGTGGTAGTGGGGTGATAGATGTCTAGTCTCCACTATGGATCTAATCTGATCGTGGTAGTGGGGTGGTAGATGTCTAGTCTCCATTATGGCTCTAATCTGATAGTGGTAGTAGGGTGGTAGATGTCTAGTCTCCTTTATGGCTCTAATCTGATAGTGGTAGTGGGGTGATAGATGTCTAGTCTCCTTTATGGCTCTAATCTGATAGTGGTAGATGTCTAGTATCCTTTATGGCTCTAATCTGATAGTGGTAGTGGGGTGGTAGATGTCTAGTCTCCTCTATGGCTCTAATCTGATAGTGGTAGTAGGGTGGTAGATGTCTAGTCTCCTTTATGGCTCTAATCTAAAAGGGGTAGTGGGGTGGTAGATGTCTAGTCTCCTTTATGGCTCTAATCTGATAGTGGTAGTGGGTTAGTAGATGTCTAGTCTCCTTTATGGCTCTAATTTGATAGTGGTAGTGGGGTGATAGATGTCTTGTCTCCTTTATGGCTCTAATCTGATAGTGGTAGATGTCTAGTCTCCTTTATGGCTCTAAACTGATAGTGGTAGTGGGGTGATAGATGTCTAGTCTCCATTATGGCTCTAATCTGAAAGTGGTAGAGGGGTGGTAGATGTCTAGTCTCCTTTATGGGTCTAATCTGATAGTGGTAATGGGGTGGTAGATGTCTAGTCTCCTGTATGGCTCTAATCTGATAGTGGTAGTGGGGTGGTAGATGTCTAGTCTCCCTTATGGCTCTAATCTGATAGTGGTAGTGGGATGGTAGATGTCTAGTCTCCTTTATGGCTCTAATCTGATAGTAGTAGTGGGGTGATAGATGTCTAGTCTCCTTTATGGCTCTAATCTGATAGTGGTAGATGTCTAGTCTCCTTTATGGCTCTAATTTGATAGTGGTAGTGGGGTAGTAGATGTCTAGTCTCCTTTATGGCTCTAATCTGACAGTGGTAGTGGGGTGGTAGGTTTCTCCTTTATGGCTCTAATCTGATAGTGGTAGTGGGGTGGTAGGTTTCTCCTTTATGGCTCTAATCTGATAGTGGTAGTAGGGTGGTAGATGTCGAGTCTCCTTTATGGCTCTAATCTGATAGTGGTAGTGGGGTGATAGATGTCTAGTCTCCATTATGGATCTAATCTGATCGTGGTAATGGGGTGGTAGATGTCTAGTCTCTCTTATGGCTCTAATCTGATAGTGGTTGTGGGATGGTAGATGTCTAGTCTCCCTTAAGTCTCTAATCTGATAATGGTAGTGGGGTGGTAGATGTCTAGTCTCCATTATGGCTCTAATCTGATAGTGGTAGTAGGGTGGTAGATGTCTAGTCTCCTTTATGGCTCTAATCTGATAGTGGTAGTGGGGTGGTAGATGACTAGTCTCCTTTATGGCTCTAATCTGATAGTGGTAGTGGGTTAGTAGATGTCTAGTCTCCTTTATGGCTCTAATCTGATAGTGGTAGTGGGGTGATAGATGTCTAGTCTCCTTTATGGCTCTAATCTGATAGTGGTCGATGTCAAGTATCCTTTATGGCTCTAATTTGATAGTGGTAGTGGGGTGGTAGATGTCTAGTCTCCATTATGGCTCTAATCTGATAGTGGTAGTAGGGTGGTAGATGTCTAGTCTCCTTTATGGCTCTAATCTGATAGTGGTAGTGGGGTAGTAGATGTCTAGTCTCCTTTATGGCTCTAATCTGACAGTGGTAGTGGGGTGGTAGGTTTCTCCTTTATGGCTCTAATCTGATAGTGGTAGTGGGGTGGTAGGTTTCTCCTTTATGGCTCTAATCTGATAGTGGTAGTAGGGTGGTAGATGTCTAGTCTCCTTTATGGCTCTAATCTGATAGTGGTAGTGGGGTGATAGATGTCTAGTCTCCATTATGGCTCTAATCTGATAGTGGTAGTGGGATGGTAGATGTCTAGTCTCCCTTAAATCTCTAATCTGATAATGGTAGTGGGGTGGTAGATGTCTAGTCTCCATTATGGCTCTAATCTGATAGTGGTAGTAGGGTGGTAGATGTCTAGTCTCCTTTATGGCTCTAATCTGATAGTGGTAGTGGGGTGATAGATGTCTAGTCTCCTTTATGGCTCTAATCTGATAGTGGTAGATGTCTAGTATCCTTTATGGCTCTAATTTGATAGTGGTAGTGGGGTGGTAGACGTCTAGTCTCCTTTATGGCTCTAATCTGATAGTGGTAGTAGGGTGGTAGATGTCTAGTCTCCTTTATGGCTCTAATCTGATAGTGGTAGTGGGGTGGTAGATGTCTAGTCTCCATTATGGCTCTAATCTGATAGTGGTAGTAGGGTGGTAGATGTCTAGTCTCCTTTATGGCTTTAATCTAAAAGTGGTAGTGGGGTGGTAGATGTCTAGTCTCCTTTATGGCTCTAATCTGATAGTGGTAGTGGGTTAGTAGATGTCTAGTCTCCTTTATGGCTCTAATTTGATAGTGGTAGTGGGGTGATAGATGTC
Source organism: Salvelinus alpinus (assembly GCF_045679555.1). Taxonomy (NCBI): domain Eukaryota; kingdom Metazoa; phylum Chordata; class Actinopteri; order Salmoniformes; family Salmonidae; genus Salvelinus; species Salvelinus alpinus. Next base: position 50,538,479 of record NC_092097.1, read on the forward strand.
TAGTCTCCTTTATGGCTCTAATCTGATAGTGGTAGATGTCTAGTCTCCTTTATGGCTCTAATTTGATAGTGGTAGTGGGGTAGTAGATGTCTAGTCTCCTTTATGGCTCTAATCTGACAGTGGTAGTGGGGTGGTAGGTTTCTCCTTTATGGCTCTAATCTGATAGTGGTAGTGGGGTGGTAGGTTTCTCCTTTATGGCTCTAATCTGATAGTGGTAGTGGGGTGATAGATGTCTAGTCTCCACTATGGATCTAATCTGATCGTGGTAGTGGGGTGGTAGATGTCTAGTCTCCATTATGGCTCTAATCTGATAGTGGTAGTAGGGTGGTAGATGTCTAGTCTCCTTTATGGCTCTAATCTGATAGTGGTAGTGGGGTGGTAGATGTCTAGTCTCCTTTATGGCTCTAATCTGATAGTGGTAGATGTCTAGTATGGCTCTAATCTGATAGTGGTAGTGGGGTGGTAGATGTCTAGTCTCCTCTATGGCTCTAATCTGATAGTGGTAGTAGGGTGGTAGATGTCTAGTCTCCTTTATGGCTCTAATCTAAAAGGGGTAGTGGGGTGGTAGATGTCTAGTCTCCTTTATGGCTCTAATCTGATAGTGGTAGTGGGTTAGTAGATGTCTAGTCTCCTTTATGGCTCTAATTTGATAGTGGTAGTGGGGTGATAGATGTCTTGTCTCCTTTATGGCTCTAATCTGATAGTGGTAGATGTCTAGTCTCCTTTATGGCTCTAAACTGATAGTGGTAGTGGGGTGATAGATGTCTAGTCTCCATTATGGCTCTAATCTGAAAGTGGTAGAGGGGTGGTAGATGTCTAGTCTCCTTTATGGGTCTAATCTGATAGTGGTAATGGGGTGATAGATGTCTAGTCTCCTTTATGGCTCTAATCTGATAGTGGTAGATGTCTAGTATCCTTTATGGCTCTAATTTGATAGTGGTAGTGGGGTGGTAGACGTCTAGTCTCCTTTATGGCTCTAATCTGATAGTGGTAGTGGGGTGGTAGATGTCTAGTCTCCTTTATGGCTCTAATCTGATAGTGGTAGTGGGGTGGTAGATGTCTAGTCTCCATTATGGCTCTAATCTGATAGTGGTAGTAGGGTGGTAGATGTCTAGTCTCCTTTATGGCTTTAATCTAAAAGTGGTAGTGGGGTGGTAGATGTCTAGTCTCCTTTATGGCTCTAATCTGATAGTGGTAGTGGGTTAGTAGATGTCTAGTCTCCTTTATGGCTCTAATTTGATAGTGGTAGTGGGGTGATAGATGTCTAGTCTCCTTTATGGCTCTAATCTGATAGTGGTAGATGTCTAGTCTCCTTTATGGCTCTAATTTGATAGTGGTAGTGGGGTAGTAGATGTCTAGTCTCCTTTATGGCTCTAATCTGACAGTGGTAGTGGGGTGGTAGGTTTCTCCTTTATGGCTCTAATCTGATAGTGGTAGTGGGGTGGTAGGTTTCTCCTTTATGGCTCTAATCTGATAGTGGTAGTGGGGTGATAGATGTCTAGTCTCCACTATGGATCTAATCTGATCGTGGTAGTGGGGTGGTAGATGTCTAGTCTCCATTATGGCTCTAATCTGATAGTGGTAGTAGGGTGGTAGATGTCTAGTCTCCTTTATGGCTCTAATCTGATAGTGGTAGTGGGGTGATAGATGTCTAGTCTCCTTTATGGCTCTAATCTGATAGTGGTAGATGTCTAGTATCCTTTTTGGCTCTAATTTGATAGTGGTAGTGGGGTGGTAGACGTCTAGTCTCCTCTATGGCTCTAATCTGATAGTGGTAGTAGGGTGGTAGATGTCTAGTCTCCTTTATGGCTCTAATCTAAAAGGGGTAGTGGGGTGGTAGATGTCTAGTCTCCTTTATGGCTCTAATCTGATAGTGGTAGTGGGTTAGTAGATGTCTAGTCTCCTTTATGGCTCTAATTTGATAGTGGTAGTGGGGTGATAGATGTCTTGTCTCCTTTATGGCTCTAATCTGATAGTGGTAGATGTCTAGTCTCCTTTATGGCTCTAAACTGATAGTGGTAGTGGGGTGATAGATGTCTAGTCTCCATTATGGCTCTAATCTGAAAGTGGTAGAGGGGTGGTAGATGTCTAGTCTCCTTTATGGGTCTAATCTGATAGTGGTAATGGGGTGGTAGATGTCTAGTCTCCTGTATGGCTCTAATCTGATAGTGGTAGTGGGGTGGTAGATGTCTAGTCTCCCTTATGGCTCTAATCTGATAGTGGTAGTGGGATGGTAGATGTCTAGTCTCCTTTATGGCTCTAATCTGATAGTAGTAGTGGGGTGATAGATGTCTAGTCTCCTTTATGGCTCTAATCTGATAGTGGTAGATGTCTAGTCTCCTTTATGGCTCTAATTTGATAGTGGTAGTGGGGTAGTAGATGTCTAGTCTCCTTTATGGCTCTAATCTGACAGTGGTAGTGGGGTGGTAGGTTTCTCCTTTATGGCTCTAATCTGATAGTGGTAGTGGGGTGGTAGGTTTCTCCTTTATGGCTCTAATCTGATAGTGGTAGTAGGGTGGTAGATGTCGAGTCTCCTTTATGGCTCTAATCTGATAGTGGTAGTGGGGTGATAGATGTCTAGTCTCCATTATGGATCTAATCTGATCGTGGTAGTGGGGTGGTAGATGTCTAGTCTCTCTTATGGCTCTAATCTGATAGTGGTAGTGGGATGGTAGATGTCTAGTCTCCCTTAAGTCTCTAATCTGATAATGGTAGTGGGGTGGTAGATGTCTAGTCTCCATTATGGCTCTAATCTGATAGTGGTAGTAGGGTGGTAGATGTCTAGTCTCCTTTATGGCTCTAGTCTGATAGTGGTAGTGGGGTGGTAGATGACTAGTCTCCTTTATGGCTCTAATCTGATAGTGGTAGTGGGTTAGTAGATGTCTAGTCTCCTTTATGGCTCTAATCTGATAGTGGTAGTGGGGTGATAGATGTCTAGTCTCCTTTATGGCTCTAATCTGATAGTGGTCGATGTCAAGTATCCTTTATGGCTCTAATTTGATAGTGGTAGTGGGGTGGTAGATGTCTAGTCTCCATTATGGCTCTAATCTGATAGTGGTAGTAGGGTGGTAGATGTCTAGTCTCCTTTATGGCTCTAATCTGATAGTGGTAGTGGGGTAGTAGATGTCTAGTCTCCTTTATGGCTCTAATCTGACAGTGGTAGTGGGGTGGTAGGTTTCTCCTTTATGGCTCTAATCTGATAGTGGTAGTGGGGTGGTAGGTTTCTCCTTTATGGCTCTAATCTGATAGTGGTAGTAGGGTGGTAGATGTCTAGTCTCCTTTATGGCTCTAATCTGATAGTGGTAGTGGGGTGATAGATGTCTAGTCTCCATTATGGATCTAATCTGATCGAGGTAGTGGGGTGGTAGATGTCTAGTCTCCCTTACGGCTCTAATCTGATAGTGGTAGTGGGATGGTAGATGTCTAGTCTCCCTTAAATCTCTAATCTGATAATGGTAGTGGGGTGGTAGATGTCTAGTCTCCATTATGGCTCTAATCTGATAGTGGTAGTAGGGTGGTAGATGTCTAGTCTCCTTTATGGCTCTAATCTGATAGTGGTAGTGGGATGATAGATGTCTAGTCTCCTTTATGGCTCTAATCTGATAGTGGTAGATGTCTAGTATCCTTTATGGCTCTAATTTGATAGTGGTAGTGGGGTGGTAGACGTCTAGTCTCCTTTATGGCTCTAATCTGATAGTGGTAGTAGGGTGGTAGATGTCTAGTCTCCTTTATGAATCTAAAAGTGGTAGTGGGGTGGTAGATGTCTAGTCTCCTTTATGGCTCTAATCTGATAGTGGTAGTGGGTTAGTAGATGTCTAGTCTCCTTTATGGCTCTAATTTGATAGTGGTAGTGGGGTGATAGATGTCTAGTCTCCTTTATGGCTCTAATCTGATAGTGGTAGATGTCTAGTCTCCTTTATGGCTCTAATTTGATAGTGGTAGTGGGGTAGTAGATGTCTAGTCTCCTTTATGGCTCTAATCTGACAGTGGTAGTGGGGTGGTAGGTTTCTCCTTTATGGCTCTAATCTGATAGTGGTAGTAGGGTGGTAGATGTCTAGTCTCCTTTATGGCTCTAAACTGAGAGTGGTAGTGGGGTGATAGATGTCTAGTCTCCATTATGGCTCTAATCTGAAAGTGGTAGAGGGGTGGTAGATGTCTAGTCTCCTTTATGGGTCTAATCTGATAGTGGTAATGGGGTGGTAGATGTCTAGTCTCCTGTATGGCTCTAATCTGATAGTGGTAGTGGGGTGGTAGATGTCTAGTCTCCCTTATGGCTCTAATCTGATAGTGGTAGTGGGATGGTAGATGTCTAGTCTCCTTTATGGCTCTAATCTGATAGTAGTAGTGGGGTGATAGATGTCTAGTCTCCTTTATGGCTCTAATCTGATAGTGGTAGATGTCTAGTCTCCTTTATGGCTCTAATTTGATAGTGGTAGTGGGGTAGTAGATGTCTAGTCTCCTTTATGGCTCTAATCTGACAGTGGTAGTGGGGTGGTAGGTTTCTCCTTTATGGCTCTAATCTGATAGTGGTAGTGGGGTGGTAGGTTTCTCCTTCATGGCTCTAATCTGATAGTGGTAGTAGGGTGGTAGATGTCGAGTCTCCTTTATGGCTCTAATCTGATAGTGGTAGTGGGGTGATAGATGTCTAGTCTCCATTATGGATCTAATCTGATCGTGGTAGTGGGGTGGTAGATGTCTAGTCTCCCTTATGGCTCTAATCTGATAGTGGTAGTGGGATGGTAGATGTCTAGTCTCCCTTAAGTCTCTAATCTGATAATGGTAGTGGGGTGGTAGATGTCTAGTCTCCATTATGGCTCTAATCTGATAGTGGTAGTAGGGTGGTAGATGTCTAGTCTCCTTTATGGCTCTAATCTGATAGTGGTAGTGGGGTGGTAGATGTCTAGTCTCCTTTATGGCTCTAATCTGATAGTGGTAGTGGGTTAGTAGATGTCTAGTCTCCTTTATGGCTCTAATCTGATAGTGGTAGTGGGGTGATAGATGTCTAGTCTCCTTTATGGCTCTAATCTGATAGTGGTCGATGTCAAGTATCCTTTATGGCTCTAATTTGATAGTGGTAGTGGGGTGGTAGATGTCTAGTCTCCATTATGGCTCTAATCTGATAGTGGTAGTAGGGTGGTAGATGTCTAGTCTCCTTTATGGCTCTAATCTAAAAGTGGTAGTGGGGTGGTAGATGTGTAGTCTCCTTTATGGCTCTAATCTGATAGTGGTAGTGGGTTAGTATATGTCTAGTCTCCTTTATGGCTCTAATTTGATAGTGGTAGTGGGGTGATAGATGTCTAGTCTCCTTTATGGCTCTAATCTGATAGTGGTAGATGTCTAGTCTCCTTTATGGCTCTAAACTGATAGTGGTAGTGGGGTGATAGATGTCTAGTCTCCATTATGGCTCTAATCTGAAAGTGGTTGAGGGGTGGTAGATGTCTAGTCTCCTTTATGGGTCTAATCTGATAGTGGTAATGGGGTGGTAGATGTCTAGTCTCCTGTATGGCTCTAATCTGATAGTGGTAGTGGGGTGGTAGATGTCTAGTCTCCCTTATGGCTCTAATCTGATAGTGGTAGTGGGATGGTAGATGTCTAGTCTCCTTTATGGCTCTAATCTGATAGTAGTAGTGGGGTGATAGATGTCTAGTCTCCTTTATGGCTCTAATCTGATAGTGGTAGATGTCTAGTCTCCTTTATGGCTCTAATTTGATAGTGGTAGTGGGGTAGTAGATGTCTAGTCTCCTTTATGGCTCTAATCTGATAGTGGTAGTGGGGTGGTAGGTTTCTCCGTTATGGCTCTAATCTGATAGTGGTAGTGGGGTGGTAGGTTTCTCCTTTATGGCTCTAATCTGATAGTGGTAGTAGGGTGGTAGATGTCGAGTCTCCTTTATGGCTCTAATCTGATAGTGGTAGTGGGGTGATAGATGTCTAGTCTCCATTATGGATCTAATCTGATCGTGGTAGTGGGGTGGTAGATGTCTAGTCTCCCTTATGGCTCTAATCTGATAGTGGTAGTGGGATGGTAGATGTCTAGTCTCCTTTATGGCTCTAATCTGATAGTAGTAGTGGGGTGATAGATGTCTAGTCTCCTTTATGGCTCTAATCTGATAGTGGTAGATGTCTAGTCTCCTTTATGGCTCTAATTTGATAGTGGTAGTGGGGTAGTAGATGTCTAGTCTCCTTTATGGCTCTAATCTGACAGTGGTAGTGGGGTGGTAGGTTTCTCCTTTATGGCTCTAATCTGATAGTGGTAGTGGGGTGGTAGGTTTCTCCTTTATGGCTCTAATCTGATAGTGGTAGTAGGGTGGTAGATGTCGAGTCTCCTTTATGGCTCTAATCTGATAGTGGTAGTGGGGTGATAGATGTCTAGTCTCCATTATGGATCTAATCTGATCGTGGTAGTGGGGTGGTAGATGTCTAGTCTCTCTTATGGCTCTAATCTGATAGTGGTAGTGGGATGGTAGATGTCTAGTCTCCCTTAAGTCTCTAATCTGATAATGGTAGTGGGGTGGTAGATGTCTAGTCTCCATTATGGCTCTAATCTGATAGTGGTAGTGGGTTAGTAGATGTCTAGTCTCCTTTATGGCTCTAATCTGATAGTGGTAGTGGGGTGATAGATGTCTAGTCTCCTTTATGGCTCTAATCTGATAGTGGTCGATGTCAAGTATCCTTTATGGCTCTAATTTGATAGTGGTAGTGGGGTGGTAGATGTCTAGTCTCCATTATGGCTCTAATCTGATAGTGGTAGTAGGGTGGTAGATGTCTAGTCTCCTTTATGGCTCTAATCTGATAGTGGTAGTGGGGTAGTAGATGTCTAGTCTCCTTTATGGCTCTAATCTGACAGTGGTAGTGGGGTGGTAGGTTTCTCCTTTATGGCTCTAATCTGATAGTGGTAGTGGGGTGGTAGGTTTCTCCTTTATGGCTCTAATCTGATAGTGGTAGTAGGGTGGTAGATGTCTAGTCTCCTTTATGGCTCTAATCTGATAGTGGTAGTGGGGTGATAGATGTCTAGTCTCCATTATGGATCTAATCTGATCGTGGTAGTGGGGTGGTAGATGTCTAGTCTCCCTTATGGCTCTAATTTGATAGTGGTAGTGGGATGGTAGATGTCTAGTCTCCCTTAAATCTCTAATCTGATAATGGTAGTGGGGTGGTAGATGTCTAGTCTCCATTATGGCTCTAATCTGATAGTGGTAGTAGGGTGGTAGATGTCTAGTCTCCTTTATGGCTCTAATCTGATAGTGGTAGTGGGGTGATAGATGTCTAGTCTCCTTTATGGCTCTAATCTGATAGTGGTAGATGTCTAGTATCCTTTATGGCTCTAATTTGATAGTGGTAGTGGGGTGGTAGACGTCTAGTCTCCTTTATGGCTCTAATCTGATAGTGGTAGTAGGGTGGTAGATGTCTAGTCTCCTTTATGAATCTAAAAGTGGTAGTGGGGTGGTAGATGTCTAGTCTCCTTTATGGCTCTAATCTGATAGTGGTAGTGGGTTAGTAGATGTCTAGTCTCCTTTATGGCTCTAATTTGATAGTGGTAGTGGGGTGATAGATGTCTAGTCTCCTTTATGGCTCTAATCTGATAGTGGTAGATGTCTAGTCTCCTTTATGGCTCTAATTTGATAGTGGTAGTGGGGTAGTAGATGTCTAGTCTCCTTTATGGCTCTAATCTGACAGTGGTAGTGGGGTGGTAGGTTTCTCCTTTATGGCTCTAATCTGATAGTGGTAGTAGGGTGGTAGATACTAGTCTCCTTTATGGCTCTAAACTGAGAGTGGTAGTGGGGTGATAGATGTCTAGTCTCCATTATGGCTCTAATCTGAAAGTGGTTGAGGGGTGGTAGATGTCTAGTCTCCTTTATGGGTCTAATCTGATAGTGGTAATGGGGTGGTAGATGTCTAGTCTCCTGTATGGCTCTAATCTGATAGTGGTAGTGGGGTGGTAGATGTCTAGTCTCCCTTATGGCTCTAATCTGATAGTGGTAGTGGGATGGTAGATGTCTAGTCTCCTTTATGGCTCTAATCTGATAGTAGTAGTGGGGTGATAGATGTCTAGTCTCCTTTATGGCTCTAATCTGATAGTGGTAGATGTCTAGTCTCCTTTATGGCTCTAATTTGATAGTGGTAGTGGGGTAGTAGATGTCTAGTCTCCTTTATGGCTCTAATCTGATAGTGGTAGTGGGGTGGTAGGTTTCTCCGTTATGGCTCTAATCTGATAGTGGTAGTGGGGTGGTAGGTTTCTCCTTTATGGCTCTAATCTGATAGTGGTAGTAGGGTGGTAGATGTCGAGTCTCCTTTATGGCTCTAATCTGATAGTGGTAGTGGGGTGATAGATGTCTAGTCTCCATTATGGATCTAATCTGATCGTGGTAGTGGGGTGGTAGATGTCTAGTCTCCCTTATGGCTCTAATCTGATAGTGGTAGTGGGATGGTAGATGTCTAGTATCCTTTATGGCTCTAATCTGATAGTAGTAGTGGGGTGATAGATGTCTAGTCTCCTTTATGGCTCTAATCTGATAGTGGTAGATGTCTAGTCTCCTTTATGGCTCTAATTTGATAGTGGTAGTGGGGTAGTAGATGTCTAGTCTCCTTTATGGCTCTAATCTGACAGTGGTAGTGGGGTGGTAGGTTTCTCCTTTATGGCTCTAATCTGATAGTGGTAGTGGGGTGGTAGGTTTCTCCTTTATGGCTCTAATCTGATAGTGGTAGTGGGGTGGTAGATGTCGAGTCTCCTTTATGGCTCTAATCTGATAGTGGTAGTGGGGTGATAGATGTCTAGTCTCCTTTATGGCTCTAATCTGATAGTGGTAGTGGGGTGGTAGATGTCTAGTCTCCTTTATGGCTCTAATCTGATAGTGGTAGTAGGGTGGTAGATGTCGAGTCTCCTTTATGGCTCTAATCTGATAGTGGTAGTGGGGTGGTAGATGTCTAGTCTCCATTATGGCTCTAATCTGATAGTGGTAGTAGGGTGGTAGATGTCTAGTCTCCTTTATGGCTCTAATCTGATAGTGGTAGTGGGGTGATAGATGTCTAGTCTCCTTTATGGCTCTAATCTGATAGTGGTAGATGTCTAGTATCCTTTATGGCTCTAATTTGATAGTGGTAGTGGGGTGGTAGACGTCTAGTCTCCTTTATGGCTCTAATCTGATAGTGGTAGTAGGGTGGTAGATGTCTAGTCTCCTTTATGAATCTAAAAGTGGTAGTGGGGTGGTAGATGTCTAGTCTCCTTTATGGCTCTAATCTGATAGTGGTAGTGGGTTAGTAGATGTCTAGTCTCCTTTATGGCTCTAATTTGATAGTGGTAGTGGGGTGATAGATGTCTAGTCTCCTTTATGGCTCTAATCTGATAGTGGTAGATGTCTAGTCTCCTTTATGGCTCTAATTTGATAGTGGTAGTGGGGTAGTAGATGTCTAGTCTCCTTTATGGCTCTAATCTGACAGTGGTAGTGGGGTGGTAGGTTTCTCCTTTATGGCTCTAATCTGATAGTGGTAGTAGGGTGGTAGATACTAGTCTCCTTTATGGCTCTAAACTGAGAGTGGTAGTGGGGTGATAGATGTCTAGTCTCCATTATGGCTCTAATCTGAAAGTGGTTGAGGGGTGGTAGATGTCTAGTCTCCTTTATGGGTCTAATCTGATAGTGGTAATGGGGTGGTAGATGTCTAGTCTCCTGTATGGCTCTAATCTGATAGTGGTAGTGGGGTGGTAGATGTCTAGTCTCCCTTATGGCTCTAATCTGATAGTGGTAGTGGGATGGTAGATGTCTAGTCTCCTTTATGGCTCTAATCTGATAGTAGTAGTGGGGTGATAGATGTCTAGTCTCCTTTATGGCTCTAATCTGATAGTGGTAGATGTCTAGTCTCCTTTATGGCTCTAATTTGATAGTGGTAGTGGGGTAGTAGATGTCTAGTCTCCTTTATGGCTCTAATCTGATAGTGGTAGTGGGGTGGTAGGTTTCTCCGTTATGGCTCTAATCTGATAGTGGTAGTGGGGTGGTAGGTTTCTCCTTTATGGCTCTAATCTGATAGTGGTAGATGTCTAGTCTCCTTTATGGCTCTAATTTGATAGTGGTAGTGGGGTAGTAGATGTCTAGTCTCCTTTATGGCTCTAATCTGACAGTGGTAGTGGGGTGGTAGGTTTCTCCTTTATGGCTCTAATCTGATAGTGGTAGTGGGGTGGTAGGTTTCTCCTTTATGGCTCTAATCTGATAGTGGTAGTAGGGTGGTAGATGTCGAGTCTCCTTTATGGCTCTAATCTGATAGTGGTAGTGGGGTGATAGATGTCTAGTCTCCATTATGGCTCTAATCTGATAGTGGTAGTAGGGTGGTAGATGTCTAGTCTCCTTTATGGCTCTAATCTGATAGTGGTAGTAGGGTGGTAGATGTCGAGTCTCCTTTATGGCTCTAATCTGATAGTGGTAGTGGGGTGGTAGATGTCTAGTCTCCATTATGGCTCTAATCTGATAGTGGTAGTAGGGTGGTAGATGTCTAGTATCCTTTATGGCTCTAATTTGATAGTGGTAGTGGGGTGGTAGACGTCTAGTCTCCTTTATGGCTCTAATCTGATAGTGGTAGTAGGGTGGTAGATGTCTAGTCTCCTTTATGAATCTAAAAGTGGTAGTGGGGTGGTAGATGTCTAGTCTCCTTTATGGCTCTAATCTGATAGTGGTAGTGGGTTAGTAGATGTCTAGTCTCCTTTATGGCTCTAATTTGATAGTGGTAGTGGGGTGATAGATGTCTAGTCTCCTTTATGGCTCTAATCTGATAGTGGTAGATGTCTAGTCTCCTTTATGGCTCTAATTTGATAGTGGTAGTGGGGTAGTAGATGTCTAGTCTCCTTTATGGCTCTAATCTGACAGTGGTAGTGGGGTGGTAGGTTTCTCCTTTATGGCTCTAATCTGATAGTGGTAGTAGGGTGGTAGATGTCTAGTCTCCTTTATGGCTCTAAACTGAGAGTGGTAGTGGGGTGATAGATGTCTAGTCTCCATTATGGCTCTAATCTGAAAGTGGTAGAGGGGTGGTAGATGTCTAGTCTCCTTTATGGGTCTAATCTGATAGTGGTAATGGGGTGGTAGATGTCTAGTCTCCTGTATGGCTCTAATCTGATAGTGGTAGTGGGGTGGTAGATGTCTAGTCTCCCTTATGGCTCTAATCTGATAGTGGTAGTGGGATGGTAGATGTCTAGTCTCCTTTATGGCTCTAATCTGATAGTAGTAGTGGGGTGATAGATGTCTAGTCTCCTTTATGGCTCTAATCTGATAGTGGTAGATGTCTAGTCTCCTTTATGGCTCTAATTTGATAGTGGTAGTGGGGTAGTAGATGTCTAGTCTCCTTTATGGCTCTAATCTGATAGTGGTAGTGGGGTGGTAGGTTTCTCCGTTATGGCTCTAATCTGATAGTGGTAGTGGGGTGGTAGGTTTCTCCTTTATGGCTCTAATCTGATAGTGGTAGTAGGGTGGTAGATGTCGAGTCTCCTTTATGGCTCTAATCTGATAGTGGTAGTGGGGTGATAGATGTCTAGTCTCCATTATGGATCTAATCTGATCGTGGTAGTGGGGTGGTAGATGTCTAGTCTCCCTTATGGCTCTAATCTGATAGTGGTAGTGGGATGGTAGATGTCTAGTCTCCTTTATGGCTCTAATCTGATAGTAGTAGTGGGGTGATAGATGTCTAGTCTCCTTTATGGCTCTAATCTGATAGTGGTAGATGTCTAGTCTCCTTTATGGCTCTAATTTGATAGTGGTAGTGGGGTAGTAGATGTCTAGTCTCCTTTATGGCTCTAATCTGACAGTGGTAGTGGGGTGGTAGGTTTCTCCTTTATGGCTCTAATCTGATAGTGGTAGTGGGGTGGTAGGTTTCTCCTTTATGGCTCTAATCTGATAGTGGTAGTAGGGTGGTAGATGTCGAGTCTCCTTTATGGCTCTAATCTGATAGTGGTAGTGGGGTGATAGATGTCTAGTCTCCATTATGGATCTAATCTGATCGTGGTAGTGGGGTGGTAGATGTCTAGTCTCTCTTATGGCTCTAATCTGATAGTGGTAGTGGGATGGTAGATGTCTAGTCTCCCTTAAGTCTCTAATCTGATAATGGTAGTGGGGTGGTAGATGTCTAGTCTCCATTATGGCTCTAATCTGATAGTGTTAGTAGGGTGGTAGATGTCTAGTCTCCTTTATGGCTCTAATCTGATAGTGGTAGTGGGGTGGTAGATGACTAGTCTCCTTTATGGCTCTAATCTGATAGTGGTAGTGGGTTAGTAGATGTCTAGTCTCCTTTATGGCTCTAATCTGATAGTGGTAGTGGGGTGATAGATGTCTAGTCTCCTTTATGGCTCTAATCTGATAGTGGTCGATGTCAAGTATCCTTTATGGCTCTAATTTGATAGTGGTAGTGGGGTGGTAGATGTCTAGTCTCCATTATGGCTCTAATCTGATAGTGGTAGTAGGGTGGTAGATGTCTAGTCTCCTTTATGGCTCTAATCTGATAGTGGTAGTGGGGTAGTAGATGTCTAGTCTCCTTTATGGCTCTAATCTGACAGTGGTAGTGGGGTGGTAGGTTTCTCCTTTATGGCTCTAATCTGATAGTGGTAGTGGGGTGGTAGGTTTCTCCTTTATGGCTCTAATCTGATAGTGGTAGTAGGGTGGTAGATGTCTAGTCTCCTTTATGGCTCTAATCTGATAGTGGTAGTGGGGTGATAGATGTCTAGTCTCCATTATGGATCTAATCTGATCGTGGTAGTGGGGTGGTAGATGTCTAGTCTCCCTTATGGCTCTAATCTGATAGTGGTAGTGGGATGGTAGATGTCTAGTCTCCCTTAAATCTCTAATCTGATAATGGTAGTGGGGTGGTAGATGTCTAGTCTCCATTATGGCTCTAATCTGATAGTGGTAGTAGGGTGGTAGATGTCTAGTCTCCTTTATGGCTCTAATCTGATAGTGGTAGTGGGGTGATAGATGTCTAGTCTCCTTTATGGCTCTAATCTGATAGTGGTAGATGTCTAGTATCCTTTATGGCTCTAATTTGATAGTGGTAGTGGGGTGGTAGACGTCTAGTCTCCTTTATGGCTCTAATCTGATAGTGGTAGTAGGGTGGTAGATGTCTAGTCTCCTTTATGAATCTAAAAGTGGTAGTGGGGTGGTAGATGTCTAGTCTCCCCTATGGCTCTAATCTGATAGTGGTAGTGGGTTAGTAGATGTCTAGTCTCCTTTATGGCTCTAATTTGATAGTGGTAGTGGGGTGATAGATGTCTAGTCTCCTTTATGGCTCTAATCTGATAGTGGTAGATGTCTAGTCTCCTTTATGGCTCTAATTTGATAGTGGTAGTGGGGTAGTAGATGTCTAGTCTCCTTTATGGCTCTAATCTGACAGTGGTAGTGGGGTGGTAGGTTTCTCCTTTATGGCTCTAATCTGATAGTGGTAGTAGGGTGGTAGATGTCTAGTCTCCTTTATGGCTCTAAACTGAGAGTGGTAGTGGGGTGATAGATGTCTAGTCTCCATTATGGCTCTAATCTGAAAGTGGTAGAGGGGTGGTAGATGTCTAGTCTCCTTTATGGGTCTAATCTGATAGTGGTAATGGGGTGGTAGATGTCTAGTCTCCTGTATGGCTCTAATCTGATAGTGGTAGTGGGGTGGTAGATGTCTAGTCTCCCTTATGGCTCTAATCTGATAGTGGTAGTGGGATGGTAGATGTCTAGTCTCCTTTATGGCTCTAATCTGATAGTAGTAGTGGGGTGATAGATGTCTAGTCTCCTTTATGGCTCTAATCTGATAGTGGTAGATGTCTAGTCTCCTTTATGGCTCTAATTTGATAGTGGTAGTGGGGTAGTAGATGTCTAGTCTCCTTTATGGCTCTAATCTGACAGTGGTAGTGGGGTGGTAGGTTTCTCCTTTATGGCTCTAATCTGATAGTGGTAGTGGGGTGGTAGGTTTCTCCTTCATGGCTCTAATCTGATAGTGGTAGTAGGGTGGTAGATGTCGAGTCTCCTTTATGGCTCTAATCTGATAGTGGTAGTGGGGTGATAGATGTCTAGTCTCCATTATGGATCTAATCTGATCGTGGTAGTGGGGTGGTAGATGTCTAGTCTCCCTTATGGCTCTAATCTGATAGTGGTAGTGGGATGGTAGATGTCTAGTCTCCCTTAAGTCTCTAATCTGATAATGGTAGTGGGGTGGTAGATGTCTAGTCTCCATTATGGCTCTAATCTGATAGTGGTAGTAGGGTGGTAGATGTCTAGTCTCCTTTATGGCTCTAATCTGATAGTGGTAGTGGGGTGGTAGATGTCTAGTCTCCTTTATGGCTCTAATCTGATAGTGGTAGTGGGTTAGTAGATGTCTAGTCTCCTTTATGGCTCTAATCTGATAGTGGTAGTGGGGTGATAGATGTCTAGTCTCCTTTATGGCTCTAATCTGATAGTGGTCGATGTCAAGTATCCTTTATGGCTCTAATTTGATAGTGGTAGTGGGGTGGTAGATGTCTAGTCTCCATTATGGCTCTAATCTGATAGTGGTAGTAGGGTGGTAGATGTCTAGTCTCCTTTATGGCTCTAATCTAAAAGTGGTAGTGGGGTGGTAGATGTGTAGTCTCCTTTATGGCTCTAATCTGATAGTGGTAGTGGGTTAGTAGATGTCTAGTCTCCTTTATGGCTCTAATTTGATAGTGGTAGTGGGGTGATAGATGTCTAGTCTCCTTTATGGCTCTAATCTGATAGTGGTAGATGTCTAGTCTCCTTTATGGCTCTAATTTGATAGTTGTAGTGGGTTAGTAGATGTCTAGTCTCCTTTATGGCTCTAATCTGATAGTGGTAGTGGGGTGATAGATGTCTAGTCTCCTTTATGGCTCTAATCTGATAGTGGTCGATGTCAAGTATCCTTTATGGCTCTAATTTGATAGTGGTAGTGGGGTGGTAGATGTCTAGTCTCCATTATGGCTCTAATCTGATAGTGGTAGTAGGGTGGTAGATGTCTAGTCTCCTTTATGGCTCTAATCTGATAGTGGTAGTGGGGTAGTAGATGTCTAGTCTCCTTTATGGCTCTAATCTGACAGTGGTAGTGGGGTGGTAGGTTTCTCCTTTATGGCTCTAATCTGATAGTGGTAGTGGGGTGGTAGGTTTCTCCTTTATGGCTCTAATCTGATAGTGGTAGTAGGGTGGTAGATGTCTAGTCTCCTTTATGGCTCTAATCTGATAGTGGTAGTGGGGTGATAGATGTCTAGTCTCCATTATGGATCTAATCTGATCGTGGTAGTGGGGTGGTAGATGTCTAGTCTCCCTTATGGCTCTAATCTGATAGTGGTAGTGGGATGGTAGATGTCTAGTCTCCCTTAAATCTCTAATCTGATAATGGTAGTGGGGTGGTAGATGTCTAGTCTCCATTATGGCTCTAATCTGATAGTGGTAGTAGGGTGGTAGATGTCTAGTCTCCTTTATGGCTCTAATCTGATAGTGGTAGTGGGGTGATAGATGTCTAGTCTCCTTTATGGCTCTAATCTGATAGTGGTAGATGTCTAGTATCCTTTATGGCTCTAATTTGATAGTGGTAGTGGGGTGGTAGACGTCTAGTCTCCTTTATGGCTCTAATCTGATAGTGGTAGTAGGGTGGTAGATGTCTAGTCTCCTTTATGAATCTAAAAGTGGTAGTGGGGTGGTAGATGTCTAGTCTCCTTTATGGCTCTAATCTGATAGTGGTAGTGGGTTAGTAGATGTCTAGTCTCCTTTATGGCTCTAATTTGATAGTGGTAGTGGGGTGATAGATGTCTAGTCTCCTTTATGGCTCTAATCTGATAGTGGTAGATGTCTAGTCTCCTTTATGGCTCTAATTTGATAGTGGTAGTGGGGTAGTAGATGTCTAGTCTCCTTTATGGCTCTAATCTGACAGTGGTAGTGGGGTGGTAGGTTTCTCCTTTATGGCTCTAATCTGATAGTGGTAGTAGGGTGGTAGATGTCTAGTCTCCTTTATGGCTCTAAACTGAGAGTGGTAGTGGGGTGATAGATGTCTAGTCTCCATTATGGCTCTAATCTGAAAGTGGTAGTGGGGTGATAGATGTCTAGTCTCCTTTATGGCTCTAATCTGATAGTGGTCGATGTCAAGTATCCTTTATGGCTCTAATTTGATAGTGGTAGTGGGGTGGTAGATGTCTAGTCTCCATTATGGCTCTAATCTGATAGTGGTAGTAGGGTGGTAGATGTCTAGTCTCCTTTATGGCTCTAATCTAAAAGTGGTAGTGGGGTGGTAGATGTGTAGTCTCCTTTATGGCTCTAATCTGATAGTGGTAGTGGGTTAGTAGATGTCTAGTCTCCTTTATGGCTCTAATTTGATAGTGGTAGTGGGGTGATAGATGTCTAGTCTCCTTTATGGCTCTAATCTGATAGTGGTAGATGTCTAGTCTCCTTTATGGCTCTAATTTGATAGTTGTAGTGGGGTGATAGATGTCTAGTCTCCTTTATGGCTCTAATCTGATAGTGGTAGTGGGGTGATAGATGTCTAGTCTCCTTTATGGCTCTAATCTGATAGTGGTCGATGTCAAGTATCCTTTATGGCTCTAATTTGATAGTGGTAGTGGGGTGGTAGATGTCTAGTCTCCATTATGGCTCTAATCTGATAGTGGTAGTAGGGTGGTAGATGTCTAGTCTCCTTTATGGCTCTAATCTGATAGTGGTAGTGGGGTAGTAGATGTCTAGTCTCCTTTATGGCTCTAATCTGACAGTGGTAGTGGGGTGGTAGGTTTCTCCTTTATGGCTCTAATCTGATAGTGGTAGTGGGGTGGTAGGTTTCTCCTTTATGGCTCTAATCTGATAGTGGTAGTAGGGTGGTAGATGTCTAGTCTCCTTTATGGCTCTAATCTGATAGTGGTAGTGGGGTGATAGATGTCTAGTCTCCATTATGGATCTAATCTGATCGTGGTAGTGGGGTGGTAGATGTCTAGTCTCCCTTATGGCTCTAATCTGATAGTGGTAGTGGGATGGTAGATGTCTAGTCTCCCTTAAATCTCTAATCTGATAATGGTAGTGGGGTGGTAGATGTCTAGTCTCCATTATGGCTCTAATCTGATAGTGGTAGTAGGGTGGTAGATGTCTAGTCTCCTTTATGGCTCTAATCTGATAGTGGTAGTGGGGTGATAGATGTCTAGTCTCCTTTATGGCTCTAATCTGATAGTGGTAGATGTCTAGTATCCTTTATGGCTCTAATTTGATAGTGGTAGTGGGGTGGTAGACGTCTAGTCTCCTTTATGGCTCTAATCTGATAGTGGTAGTAGGGTGGTAGATGTCTAGTCTCCTTTATGAATCTAAAAGTGGTAGTGGGGTGGTAGATGTCTAGTCTCCTTTATGGCTCTAATCTGATAGTGGTAGTGGGTTAGTAGATGTCTAGTCTCCTTTATGGCTCTAATTTGATAGTGGTAGTGGGGTGATAGATGTCTAGTCTCCTTTATGGCTCTAATCTGATAGTGGTAGATGTCTAGTCTCCTTTATGGCTCTAATTTGATAGTGGTAGTGGGGTAGTAGATGTCTAGTCTCCTTTATGGCTCTAATCTGACAGTGGTAGTGGGGTGGTAGGTTTCTCCTTTATGGCTCTAATCTGATAGTGGTAGTAGGGTGGTAGATGTCTAGTCTCCTTTATGGCTCTAAACTGAGAGTGGTAGTGGGGTGATAGATGTCTAGTCTCCATTATGGCTCTAATCTGAAAGTGGTAGAGGGGTGGTAGATGTCTAGTCTCCTTTATGGGTCTAATCTGATAGTGGTAATGGGGTGGTAGATGTCTAGTCTCCTGTATGGCTCTAATCTGATAGTGGTAGTGGGGTGGTAGATGTCTAGTCTCCCTTATGGCTCTAATCTGATAGTGGTAGTGGGATGGTAGATGTCTAGTCTCCTTTATGGCTCTAATCTGATAGTAGTAGTGGGGTGATAGATGTCTAGTCTCCTTTATGGCTCTAATCTGATAGTGGTAGATGTCTAGTCTCCTTTATGGCTCTAATTTGATAGTGGTAGTGGGGTAGTAGATGTCTAGTCTCCTTTATGGCTCTAATCTGACAGTGGTAGTGGGGTGGTAGGTTTCTCCTTTATGGCTCTAATCTGATAGTGGTAGTGGGGTGGTAGGTTTCTCCTTCATGGCTCTAATCTGATAGTGGTAGTAGGGTGGTAGATGTCGAGTCTCCTTTATGGCTCTAATCTGATAGTGGTAGTGGGGTGGTAGATGTCTAGTCTCCCTTATGGCTCTAATCTGATAGTGGTAGTGGGGTGGTAGATGTCTAGTCTCCTTTATGGCTCTAATCTGATAGTGGTAGTGGGATGGTAGATGTCTAGTCTCCCTTAAGTCTCTAATCTGATAATGGTAGTGGGGTGGTAGATGTCTAGTCTCCATTATGGCTCTAATCTGATAGTGGTAGTAGGGTGGTAGATGTCTAGTCTCCTTTATGGCTCTAATCTGATAGTGGTAGTGGGGTGGTAGATGTCTAGTCTCCTTTATGGCTCTAATCTGATAGTGGTAGTGGGTTACTAGATGTCTAGTCTCCTTTATGGCTCTAATCTGATAGTGGTAGTGGGGTGATAGATGTCTAGTCTCCTTTATGGCTCTAATCTGATAGTGGTCGATGTCAAGTATCCTTTATGGCTCTAATTTGATAGTGGTAGTGGGGTGGTAGATGTCTAGTCTCCATTATGGCTCTAATCTGATAGTGGTAGTAGGGTGGTAGATGTCTAGTCTCCTTTATGGCTCTAATCTAAAAGTGGTAGTGGGGTGGTAGATGTGTAGTCTCCTTTATGGCTCTAATCTGATAGTGGTAGTGGGTTAGTAGATGTCTAGTCTCCTTTATGGCTCTAATTTGATAGTGGTAGTGGGGTGATAGATGTCTAGTCTCCTTTATGGCTCTAATCTGATAGTGGTAGATGTCTAGTCTCCTTTATGGCTCTAAACTGATAGTGGTAGTGGGGTGATAGATGTCTAGTCTCCTTTATGGCTCTAATCTGATAGTGGTCGATGTCAAGTATCCTTTATGGCTCTAATTTGATAGTGGTAGTGGGGTGGTAGATGTCTAGTCTCCATTATGGCTCTAATCTGATAGTGGTAGTAGGGTGGTAGATGTCTAGTCTCCTTTATGGCTCTAATCTGATAGTGGTAGTGGGGTAGTAGATGTCTAGTCTCCTTTATGGCTCTAATCTGACAGTGGTAGTGGGGTGGTAGGTTTCTTCTTTATGGCTCTAATCTGATAGTGGTAGTGGGGTGGTAGGTTTCTCCTTTATGGCTCTAATCTGATAGTGGTAGTAGGGTGGTAGATGTCTAGTCTCCTTTATGGCTCTAATCTGATAGTGGTAGTGGGGTGATAGATGTCTAGTCTCCATTATGGATCTAATCTGATCGTGGTAGTGGGGTGGTAGATGTCTAGTCTCCCTTATGGCTCTAATCTGATAGTGGTAGTGGGATGGTAGATGTCTAGTCTCCCTTAAATCTCTAATCTGATAATGGTAGTGGGGTGGTAGATGTCTAGTCTCCATTATGGCTCTAATCTGATAGTGGTAGTAGGGTGGTAGATGTCTAGTCTCCTTTATGGCTCTAATCTGATAGTGGTAGTGGGGTGATAGATGTCTAGTCTCCTTTATGGCTCTAATCTGATAGTGGTAGATGTCTAGTATCCTTTATGGCTCTAATTTGATAGTGGTAGTGGGGTGGTAGACGTCTAGTCTCCTTTATGGCTCTAATCTGATAGTGGTAGTAGGGTGGTAGATGTCTAGTCTCCTTTATGAATCTAAAAGTGGTAGTGGGGTGGTAGATGTCTAGTCTCCTTTATGGCTCTAATCTGATAGTGGTAGTGGGTTAGTAGATGTCTAGTCTCCTTTATGGCTCTAATTTGATAGTGGTAGTGGGGTGATAGATGTCTAGTCTCCTTTATGGCTCTAATCTGATAGTGGTAGATGTCTAGTCTCCTTTATGGCTCTAATTTGATAGTGGTAGTGGGGTAGTAGATGTCTAGTCTCCTTTATGGCTCTAATCTGACAGTGGTAGTGGGGTGGTAGGTTTCTCCTTTATGGCTCTAATCTGATAGTGGTAGTAGGGTGGTAGATGTCTAGTCTCCTTTATGGCTCTAAACTGAGAGTGGTAGTGGGGTGATAGATGTCTAGTCTCCATTATGGCTCTAATCTGAAAGTGGTAGTGGGGTGATAGATGTCTAGTCTCCTTTATGGCTCTAATCTGATAGTGGTCGATGTCAAGTATCCTTTATGGCTCTAATTTGATAGTGGTAGTGGGGTGGTAGATGTCTAGTCTCCATTATGGCTCTAATCTGATAGTGGTAGTAGGGTGGTAGATGTCTAGTCTCCTTTATGGCTCTAATCTAAAAGTGGTAGTGGGGTGGTAGATGTGTAGTCTCCTTT
The DNA here is from genome assembly GCF_045679555.1 of Salvelinus alpinus. Lineage (NCBI taxonomy): Eukaryota > Metazoa > Chordata > Actinopteri > Salmoniformes > Salmonidae > Salvelinus > Salvelinus alpinus. Next base: position 50,558,827 of record NC_092097.1, read on the forward strand.
ATGGCTCTAATCTGATAGTGGTAGTGGGTTAGTAGATGTCTAGTCTCCTTTATGGCTCTAATTTGATAGTGGTAGTGGGGTGATAGATGTCTAGTCTCCTTTATGGCTCTAATCTGATAGTGGTAGATGTCTAGTCTCCTTTATGGCTCTAATTTGATAGTTGTAGTGGGTTAGTAGATGTCTAGTCTCCTTTATGGCTCTAATCTGATAGTGGTAGTGGGGTGATAGATGTCTAGTCTCCTTTATGGCTCTAATCTGATAGTGGTCGATGTCAAGTATCATTTATGGCTCTAATTTGATAGTGGTAGTGGGGTGGTAGATGTCTAGTCTCCATTATGGCTCTAATCTGATAGTGGTAGTAGGGTGGTAGATGTCTAGTCTCCTTTATGGCTCTAATCTGATAGTGGTAGTGGGGTAGTAGATGTCTAGTCTCCTTTATGGCTCTAATCTGACAGTGGTAGTGGGGTGGTAGGTTTCTCCTTTATGGCTCTAATCTGATAGTGGTAGTGGGGTGGTAGGTTTCTCCTTTATGGCTCTAATCTGATAGTGGTAGTAGGGTGGTAGATGTCTAGTCTCCTTTATGGCTCTAATCTGATAGTGGTAGTGGGGTGATAGATGTCTAGTCTCCATTATGGATCTAATCTGATCGTGGTAGTGGGGTGGTAGATGTCTAGTCTCCCTTATGGCTCTAATCTGATAGTGGTAGTGGGATGGTAGATGTCTAGTCTCCCTTAAATCTCTAATCTGATAATGGTAGTGGGGTGGTAGATGTCTAGTCTCCATTATGGCTCTAATCTGATAGTGGTAGTAGGGTGGTAGATGTCTAGTCTCCTTTATGGCTCTAATCTGATAGTGGTAGTGGGGTGATAGATGTCTAGTCTCCTTTATGGCTCTAATCTGATAGTGGTAGATGTCTAGTATCCTTTATGGCTCTAATTTGATAGTGGTAGTGGGGTGGTAGACGTCTAGTCTCCTTTATGGCTCTAATCTGATAGTGGTAGTAGGGTGGTAGATGTCTAGTCTCCTTTATGAATCTAAAAGTGGTAGTGGGGTGGTAGATGTCTAGTCTCCTTTATGGCTCTAATCTGATAGTGGTAGTGGGTTAGTAGATGTCTAGTCTCCTTTATGGCTCTAATTTGATAGTGGTAGTGGGGTGATAGATGTCTAGTCTCCTTTATGGCTCTAATCTGATAGTGGTAGATGTCTAGTCTCCTTTATGGCTCTAATTTGATAGTGGTAGTGGGGTAGTAGATGTCTAGTCTCCTTTATGGCTCTAATCTGACAGTGGTAGTGGGGTGGTAGGTTTCTCCTTTATGGCTCTAATCTGATAGTGGTAGTAGGGTGGTAGATGTCTAGTCTCCTTTATGGCTCTAAACTGAGAGTGGTAGTGGGGTGATAGATGTCTAGTCTCCATTATGGCTCTAATCTGAAAGTGGTAGAGGGGTGGTAGATGTCTAGTCTCCTTTATGGGTCTAATCTGATAGTGGTAATGGGGTGGTAGATGTCTAGTCTCCTGTATGGCTCTAATCTGATAGTGGTAGTGGGGTGGTAGATGTCTAGTCTCCCTTATGGCTCTAATCTGATAGTGGTAGTGGGATGGTAGATGTCTAGTCTCCTTTATGGCTCTAATCTGATAGTAGTAGTGGGGTGATAGATGTCTAGTCTCCTTTATGGCTCTAATCTGATAGTGGTAGATGTCTAGTCTCCTTTATGGCTCTAATTTGATAGTGGTAGTGGGGTAGTAGATGTCTAGTCTCCTTTATGGCTCTAATCTGACAGTGGTAGTGGGGTGGTAGGTTTCTCCTTTATGGCTCTAATCTGATAGTGGTAGTGGGGTGGTAGGTTTCTCCTTCATGGCTCTAATCTGATAGTGGTAGTAGGGTGGTAGATGTCGAGTCTCCTTTATGGCTCTAATCTGATAGTGGTAGTGGGGTGATAGATGTCTAGTCTCCATTATGGATCTAATCTGATCGTGGTAGTGGGGTGGTAGATGTCTAGTCTCCCTTATGGCTCTAATCTGATAGTGGTAGTGGGATGGTAGATGTCTAGTCTCCCTTAAGTCTCTAATCTGATAATGGTAGTGGGGTGGTAGATGTCTAGTCTCCATTATGGCTCTAATCTGATAGTGGTAGTAGGGTGGTAGATGTCTAGTCTCCTTTATGGCTCTAATCTGATAGTGGTAGTGGGGTGGTAGATGTCTAGTCTCCTTTATGGCTCTAATCTGATAGTGGTAGTGGGTTACTAGATGTCTAGTCTCCTTTATGGCTCTAATCTGATAGTGGTAGTGGGGTGATAGATGTCTAGTCTCCTTTATGGCTCTAATCTGATAGTGGTCGATGTCAAGTATCCTTTATGGCTCTAATTTGATAGTGGTAGTGGGGTGGTAGATGTCTAGTCTCCATTATGGCTCTAATCTGATAGTGGTAGTAGGGTGGTAGATGTCTAGTCTCCTTTATGGCTCTAATCTAAAAGTGGTAGTGGGGTGGTAGATGTGTAGTCTCCTTTATGGCTCTAATCTGATAGTGGTAGTGGGTTAGTAGATGTCTAGTCTCCTTTATGGCTCTAATTTGATAGTGGTAGTGGGGTGATAGATGTCTAGTCTCCTTTATGGCTCTAATCTGATAGTGGTAGATGTCTAGTCTCCTTTATGGCTCTAAACTGATAGTGGTAGTGGGGTGATAGATGTCTAGTCTCCATTATGGCTCTAATCTGAAAGTGGTCGATGTCAAGTATCCTTTATGGCTCTAATTTGATAGTGGTAGTGGGGTGGTAGATGTCTAGTCTCCATTATGGCTCTAATCTGATAGTGGTAGTAGGGTGGTAGATGTCTAGTCTCCTTTATGGCTCTAATCTGATAGTGGTAGTGGGGTAGTAGATGTCTAATCTCCTTTATGGCTCTAATCTGACAGTGGTAGTGGGGTGGTAGGTTTCTTCTTTATGGCTCTAATCTGATAGTGGTAGTGGGGTGGTAGGTTTCTCCTTTATGGCTCTAATCTGATAGTGGTAGTAGGGTGGTAGATGTCTAGTCTCCTTTATGGCTCTAATCTGATAGTGGTAGTGGGGTGATAGATGTCTAGTCTCCATTATGGATCTAATCTGATCGTGGTAGTGGGGTGGTAGATGTCTAGTCTCCCTTATGGCTCTAATCTGATAGTGGTAGTGGGATGGTAGATGTCTAGTCTCCCTTAAATCTCTAATCTGATAATGGTAGTGGGGTGGTAGATGTCTAGTCTCCATTATGGCTCTAATCTGATAGTGGTAGTAGGGTGGTAGATGTCTAGTCTCCTTTATGGCTCTAATCTGATAGTGGTAGTGGGGTGATAGATGTCTAGTCTCCTTTATGGCTCTAATCTGATAGTGGTAGATGTCTAGTATCCTTTATGGCTCTAATTTGATAGTGGTAGTGGGGTGGTAGACGTCTAGTCTCCTTTATGGCTCTAATCTGATAGTGGTAGTAGGGTGGTAGATGTCTAGTCTCCTTTATGAATCTAAAAGTGGTAGTGGGGTGGTAGATGTCTAGTCTCCTTTATGGCTCTAATCTGATAGTGGTAGTGGGTTAGTAGATGTCTAGTCTCCTTTATGGCTCTAATTTGATAGTGGTAGTGGGGTGATAGATGTCTAGTCTCCTTTATGGCTCTAATCTGATAGTGGTAGATGTCTAGTCTCCTTTATGGCTCTAATTTGATAGTGGTAGTGGGGTAGTAGATGTCTAGTCTCCTTTATGGCTCTAATCTGACAGTGGTAGTGGGGTGGTAGGTTTCTCCTTTATGGCTCTAATCTGATAGTGGTAGTAGGGTGGTAGATGTCTAGTCTCCTTTATGGCTCTAAACTGAGAGTGGTAGTGGGGTGATAGATGTCTAGTCTCCATTATGGCTCTAATCTGAAAGTGGTAGAGGGGTGGTAGATGTCTAGTCTCCTTTATGGGTCTAATCTGATAGTGGTAATGGGGTGGTAGATGTCTAGTCTCCTGTATGGCTCTAATCTGATAGTGGTAGTGGGGTGGTAGATGTCTAGTCTCCCTTATGGCTCTAATCTGATAGTGGTAGTGGGATGGTAGATGTCTAGTCTCCTTTATGGCTCTAATCTGATAGTAGTAGTGGGGTGATAGATGTCTAGTCTCCTTTATGGCTCTAATCTGATAGTGGTAGATGTCTAGTCTCCTTTATGGCTCTAATTTGATAGTGGTAGTGGGGTAGTAGATGTCTAGTCTCCTTTATGGCTCTAATCTGACAGTGGTAGTGGGGTGGTAGGTTTCTCCTTTATGGCTCTAATCTGATAGTGGTAGTGGGGTGGTAGGTTTCTCCTTCATGGCTCTAATCTGATAGTGGTAGTAGGGTGGTAGATGTCGAGTCTCCTTTATGGCTCTAATCTGATAGTGGTAGTGGGGTGATAGATGTCTAGTCTCCATTATGAATCTAATCTGATCGTGGTAGTGGGGTGGTAGATGTCTAGTCTCCCTTATGGCTCTAATCTGATAGTGGTAGTGGGATGGTAGATGTCTAGTCTCCCTTAAGTCTCTAATCTGATAATGGTAGTGGGGTGGTAGATGTCTAGTCTCCATTATGGCTCTAATCTGATAGTGGTAGTAGGGTGGTAGATGTCTAGTCTCCTTTATGGCTCTAATCTGATAGTGGTAGTGGGGTGGTAGATGTCTAGTCTCCTTTATGGCTCTAATCTGATAGTGGTAGTGGGTTAGTAGGTGTCTAGTCTCCTTTATGGCTCTAATCTGATAGTGGTAGTGGGGTGATAGATGTCTAGTCTCCTTTATGGCTCTAATCTGATAGTGGTCGATGTTAAGTATCCTTTATGGCTCTAATTTGATAGTGGTAGTGGGGTGGTAGATGTCTAGTCTCCATTATGGCTCTAATCTGATAGTGGTAGTAGGGTGGTAGATGTCTAGTCTCCTTTATGGCTCTAATCTAAAAGTGGTAGTGGGGTGGTAGATGTGTAGTCTCCTTTATGGCTCTAATCTGATAGTGGTAGTGGGTTAGTAGATGTCTAGTCTCCTTTATGGCTCTAATTTGATAGTGGTAGTGGGGTGATAGATGTCTAGTCTCCTTTATGGCTCTAATCTGATAGTGGTAGATGTCTAGTCTCCTTTATGGCTCTAAACTGATAGTGGTAGTGGGGTGATAGATGTCTAGTCTCCATTATGGCTCTAATCTGAAAGTGGTTGAGGGGTGGTAGATGTCTAGTCTCCTTTATGGGTCTAATCTGATAGTGGTAATGGGGTGGTAGATGTCTAGTCTCCTGTATGGCTCTAATCTGATAGTGGTAGTGGGGTGGTAGATGTCTAGTCTCCCTTATGGCTCTAATCTAAAAGTGGTAGTGGGATGGTAGATGTCTAGTCTCCTTTATGGCTCTAATCTGATAGTAGTAGTGGGGTGATAGATGTCTAGTCTCCTTTATGGCTCTAATCTGATAGTGGTAGATGTCTAGTCTCCTTTATGGCTCTAATTTGATAGTGGTAGTGGGGTAGTAGATGTCTAGTCTCCTTTATGGCTCTAATCTGATAGTGGTAGTGGGGTGGTAGGTTTCTCCGTTATGGCTCTAATCTGATAGTGGTAGTGGGGTGGTAGGTTTCTCCTTTATGGCTCTAATCTGATAGTGGTAGTAGGGTGGTAGATGTCGAGTCTCCTTTATGGCTCTAATCTGATAGTGGTAGTGGGGTGATAGATGTCTAGTCTCCATTATGGATCTAATCTGATCGTGGTAGTGGGGTGGTAGATGTCTAGTCTCCCTTATGGCTCTAATCTGATAGTGGTAGTGGGATGGTAGATGTCTAGTCTCCCTTAAGTCTCTAATCTGATAATGGTAGTGGGGTGGTAGATGTCTAGTCTCCATTATGGCTCTAATCTGATAGTGGTAGTAGGGTGGTAGATGTCTAGTCTCCTTTATGGCTCTAATCTGATAGCGGTAGTGGGGTGGTAGATGTCTAGTCTCCTTTATGGCTCTAATCTGATAGTGGTAGTTGGTTAGTAGATGTCTAGTCTCCTTTATGGCTCTAATCTGATAGTGGTAGTGGGGTGATAGATGTCTAGTCTCCTTTATGGCTCTAATCTGATAGTGGTAGTGGGGTGGTAGATGTCTAGTCTCCTTTATGGCTCTAATCTGATAGTGGTAGTTGGTTAGTAGATGTCTAGTCTCCTTTATGGCTCTAATCTGATAGCGGTAGATGTCTAGTCTCCTTTATGGTCCTAATTTGATTGTGGTAGTGGGGTAGTAGATTTCTAGTCTCCTTTATGGCTCTAATCTGATAGTGGTAGTGGGATGGTAGATGTCTAGTCTCCCTTATGGCTCTAATTTGATTGTGGTAGTGGGGTAGTAGATTTCTAGTCTCCTTTATGGCTCTAATCTGATAGTGGTAGTGGGGTGGTAGATGTCTAGTCTCCTTTATGGCTCTAATCTGATAGTGGTAGTGGGGTGATAGATGTCTAGTCTCCTTTATGGCTCTAATCTGATAGTGGTAGTGGGGTGGTAGATGTCTAGTCTCCTTTATGGCTCTAATCTGATAGTGGTAGTGGGGTAGTAGATGTCTAGTCTCCTTTATGGCTCTAATCTGATAGTGGTAGTGGGGTGGTAGATGTCTAGTCTCCTTTATGGCTCTAATCTGATAGTGGTAGTGGGGTAGTAGATGTCTAGTCTCCTTTATGGCTCTAATCTGATAGTGGTAGTGGGGTGATAGATGTCTAGTCTCCTTTATAGCTCTAATCTGATAGTGGTAGTGGGGTAGTAGATGTCTAGTCTCCTTTATGGCTCTAATCTGATAGTGGTAGTAGGGTGGTAGATGTCTAGTCTCCTTTATGGCTCTAATCTAAAAGTGGTAGTGGGGTGGTAGATGTCTAGTCTCCTTTATGGCTCTAATCTGATAGTGGTAGTGGGTTAGTAGATGTCTAGTCTCCTTTATGGCTCTAATCTGATAGTGGTAGTGGGGTGATAGATGTCTAGTCTCCTTTATGGCTCTAATCTGATAGTGGTAGATGTATAGTCTCCTTTATGGCTCAAATTTGATAGTGGTAGTGGGGTAGTACATGTCTAGTCTCCTTTATGGCTCTAATCTGACAGTGGTAGTGGGGTGGTAGGTTTCTCCTTTATGGCTCTAATCTGATAGTGGTAGTGGGGTGGTAGGTTTCTCCTTTATGGCTCTAATCTGATAGTGGTAGTAGGGTGGTAGATGTCTAGTCTCCTTTATGGCTCTAAACTGATAGTGGTAGTGGGGTGATAGATGTCTAGTCTCCTTTATGGCTCTAATCTGATAGTGGTAGTGGGGTGATAGATGTCTAGTCTCCTTTATGGCTCTAATCTGATAGTGGTAGATGTCTAGTCTCTGTTATGGCTCTAATCTGATAGTGGTAGTGGGGTGGTAGATGTCTAGGCTCCTTTATGGCTCTAATCTGATAGTGGTAATGGTGTGGTAGATGTCTATTCTCCTGTATGGCTCTAATCTGATAGTGGTAGTGGGGTGGTAGATGCCTAGTCTCCCTTATGGCTCTAATCTGATAGTGGTAATGGGGTGGTAGATGGCTAGTCTCCTGTATGGCTCTAATTTGATTGTGGTAGTGGGGTAGTAGATTTCTAGTCTCCTTTATGGCTCTAATCTGATAGTGGTAGTGGGATGGTAGATGTCTAGTCTCCTTTATGGCTCTAATCTGATAGTGGTAGTGGGGTGATAGATGTCTAGTCTCCTTTATGGCTCTAATCTGATAGTGGTAGTGGGGTGGTAGATGTCTAGTCTCCTTTATGGCTCTAATCTGATAGCGGTAGATGTCTAGTCTCCTTTATGGCTCTAATTTGATTGTGGTAGTGGGGTAGTAGATTTCTAGTCTCCTTTATGGCTCTAATCTGATAGTGGTAGTGGGATGGTAGATGTCTAGTCTCCTTTATGGCTCTAATCTGATAGTGGTAGTGGGGTGATAGATGTCTAGTCTCCTTTATGGCTCTAATCTGATAGTGGTAGTGGGTTGGTAGATGTCTAGTCTCCTTTATGGCTCTAATCTGATAGTGGTAGTGGGGTAGTAGATGTCTAGTCTCCTTTATGGCTCTAATCTGATAGTGGTAGTAGGGTGGTAGATGTCTAGTCTCCTTTATGGCTCTAATCTAAAAGTGGTAGTGGGGTGGTAGATGTCTAGTCTCCTTTATGGCTCTAATCTGATAGTGGTTGTGGGTTAGTAGATGTCTAGTCTCCTTTATGGCTCTAATCTGATAGTGGTAGTGGGGTGATAGATGTCTAGTCTCCTTTATGGCTCTAATCTGATAGTGGTAGATGTCTAGTCTCCTTTATGGCTCTAATTTGATAGTGGTAGTGGGGTAGTACATGTCTAGTCTCCTTTATGGCTCTAATCTGACAGTGGTAGTGGGGTGGTAGGTTTCTCCTTTATGGCTCTAATCTGATAGTGGTAGTGGGGTGGTAGGTTTCTCCTTTATGGCTCTAATCTGATAGTGGTAGTAGGGTGGTAGATGTCTAGTCTCCTTTATGGCTCTAAACTGATAGTGGTAGTGGGGTGATAGATGTCTAGTCTCCTTTATGGCTCTAATCTGATAGTGGTAGTGGGGTGATAGATGTCTAGTCTCCTTTATGGCTCTAATCTGATAGTGGTAGATGTCTAGTCTCTGTTATGGCTCTAATCTGATAGTGGTAGTGGGGTGGTAGATGTCTAGTCTCCTTTATGGCTCTAATCTGATAGTGGTAGTGGTGTGGTAGATGTCTAGTCTCCCTTATGGCTCTAATCTGATAGTGGTAGTGGGGTGGTAGATGCCTAGTCTCCCTTATGGCTCTAATCTGATAGTGGTAATGGGGTGGTAGATGGCTAGTCTCCTGTATGGCTCTAATTTGATTGTGGTAGTGGGGTAGTAGATTTCTAGTCTCCTTTATGGCTCTAATCTGATAGTGGTAGTGGGATGGTAGATGTCTAGTCTCCTTTATGGCTCTAATCTGATAGTGGTAGTGGGGTGATAGATGTCTAGTCTCCTTTATGGCTCTAATCTGATAGTGGTAGTGGGGTGGTAGATGTCTAGTCTCCTTTATGGCTCTAATCTGATAGCGGTAGATGTCTAGTCTCCTTTATGGCTCTAATTTGATTGTGGTAGTGGGGTAGTAGATTTCTAGTCTCCTTTATGGCTCTAATCTGATAGTGGTAGTGGGATGGTAGATGTCTAGTCTCCTTTATGGCTCTAATCTGATAGTGGTAGTGGGGTGATAGATGTCTAGTCTCCTTTATGGCTCTAATCTGATAGTGGGAGTGGGTTGGTAGATGTCTAGTCTCCCTTATGGCTCTAATCTGATAGTGGTAGTGGGGTGGTAGATGTCTAGTCTCCTTTATGGCTCTAATCTGATAGTGGTAGTGGGGTGATAGATGTCCAGTCTCCTTTATGGCTCTAATCTGATAGTGGTAGATGTCTAGTCTCCTTTATGGCTCTAATTTGATAGTGGTAGTGGGGTAGTACATGTCTAGTCTCCTTTATGGCTCTAATCTGACAGTGGTAGTGGGGTGGTAGGTTTCTCCTTTATGGCTCTAATCTGATAGTGGTAGTGGGGTGGTAGGTTTCTCCTTTATGGCTCTAATCTGATAGTGGTAGTAGGGTGGTAGATGTCTAGTCTCCTTTATGGCTCTAAACTGATAGTGGTAGTGAGGTGGTAGATGTCTAGTCTCCTTTATGGCTCTAATCTGATAGTGGTAATTCGGTGGTAGATGTCTAGTCTCCTGTATGGCTCTAATCTGATAGTGGTAGTGGGGTGGTAGATGTCTAGTCTCCCTTATGGGCTCTAATCTGATAGTGGTAGTGGGATGGTAGATGTCTAGTCTCCCTTATGGCTCTAAACTGATAGTGGTAGTGGGGTGATAGATGTCTAGTCTCCTTTATGGCTCTAATCTGATAGTGGTAGTGGGGTGGTAGATGTCTAGTCTCCTTTATGGCTCTAATCTCATAGCGGTAGTAGGGTGGTAGATGTCTAGTCTCCCTTATGGCTCTAATCTGATAGTGGTAGTGGGGTGATAGATGTCTAGTCTCCTTTATGGCTCTAATCTGATAGTGGTAGTGGGGTGGTAGATGTCTAGTCTCCTTTATGGCTCTAATCTGATAGTGGTAGTGGGGTAGTAGATGTCTAGTCTCCTTTATGGCTCTAATCTGATAGTGGTAGTGGGGTGGTAGATGTCTAGTCTCCTTTATGGCTCTAATCTGATAGTGGTAGTGCGGTAGTAGATGTCTAGTCTCCTTTATGGCTCTAAACTGATAGTGGTAGTGGGGTGATAGATGTCTAGTCTCCATTATGGCTCTAATCTGAAAGTGGTAGATGGGTGGTAGATGTCTAGTCTCCTTTATGGCTCTAATCTGATAGTGGTTATTCGGTGGTAGATGTCTAGTCTCCTGTATGGCTCTAATCTGATAGTGGTAGTGGGGTGGTAGATGTCTAGTCTCCCTTATGGGCTCTAATCTGATAGTGGTAGTGGGATGGTAGATGTCTAGTCTCCCTTATGGCTCTAATCTGATAGTGGTGGTGGGGTGTTAGATGTCTAGTCTCCTTTATGGCTCTAATCTCATAGCGGTAGCAGGGTGGTAGATGTCTAGTCTCCCTTATGGCTCTAATCTGATAGTGGTAGTGGGGTGATAGATGTCTAGTCTCCTTTATGGCTCTAATCTGATAGTGGTAGTGGGGTGGTAGATGTCTAGTCTCCTTTATGGCTCTAATCTGATAGTGGTAGTGGGGTAGTAGATGTCTAGTCTCCTTTATGGCTCTAATCTGATAGTGGTAGTGGGGTGGTAGATGTCTAGTCTCCTTTATGGCTCTAATCTGATAGTGGTAGTGCGGTAGTAGATGTCTAGTCTCCTTTATGGCTCTAATCTGATAGTGGTAGTGGGGTGATAGATGTCTAGTCTCCTTTATGGCTCTAATCTGATAGTGGTAGATGTATAGTCTCTGTTATGGCTCTAATCTGATAGTGGTAGTGGAGTGGTAGATGTCTAGTCTCCTTTATGGCTCTAATCTGATAGTGGTAGTAGGGTGGTAGATGTCTAGTCTCCCTTATGGCTCTAATCTGATAGTGGTAGTGGGATGGTAGATGTCTAGTCTCCTTTATGGCTCTAATCTGATAGTGGTAGATGTATAGTCTCTGTTATGGCTCTAATCTGATAGTGGTAGTAGGGTGGTAGATGTCTAGTCTCCATTATGGCTCTAATCTGATAGTGGTAGTGGGGTGATAGATGTCTAGTCTCCTTTATGGCTCTAATCTGATAGTGGTAGATGTATAGTCTCTGTTATGGCTCTAATCTGATAGTGGTAGTAGGGTGGTAGATGTCTAGTCTCCATTATGGCTCTAATCTGATAGTGGTAGTGGGGTGGTAGATGTCTAGTCGTCTTTATTGCTCTAATCTCATAGTGGTAGTGGGGTAGTAGATGTCTAGTCTCCCTTATGGGCTCTAATCTGATAGTGGTAGTAGGGTGGTAGATGTATAGTCTCCCTTATGGCTCTAATCTGATAGTGGTAGTGGGGTGGTTAGATGTCTAGTCTCCTTTATGGCTCTAATCTGATAGCGGTAGATGTCTAGTCTCCTTTATGGTCCTAATTTGATTGTGGTAGTGGGGTAGTAGATTTCTAGTCTCCTTTATGGCTCTAATCTGATAGTGGTAGTGGGATGGTAGATGTCTAGTCTCCCTTATGGCTCTAATTTGATTGTGGTAGTGGGGTAGTAGATTTCTAGTCTCCTTTATGGCTCTAATCTGATAGTGGTAGTGGGATGGTAGATGTCTAGTCTCCTTTATGGCTCTAATCTGATAGTGGTAGTGGGGTGATAGATGTCTAGTCTCCTTTATGGCTCTAATCTGATAGTGGTAGTGGGGTGGTAGATGTCTAGTCTCCTTTATGGCTCTAATCTGATAGTGGTAGTGGGGTAGTAGATGTCTAGTCTCCTTTATGGCTCTAATCTGATAGTGGTAGTGGGGTGGTAGATGTCTAGTCTCCTTTATGGCTCTAATCTGATAGTGGTAGTGGGGTAGTAGATGTCTAGTCTCCTTTATGGCTCTAATCTGATAGTGGTAGTGGGGTGATAGATGTCTAGTCTCCTTTATAGCTCTAATCTGATAGTGGTAGTGGGGTAGTAGATGTCTAGTCTCCTTTATGGCTATAATCTGATAGTGGTAGTAGGGTGGTAGATGTCTAGTCTCCTTTATGGCTCTAATCTAAAAGTGGTAGTGGGGTGGTAGATGTCTAGTCTCCTTTATGGCTCTAATCTAGTCTCCTTTATGGCTCTAATCTGATAGTGGTAGATGTCTAGTCTCCTTTATGGCTCTAATTTGATAGTGGTAGTGGGGTAGTACATGTCTAGTCTCCTTTATGGCTCTAATCTGACAGTGGTAGTGGGGTGGTAGGTTTCTCCTTTATGGCTCTAATCTGATAGTGGTAGTGGGGTGGTAGGTTTCTCCTTTATGGCTCTAATCTGATAGTGGTAGTAGGGTGGTAGATGTCTAGTCTCCTTTATGGCTCTAAACTGATAGTGGTAGTGGGGTGATAGATGTCTAGTCTCCTTTATGGCTCTAATCTGATAGTGGTAGTGGGGTGATAGATGTCTAGTCACCTTTATGGCTCTAATCTGATAGTGGTAGATGTCTAGTCTCTGTTATGGCTCTAATCTGATAGTGGTAGTGGGGTGGTAGATGTCTAGTCTCCTTTATGGCTCTAATCTGATAGTGGTAATGGTGTGGTAGATGTCTAGTCTCCTGTATGGCTCTAATCTGATAGTGGTAGTGGGGTGGTAGATGCCTAGTCTCCCTTATGGCTCTAATCTGATAGTGGTAATGGGGTGGTAGATGGCTAGTCTCCTGTATGGCTCTAATTTGATTGTGGTAGTGGGGTAGTAGATTTCTAGTCTCCTTTATGGCTCTAATCTGATAGTGGTAGTGGGATGGTAGATGTCTAGTCTCCTTTATGGCTCTAATCTGATAGTGGTAGTGGGGTGATAGATGTCTAGTCTCCTTTATGGCTCTAATCTGATAGTGGTAGTGGGGTGGTAGATGTCTAGTCTCCTTTATGGCTCTAATCTGATAGCGGTAGATGTCTAGTCTCCTTTATGGCTCTAATTTGATTGTGGTAGTGGGGTAGTAGATTTCTAGTCTCCTTTATGGCTCTAATCTGATAGTGGTAGTGGGATGGTAGATGTCTGGTCTCCTTTATGGCTCTAATCTGATAGTGGTAGTGGGGTGATAGATGTCTAGTCTCCTTTATGGCTCTGATCTGATAGTGGTAGTGGGTTGGTAGATGTCTAGTCTCCTTTATGGCTCTAATCTGATAGTGGTAGTGGGTTAGTAGATGTCTAGTCTCCTTTATGGCTCTAATCTGATAGTGGTAGTGGGGTGATAGATGTCCAGTCTCCTTTATGGCTCTAATCTGATAGTGGTAGTGGGGTGGTTAGATGTCTAGTCTCCTTTATGGCTCTAATCTGATAGCGGTAGATGTCTAGTCTCCTTTATGGTCCTAATTTGATTGTGGTAGTGGGGTAGTAGATTTCTAGTCTCCTTTATGGCTCTAATCTGATAGTGGTAGTGGGATGGTAGATGTCTAGTCTCCCTTATGGCTCTAATTTGATTGTGGTAGTGGGGTAGTAGATTTCTAGTCTCCTTTATGGCTCTAATCTGATAGTGGTAGTGGGATGGTAGATGTCTAGTCTCCTTTATGGCTCTAATCTGATAGTGGTAGTGGGGTGATAGATGTCTAGTCTCCTTTATGGCTCTAATCTGATAGTGGTAGTGGGGTAGTACATGTCTAGTCTCCTTTATGGCTCTAATCTGACAGTGGTAGTGGGGTGGTAGGTTTCTCCTTTATGGCTCTAATCTGATAGTGGTAGTGGGGTGGTAGGTTTCTCCTTTATGGCTCTAATCTGATAGTGGTAGTAGGGTGGTAGATGTCTAGTCTCCTTTATGGCTCTAAACTAATAGTGGTAGTGGGGTGATAGATGTCTAGTCTCCTTTATGGCTCTAATCTGATAGTGGTAGTGGGGTGATAGATGTCTAGTCTCCTTTATGGCTCTAATCTGATAGTGGTAGATGTCTAGTCTCTGTTATGGCTCTAATCTGATAGTGGTAGTGGGGTGGTAGATGTCTAGTCTCCTTTATGGCTCTAATCTGATAGTGGTAATGGTGTGGTAGATGTCTAGTCTCCTGTATGGCTCTAATCTGATAGTGGTAGTGGGGTGGTAGATGCCTAGTCTCCCTTATGGCTCTAATCTGATAGTGGTAATGGGGTGGTAGATGGCTAGTCTCCTGTATGGCTCTAATTTGATTGTGGTAGTGGGGTAGTAGATTTCTAGTCTCCTTTATGGCTCTAATCTGATAGTGGTAGTGGGATGGTAGATGTCTAGTCTCCTTTATGGCTCTAATCTGATAGTGGTAGTGGGGTGATAGATGTCTAGTCTCCTTTATGGCTCTAATCTGATAGTGGTAGTGGGGTGGTAGATGTCTAGTCTCCTTTATGGCTCTAATCTGATAGCGGTAGATGTCTAGTCTCCTTTATGGCTCTAATTTGATTGTGGTAGTGGGGTAGTAGATTTCTAGTCTCCTTTATGGCTCTAATCTGATAGTGGTAGTGGGATGGTAGATGTCTGGTCTCCTTTATGGCTCTAATCTGATAGTGGTAGTGGGGTGATAGATGTCTAGTCTCCTTTATGGCTCTGATCTGATAGTGGTAGTGGGTTGGTAGATGTCTAGTCTCCTTTATGGCTCTAATCTGATAGTGGTAGTGGGTTAGTAGATGTCTAGTCTCCTTTATGGCTCTAATCTGATAGTGGTAGTGGGGTGATAGATGTCCAGTCTCCTTTATGGCTCTAATCTGATAGTGGTAGATGTCTAGTCTCCTTTATGGCTCTAATTTGATAGTGGTAGTGGGGTAGTACATGTCTAGTCTCCTTTATGGCTCTAATCTGACAGTGGTAGTGGGGTGGTAGGTTTCTCCTTTATGGCTCTAATCTGATAGTGGTAGTGGGGTGGTAGGTTTCTCCTTTATGGCTCTAATCTGATAGTGGTAGTAGGGTGGTAGATGTCTAGTCTCCTTTATGGCTCTAAACTGATAGTGGTAGTGGGGTGATAGATGTCTAGTCTCCATTATGGCTCTAATCTGAAAGTGGTAGAGGGGTGGTAGATGTCTAGTCTCCTTTATGGCTCTAATCTGATAGTGGTAATTCGGTGGTAGATGTCTAGTCTCCTGTATGGCTCTAATCTGATAGTGGTAGTGGGGTGGTAGATGTCTAGTCTCCCTTATGGGCTCTAATCTGATAGTGGTAGTGGGATGGTAGATGTCTAGTCTCCCTTATGGCTCTAACCTGATAGTGGTGGTGGGGTGTTAGATGTCTAGTCTCCTTTATGGCTCTAATCTGATAGTGGTAGTGGGGTGGTAGATGTCTAGTCTCCTTTATGGCTCTAATCTGATAGTGGTAGTGGGGTAGTAGATGTCTAGTCTCCTTTATGGCTCTAATCTGATAGTGGTAGTGGGGTGATAGATGTCTAGTCTCATTTATAGCTCTAATCTGATAGTGGTAGTGGGGTAGTAGATGTCTAGTCTCCTTTATGGCTCTAATCTGATAGTGGTAGTAGGGTGGTAGATGTCTAGTCTCCCTTATGGCTCTAATCTGATAGTGGTGGTGGGGTGTTAGATGTCTAGTCTCCTTTATGGCTCTAATCTGATAGTGGTAGTGGGGTGGTAGATGTCTAGTCTCCTTTATGGCTCTAATCTGATAGTGGTAGTGGGGTAGTAGATGTCTAGTCTCCTTTATGGCTCTAATCTGATAGTGGTAGTGGGGTGATAGATGTCTAGTCTCCTTTATAGCTCTAATCTGATAGTGGTAGTGGGGTAGTAGATGTCTAGTCTCCTTTATGGCTCTAATCTGATAGTGGTAGTAGGGTGGTAGATGTCTAGTCTCCTTTATGGCTCTAATCTAAAAGTGGTAGTGGGGTGGTAGATGTCTAGTCTCCTTTATGGCTCTAATCTGATAGTGGTAGTGGGTTAGTAGATGTCTAGTCTCCTTTATGGCTCTAATCTGATAGTGGTAGTGGGGTGATAGATGTCTAGTCTCCTTTATGGCTCTAATCTGATAGTGGTAGATGTCTAGTCTCCTTTATGGCTCTAATTTGATAGTGGTAGTGGGGTAGTACATGTCTAGTCTCCTTTATGGCTCTAATCTGACAGTGGTAGTGGGGTGGTAGGTTTCTCCTTTATGGCTCTAATCTGATAGTGGTAGTGGGGTGGTAGGTTTCTCCTTTATGGCTCTGATCTGATAGTGGTAGTAGGGTGGTAGATGTCTAGTCTCCTTTATGGCTCTAAACTGATAGTGGTAGTGGGGTGATAGATGTCTATTCTCCTTTATGGCTCTAATCTGATAGTGGTAGTGGGGTGATAGATGTCTAGTCTCCTTTATGGCTCTAATCTGATAGTGGTAGATATCTAGTCTCTGTTATGGCTCTAATCTGATAGTGGTAGTGGGGTGGTAGATGTCTAGTCTCCTTTATGGCTCTAATCTGATAGTGGTAATGGTGTGGTAGATGTCTAGTCTCCTGTATGGCTCTAATCTGATAGTGGTAGTGGGGTGGTAGATGCCTAGTCTCCCTTATGGCTCTAATCTGATAGTGGTAATGGGGTGGTAGATGGCTAGTCTCCTGTATGGCTCTAATTTGATTGTGGTAGTGGGGTAGTAGATTTCTAGTCTCCTTTATGGCTCTAATCTGATAGTGGTAGTGGGGTGATAGATGTCTAGTCTCCTTTATGGCTCTAATCTGATAGTGGTAGTGGGGTGGTAGATGTCTAGTCTCCTTTATGGCTCTAATCTGATAGCGGTAGATGTCTAGTCTCCTTTATGGCTCTAATTTGATTGTGGTAGTGAGGGTGGTAGATTTCTAGTCTCCTTTATGGCTCTAATCTGATAGTGGTAGATGTATAGTCTCTGTTATGGCTCTAATCTGATAGTGGTAGTGGGGTGGTAGATGTCTAGTCTCCCTTATGGCTCTAATCTGATAGTGGTAGTGGGATGGTAGATGTCTAGTCTCCCTTATGGCTCTAATCTTATAATGGTAGTGGGGTGGTCGATGTCTAGTCTCCATTATGGCTCTAATCTGATAGTGGTAGTAGGGTGGTAGATGTCTAGTCGTCTTTATTGCTCTATTCTCATAGTGGTAGTGGGGTGATAGATGTCTAGTCTCCTTTATGGCTCTAATCTGATAGTGGTAGTGGGTTGGTAGATGTCTAGTCTCCTTTATGGCTCTAATCTGATAGTGGTAGTGGGTTAGTAGATGTCTAGTCTCCTTTATGGTTCTAATCTGATAGTGGTAGTGGGTTGATAGATGTCCAGTCTCCTTTATGGCTCTAATCTGATAGTGGTAGATGTCTAGTCTCCTTTATGGCTCTAATTTGATAGTGGTAGTGAGGTAGTACATGTCTAGTCTCCTTTATGGCTCTAATCTGACAGTGGTAGTGGGGTGGTAGGTTTCTCCTTTATGACTCTAATCTGATAGTGGTAGTGGGGTGGTAGGTTTCTCCTTTATGGCTCTAATCTGATAGTGGTAGTAGGGTGGTAGATGTCTAGTCTCCTTTATGGCTCTAAACTGATAGTGGTAGTGGGGTGATAGATGTCTAGTCTCCATTATGGCTCTAATCTGAAAGTGGTAGAGGGGTGGTAGATGTCTAGTCTCCTTTATGGCTCTAATCTGATAGTGGTAATTCGGTGGTAGATGTCTAGTCTCCTCTATGGCTCTAATCTGATAGTGGTAGTGGTGTGGTAGATGTCTAGTCTCCCTTATGGGCTCTAATCTGATAGTGGTAGTGGGATGGTAGATGTCTAGTCTCCCTTATGGCTCTAATCTGATAGTGGTGGTGGGGTGTTAGATGTCTAGTCTCCTTTATGGCTCTAATCTCATAGCGGTAGTAGGGTGGTAGATGTCTAGTCTCCCTTATGGCTCTAATCTGATAGTGGTAGTGGGGTGATAGATGTCTAGTCTCCTTTATGGCTCTAATCTGATAGTGGTAGTGGGGTGGTAGATGTCTAGTCTCCTTTATGGCTCTAATCTGATAGTGGTAGTGGGGTAGTAGATGTCTAGTCTCCTTTATGGCTCTAATCTGATAGTGGTAGTGGGGTGGTAGATGTCTAGTCTCCTGTATGGCTCTAATCTGATAGTGGTAGTGCGGTAGTAGATGTCTAGTCTCCTTTATGGCTCTAATCTGATAGTGGTAGTGGGGTGATAGATGTCTAGTCTCCTTTATGGCTCTAATCTGATAGTGGTAGATGTATAGTCTCTGTTATGGCTCTAATCTGATAGTGGTAGTGGGGTGGTAGATGTCTAGTCTCCTTTATGGCTCTAATCTGATAGTGGTAGTAGGGTGGTAGATGTCTAGTCTCCCTTATGGCTCTAATCTGATAGTGGTAGTGGGATGGTAGATGTCTAGTCTCCCTTATGCCTCTAATCTTATAATGGTAGTGGGGTGGTCGATGTCTAGTCTCCATTATGGCTCTAATCTGATAGTGGTAGTAGGGTGGTAGATGTCTAGTCGTCTTTATTGCTCTATTCTCATAGTGGTAGTGGGGTAGTAGATGTCTAGTCTCCCTTATGGGCTCTAATCTGATAGTGGTAGTAGGGTGGTAGATGTCTAGTCTCCCTTATGGCTCTAATCTGATAGTGGTAGTGGGGTGGTTAGATGTCTAGTCTCCTTTATGGCTCTAATCTGATAGCGGTAGATGTCTAGTCTCCTTTATGGCTCTAATTTGATTGTGGTAGTGGGGTAGTAGATTTCTAGTCTCCTTTATGGTTCTAATCTGATAGTGGTAGTGGGATGGTAGATGTCTAGTCTCCTTTATGGCTCTAATCTGATAGTGGTAGTGGGGTGATAGATGTCTAGTCTCCTTTATGGCTCTAATCTGATAGTGGTAGTGGGGTGGTAGATGTCTAGTCTCCTTTATGGCTCTAATCTGATAGTGGTAGTGGGGTAGTAGATGTCTAGTCTCCTTTATGGCTCTAATCTGATAGTGGTAGTGGGGTGGTAGATGTCTAGTCTCCTTTATGGCTCTAATCTGATAGTGGTAGTGGGGTAGTAGATGTCTAGTCTCCTTTATGGCTCTAATCTGATAGTGGTAGTGGGGTGGTAGATGTCTAGTCTCCTTTATGGCTCTAATCTGATAGTGGTAGTGGGGTAGTAGATGTCTAGTCTCCTTTATGGCTCTAATCTGATAGTGGTAGTGGGGTGGTAGATGTCTAGTCTCCTTTATGGCTCTAATCTGATAGTGGTAGTAGGGTGGTAGATGTCTAGTCTCCCTTATGGCTCTAATCTGATAGTGGTAGTGGGATGGTAGAAGTCTAGTCTCCTTTATGGCTCTAATCTGATAGGGGTAGATGTCTAGTCTCCTTTATGGCTCTAATTTGATAGTGGTAGTGGGGTAGTAGATGTCTAGTCTCCTTTATGGCTCTAATCTGATAGTGGTAGTGGGGTGGTAGGTTTCTCCTTTATGGCTCTAATCTGATAGTGGTAGTGGGGTGGTTAGATGTCTAGTCTCCTTTATGGCTCTAATCTGATTGTGGTAGTGGGGTAGTAGATTTCTAGTCTCCTTTATGGTTCTAATCTGATAGTGGTAGTGGGATGGTAGATGTCTAGTCTCCTTTATGGCTCTAATCTGATAGTGGTAGTGGGGTGATAGATGTCTAGTCTCCTTTATGGCTCTAATCTGATAGTGGTAGTGGGGTGGTAGATGTCTAGTCTCCTTTATGGCTCTAATCTGATAGTGGTAGTGGGGTAGTAGATGTCTAGTCTCCTTTATGGCTCTAATCTGATAGTGGTAGTGGGGTGGTAGATGTCTAGTCTCCTTTATGGCTCTAATCTGATAGTGGTAGTGGGGTAGTAGATGTCTAGTCTCCTTTATGGCTCTAATCTGATAGTGGTAGTGGGGTGATAGATGTCTAGTCTCCTTTATGGCTCTAATCTGATAGTGGTAGTGGGGTAGTAGATGTCTAGTCTCCTTTATGGCTCTAATCTGATAGTGGTAGTGGGGTGGTAGATGTCTAGTCTCCTTTATGGCTCTAATCTGATAGTGGTAGTAGGGTGGTAGATGTCTAGTCTCCCTTATGGCTCTAATCTGATAGTGGTAGTGGGATGGTAGAAGTCTAGTCTCCTTTATGGCTCTAATCTGATAGGGGTAGATGTCTAGTCTCCTTTATGGCTCTAATTTGATAGTGGTAGTGGGGTAGTAGATGTCTAGTCTCCTTTATGGCTCTAATCTGATAGTGGTAGTGGGGTGGTAGGTTTCTCCTTTATGGCTCTAATCTGATAGTGGTAGTGGGGTGTTAGGTTTCTCCCTTATGGCTCTAATCTGATAGTGGTAGATGGTAGATGTCTAGTCTCCCTTATGGCTCTAATCTTATAATGGTAGTGGGATGGTAGATGTCTAGTCTCCTTTATGGCTCTAATCTGATAGTGGTAGTGGGGTGATAGATGTCTAGTCTCCTTTATGGCTCTAATCTCATAGTGGTAGTGGGGTGATAGATGTCTGGTCTCCTTTATGTCTCTAATCTGATAGGGGTAGATGTCTAGTCTCCTTTATGGCTCTAATCTGATAGTGGTAATGGGGTGATAGATGTCTGGTCTCCTTTATGGCTCTAATCTGATAGTGGTAATGGGGTGGTGGATGTCTATTCTCCTTTATGGCTCTAATCTGATAGTAGTAGTGGGGTGGTAGATGTCTAGTCTTCTTTATGGCTCTAATCTGATAGTGGTAGCGGGTTGGTAGATGTCTAGTCTCCATTATGACTCTAATCTGATAGTGGTAGTAGGGTGGTAGATGTCTAGTCTCCTTTATGGCTCTAATCTGATAGTGGTAGTGGGGTGGTAGATGTCTAGTCTCCTTTATGGCTCTAATCTGATAGTGGTAGTGGGGTGGTAGCTGTCTAGTCGCCATTATGGCTCTAATCTGATAGTGGTAGTAGGGTGGTAGATGTCTAGTCTCCTTTATGGCTCTAATCTGATAGGGGTAGATGTCTAGTCTCCTTTATGGCTCTAATTTGATATTGGTAGTGGGGTAGTAGATGTCTAGTCTCCTTTATGGCTCTAATCTGATAGTGGTAGTGGGGTGGTAGGTTTCTCCTTTATGGCTCTAATCTGATAGTGGTAGTGGGGTGTTAGGTTTCTCCCTTATGGCTCTAATCTGATAGTGGTAGATGGTAGATGTCTAGTCTCCCTTATGGCTCTAATCTGATAATGGTAGTGGGATGGTAGATGTCTAGTCTCCCTTATGGCTCTAATCTGATAGTGGTAGTGGGGTGGTAGATGTCTAGTCTCCTTTATGGCTCTAATCTCATAGTGGTAGTGGGGTAGTAGATGTCTAGTCTCCCTTATGGGCTCTAATCTGATAGTGGTAGTAGGGTGGTAGATGTCTAGTCTCCCTTATGGCTCTAATCTGATAGTGGTAGTGGGGTGGTTAGATGTCTAGTCTCCTTTATGGCTCTAATCTGATAGGTGTAGTGGGGTGGTAGATGTCTAGTCTCCTTTATGGCTCTAATCTGATAGTGGTAGTGGGGTGATAGATGTCTGGTCTCCTTTATGGCTCTAATCTGATAGGGGTAGATGTCTAGTCTCCTTTATGGCTCTAATCTGATAGTGGTAGTGGGGTGATAGATGTCTGGTCTCCTTTATGGCTCTAATCTGATAGGGGTAGATGTCTAGTCTCCTTTATGGCTCTAATCTGATAGTGGTAGTGGGGTGGTAAGTTTCTCCTTTATGGCTCTAATCTGATAGTGGTAGTGGGGTGTTAGGTTTCTCCTTTATGGCTCTAATCTGATAGTGGTAGCAGGGTGGTAGATGTCTAGTCTCCTTTATGGCTCTAATCTCATAGTGGTAGTGGGGTGGTAGATGTCTAGTCTCCTTTATGGCTCTAATCTGATAGTGGTAGTGGGGTGGTAGATGTCTAGTCTCCATTATGGCTCTAATCTGATAGTGGTAGTGGGGTGGTAGATGTCTAGTCTCCTTTATGGCTCTAATCTGATAGTGGTAGTGGGGTAGTAGATGTCTAGTCTCCTTTATGGCTCTAATCTGATAGTGGTAGTGGGTTGATAGATGTCCAGTCTCCTTTATGGCTCTAATCTGATAGTGGTAGATGTCTAGTCTCCTTTATGGCTCTAATTTGATAGTGGTAGTGAGGTAGTACATGTCTAGTCTCCTTTATGGCTCTAATCTGACAGTGGTAGTGGGGTGGTAAGTTTCTCCTTTATGACTCTAATCTGATAGTGGTAGTGGGGTGGTAGGTTTCTCCTTTATGGCTCTAATCTGATAGTGGTAGTAGGGTGGTAGATGTCTAGTCTCCTTTATGGCTCTAAACTGATAGTGGTAGTGGGGTGATAGATGTCTAGTCTCCATTATGGCTCTAATCTGAAAGTGGTAGAGGGGTGGTAGATGTCTAGTCTCCTTTATGGCTCTAATCTGATAGTGGTAATTCGGTGGTAGATGTCTAGTCTCCTCTATGGCTCTAATCTGATAGTGGTAGTGGTGTGGTAGATGTCTAGTCTCCCTTATGGGCTCTAATCTGATAGTGGTAGTGGGATGGTAGATGTCTAGTCTCCCTTATGGCTCTAATCTGATAGTGGTGGTGGGGTGTTAGATGTCTAGTCTCCTTTATGGCTCTAATCTCATAGCGGTAGTAGGGTGGTAGATGTCTAGTCTCCCTTATGGCTCTAATCTGATAGCGGTAGTGGGGTGATAGATGTCTAGTCTCCTTTATGGCTCTAATCTGATAGTGGTAGTGGGGTGGTAGATGTCTAGTCTCCTTTATGGCTCTAATCTGATAGTGGTAGTGGGGTAGTAGATGTCTAGTCTCCTTTATGGCTCTAATCTGATAGTGGTAGTGGGGTGGTAGATGTCTAGTCTCCTTTATGGCTCTAATCTGATAGTGGTAGTGCGGTAGTAGATGTCTAGTCTCCTTTATGGCTCTAATCTGATAGTGGTAGTGGGGTGATAGATGTCTAGTCTCCTTTATGGCTCTAATCTGATAGTGGTAGATGTATAGTCTCTGTTATGGCTCTAATCTGATAGTGGTAGTGGGGTGGTAGATGTCTAGTCTCCTTTATGGCTCTAATCTGATAGTGGTAGTAGGGTGGTAGATGTCTAGTCTCCCTTATGGCTCTAATCTGATAGTGGTAGTGGGATGGTAGATGTCTAGTCTCCCTTATGCCTCTAATCTTATAATGGTAGTGGGGTGGTCGATGTCTAGTCTCCATTATGGCTCTAATCTGATAGTGGTAGTAGGGTGGTAGATGTCTAGTCGTCTTTATTGCTCTATTCTCATAGTGGTAGTGGGGTAGTAGATGTCTAGTCTCCCTTATGGGCTCTAATCTGATAGTGGTAGTAGGGTGGTAGATGTCTAGTCTCCCTTATGGCTCTAATCTGATAGTGGTAGTGGGGTGGTTAGATGTCTAGTCTCCTTTATGGCTCTAATCTGATAGCGGTAGATGTCTAGTCTCCTTTATGGCTCTAATTTGATTGTGGTAGTGGGGTAGTAGATTTCTAGTCTCCTTTATGGTTCTAATCTGATAGTGGTAGTGGGATGGTAGATGTCTAGTCTCCTTTATGGCTCTAATCTGATAGTGGTAGTGGGGTGATAGATGTCTAGTCTCCTTTATGGCTCTAATCTGATAGTGGTAGTGGGGTGGTAGATGTCTAGTCTCCTTTATGGCTCTAATCTGATAGTGGTAGTGGGGTAGTAGATGTCTAGTCTCCTTTATGGCTCTAATCTGATAGTGGTAGTGGGGTGGTAGATGTCTAGTCTCCTTTATGGCTCTAATCTGATAGTGGTAGTGGGGTAGTAGATGTCTAGTCTCCTTTATGGCTCTAATCTGATAGTGGTAGTGGGGTGATAGATGTCTAGTCTCCTTTATGGCTCTAATCTGATAGTGGTAGTGGGGTAGTAGATGTCTAGTCTCCTTTATGGCTCTAATCTGATAGTGGTAGTGGGGTGGTAGATGTCTAGTCTCCTTTATGGCTCTAATCTGATAGTGGTAGTAGGGTGGTAGATGTCTAGTCTCCCTTATGGCTCTAATCTGATAGTGGTAGTGGGATGGTAGAAGTCTAGTCTCCTTTATGGCTCTAATCTGATAGGGGTAGATGTCTAGTCTCCTTTATGGCTCTAATTTGATAGTGGTAGTGGGGTAGTAGATGTCTAGTCTCCTTTATGGCTCTAATCTGATAGTGGTAGTGGGGTGGTAGGTTTCTCCTTTATGGCTCTAATCTGATAGTGGTAGTGGGGTGTTAGGTTTCTCCCTTATGGCTCTAATCTGATAGTGGTAGATGGTAGATGTCTAGTCTCCCTTATGGCTCTAATCTTATAATGGTAGTGGGATGGTAGATGTCTAGTCTCCTTTATGGCTCTAATCTGATAGTGGTAGTGGGGTGATAGATGTCTAGTCTCCTTTATGGCTCTAATCTCATAGTGGTAGTGGGGTGATAGATGTCTGGTCTCCTTTATGTCTCTAATCTGATAGGGGTAGATGTCTAGTCTCCTTTATGGCTCTAATCTGATAGTGGTAATGGGGTGATAGATGTCTGGTCTCCTTTATGGCTCTAATCTGATAGTGGTAATGGGGTGGTGGATGTCTATTCTCCTTTATGGCTCTAATCTGATAGTAGTAGTGGGGTGGTAGATGTCTAGTCTTCTTTATGGCTCTAATCTGATAGTGGTAGCGGGGTGGTAGATGTCTAGTCTCCATTATGACTCTAATCTGATAGTGGTAGTAGGGTGGTAGATGTCTAGTCTCCTTTATGGCTCTAATCTGATAGTGGTAGTGGGGTGGTAGATGTCTAGTCTCCTTTATGGCTCTAATCTGATAGTGGTAGTGGGGTGGTAGCTGTCTAGTCGCCATTATGGCTCTAATCTGATAGTGGTAGTAGGGTGGTAGATGTCTAGTCTCCTTTATGGCTCTAATCTGATAGGGGTAGATGTCTAGTCTCCTTTATGGCTCTAATTTGATATTGGTAGTGGGGTAGTAGATGTCTAGTCTCCTTTATGGCTCTAATCTGATAGTGGTAGTGGGGTGGTAGGTTTCTCCTTTATGGCTCTAATCTGATAGTGGTAGTGGGGTGTTAGGTTTCTCCCTTATGGCTCTAATCTGATAGTGGTAGATGGTAGATGTCTAGTCTCCCTTATGGCTCTAATCTTATAATGGTAGTGGGATGGTAGATGTCTAGTCTCCTTTATGGCTCTAATCTGATAGTGGTAGTGGGGTGATAGATGTCTAGTCTCCTTTATGGCTCTAATCTCATAGTGGTAGTGGGGTAGTAGATGTCTAGTCTCCCTTATGGGCTCTAATCTGATAGTGGTAGTAGGGTGGTAGATGTCTAGTCTCCCTTATGGCTCTAATCTGATAGTGGTAGTGGGGTGGTTAGATGTCTAGTCTCCTTTATGGCTCTAATCTGATAGGTGTAGTGGGGTGGTAGATGTCTAGTCTCCTTTATGGCTCTAATCTGATAGTGGTAGTGGGGTGATAGATGTCTGGTCTCCTTTATGGCTCTAATCTGATAGGGGTAGATGTCTAGTCTCCTTTATGGCTCTAATCTGATAGTGGTAGTGGGGTGATAGATGTCTGGTCTCCTTTATGGCTCTAATCTGATAGGGGTAGATGTCTAGTCTCCTTTATGGCTCTAATCTGATAGTGGTAGTGGGGTGGTAAGTTTCTCCTTTATGGCTCTAATCTGATAGTGGTAGTGGGGTGTTAGGTTTCTCCTTTATGGCTCTAATCTGATAGTGGTAGTAGGGTGGTAGATGTCTAGTCTCCTTTATGGCTCTAATCTCATAGTGGTAGTGGGGTGGTAGATGTCTAGTCTCCTTTATGGCTCTAATCTGATAGTGGTAGTGGGGTGGTAGATGTCTAGTCTCCATTATGGCTCTAATCTGATAGTGGTAGTGGGGTGGTAGATGTCTAGTCTCCTTTATGGCTCTAATCTGATAGTGGTAGTGGGGTAGTAGATGTCTAGTCTCCTTTATGGTTCTAATCTGATAGTGGTAGTGGGGTGGTAGCTGTCTAGTCTCCATTATGGCTCTAATCTGATAGTGGTAGTAGGGTGGTAGATGTCTAGTCTCCTTTATGGCTCTAATCTGATAGTGGTAGTGGGTTGGTAGATGTCTAGCCTCCTTTATGGCTCTAATCTGATAGTGGTAGTGGGGTAGTAGATGTCTAGTCTCCTTTATGGCTCTAATCTGATAGTGGTAGTGGGGTGATAGATGTCTAGTCTCCTTTATGGCTCTAATCTGATAGTGGTAGATGTCTAGTCTCCTTTATGGCTCTAATTTGATAGTGGTAGTGGGGTAGTAGATGTCTAGTCTCCTTTATGGCTCTAATCTGACAGTGGTATTGGGGTGGTAGGTTTCTCCTTTATGGCTCTAATCTGACAGTGGTAGTGGGGTGGTAGGTTTGTCCTTTATGGCTCTAATCTGATAGTTGTAGTAGGGTGGTAGATGTCTAGTCTCCTTTATGGCTCTAATCTGATAGTGGTAGTGGGGTGGTAGATGTCTAGTCTCCCTTAAGGCTCTAATCTGATAATGGTAGTGGGGTGGTAGATGTCTAGTCTCCATTATGGCTCTAATCTGATAGTGGTAATGGGGTGGTAGATGTCTATTCTCCTTTATGGCTCTAATCTCATAGTGGTAGTGGGGTGGTAGATGTCTAGTCTCCCTTTATGGCTCTAATCTGATAGTGGTAGTGGGATGGTAGATGTCTAGTCTCCCTTATGGCTCTAATCTGATAATGGTAGTGGGGTGGTAGATGTCTAGTCTCCATTATGGCTCTAATCTGATAGTGGTAGTAGGGTGGTAGATGTCTAGTCTCCTTTATGGCTCTAATCTGATAGTGGTAGTGGGGTGGTAGATGTCTAGTCTCCTTTATGGCTCTAATCTGATAGTGGTAGTGGGGTGGTAGATGTCTAGTCTCCTTTATGGCTCTAATCTGATAATGGTAGTGGGGTGATAGATGTCTGGTCTCCTTTATGGCTCTAATCTGATAGGGGTAGATGTCTAGTCTCCTTTATGGCTCTAATCTGATAGTGGTAGTGGGGTGATAGATGTCTGGTCTCCTTTATGGCTCTAATCTGATAGGGGTAGATGTCTAGTCTCCTTTATGGCTCTAATCTGATAGTGGTAGTGGGGTGGTAAATTTCTCCTTTATGGCTCTAATCTGATAGTGGTAGTGGGGTGTTAGGTTTCTCCTTTATGGCTCTAATCTGATAGTGGTAGTAGGGTGGTAGATGTCTAGTCTCCTTTATGGCTCTAATCTCATAGTGGTAGTGGGGTGGTAGATGTCTAGTCTCCTTTATGGCTCTAATCTGATAGTGGTAGTGGGGTGGTAGATGTCTAGTCTCCATTATGGCTCTAATCTGATAGTGGTAGTGGGGTGGTAGATGTCTAGTCTCCTTTATGGCTCTAATCTGATAGTCGTAGTGGGGTAGTAGATGTCTAGTCTCCTTTATGGCTCTAATCTGATAGTGGTAGTGGGGTGGTAGCTGTCTAGTCTCCATTATGGCTCTAATCTGATAGTGGTAGTAGGGTGGTAGATGTCTAGTCTCCTTTATAGCTCTAATCTGATAGTGGTAGTGGGGTGGTAGATGTCTAGTCTCCTTTATGGCTCTAATCTGATAGTGGTAGTGGGGTAGTAGATGTCTAGTCTCCTTTATGGCTCTAATCTGATAGTGGTAGTGGGGTGATAGATGTCTAGTCTCCTTTATGGCTCTAATCTGATAGTGGTAGTGGGGTAGTAGATGTCTAGTCTCCTTTATGGCTCTAATCTGATAGTGGTAGATGTCTAGTCTCCTTTAATGCTCTAATTTGATAGTGGTAGTGGGGTAGTAGATGTCTAGTCTCCTTTATGGCTCTAATCTGACAGTGGTATTGGGGTGGTAGGTTTCTCCTTTATGGCTCTAATCTGATAGTGGTAGTGGGGTGGTAGGTTTGTCCTTTATGGCTCTAATCTGATAGTTGTAGTAGGGTGGTAGATGTCTAGTCTCCTTCATGGCTCTAATCTGATAGTGGTAGTGGGGTGGTAGATGTCTAGTCTCCCTTATGGCTCTAATCTGATAGTGGTAGTGGGGTGGTAGATGTCTAGTCTCCCTTATGGCTCTAATCTGATAGTGGTAGTGGGATGGTAGATGTCTAGTCTCCCTTAAGGCTCTAATCTGATAATGGTAGTGGGGTGGTAGATGTCTAGTCTCCATTATGGCTCTAATCTGATAGTGGTAATGGGGTGGTAGATGTCTATTCTCCTTTATGGCTCTAATCTCATAGTGGTAGTGGGGTGGTAGATGTCTAGTCTCCCTTTATGGCTCTAATCTGATAGTCGTAGTGGGATGGTAGATGTCTAGTCTCCCTTATGGCTCTAATCTGATAGTGGTAGTGGGATGGTAGATGTCTAGTCTCCCTTATGGCTCTAATCTGATAATGGTAGTGGGGTGGTAGATGTCTAGTCTCCATTATGGCTCTAATCTGATAGTGGTATTAGGGTGGTAGATGTCTAGTCTCCTTTATGGCTCTAATCTGATAGTGGTAGTGGGGTGGTAGATGTCTAGTCTCCTTTATGGCTCTAATCTGATAGTGGTTGTGGGGTAGTAGATGTCTAGTCTCCTTTATGGCTCTAATCTGATAGTGGTAGTGGGGTGATAGATGTCTGGTCTCCTTTATGGCTCTAATCTGATAGGGGTAGATGTCTAGTCTCCTTTATGGCTCTAATCTGATAGTGGTAGTGGGGTGATAGATGTCTGGTCTCCTTTATGGCTCTAATCTGATAGTGGTAATGGGGTGGTGGTTGTCTATTCTCCTTTATGGCTCTAATCTGATAGTAGTAGTGGGGTGGTAGATGTCTAGTCTTCTTTATGGCTCTAATCTGATAGTGGTAGTGGGGTGGTAGATGTCTAGTCTCCATTATGACTCTAATCTGATAGTGGTAGTGGGGTGGTAGATGTCTAGTCTCCTTTATGGCTCTAATCTGATAGTGGTAGTGGGGTGGTAGATGTCTAGTCTCCCTTATGGCTCTAATCTGATAGTGGTAGTGGGATGGTAGATGTCTAGTCTCCCTTAAGGCTCTAATCTGATAATGGTAGTGGGGTGGTAGATGTCTAGTCTCCATTATGGCTCTAATCTGATAGTGGTAGTGGGGTGGTAGATGTCTAGTCTCCCTTATGGCTCTAATCTGATAGTGGTAGTGGGATGGTAGATGTCTAGTCTCCCTTAAGGCTCTAATCTGATAATGGTAGTGGGGTGGTAGATGTCTAGTCTCCATTATGGCTCTAATCTGATAGTGGTAATGGGGTGGTAGATGTCTATTCTCCTTTACGGCTCTAATCTCATAGTGGTAGTGGGGTGGTAGATGTCTAGTCTCCCTTTATGGCTCTAATCTGATAGTGGTAGTGGGATGGTAGATGTCTAGTCTCCCTTATGGCTCTAATCTGATAGTGGTAGTGGGGTGGTAGATGTCTAGTCTCCCTTATGGCTCTAATCTGATAGTGGTAGTAGGGTGGTAGATGTCTAGTCTCCTTTATGGCTCTAATCTGATAGTGGTAGTGGG
Organism: Salvelinus alpinus; assembly: GCF_045679555.1. Lineage (NCBI taxonomy): Eukaryota > Metazoa > Chordata > Actinopteri > Salmoniformes > Salmonidae > Salvelinus > Salvelinus alpinus. The sequence goes on from NC_092097.1 coordinate 50,588,375, forward strand.
GTGATAGATGTCTGGTCTCCTTTATGGCTCTAATCTGATAGGGGTAGATGTCTAGTCTCCTTTATGGCTCTAATCTGATAGTGGTAGTGGGGTGGTAGATGTCTAGTCTCCTTTATGGCTCTAATCTGATAGTGGTAGTGGGGTGGTAGATGTCTAGTCTCCTTTATGGCTCTAATCTGATAGTGGTAGATGTCTAGTCTCATTTATGGCTCTATTTTGATAGTGGTAGTGGGGTAGTAGATGTCTAGTCTCCTTTATGGTTCTAATCTGACAGTGGTAGTGGGGTGGTAGGTTTCTCCTTTATGGCTCTAATCTGATAGTGGTAGTAGGGTGGTAGATGTCTAGTCTCCTTTATGGCTCTAATCTGATAGTGGTAGTGGGGTGATAGATGTCTAGTCTCCATTATGGATCTAATCTGATAGTGGTAGTGGGGTGGTAGATGTCTAGTCTCCTTTATGGCTCTAATCTGATCGTGGTAGTGGGGTGATAGATGTCTTGTCTCCTTTATGGCTCTAATCTGATAGTGGTAGTGGGGTGGTAGATGTCTAGTCTCCCTTATGGCTCTAATCTGATAGTGGTAGTGGGTTAGTAGATGTCTAGTCTCCTTTATGGCTCTAATCTGATAGTGGTAGTGGGGTGATAGATGTCTTGTCTCCTTTATGGCTCTAATCTGATAGTGGTAGTGGGGTGGTAGATGTCTAGTCTCCTTTATGGCTCTAATCTGATAGTGGTAGTGGGGTGGTAGATGTCTAGTCTCCCTTATGGCTCTAATCTGATAGTGGTAGTGGGGTAGTAGATGTCTAGTCTCCTTTATGGCTCTAATCTGATAGTGGTAGTGGGGTGGTAGATGTCTAGTCTCCTTTATGGCTATAATCTGATAGTGGTAGGGGGGTGGTAGATGTCTAGTCTCCTTTATGGCTCTAATTTGATAGTGGTAGTGGGGTAGTAGATGTCTAGTCTCCTTTATGGCTCTAATCTGATAGGGGTAGATGTCTAGTCTCCTTTATGGCTCTAATTTGATAGTGGTAGTGGGGTAGTAGATGTCTAGTCTCCTTTATGGCTCTAATCCGATAGTGGTAGTGGGGTGGTAGGTTTCTCCTTTATGGCTCTAATCTGATAGTGGTAGTGGGGTGTTAGGTTTCTCCCTTATGGCTCTAATCTGATAGTGGTAGTGGGATGGTAGATGTCTAGTCTCCCTTATGGACCTAATCTTATAATGGTAGTGGGATGGTAGATGTCTAGTCTCCTTTATGGCTCTAATCTGATAGTGGTAGTGGGGTGATAGATGTCTAGTCTCCTTTATGGCTCTAATCTCATAGTGGTAGTGGGGTAGTAGATGTCTAGTCTCCCTTATGGGCTCTAATCTGATAGTGGTAGTAGGGTGGTAGATGTCTAGTCTCCCTTTATGGCTCTAATCTGATAGTGGTAGTGGGATGGTAGATGTCTAGTCTCCCTTATGGCTCTAATCTGATAATGGTAGTGGGGTGGTAGATGTCTAGTCTCCATTATGGCTCTAATCTGATAGTGGTAGTAGGGTGGTAGATGTCTAGTCTCCTTTATGGCTCTAATCTGATAGTGGTAGTGGGGTGATAGATGTCTGGTCTCCTTTATGGTTCTAATCTGATAGGGGTAGATGTCTAGTCTCCTTTATGGCTCTAATCTGATAGTGGTAGTGGGGTGGTAGATGTCTAGTCTCCTTTATGGCTCTAATCTGATAGTGGTAGTGGGGTGGTAGATGTCTAGTCTCCTTTATGGCTCTAATCTGATAGTGGTAGATGTCTAGTCTCATTTATGGCTCTATTTTGATAGTGGTAGTGGGGTAGTAGATGTCTAGTCTCCTTTATGGTTCTAATCTGACAGTGGTAGTGGGGTGGTAGGTTTCTCCTTTATGGCTCTAATCTGATAGTGGTAGATGTCTAGTCTCATTTATGGCTCTATTTTGATAGTGGTAGTAGGGTGGTAGATGTCTAGTCTCCTTTATGGCTCTAATCTGATAGTGGTAGTGGGGTGATAGATGTCTAGTCTCCATTATGGATCTAATCTGATCGTGGTAGTGGGGTGATAGATGTCTTGTCTCCTTTATGGCTCTAATCTGATAGTGGTAGTGGGGTGGTAGATGTCTAGTCTCCTTTATGGCTCTAATCTGATAGTGGTAGTGGGGTGGTAGATGTCTAGTCTCCCTTATGGCTCTAATCTGATAGTGGTAGTGGGTTAGTAGATGTCTAGTCTCCTTTATGGCTCTAATCTGATAGTGGTAGTGGGGTGATAGATGTCTTGTCTCCTTTATGGCTCTAATCTGATAGTGGTAGTGGGGTGGTAGATGTCTAGTCTCCTTTATGGCTCTAATCTGATAGTGGTAGTGGGGTGGTAGATGTCTAGTCTCCCTTATGGCTCTAATCTGATAGTGGTAGTGGGGTAGTAGATGTCTAGTCTCCTTTATGGCTCTAATCTGATAGTGGTAGTGGGGTGATAGATGTCTAGTCTCCTTTATGGCTATAATCTGATAGTGGTAGATGTCTAGTCTCCTTTATGGCTCTAATTTGATAGTGGTAGTGGGGTAGTAGATGTCTAGTCTCCTTTATGGCTCTAATCTGATAGGGGTAGATGTCTAGTCTCCTTTATGGCTCTAATTTGATAGTGGTAGTGGGGTAGTAGATGTCTAGTCTCCTTTATGGCTCTAATCCGATAGTGGTAGTGGGGTGGTAGGTTTCTCCTTTATGGCTCTAATCTGATAGTGGTAGTGGGGTGTTAGGTTTCTCCCTTATGGCTCTAATCTGATAGTGGTAGTGGGATGGTAGATGTCTAGTCTCCCTTATGGACCTAATCTTATAATGGTAGTGGGATGGTAGATGTCTAGTCTCCTTTATGGCTCTAATCTGATAGTGGTAGTGGGGTGATAGATGTCTAGTCTCCTTTATGGCTCTAATCTCATAGTGGTAGTGGGGTGGTAGATGTCTAGTCTCCTGTATGGCTCTAATCTGATAGTGGTAGCGGGGTGGTTAGATGTCTAGTCTCCTTTATGGCTCTAATCTGATAGGTGTAGTGGGGTGGTAGATGTCTAGTCTCCTTTATGGCTCTAATCTGATAGTGGTATTGGGGTCATAGATGTCTGGTCTCCTTTATGGCTCTATTCTGATAGGGGTAGATGTCTAGTCTCCTTTATGGCTCTAATCTGATAGTGGTAGTGGGGTGGTAGATGTCTAGTCTCCTTTATGGCTCTAATCTGATAGTGGTAGTGGGTTAGTAGATGTCTAGTCTCCTTTATGGCTCTAATCTGATAGTGGTAGTGGGGTGATAGATGTCTTGTCTCCTTTATGGCTCTAATCTGATAGTGGTAGTGGGGTGGTAGATGTCTAGTCTCCTTTATGGCTCTAATCTGATAGTGGTAGTGGGGTGGTAGATGTCTAGTCTCCCTTATGGCTCTAATCTGATAGTGGTAGTGGGTTAGTAGATGTCTAGTCTCCTTTATGGCTCTAATCTGATAGTGGTAGTGGGGTGATAGATGTCTTGTCTCCTTTATGGCTCTAATCTGATAGTGGTAGATGTCTAGTCTCCTTTATGGCTCTAATCTGATAGTGGTAGTGGGGTGGTAGATGTCTAGTCTCCCTTATGGCTCTAATCTGATAGTGGTAGTGGGGTAGTAGATGTCTAGTCTCCTTTATGGCTCTAATCTGATAGTGGTAGTGGGGTGATAGATGTCTAGTCTCCTTTATGGCTATAATCTGATAGTGGTAGATGTCTAGTCTCCTTTATGGCTCTAATTTGATAGTGGTAGTGGGGTAGTAGATGTCTAGTCTCCTTTATGGCTCTAATCTGATAGGGGTAGATGTCTAGTCTCCTTTATGGCTCTAATTTGATAGTGGTAGTGGGGTAGTAGATGTCTAGTCTCCTTTATGGCTCTAATCCGATAGTGGTAGTGGGGTGGTAGGTTTCTCCTTTATGGCTCTAATCTGATAGTGGTAGTGGGGTGTTAGGTTTCTCCCTTATGGCTCTAATCTGATAGTGGTAGTGGGATGGTAGATGTCTAGTCTCCCTTATGGACCTAATCTTATAATGGTAGTGGGATGGTAGATGTCTAGTCTCCTTTATGGCTCTAATCTGATAGTGGTAGTGGGGTGATAGATGTCTAGTCTCCTTTATGGCTCTAATCTCATAGTGGTAGTGGGGTGGTAGATGTCTAGTCTCCTGTATGGCTCTAATCTGATAGTGGTAGCGGGGTGGTTAGATGTCTAGTCTCCTTTATGGCTCTAATCTGATAGGTGTAGTGGGGTGGTAGATGTCTAGTCTCCTTTATGGCTCTAATCTGATAGTGGTATTGGGGTCATAGATGTCTGGTCTCCTTTATGGCTCTATTCTGATAGGGGTAGATGTCTAGTCTCCTTTATGGCTCTAATCTGATAGTGGTAGTGGGGTGGTAGATGTCTAGTCTCCTTTATGGCTCTAATCTGATAGTGGTAGTGGGTTAGTAGATGTCTAGTCTCCTTTATGGCTCTAATCTGATAGTGGTAGTGGGGTGATAGATGTCTTGTCTCCTTTATGGCTCTAATCTGATAGTGGTAGTGGGGTGGTAGATGTCTAGTCTCCTTTATGGCTCTAATCTGATAGTGGTAGTGGGGTGGTAGATGTCTAGTCTCCCTTATGGCTCTAATCTGATAGTGGTAGTGGGGTAGTAGATGTCTAGTCTCATTTATGGCTCTAATCTGATAGTGGTAGTGGGGTGATAGATGTCTAGTCTCCTTTATGGCTATAATCTGATAGTGGTAGATGTCTAGTCTCCTTTATGGCTCTAATTTGATAGTGGCAGTGGGGTAGTAGATGTCTAGTCTCCTTTATGGCTCTAATCTGATAGGGGTAGATGTCTAGTCTCCTTTATGGCTCTAATTTGATAGTGGTAGTGGGGTAGTAGATGTCTAGTCTCCTTTATGGCTCTAATCCGATAGTGGTAGTGGGGTGGTAGGTTTCTCCTTTATGGCTCTAATCTGATAGTGGTAGTGGGGTGTTAGGTTTCTCCCTTTTGGCTCTAATCTGATAGTGGTAGTGGGATGGTAGATGTCTAGTCTCCCTTATGGACCTAATCTTATAATGGTAGTGGGATGGTAGATGTCTAGTCTCCTTTATGGCTCTAATCTGATAGTGGTAGTGGGGTGATAGATGTCTAGTCTCCTTTATGGCTCTAATCTGATAGTGGTAGTAGGGTGGTAGATGTCTAGTCTCCCTTATGGCTCTAATCTGATAGTGGTAGCGGGGTGGTTAGATGTCTAGTCTCCTTTATGGCTCTAATCTGATAGGTGTAGTGGGGTGGTAGATGTCTAGTCTCCTTTATGGCTCTAATCTGATAGTGGTAGTGGGGTCATAGATGTCTGGTCTCCTTTATGGCTCTAATCTGATAGGGGTAGATGTCTAGTCTCCTTTATGGCTCTAATCTGATAGTGGTAGTGGGGTGATAGATGTCTGGTCTCCTTTATGGCTCTAATCTGATAGGGGTAGATGTCTAGTCTCCTTTATGGCTCTAATCTGATAGTGGTAGTGGGGTGGTAGGTTTCTCCTTTATGGCTCTAATCTGATAGTGGTAGTGGGGTGTTAGGTTTCTCCTTTATGGCTCTAATCTGATAGTGGTAGTAGGGTGGTAGATGTCTAGTCTCCTTTATGGCTCTAATCTCATAGTGGTAGTGGGGTGGTAGATGTCTAGTCTCCTTTATGGCTCTAATCTGATAGTGGTAGTGGGGTGGTAGATGTCTAGTCTCCATTATGGCTCTAATCTGATAGTGGTAGTGGGGTGGTAGATGTCTAGTCACCTTTATGGCTCTAATCTGATAGTGGTAGTGGGGTAGTAGATGTCTAGTCTCCTTTATGGCTCTAATCTGATAGTGGTAATGGGGTGGTGGATGTCTATTCTCCTTTATGGCTCTAATCTGATAGTGGTAGTGGGGTAGTAGATGTCTAGTCTCCTTTATGGCTCTAATCTGATAGTGGTAGTGGGGTGATAGATGTCTTTTCTCCTTTATGGCTCTAATCTGATAGTGGTAGATGTCTAGTCTCCTTTATGGCTCTAATTTGATAGTGGTAGTGGGGTAGTAGATGTCTAGTCTCCTTTATGGCTCTAATCTGACAGTGGTATTGGGGTGGTAGGTTTCTCCTTTATGGCTCTAATCTGATAGTGGTAGTGGGGTGGTAGGTTTCTCCTTTATGGCTCTAATCTGATAGTTGTAGTAGGGTGGTAGATGTCTAGTCTCCTTTATGGCTCTAATCTGATAGTGGTAGTGGGGTGATAGATGTCTAGTCTCCATTATGGCTCTAATCTGATAGTGGTAGAGGGGTGGTAGATGTCTAGTCTCCTTTATGGCTCTAATCTGATAGTGGTAATGGGGTGGTAGATGTCTAGTCTCCTGTATGGCTCTAATCTGATAGTGGTAGCGGGGTGGTAGATGTCTAGTCTCCTTTATGGCTCTAATCTGATAGTGGTAGTGGGGTGGTAGATGTCTAGTCTCCTTTATGGCTCTAATCTGATAGTGGTAGTGGGGTGGTAGATGTCTAGTCTCCTTTATGGCTCTAATCTGATAGTGGTAGATGTCTAGTCTCATTTATGGCTCTATTTTGATAGTGGTAGTGGGGTAGTAGATGTCTAGTCTCCTTTATGGCTCTAATCTGACAGTGGTAGTGGGGTGGTAGGTTTCTCCTTTATGGCTCTAATCTGATAGTGGTAGTAGGGTGGTAGATGTCTAGTCTCCTTTATGGCTCTAATCTGATAGTGGTAGTGGGGTGATAGATGTCTAGTCTCCATTATGGATCTAATCTGATCGTGGTAGTGGGGTGGTAGATGTCTAGTCTCCTTTATGGATCTAATCTGATAGTGGTAGTGGGATGGTAGATGTCTAGTCTCCCTTAAATCCCTAATCTGATAATGGTAGTGGGGTGGCAGATGTCTAGTCTCCATTATGGCTGTAATCTGATAGTGGTAGTAGGGTGGTAGATGTCTAGTCTCCTTTATTGCTCTAATCTGATAGTGGTAGTGTGGTGGTAGATGTCTAGTCTCCTTTATGGCTCTAATCTCATAGTGGTAGTGGGGTGGTAGATGTCTAGTCTCCCTTTATGGCTCTAATCTGATAGTGGTAGTGGGATGGTAGATGTCTAGTCTCCATTATGGCTCTAATCTGATAATGGTAGTGGGGTGGTAGATGTCTAGTCTCCATTATGGCTCTAATCTGATAGTGGTAGTAGGGTGGTAGATGTCTAGTCTCCCTTAAGGCTCTAATCTGATAGTGGTAGTGGGGTGGTAGATGTCTAGTCTCCATTATGGCTCTAATCTGATAGTGGTAGTGGGGTGGTAGATGTGTAGTCTCCTTTATGGCTCTAATCTGATAGTGGTAGTGGGATGGTAGATGTCTAGTCTCCCTTAAGGCTCTAATCTGATAATGGTAGTGGGGTGGTAGATGTCTAGTCTCCATTATGGCTCTAATCTGATAGTGGTAATGGGGTGGTAGATGTCTATTCTCCTTTATGGCTCTAATCTCATAGTGGTAGTGGGGTGGTAGATGTCTAGTCTCCCTTTATGGCTCTAATCTGATAGTGGTAGTGGGAGGGTAGATGTCTAGTCTCCCTTATGGCTCTAATCTGATAATGGTAGTGGGGTGGTAGATGTCTAGTCTCCATTATGGCTCTAATCTGATAGTGGTAGTAGGGTGGTAGATGTCTAGTCTCCTTTATGGCTCTAATCTGATAGTGGTAGTGGGGTGATAGATGTCTGGTCTCCTTTATGGCTCTAATCTGATAGGGGTAGATGTCTAGTCTCCTTTATGGCTCTAATCTGATAGTGGTAGTGGGGTGGTAGATGTCTAGTCACCTTTATGGCTCTAATCTGATAGTGGTAGTGGGGTGGTAGATGTCTAGTCTCCTTTATGGCTCTAATCTGATAGTGGTAGATGTCTAGTCTCATTTATGGCTCTATTTTGATAGTAGTAGTGGGGTAGTAGATGTCTAGTCTCCTTTATGGTTCTAATCTGACAGTGGTAGTGGGGTGGTAGGTTTCTCCTTTATGGCTCTAATCTGATAGTGTTAGTAGGGTGGTAGATGTCTAGTCTCCTTTATGGCTCTAATCTGATAGTGGTAGTGGGGTGATAGATGTCTAGTCTCCATTATGGATCTAATCTGATCGTGGTAGTGGGGTGGTAGATGTCTAGTCTCCTTTATGGATCTAATCTGATAGTGGTAGTGGGATGGTAGATGTCTAGTCTCCCTTAAGTCCCTAATCTGATAATGGTAGTGGGGTGGTAGATGTCTAGTCTCCATTATGGCTGTAATCTGATAGTGGTAGTAGGGTGGTAGATGTCTAGTCTCCTTTATGGCTCTAATCTGATAGTGTTAGTGGGGTGGTAGATGTCTAGTCTCCTTTATGGCTCTAATCTGATAGTGGTAGTGGGTTAGTAGATGTCTAGTCTCCTTTATGGCTCTAATCTGATAGTGGTAGTGGGGTGATAGATGTCTTGTCTCCTTTATGGCTCTAATCTGATAGTGGTAGTGGGGTGGTAGATGTCTAGTCTCCTTTATGGCTCTAATCTGATAGTGGTAGTGGGGTGGTAGATGTCTAGTCTCCCTTATGGCTCTAATCTGATAGTGGTAGTGGGGTAGTAGATGTCTAGTCTCCTTTATGGCTCTAATCTGATAGTGGTAGTGGGGTGATAGATGTCTAGTCTCCTTTATGGCTATAATCTGATAGTGGTAGATGTCTAGTCTCCTTTATGGCTCTAATTTGATAGTGGTAGTGGGGTAGTAGATGTCTAGTCTCCTTTATGGCTCTAATCTGATAGGGGTAGATGTCTAGTCTCCTTTATGGCTCTAATTTGATAGTGGTAGTGGGGTAGTAGATGTCTAGTCTCCTTTATGGCTCTAATCCGATAGTGGTAGTGGGGTGGTAGGTTTCTCCTTTATGGCTCTAATCTGATAGTGGTAGTGGGGTGGTAGGTTTCTCCCTTATGGCTCTAATCTGATAGTGGTAGTGGGATGGTAGATGTCTAGTCTCCCTTATGGACCTAATCTTATAATGGTAGTGGGATGGTAGATGTCTAGTCTCCTTTATGGCTCTAATCTGATAGTGGTAGTGGGGTGATAGATGTCTAGTCTCCTTTATGGCTCTAATCTCATAGTGGTAGTGGGGTAGTAGATGTCTAGTCTCCCTTATGGGCTCTAATCTGATAGTGGTAGTAGGGTGGTAGATGTCTAGTCTCCCTTATGGCTCTAATCTGATAGTGGTAGTGGGGTGGTTAGATGTCTAGTCTCCTTTATGGCTCTAATCTGATAGGTGTAGTGGGGTGGTAGATGTCTAGTCTCCTTTATGGCTCTAATCTGATAGTGGTAGTGGGGTGATAGATGTCTAGTCTCCATTATGGCTCTAATCTGATAGTGGTAGAGGGGTGGTAGATGTCTAGTCTCCTTTATGGCTCTAATCTGATAGTGGTAATGGGGTGGTAGATGTCTAGTCTCCTGTATGGCTCTAATCTGATAGTGGTAGCGGGGTGGTAGATGTCTAGTCTCCTTTATGGCTCTAATCTGATAGTGGTAGTGGGGTGGTAGATGTCTAGTCTCCTTTATGGCTCTAATCTGATAGTGGTAGTGGGGTGGTAGATGTCTAGTCTCCTTTATGGCTCTAATCTGATAGTGGTAGATGTCTAGTCTCATTTATGGCTCTATTTTGATAGTGGTAGTGGGGTAGTAGATGTCTAGTCTCCTTTATGGCTCTAATCTGACAGTGGTAGTGGGGTGGTAGGTTTCTCCTTTATGGCTCTAATCTGATAGTGGTAGTAGGGTGGTAGATGTCTAGTCTCCTTTATGGCTCTAATCTGATAGTGGTAGTGGGGTGATAGATGTCTAGTCTCCATTATGGATCTAATCTGATCATGGTAGTGGGGTGGTAGATGTCTAGTCTCCTTTATGGATCTAATCTGATAGTGGTAGTGGGATGGTAGATGTCTAGTCTCCCTTAAATCCCTAATCTGATAATGGTAGTGGGGTGGCAGATGTCTAGTCTCCATTATGGCTGTAATCTGATAGTGGTAGTAGGGTGGTAGATGTCTAGTCTCCTTTATTGCTCTAATATGATAGTGGTAGTGGGGTGGTAGATGTCTAGTCTCCTTTATGGCTCTAATCTCATAGTGGTAGTGGGGTGGTAGATGTCTAGTCTCCCTTTATGGCTCTAATCTGATAGTGGTAGTGGGATGGTAGATGTCTAGTCTCCATTATGGCTCTAATCTGATAGTGGTAGTGGGGTGATAGATGTCTAGTCTCCTTTATGGCTATAATCTGATAGTGGTAGATGTATAGTCTCCTTTATGGCTCTAATTTGATAGTGGTAGTGGGGTAGTAGATGTCTAGTCTCCTTTATGGCTCTAATCTGATAGGGGTAGATGTCTAGTCTCCTTTATGGCTCTAATTTGATAGTGGTAGTGGGGTAGTAGATGTCTAGTCTCCTTTATGGCTCTAATCCGATAGTGGTAGTGGGGTGGTAGGTTTCTCCTTTATGGCTCTAATCTGATAGTGGTAGTGGGGTGTTAGGTTTCTCCCTTATGGCTCTAATCTGATAGTGGTAGTGGGATGGTAGATGTCTAGTCTCCCTTATGGACCTAATCTTATAATGGTAGTGGGATGGTAGATGTCTAGTCTCCTTTATGGCTCTAATCTGATAGTGGTAGTGGGGTGATAGATGTCTAGTCTCCTTTATGGCTCTAATCTCATAGTGGTAGTGGGGTAGTAGATGTCTAGTCTCCCTTATGGGCTCTAATCTGATAGTGGTAGTAGGGTGGTAGATGTATAGTCTCCCTTATGGCTCTAATCTGATAGTGGTAGTGGGGTGGTTAGATGTCTAGTCTCCTTTATGGCTCTAATCTGATAGGTGTAGTGGGGTGGTAGATGTCTAGTCTCCTGTATGGCTCTAATCTGATAGTGGTAGCGGGGTGGTAGATGTCTAGTCTCCTTTATGGCTCTAATCTGATAGTGGTAGTGGGGTGGTAGATGTCTAGTCTCCTTTATGGCTCTAATCTGATAGTGGTAGTGGGGTGGTAGATGTCTAGTCTCCTTTATGGCTCTAATCTGATAGTGGTAGATGTCTAGTCTCATTTATGGCTCTATTTTGATAGTGGTAGTGGGGTAGTAGATGTCTAGTCTCCTTTATGGCTCTAATCTGACAGTGGTAGTGGGGTGGTAGGTTTCTCCTTTATGGCTCTAATCTGATAGTGGTAGTAGGGTGGTAGATGTCTAGTCTCCTTTATGGCTCTAATCTGATAGTGGTAGTGGGGTGGTAGATGTCTAGTCTCCTTTATGGCTCTAATCTGATCGTGGTAGTGGGGTGGTAGATGTCTAGTCTCCTTTATGGATCTAATCTGATAGTGGTAGTGGGATGGTAGATGTCTAGTCTCCCTTAAATCCCTAATCTGATAATGGTAGTGGGGTGGCAGATGTCTAGTCTCCATTATGGCTGTAATCTGATAGTGGTAGTAGGGTGGTAGATGTCTAGTCTCCTTTATTGCTCTAATCTGATAGTGGTAGTGGGGTGGTAGATGTCTAGTCTCCCTTATGGCTCTAATCTGATAGTGGTAGTGGGGTGGTAGATGTCTAGTCTCCCTTTATGGCTCTAATCTGATAGTGGTAGTGGGATGGTAGATGTCTAGTCTCCATTATGGCTCTAATCTGATAATGGTAGTGGGGTGGTAGATGTCTAGTCTCCATTATGGCTCTAATCTGATAGTGGTAGTAGGGTGGTAGATGTCTAGTCTCCCTTAAGGCTCTAATCTGATAGTGGTAGTGGGGTGGTAGATGTCTAGTCTCCATTATGGCTCTAATCTGATAGTGGTAGTGGGGTGGTAGATGTGTAGTCTCCTTTATGGCTCTAATCTGATAGTGGTAGTGGGATGGTAGATGTCTAGTCTCCCTTAAGGCTCTAATCTGATAATGGTAGTGGGGTGGTAGATGTCTAGTCTCCATTATGGCTCTAATCTGATAGTGGTAATGGGGTGGTAGATGTCTATTCTCCTTTATGGCTCTAATCTCATAGTGGTAGTGGGGTGGTAGATGTCTAGTCTCCCTTTATGGCTCTAATCTGATAGTGGTAGTGGGATGGTAGATGTCTAGTCTCCCTTATGGCTCTAATCTGATAATGGTAGTGGGGTGGTAGATGTCTAGTCTCCATTATGGCTCTAATCTGATAGTGGTAGTAGGGTGGTAGATGTCTAGTCTCCTTTATGGCTCTATTTTGATAGTGGTAGTGGGGTAGTAGATGTCTAGTCTCCTTTATGGTTCTAATCTGACAGTGGTAGTGGGGTGGTAGGTTTCTCCTTTATGGCTCTAATCTGATAGTGTTAGTAGGGTGGTAGATGTCTAGTCTCCTTTATGGCTCTAATCTGATAGTGGTAGTGGGGTGATAGATGTCTAGTCTCCATTATGGATCTAATCTGATCGTGGTAGTGGGGTGGTAGATGTCTAGTCTCCTTTATGGATCTAATCTGATAGTGGTAGTGGGATGGTAGATGTCTAGTCTCCCTTAAGTCCCTAATCTGATAATGGTAGTGGGGTGGTAGATGTCTAGTCTCCATTATGGCTGTAATCTGATAGTGGTAGTAGGGTGGTAGATGTCTAGTCTCCTTTATGGCTCTAATCTGATAGTGTTAGTGGGGTGGTAGATGTCTAGTCTCCTTTATGGCTCTAATCTGATAGTGGTAGTGGGTTAGTAGATGTCTAGTCTCCTTTATGGCTTTAATCTGATAGTGGTAGTGGGGTGATAGATGTCTAGTCTCCTTTATGGCTCTAATCTGATAGTGGTAGTGGGGTGGTAGATGTCTAGTCTCCTTTATGGCTCTAATCTGATAGTGGTAGTGGGGTGGTAGATGTCTAGTCTCCCTTATGGCTCTAATCTGATAGTGGTAGTGGGGTAGTAGATGTCTAGTCTCCTTTATGGCTCTAATCTGATAGTGGTAGTGGGGTGATAGATGTCTAGTCTCCTTTATGGCTATAATCTGATAGTGGTAGATGTCTAGTCTCCTTTATGGCTCTAATTTGATAGTGGTAGTGGGGTAGTAGATGTCTAGTCTCCTTTATGGCTCTAATCTGATAGGGGTAGATGTCTAGTCTCCTTTATGGCTCTAATTTGATAGTGGTAGTGGGGTAGTAGATGTCTAGTCTCCTTTATGGCTCTAATCCGATAGTGGTAGTGGGGTGGTAGGTTTCTCCTTTATGGCTCTAATCTGATAGTGGTAGTGGGGTGTTAGGTTTCTCCCTTATGGCTCTAATCTGATAGTGGTAGTGGGATGGTAGATGTCTAGTCTCCCTTATGGACCTAATCTTATAATGGTAGTGGGATGGTAGATGTCTAGTCTCCTTTATGGCTCTAATCTGATAGTGGTAGTGGGGTGATAGATGTCTAGTCTCCTTTATGGCTCTAATCTCATAGTGGTAGTGGGGTAGTAGATGTCTAGTCTCCCTTATGGGCTCTAATCTGATAGTGGTAGTAGGGTGGTAGATGTCTAGTCTCCTTTATGGCTCTAATCTGATAGGTGTAGTGGGGTGGTAGATGTCTAGTCTCCTTTATGGCTCTAATCTGATAGTGGTATTGGGGTCATAGATGTCTGGTCTCCTTTATGGCTCTATTCTGATAGGGGTAGATGTCTAGTCTCCTTTATGGCTCTAATCTGATAGTGGGAGTGGGGTGGTAGATGTCTAGTCTCCTTTATGGCTCTAATCTGATAGTGGTAGTGGGGTGGTAGATGTCTAGTCTCCTTTATGGCTCTAATCTGATAGTGGTAGTGGGGTGATAGATGTCTTGTCTCCTTTATGGCTCTAATCTGATAGTGGTAGTGGGGTGGTAGATGTCTAGTCTCCTTTATGGCTCTAATCTGATAGTGGTAGTGGGGTGGTAGATGTCTAGTCTCCCTTATGGCTCTAATCTGATAGTGGTAGTGGGGTAGTAGATGTCTAGTCTCATTTATGGCTCTAATCTGATAGTGGTAGTGGGGTGATAGATGTCTAGTCTCCTTTATGGCTATAATCTGATAGTGGTAGATGTCTAGTCTCCTTTATGGCTCTAATTTGATAGTGGCAGTGGGGTAGTAGATGTCTAGTCTCCTTTATGGCTCTAATCTGATAGGGGTAGATGTCTAGTCTCCTTTATGGCTCTAATTTGATAGTGGTAGTGGGGTAGTAGATGTCTAGTCTCCTTTATGGCTCTAATCCGATAGTGGTAGTGGGGTGGTAGGTTTCTCCTTTATGGCTCTAATCTGATAGTGGTAGTGGGGTGTTAGGTTTCTCCCTTATGGCTCTAATCTGATAGTGGTAGTGGGATGGTAGATGTCTAGTCTCCCTTATGGACCTAATCTTATAATGGTAGTGGGATGGTAGATGTCTAGTCTCCTTTATGGCTCTAATCTGATAGTGGTAGTGGGGTGATAGATGTCTAGTCTCCTTTATGGCTCTAATCTGATAGTGGTAGTAGGGTGGTAGATGTCTAGTCTCCCTTATGGCTCTAATCTGATAGTGGTAGTGGGGTGGTTAGATGTCTAGTCTCCTTTATGGCTCTAATCTGATAGGTGTAGTGGGGTGGTAGATGTCTAGTCTCCTTTATGGCTCTAATCTGATAGTGGTAGTGGGGTCATAGATGTCTGGTCTCCTTTATGGCTCTAATCTGATAGGGGTAGATGTCTAGTCTCCTTTATGGCTATAATCTGATAGTGGTAGTGGGGTGATAGATGTCTGGTCTCCTTTATGGCTCTAATCTGATAGGGGTAGATGTCTAGTCTCCTTTATGGCTCTAATCTGATAGTGGTAGTGGGGTGGTAGGTTTCTCCTTTATGGCTCTAATCTGATAGTGGTAGTGGGGTGTTAGGTTTCTCCTTTATGGCTCTAATCTGATAGTGGTAGTAGGGTGGTAGATGTCTAGTCTCCTTTATGGCTCTAATCTCATAGTGGTAGTGGGGTGGTAGATGTCTAGTCTCCTTTATGGCTCTAATCTGATAGTGGTAGTGGGGTGGTAGATGTCTAGTCTCCATTATGGCTCTAATCTGATAGTGGTAGTGGGGTGGTAGATGTCTAGTCTCCTTTATGGCTCTAATCTGATAGTGGTAGTGGGGTAGTAGATGTCTAGTCTCTTTTATGGCTCTAATCTGATAGTGGTAATGGGGTGGTGGATGTCTATTCTCCTTTATGGCTCCAATCTGATAGTGGTAGTGGGGTAGTAGATGTCTAGTCTCCTTTATGGCTCTAATCTGATAGTGGTAGTGGGGTGATAGATGTCTTTTCTCCTTTATGGCTCTAATCTGATAGTGGTAGATGTCTAGTCTCCTTTATGGCTCTAATTTGATAGTGGTAGTGGGGTAGTAGATGTCTAGTCTCCTTTATGGCTCTAATCTGACAGTGGTATTGGGGTGGTAGGTTTCTCCTTTATGGCTCTAATCTGATAGTGGTAGTGGGGTGGTAGGTTTCTCCTTTATGGCTCTAATCTGATAGTTGTAGTAGGGTGGTAGATGTCTAGTCTCCTTTATGGCTCTAATCTGATAGTGGTAGTGGGGTGATAGATGTCTAGTCTCCATTATGGCTCTAATCTGATAGTGGTAGAGGGGTGGTAGATGTCTAGTCTCCTTTATGGCTCTAATCTGATAGTGGTAATGGGGTGGTAGATGTCTAGTCTCCTGTATGGCTCTAATCTGATAGTGGTAGCGGGGTGGTAGATGTCTAGTCTCCTTTATGGCTCTAATCTGATAGTGGTAGTGGGGTGGTAGATGTCTAGTCTCCTTTATGGCTCTAATCTGATAGTGGTAGTGGGGTGGTAGATGTCTAGTCTCCTTTATGGCTCTAATCTGATAGTGGTAGATGTCTAGTCTCATTTATGGCTCTATTTTGATAGTGGTAGTGGGGTAGTAGATGTCTAGTCTCCTTTATGGCTCTAATCTGACAGTGGTAGTGGGGTGGTAGGTTTCTCCTTTATGGCTCTAATCTGATAGTGGTAGTAGGGTGGTAGATGTCTAGTCTCCTTTATGGCTCTAATCTGATAGTGGTAGTGGGGTGATAGATGTCTAGTCTCCATTATGGATCTAATCTGATCGTGGTAGTGGGGTGGTAGATGTCTAGTCTCCTTTATGGATCTAATCTGATAGCGGTAGTGGGATGGTAGATGTCAAGTCTCCCTTAAGTCCCTAATCTGATAATGGTAGTGGGGTGGTAGATGTCTAGTCTCCATTATGGCTGTAATCTGATAGTGGTAGTAGGGTGGTAGATGTCTAGTCTCCTTCATGGCTCTAATCTGATAGTGGTAGTGGGGTGGTAGATGTCTAGTCTCCTTTATGGCTCTAATCTCATAGTGGTAGTGGGGTGGTAGATGTCTAGTCTCCCTTTATGGCTCTAATCTGATAGTGGTAGTGGGATGGTAGATGTCTAGTCTCCATTATGGCTCTAATCTGATAATGGTGGTAGATGTCTAGTCTCATTTATGGCTCTATTTTGATAGTGGTAGTGGGGTAGTAGATGTCTAGTCTCCTTTATGGCTCTAATCTGACAGTGGTAGTGGGGTGGTAGGTTTCTCCTTTATGGCTCTAATCTGATAGTGGTAGTAGGGTGGTAGATGTCTAGTCTCCTTTATGGCTCTAATCTGATAGTGGTAGTGGGGTGATAGATGTCTAGTCTCCTTTATGGCTATAATCTGATAGTGGTAGATGTCTAGTCTCCTTTATGGCTCTAATTTGATAGTGGTAGTGGGGTAGTAGATGTCTAGTCTCCTTTATGGCTCTAATCTGATAGGGGTAGATGTCTAGTCTCCTTTATGGCTCTAATTTGATAGTGGTAGTGGGGTAGTAGATGTCTAGTCTCCTTTATGGCTCTAATCCGATAGTGGTAGTGGGGTGGTAGGTTTCTCCTTTATGGCTCTAATCTGATAGTGGTAGTGGGGTGTTAGGTTTCTCCCTTATGGCTCTAATCTGATAGTGGTAGTGGGATGGTAGATGTCTAGTCTCCCTTATGGACCTAATCTTATAATGGTAGTGGGATGGTAGATGTCTAGTCTCCTTTATGGCTCTAATCTGATAGTGGTAGTGGGGTGATAGATGTCTAGTCTCCTTTATGGCTCTAATCTCATAGTGGTAGTGGGGTAGTAGATGTCTAGTCTCCCTTATGGGCTCTAATCTGATAGTGGTAGTAGGGTGGTAGATGTCTAGTCTCCCTTATGGCTCTAATCTGATAGTGGTAGTGGGGTGGTTAGATGTCTAGTCTCCTTTATGGCTCTAATCTGATAGGTGTAGTGGGGTGGTAGATGTCTAGTCTCCTTTATGGCTCTAATCTGATAGTGGTATTGGGGTCATAGATGTCTGGTCTCCTTTATGGCTCTATTCTGATAGGGGTAGATGTCTAGTCTCCTTTATGGCTCTAATCTGATAGTGGTAGTGGGGTGGTAGATGTCTAGTCTCCTTTATGGCTCTAATCTGATAGTGGTAGTGGGATGGTAGATGTCTAGTCTCCCTTATGGCTCTAATCTGATAATGGTAGTGGGGTGGTAGATGTCTAGTCTCCATTATGGCTCTAATCTGATAGTGGTAGTAGGGTGGTAGATGTCTAGTCTCCTTTATGGCTCTAATCTGATAGTGGTAGTGGGGTGGTAGATGTCTAGTCTCCTTTATGGCTCTAATCTGATAGTGGTAGTGGGGTGGTAGATGTCTAGTCTCCTTTATGGCTCTAATCTGATAGTGGTAGATGTCTAGTCTCATTTATGGCTCTATTTTGATAGTGGTAGTGGGGTAGTAGATGTCTAGTCTCCTTTATGGCTCTAATCTGACAGTGGTAGTGGGGTGGTAGGTTTCTCCTTTATGGCTCTAATCTGATAGTGGTAGTAGGGTGGTAGATGTCTAGTCTCCTTTATGGCTGTAATCTGATAGTGGTAGTAGGGTGGTAGATGTCTAGTCTCCTTTATGGCTCTAATCTGATAGTGGTAGTGGGGTGATAGATGTCTAGTCTCCATTATGGCTCTAATCTGATAGTGGTAGAGGGGTGGTAGATGTCTAGTCTCCTTTATGGCTCTAATCTGATAGTGGTAATGGGGTGGTAGATGTCTAGTCTCCTGTATGGCTCTAATCTGATAGTGGTAGTGGGGTGGTAGATGTCTAGTCTCCCTTATGGCTCTAATCTGATAGTGGTAGTGGGATGGTAGATGTCTAGTCTCCCTTAAGGCTCTAATCTGATAATGGTAGTGGGGTGGTAGATGTCTAGTCTCCATTATGGCTCTAATCTGATAGTGGTAGTGGGGTGGTAGATGTCTAGTCTCCCTTATGGCTCTAATCTGATAGTGGTAGTGGGATGGTAGATGTCTAGTCTCCCTTAAGGCTCTAATCTGATAATGGTAGTGGGGTGGTAGATGTCTAGTCTCCATTATGGCTCTAATCTGATAGTGGTAATGGGGTGGTAGATGTCTATTCTCCTTTATGGCTCTAATCTCATAGTGGTAGTGGGGTGGTAGATGTCTAGTCTCCCTTATGGGCTCTAATCTGATAATGGTAGTGGGGTGGTAGATGTCTAGTCTCCATTATGGCTCTAATCTGATAGTGGTAATGGGGTGGTAGATGTCTATTCTCCTTTATGGCTCTAATCTCATAGTGGTAGTGGGGTGGTAGATGTCTAG
Source organism: Salvelinus alpinus (assembly GCF_045679555.1). NCBI lineage: Eukaryota > Metazoa > Chordata > Actinopteri > Salmoniformes > Salmonidae > Salvelinus > Salvelinus alpinus. The sequence continues at coordinate 50,607,009 of NC_092097.1, forward strand.
TCTCCCTTTATGGCTCTAATCTGATAGTGGTAGTGGGATGGTAGATGTCTAGTCTCCCTTATGGCTCTAATCTGATAATGGTAGTGGGGTGGTAGATGTCTAGTCTCCATTATGGCTCTAATCTGATAGTGGTAGTAGGGTGGTAGATGTCTAGTCTCCTTTATGGCTCTAATCTGATAGTGGTAATCTAGTCTCATTTATGGCTCTATTTTGATAGTGGTAGTGGGGTAGTAGATGTCTAGTCTCCTTTATGGCTCTAATCTGACAGTGGTAGTGGGGTGGTAGGTTTCTCCTTTATGGCTCTAATCTGATAGTGGTTGTAGGGTGGTAGATGTCTAGTCTCCTTTATGGCTCTAATCTGATAGTGGTAGTGGGGTGATAGATGTCTAGTCTCCATTATGGATCTAATCTGATCGTGGTAGTGGGGTGGTAGATGTCTAGTCTCCTTTATGGATCTAATCTGATAGTGGTAGTGGGATGGTAGATGTCTAGTCTCCCTTAAATCCCTAATCTGATAATGGTAGTGGGGTGGTAGATGTCTAGTCTCCATTATGGCTGTAATCTGATAGTGGTAGTAGGGTGGTAGATGTCTAGTCTCCTTTATGGCTCTAATCTGATAGTGGTAGTGGGGTAGTAGATGTCTAGTCTCCTTTATGGCTCTAATCTGACAGTGGTAGTGGGGTGGTAGGTTTCTCCTTTATGGCTCTAATCTGATAGTGGTAGTAGGGTGGTAGATGTCTAGTCTCCTTTATGGCTCTAATCTGATAGTGGTAGTGGGGTGATAGATGTCTAGTCTCCTTTATGGCTATAATCTGATAGTGGTAGATGTCTAGTCTCCTTTATGGCTCTAATTTGATAGTGGTAGTGGGGTAGTAGATGTCTAGTCTCCTTTATGGCTCTAATCTGATAGGGGTAGATGTCTAGTCTCCTTTATGGCTCTAATTTGATAGTGGTAGTGGGGTAGTAGATGTCTAGTCTCCTTTATGGCTCTAATCCGATAGTGGTAGTGGGGTGGTAGGTTTCTCCTTTATGGCTCTAATCTGATAGTGGTAGTGGGGTGTTAGGTTTCTCCCTTATGGCTCTAATCTGATAGTGGTAGTGGGATGGTAGATGTCTAGTCTCCCTTATGGACCTAATCTTATAATGGTAGTGGGATGGTAGATGTCTAGTCTCCTTTATGGCTCTAATCTGATAGTGGTAGTGGGGTGATAGATGTCTAGTCTCCTTTATGGCTCTAATCTCATAGTGGTAGTGGGGTAGTAGATGTCTAGTCTCCCTTATGGGCTCTAATCTGATAGTGGTAGTAGGGTGGTAGATGTCTAGTCTCCCTTATGGCTCTAATCTGATAGTGGTAGTGGGGTGGTTAGATGTCTAGTCTCCTTTATGGCTCTAATCTGATAGGTGTAGTGGGGTGGTAGATGTCTAGTCTCCTTTATGGCTCTAATCTGATAGTGGTATTGGGGTCATAGATGTCTGGTCTCCTTTATGGCTCTATTCTGATAGGGGTAGATGTCTAGTCTCCTTTATGGCTCTAATCTGATAGTGGTAGTGGGGTGGTAGATGTCTAGTCTCCTTTATGGCTCTAATCTGATAGTGGTAGTGGGATGGTAGATGTCTAGTCTCCCTTATGGCTCTAATCTGATAATGGTAGTGGGGTGGTAGATGTCTAGTCTCCATTATGGCTCTAATCTGATAGTGGTAGTAGGGTGGTAGATGTCTAGTCTCCTTTATGGCTCTAATCTGATAGTGGTAGTGGGGTGGTAGATGTCTAGTCTCCTTTATGGCTCTAATCTGATAGTGGTAGTGGGGTGGTAGATGTCTAGTCTCCTTTATGGCTCTAATCTGATAGTGGTAGATGTCTAGTCTCATTTATGGCTCTATTTTGATAGTGGTAGTGGGGTAGTAGATGTCTAGTCTCCTTTATGGCTCTAATCTGACAGTGGTAGTGGGGTGGTAGGTTTCTCCTTTATGGCTCTAATCTGATAGTGGTAGTAGGGTGGTAGATGTCTAGTCTCCTTTATGGCTGTAATCTGATAGTGGTAGTAGGGTGGTAGATGTCTAGTCTCCTTTATGGCTCTAATCTGATAGTGGTAGTGGGGTGATAGATGTCTAGTCTCCATTATGGCTCTAATCTGATAGTGGTAGAGGGGTGGTAGATGTCTAGTCTCCTTTATGGCTCTAATCTGATAGTGGTAATGGGGTGGTAGATGTCTAGTCTCCTGTATGGCTCTAATCTGATAGTGGTAGTGGGGTGGTAGATGTCTAGTCTCCCTTATGGCTCTAATCTGATAGTGGTAGTGGGATGGTAGATGTCTAGTCTCCCTTAAGGCTCTAATCTGATAATGGTAGTGGGGTGGTAGATGTCTAGTCTCCATTATGGCTCTAATCTGATAGTGGTAGTGGGGTGGTAGATGTCTAGTCTCCCTTATGGCTCTAATCTGATAGTGGTAGTGGGATGGTAGATGTCTAGTCTCCCTTAAGGCTCTAATCTGATAATGGTAGTGGGGTGGTAGATGTCTAGTCTCCATTATGGCTCTAATCTGATAGTGGTAATGGGGTGGTAGATGTCTATTCTCCTTTATGGCTCTAATCTCATAGTGGTAGTGGGGTGGTAGATGTCTAGTCTCCCTTATGGGCTCTAATCTGATAATGGTAGTGGGGTGGTAGATGTCTAGTCTCCATTATGGCTCTAATCTGATAGTGGTAATGGGGTGGTAGATGTCTATTCTCCTTTATGGCTCTAATCTCATAGTGGTAGTGGGGTGGTAGATGTCTAGTCTCCCTTTATGGCTCTAATCTGATAGTGGTAGTGGGATGGTAGATGTCTAGTCTCCCTTATGGCTCTAATCTGATAATGGTAGTGGGGTGGTAGATGTCTAGTCTCCATTATGGCTCTAATCTGATAGTGGTAGTATGGTGGTAGATGTCTAGTCTCCTTTATGGCTCTAATCTGATAGTGGTAGATGTCTAGTCTCATTTATGGCTCTATTTTGATAGTGGTAGTGGGGTAGTAGATGTCTAGTCTCCTTTATGGCTCTAATCTGACAGTGGTAGTGGGGTGGTAGGTTTCTCCTTTATGGCTCTAATCTGATAGTGGTTGTAGGGTGGTAGATGTCTAGTCTCCTTTATGGCTCTAATCTGATAGTGGTAGTGGGGTGATAGATGTCTAGTCTCCATTATGGATCTAATCTGATCGTGGTAGTGGGGTGGTAGATGTCTAGTCTCCTTTATGGATCTAATCTGATAGTGGTAGTGGGATGGTAGATGTCTAGTCTCCCTTAAGTCCCTAATCTGATAATGGTAGTGGGGTGGTAGATGTCTAGTCTCCATTATGGCTGTAATCTGATAGTGGTAGTAGGGTGGTAGATGTCTAGTCTCCTTTATGGCTCTAATCTGATAGTGGTAGTGGGGTGGTAGATGTCTAGTCTCCTTTATGGCTCTAATCTCATAGTGGTAGTGGGGTGGTAGATGTCTAGTCTCCCTTTATGGCTCTAATCTGATAGTGGTAGTGGGGTGGTAGATGTCTAGTCTCCCTTATGGCTCTAATCTGATAATGGTAGTGGGGTGGTAGATGTCTAGTCTCCATTATGGCTCTAATCTGATAGTGGTGGTAGGGTGGTAGATGTCTAGTCTCCTTTATGGCTCTAATCTGATAGTGGTAGTGGGGTGGTAGATGTCTAGTCTCCTGTATGGCTCTAATCTGATAGTGGTAGTGGGGTGGTAGATGTGTAGTCTCTTTTATGGCTCTAATCTGATAGTGGTAGATGTCTAGTCTCATTTATGGCTCTATTTTGATAGTGGTAGTGGGGTAGTAGATGTCTAGTCTCCTTTATGGCTCTAATCTGACAGTGGTAGTGGGGTGGTAGGTTTCTCCTTTATGGCTCTAATCTGATAGTGGTAGTAGGGTGGTAGATGTCTAGTCTCCTTTAAGGCTCTAATCTGATAGTGGTAGTGGGGTGATAGATGTCTAGTCTCCATTATGGATCTAATCTGATCGTGGTAGTGGGGTGGTAGATGTCTAGTCTCCTTTATGGATCTAATCTGATAGTGGTAGTGGGATGGTAGGTGTCTAGTCTCCCTTAAGTCCCTAATCTGATAATGGTAGTGGGGTGGTAGATGTCTAGTCTCCATTATGGCTGTAATCTGATAGTGGTAGTAGGGTGGTAGATGTCTAGTCTCCTTTATGGCTCTAATCTGATAGTGGTAGTGGGGTGGTAGATGTCTAGTCTCCTTTATGGCTCTAATCTGATAGTGGTAGTGGGTTAGTAGATGTCTAGTCTCCTTTATGGCTCTAATCTGATAGTGGTAGTGGGGTGATAGATGTCTTGTCTCCTTTATGGCTCTAATCTGATAGTGGTAGTGGGGTGGTAGATGTCTAGTCTCCTTTATGGCTCTAATCTGATAGTGGTAGTGGGGTGGTAGATGTCTAGTCTCCCTTATGGCTCTAATCTGATAGTGGTAGTGGGATGGTAGATGTCTAGTCTCCCTTAAGGCTCTAATCTGATAGTGGTAGTGGGGTAGTAGATGTCTAGTCTCCTTTATGGCTCTAATCTGATAGTGGTAGTGGGGTGATAGATGTCTAGTCTCCTTTATGGCTCTAATCTGATAGTGGTAGATGTCTAGTCTCCTTTATGGCTCTAATTTGATAGTGGTAGTGGGGTAGTAGATGTCTAGTCTCCTTTATGGCTCTAATCTGATAGGGGTAGATGTCTAGTCTCCTTTATGGCTCTAATTTGATAGTGGTAGTGGGGTAGTAGATGTCTAGTCTCCTTTATGGCTCTAATCCGATAGTGGTAGTGGGGTGGTAGGTTTCTCCTTTATGGCTCTAATCTGATAGTGGTAGTGGGGTGTTAGGTTTCTCCCTTATGGCTCTAATCTGATAGTGGTAGTGGGATGGTAGATGTCTAGTCTCCCTTATGGACCTAATCTTATAATGGTAGTGGGATGGTAGATGTCTAGTCTCCTTTATGGCTCTAATCTGATAGTGGTAGTGGGGTGATAGATGTCTAGTCTCCTTTATGGCTCTAATCTCATCGTGGTAGTGGGGTAGTAGATGTCTAGTCTCCCTTATGGGCTCTAATCTGATAGTGGTAGTAGGGTGGTAGATGTCTAGTCTCCTTTATGGCTCTAATCTGATAGGTGTAGTGGGGTGGTAGATGTCTAGTCTCCTTTATGGCTCTAATCTGATAGTGGTAGTGGGGTGATAGATGTCTGGTCTCCTTTATGGCTCTAATCTGATAGGGGTAGATGTCTAGTCTCCTTTATGGCTCTAATCTGATAGTGGTAGTGGGGTGATAGATGTCTGGTCTCCTTTATGGCTCTAATCTGATAGGGGTAGATGTCTAGTCTCCTTTATGGCTCTAATCTGATAGTGGTAGTGGGGTGGTAGGTTTCTCCTTTATGGCTCTAATCTGATAGTGGTAGTGGGGTGTTAGGTTTCTCCCTTATGGCTCTAATCTGATAGTTGTAGTAGAGTGGTAGATGTCTAGTCTCCTTTATGGCTCTAATCTGATAGTGGTAGTGGGGTGATAGATGTCTAGTCTCCATTATGGCTCTAATCTGATAGTGGTAGAGGGGTGGTAGATGTCTAGTCTCCTTTATGGCTCTAATCTGATAGTGGTAATGGGGTGGTAGATGTCTAGTCTCCTGTATGGCTCTAATCTGATAGTGGTAGTGGGGTGGTAGATGTCTAGTCTCCCTTATGGCTCTAATCTGATAGTGGTAGTGGGGTGGTAGGTTTCTCCTGTATGGCTCTAATCTGATAGTTGTAGTAGAGTGGTAGATGTCTAGTCTCCTTTATGGCTCTAATCTGATAGTGGTAGTGGGGTGATAGATGTCTAGTCTCCTTTATGGCTCTAATCTGATAGTGGTAATGGGGTGGTAGATGTCTAGTCTCCTGTATGGCTCTAATCTGATAGTGGTAGTGGGGTGGTAGATGTCTAGTCTCCCTTATGGCTCTAATCTGATAGTGGTAGTGGGATGGTAGATGTCTAGTCTCCCTTAAGGCTCTAATCTGATAATGGTAGTGGGGTGGTAGATGTCTAGTCTCCATTATGGCTCTAATCTGATAGTGGTAGTGGGGTGGTAGATGTCTAGTCTCCCTTATGGCTCTAATCTGATAGTGGTAGTGGGATGGTCGATGTCTAGTCTCCCTTAAGGCTCTAATCTGATAATGGTAGTGGGGTGGTAGATGTCTAGTCTCCATTATGGCTCTAATCTGATAGTGGTAATGGGGTGGTAGATGTCTATTCTCCTTTATGGCTCTAATCTCACAGTGGTAGTGGGGTGGTAGATGTCTAGTCTCCCTTTATGGCTCTAATCTGATAGTGGTAGTGGGATGGTAGATGTCTAGTCTCCCTTATGGCTCTAATCTGATAATGGTAGTGGGGTGGTAGATGTCTAGTCTCCATTATGGCTCTAATCTGATAGTGGTAGTAGGGTGGTAGATGTCTAGTCTCCTTTATGGCTCTAATCTGATAGTGGTAGTGGGGTGGTAGATGTCTAGTCTCCTTTATGGCTCTAATCTGATAGTGGTAGTGGGGTGGTAGATGTATAGTCTCCTTTATGGCTCTAATCTGATAGTGGTAGATGTCTAGTCTCATTTATGGCTCTATTTTGATAGTGGTAGTGGGGTAGTAGATGTCTAGTCTCCTTTATGGCTCTAATCTGACAGTGGTAGTGGGGTGGTAGGTTTCTCCTTTATGGCTCTAATCTGATAGTGGTAGTAGGGTGGTAGATGTCTGGTCTCCGTTATGGCTCTAATCTGATAGGGGTAGATGTCTAGTCTCCTTTATGGCTCTAATCTGATAGTGGTAGTGGGGTGATAGATGTCTGGTCTCCTTTATGGCTCTAATCTGATAGGGGTAGATGTCTAGTCTCCTTTATGGCTCTAATCTGATAGTGGTAGTGGGGTGGTAGGTTTCTCCTTTATGGCTCTAATCTGATAGTGGTAGTGGGGTGGTAGATGTCTAGTCTCCTTTATGGCTCTAATCTCATAGTGGTAGTGGGGTGGTAGATGTCTAGTCTCCTTTATGGCTCTAATCTGATAGTTGTAGTGGGGTGGTAGATGTCTAGTCTCCATTATGGCTCTAATCTGATAGTGGTAGTGGGGTGGTAGATGTCTAGTCTCCTTTATGGCTCTAATCTGATAGTGGTAGTGGGGTAGTAGATGTCTAGTCTCCTTTATGGCTCTAATCTGATAGTGGTAATGGGGTGGTGGATGTCTATTCTCCTTTATGGCTCTAATCTGATAGTGGTAGTGGGGTAGTAGATGTCTAGTCTCCTTTATGGCTCTAATCTGATAGTGGTAGTGGGGTGATAGATGTCTTTTCTCCTTTATGGCTCTAATGTGATAGTGGTAGATGTCTAGTCTCCTTTATGGCTCTAATTTGATAGTGGTAGTGGGGTAGTAGATGTCTAGTCTCCTTTATGGCTCTAATCTGACAGTGGTATTGGGGTGGTAGGTTTCTCCTTTATGGCTCTAATCTGATAGTGGTAGTGGGGTGGTAGGTTTCTCCTGTATGGCTCTAATCTGATAGTTGTAGTAGGGTGGTAGATGTCTAGTCTCCTTTATGGCTCTAATCTGATAGTAGTAGTGGGGTGATAGATGTCTAGTCTCCATTATGGCTCTAATCTGATAGTGGTAGAGGGGTGGTAGATGTCTAGTCTCCTTTATGGCTCTAATCTGATAGTGGTAATGGGGTGGTAGATGTCTAGTCTCCTGTATGGCTCTAATCTGATAGTGGTAGTGGGGTGGTAGATGTCTAGTCTCCCTTATGGCTCTAATCTGATAGTGGTAGTGGGATGGTAGATGTCTAGTCTCCCTTAAGGCTCTAATCTGATAATGGTAGTGGGGTGGTAGATGTCTAGTCTCCATTATGGCTCTAATCTGATAGTGGTAGTGGGGTGGTAGATGTCTAGTCTCCCTTATGGCTCTAATCTGATAGTGGTAGTGGGATGGTAGATGTCTAGTCTCCCTTAAGGCTCTAATCTGATAATGGTAGTGGGGTGGTAGATGTCTAGTCTCCATTATGGCTCTAATCTGATAGTGGTAATGGGGTGGTAGATGTCTATTCTCCTTTATGGCTCTAATCTCATAGTGGTAGTGGGGTGGTAGATGTCTAGTCTCCCTTTATGGCTCTAATCTGATAGTGGTAGTGGGATGGTAGATGTCTAGTCTCCCTTATGGCTCTAATCTGATAATGGTAGTGGGGTGGTAGATGTCTAGTCTCCATTATGGCTCTAATCTGATAGTGGTAGTAGGGTGGTAGATGTCTAGTCTCCTTTATGGCTCTAATCTGATAGTGGTAGTGGGGTGGTAGATGTCTAGTCTCCTTTATGGCTCTAATCTGATAGTGTTAGTGGGGTGGTAGATGTCTAGTCTCCTTTATGGCTCTAATCTGATAGTGGTAGATGTCTAGTCTCATTTATGGCTCTATTTTGATAGTGGTAGTGGGGTAGTAGATGTCTAGTCTCCTTTATGGCTCTAATCTGACAGTGGTAGTGGGGTGGTAGGTTTCTCCTTTATGGCTCTAATCTGATAGTGGTAGTAGGGTGGTAGATGTCTTGTCTCCTTTATGGCTCTAATCTGATAGTGGTAGTGGGGTGGTAGATGTCTAGTCTCCTTTATGGCTCTAATCTGATAGTGGTAGTGGGGTGGTAGATGTCTAGTCTCCCTTATGGCTCTAATCTGATAGTGGTAGTGGGATGGTAGATGTCTAGTCTCCCTTAAGGCTCTAATCTGATAATGGTAGTGGGGTGGTAGATGTCTAGTCTCCATTATGGCTATAATCTGATAATGGTAGTAGGGTGGTAGATGTCTAGTCTCCTTTATGGCTCTAATCTGATAGTGGTAGTAGGTTGGTAGATGTCTAGTCTCCTTTATGGCTCTAATCTGATACTGGTAGTGGGGTGGTAGATGTCTAGTCTCCTTTATGGCTCTAATCTGATAGTGGTAGTGGGGTAGTAGATGTCTAGTCTCCTTTATGGCTCTAATCAGATAGTGGTAGTGGGGTGATAGATGTCTAGTCTCCTTTATGGCTCTAATCTGATAGTGGTAGATGTCTAGTCTCCTTTATGGCTCTAATTTGATAGTGGTAGTGGGGTAGTAGATGTCTAGTCTCCTTTATGGCTCTAATCTGATAGGGGTAGATGTCTAGTCTCCTTTATGGCTCTAATTTGATAGTGGTAGTGGGGTAGTAGATGTCTAGTCTCCTTTATGGCTCTAATCTGATAGTGGTAGTGGGGTGGTCGGTTTCTCCTTTATGGCTCTAATCTGATAGTGGTAGTGGGGTGTTAGGTTTCTCCCTTATGGCTCTAATCTGATAGTGGTAGTGGGATGGTAGATGTCTAGTCTCCCTTATGGATCTAATCTTATAATGGTAGTGGGATGGTAGATGTCTAGTCTCCTTTATGGCTCTAATCTGATAGTGGTAGTGGGGTGATAGATGTCTAGTCTCCTTTATGGCTCTAATCTCATAGTGGTAGTGGGGTAGTAGATGTCTAGTCTCCCTTATGGGCTCTAATCTGATAGTGGTAGTAGGGTGGTAGATGTCTAGTCTCCCTTATGGCTCTAATCTGATAGTGGTAGTGGGGTGGTTAGATGTCTAGTCTCCTTTATGGCTCTAATCTGATAGGTGTAGTGGGGTGGTAGATGACTAGTCTCCTTTATGGCTCTAATCTGATAGTGGTAGTGGGGTGATAGATGTCTGGTCTCCTTCATGGCTCTAATCTGATAGGGGTAGATGTCTAGTCTCCTTTATGGCTCTAATCTGATAGTGGTAGTGGGGTGATAGATGTCTGGTCTCCTTTATGGCTCTAATCTGATAGGGGTAGATGTCTAGTCTCCTTTATGGCTCTAATCTGATAGTGGTAGTGGGGTGGTAGGTTTCTCCTTTATGGCTCTAATCTGATAGTGGTAGTGGGGTGTTAGGTTTCTCCTTTATGGCTCTAATCTGATAGTGGTAGTGGGGTGGTAGATGTCTAGTCTCCTTTATGGCTCTAATCTGATAGTGGTAGTGGGGTGGTAGATGTCTAGTCTCCATTATGGTTCTAATCTGATAGTGGTAGTGGGGTGGTAGATGTCTAGTCTCCTTTATGGCTCTAATCTGATAGTGGTAGTGGGGTGGTAGATCTCTAGTCTCCATTATGGCTCTAATCTGATAGTGGTAGTGGGGTGGTAGATGTCTAGTCTCCTTTATGGCTCTAATCTGATAGTGGTAGTGGGGTGGTAGATGTCTAGTCTCCTTTATGGCTCTAATCTCATAGTGGTAGTGGGGTGGTAGATGTCTAGTCTCCTTTATGGCTCTAATCTGATAGTGGTAGATGTCTAGTCTCATTTATGGCTCTATTTTGATAGTGGTAGTGGGGTAGTAGATGTCTAGTCTCCTTTATGGCTCTAATCTGACAGTGGTAGTGGGGTGGTAGGTTTCTCCTTTATGGCTCTAATCTGATAGTGGTAGTAGGGTGGTAGATGTCTTGTCTCCTTTATGGCTCTAATCTGATAGTGGTAGTGGGGTGGTAGATGTCTAGTCTCCTTTATGGCTCTAATCTGATAGTGGTAGTGGGGTGGTAGATGTCTAGTCTCCCTTATGGCTCTAATCTGATAGTGGTAGTGGGATGGTAGATGTCTAGTCTCCCTTAAGGCTCTAATCTGATAATGGTAGTGGGGTGGTAGATGTCTAGTCTCCTTTATGGCTCTAATCTGATAGTGGTAGTGGGGTGGTAGATGTCTAGTCTCCATTATGGCTCTAATCTGATAGTGGTAGTGGGGTGGTAGATGTCTAGTCTCCTTTATGGCTCTAATCTGATAGTGGTAGTGGGGTGGTAGATGTCTAGTCTCCTTTATGGCTCTAATCTCATAGTGGTAGTGGGGTGGTAGATGTCTAGTCTCCTTTATGGCTCTAATCTGATAGTGGTAGTGGGGTGGTAGATGTCTAGTCTCCTTTATGGCTCTAATCTGATAGTGGTAGTGGGGTAGTAGATGTCTAGTCTCCTTTATGGCTCTAATCTGATAGTGGTAGTGGGGTGGTAGGTTTCTCCTTTATGGCTCTAATCTGATAGTGGTAGTGGGGTGTTAGGTTTCTCCCTTATGGCTCTAATCTGATAGTGGTATTGGGATGGTAGATGTCTAGTCTCCCTTATGGCTCTAATCTTATAATGGTAGTGGGATGGTAGATGTCTAGTCTCCTTTATGGCTCTAATCTGATAGTGGTAGTGGGGTGATAGATGTCTAGTCTCCTTTATGGCTCTAATCTCATAGTGGTAGTGGGGTAGTAGATGTCTAGTCTCCCTTATGGGCTCTAATCTGATAGTGGTAGTAGGGTGGTAGATGTCTAGTCTCCTTTATGGCTCTAATCTGATAGTGGTAGTGGGGTGATAGATGTCTGGTCTCCTTTATGGCTCTAATCTGATAGGGGTAGATGTCTAGTCTCCTTTATGGCTCTAATCTGATAGTGGTAGTGGGGTGATAGATGTCTGGTCTCCTTTATGGCTCTAATCTGATAGGGGTAGATGTCTAGTCTCCTTTATGGCTCTAATCTGATAGTGGTAGTGGGGTGGTAGGTTTCTCCTTTATGGCTCTAATCTGATAGTGGTAGTGGGGTGTTAGGTTTCTCCTTTATGGCTCTAATCTGATAGTGGTAGTAGGGTGGTAGATGTCTAGTCTCCTTTATGGCTCTAATCTCATAGTGGTAGTGGGGTGGTAGATGTCTAGTCTCCTTTATGGCTCTAATCTGATAGTGGTAGTGGGATGGTAGATGTCTAGTCTCCATTATGGCTCTAATCTGATAGTGGTAGTGGGGTGGTAGATGTCTAGTCTCCTTTATGGCTCTAATCTGATAGTGGTAGATGTCTAGTCTCATTTATGGCTCTATTTTGATAGTGGTAGTGGGGTAGTAGATGTCTAGTCTCCTTTATGGCTCTAATCTGACAGTGGTAGTGGGGTGGTAGGTTTCTCCTTTATGGCTCTAATCTGATAGTGGTAGTAGGGTGGTAGATGTCTTGTCTCCTTTATGGCTCTAATCTGATAGTGGTAGTGGGGTGGTAGATGTCTAGTCTCCTTTATGGCTCTAATCTGATAGTGGTAGTGGGGTGGTAGATGTCTAGTCTCCCTTATGGCTCTAATCTGATAGTGGTAGTGGGATGGTAGATGTCTAGTCTCCCTTAAGGCTCTAATCTGATAATGGTAGTGGGGTGGTAGATGTCTAGTCTCCTTTATGGCTCTAATCTGATAGTGGTAGTGGGGTGGTAGATGTCTAGTCTCCATTATGGCTCTAATCTGATAGTGGTAGTGGGGTGGTAGATGTCTAGTCTCCTTTATGGCTCTAATCTGATAGTGGTAGTGGGGTGGTAGATGTCTAGTCTCCTTTATGGCTCTAATCTCATAGTGGTAGTGGGGTGGTAGATGTCTAGTCTCCTTTATGGCTCTAATCTGATAGTGGTAGTGGGGTGGTAGATGTCTAGTCTCCTTTATGGCTCTAATCTGATAGTGGTAGTGGGGTAGTAGATGTCTAGTCTCCTTTATGGCTCTAATCTGATAGTGGTAGTGGGGTGGTAGGTTTCTCCTTTATGGCTCTAATCTGATAGTGGTAGTGGGGTGTTAGGTTTCTCCCTTATGGCTCTAATCTGATAGTGGTATTGGGATGGTAGATGTCTAGTCTCCCTTATGGCTCTAATCTTATAATGGTAGTGGGATGGTAGATGTCTAGTCTCCTTTATGGCTCTAATCTGATAGTGGTAGTGGGGTGATAGATGTCTAGTCTCCTTTATGGCTCTAATCTCATAGTGGTAGTGGGGTAGTAGATGTCTAGTCTCCCTTATGGGCTCTAATCTGATAGTGGTAGTAGGGTGGTAGATGTCTAGTCTCCTTTATGGCTCTAATCTGATAGTGGTAGTGGGGTGATAGATGTCTGGTCTCCTTTATGGCTCTAATCTGATAGGGGTAGATGTCTAGTCTCCTTTATGGCTCTAATCTGATAGTGGTAGTGGGGTGATAGATGTCTGGTCTCCTTTATGGCTCTAATCTGATAGGGGTAGATGTCTAGTCTCCTTTATGGCTCTAATCTGATAGTGGTAGTGGGGTGGTAGGTTTCTCCTTTATGGCTCTAATCTGATAGTGGTAGTGGGGTGTTAGGTTTCTCCTTTATGGCTCTAATCTGATAGTGGTAGTAGGGTGGTAGATGTCTAGTCTCCTTTATGGCTCTAATCTCATAGTGGTAGTGGGGTGGTAGATGTCTAGTCTCCTTTATGGCTCTAATCTGATAGTGGTAGTGGGATGGTAGATGTCTAGTCTCCATTATGGCTCTAATCTGATAGTGGTAGTGGGGTGGTAGATGTCTAGTCTCCTTTATGGCTCTAATCTGATAGTGGTAGTGGGGTAGTAGATGTCTAGTCTCCTTTATGGCTCTAATCTGATAGTGGTAATGGGGTGGTGGATGTCTATTCTCCTTTATGGCTCTAATCTGATAGTGGTAGTGGGCTAGTAGATGTCTAGTCTCCTTTATGGCTCTAATCTGATAGTGGTAGTGGGGTGATAGATGTCTAGTCTCCTTTATGGCTCTAATCTGATAGTGGTAGATGTCTAGTCTCCTTTATGGCTCTAATTTGATAGTGGTAGTGGGGTAGTAGATGTCTAGTCTCCTTTATGGCTCTAATCTGACAGTGGTATTGGGGTGGTAGGTTTCTCCTTTATGGCTCTAATCTGATAGTGGTAGTGGGGTGGTAGGTTTCTCCTTTATGGCTCTAATCTGATAGTTGTAGTAGGGTGGTAGATGTCTAGTCTCCTTTATGGCTCTAATCTGATAGTGGTAGTGGGGTGATAGATGTCTAGTCTCCATTATGGCTCTAATCTGATAGTGGTAGAGGGGTGGTAGATGTCTAGTCTCCTTTATGGCTCTAATCTGATAGTGGTAATGGGGTGGTAGATGTCTAGTCTCCTGTATGGCTCTAATCTGATAGTGGTAGTGGGGTGGTAGATGTCTAGTCTCCCTTATGGCTCTAATCTGATAGTGGTAGTGGGATGGTAGATGTCTAGTCTCCCTTAAGGCTCTAATCTGATAATGGTAGTGGGGTGGTAGATGTCTAGTCTCCATTATGGCTCTAATCTGATAGTGGTAGTGGGATGGTAGATGTCTAGTCTCCCTTAAGGCTCTAATCTGATAATGGTAGTGGGGTGGTAGATGTCTAGTCTCCATTATGGCTCTAATCTGATAGTGGTAATGGGGTGGTAGATGTCTATTCTCCTTTATGGCTCTAATCTCATAGTGGTAGTGGGGTGGTAGATGTCTAGTCTCCCTTTATGGCTCTAATCTGATAGTGGTAGTGGGATGGTAGATGTTTAGTCTCCCTTATGGCTCTAATCTGATAATGGTAGTGGGGTGGTAGATGTCTAGTCTCCATTATGGCTCTAATCTGATAGTGGTAGTAGGGTGGTAGATGTCTAGTCTCGTATATGGCTCTAATCTGATAGTGGTAGTGGGGTGGTAGATGTCTAGTCTCCTTTATGGCTCTAATCTGATCGTGGTAGTGGGGTAGTAGATGTCTAGTCTCCTTTATGGCTCTAATCTGATAGTGGTAGTGGGGTGGTAGATGTCTAGTCTCCTTTATGGCTCTAATCTGATAGTGGTAGATGTCTAGTCTCCTTTATGGCTCTAATTTGATAGTGGTAGTGGGGTAGTAGATGTCTAGTCTCCTTTATGGCTCTAATCTGACAGTGGTATTGGGGTGGTAGGTTTCTCCTTTATGGCTCTAATCTGATAGTGGTAGTGGGGTGGTAGGTTTCTCCTTTATGGCTCTAATCTGATAGTTGTAGTAGGGTGGTAGATGTCTAGTCTCCTTTATGGCTCTAATCTGATAGTGGTAGTGGGGTGATAGATGTCTAGTCTCCATTATGGCTCTAATCTGATAGTGGTAGAGGGGTGGTAGATGTTTAGTCTCCTTTATGGCTCTAATCTGATAGTGGTAGATGTCTAGTCTCATTTATGGCTCTATTTTGATAGTGGTAGTGGGGTAGTAGATGTCTAGTCTCCTTTATGGCTCTAATCTGACAGTGGTAGTGGGGTGGTAGGTTTCTCCTTTATGGCTCTAATCTGATAGTGGTAGTAGGGTGGTAGATGTCTAGTCTCCTTTATGGCTCTAATCTGATAGTGGTAGTGGGGTGATAGATGTCTAGTCTCCATTATGGATCTAATCTGATAGTGGTAGTGGGATGGTAGATGTCTAGTCTCCCTTAAGTCCCTAATCTGATAATGGTAGTGGGGTGGTAGATGTCTAGTCTCCATTATGGCTGTAATCTGATAGTGGTAGTAGGGTGGTAGATGTCTAGTCTCCTTTATGGCTCTAATCTGATAGTGGTAGTGGGGTGGTAGATGTCTAGTCTCCCTTATGGCTCTAATCTTATAATGGTAGTGGGATGGTAGATGTCTAGTCTCCTTTATGGCTCTAATCTGATAGTGGTAGTGGGGTGATAGATGTCTAGTCTCCTTTATGTCTCTAATCTCATAGTGGTAGTGGGGTAGTAGATGTCTAGTCTCCCTTATGGGCTCTAATCTGATAGTGGTAGTAGGGTGGTAGATGTCTAGTCTCCCTTATGGCTCTAATCTGATAGTGGTAGTGGGGTGGTAGATGTCTAGTCTCCTTTATGGCTCTAATCTGATAGTGGTAGTGGGGTGATAGATGTCTGGTCTCCTTTATGGCTCTAATCTGATAGGGGTAGATGTCTAGTCTCCTTTATGGCTCTAATCTGATAGTGGTAGTGGGGTGATAGATGTCTGGTCTCCTTTATGGCTCTAATCTGATAGGGGTAGATGTCTAGTCTCCTTTATGGCTCTAATCTGATAGTGGTAGTGGGGTGGTAGGTTTCTCCTTTATGGCTCTAATCTGATAGTGGTAGTGGGGTGTTAGGTTTCTCCTTTATGGCTCTAATCTGATAGTGGTAGTAGGGTGGTAGATGTCTAGTCTCCTTTATGGCTCTAATCTCATAGTGGTAGTGGGGTGGTAGATGTCTAGTCTCCTTTATGGCTCTAATCTGATAGTGGTAGTGGGGTGGTAGATGTCTAGTCTCCATTATGGCTCTAATCTGATAGTGGTAGTGGGGTGGTAGATGTCTAGTCTCCTTTATGGCTCTAATCTGATAGTGGTAGTGGGGTAGTAGATGTCTAGTCTCCTTTATGGCTCTAATCTGATAGTGGTAATGGGGTGGTGGATGTCTATTCTCCTTTATGGCTCTAATCTGATAGTGGTAGTGGGGTAGTAGATGTCTAGTCTCCTTTATGGCTCTAATCTGATAGTGGTAGTGGGGTGGTAGATGTATAGTCTCCTTTATGGCTCTAATCTGATAGTGGTAGATGTCTAGTCTCATTTATGGCTCTATTTTGATAGTGGTAGTGGGGTAGTAGATGTCTAGTCTCCTTTATGGCTCTAATCTGACAGTGGTAGTGGGGTGGTAGGTTTCTCCTTTATGGCTCTAATCTGATAGTGGTAGTAGGGTGGTAGATGTCTGGTCTCCGCTATGGCTCTAATCTGATAGGGGTAGATGTCTAGTCTCCTTTATGGCTCTAATCTGATAGTGGTAGTGGGGTGATAGATGTCTGGTCTCCTTTATGGCTCTAATCTGATAGGGGTAGATGTCTAGTCTCCTTTATGGCTCTAATCTGATAGTGGTAGTGGGGTGGTAGGTTTCTCCTTTATGGCTCTAATCTGATAGTGGTAGTGGGGTGGTAGATGTCTAGTCTCCTTTATGGCTCTAATCTCATAGTGGTAGTGGGGTGGTAGATGTCTAGTCTCCTTTATGGCTCTAATCTGATAGTTGTAGTGGGGTGGTAGATGTCTAGTCTCCATTATGGCTCTAATCTGATAGTGGTAGTGGGGTGGTAGATGTCTAGTCTCCTTTATGGCTCTAATCTGATAGTGGTAGTGGGGTAGTAGATGTCTAGTCTCCTTTATGGCTCTAATCTGATAGTGGTAATGGGGTGGTGGATGTCTATTCTCCTTTATGGCTCTAATCTGATAGTGGTAGTGGGGTAGTAGATGTCTAGTCTCCTTTATGGCTCTAATCTGATAGTGGTAGTGGGGTGATAGATGTCTTTTCTCCTTTATGGCTCTAATGTGATAGTGGTAGATGTCTAGTCTCCTTTATGGCTCTAATTTGATAGTGGTAGTGGGGTAGTAGATGTCTAGTCTCCTTTATGGCTCTAATCTGACAGTGGTATTGGGGTGGTAGGTTTCTCCTTTATGGCTCTAATCTGATAGTGGTAGTGGGGTGGTAGGTTTCTCCTGTATGGCTCTAATCTGATAGTTGTAGTAGGGTGGTAGATGTCTAGTCTCCTTTATGGCTCTAATCTGATAGTAGTAGTGGGGTGATAGATGTCTAGTCTCCATTATGGCTCTAATCTGATAGTGGTAGAGGGGTGGTAGATGTCTAGTCTCCTTTATGGCTCTAATCTGATAGTGGTAATGGGGTGGTAGATGTCTAGTCTCCTGTATGGCTCTAATCTGATAGTGGTAGTGGGGTGGTAGATGTCTAGTCTCCCTTATGGCTCTAATCTGATAGTGGTAGTGGGATGGTAGATGTCTAGTCTCCCTTAAGGCTCTAATCTGATAATGGTAGTGGGGTGGTAGATGTCTAGTCTCCATTATGGCTCTAATCTGATAGTGGTAGTGGGGTGGTAGATGTCTAGTCTCCTTTATGGCTCTAATCTGATAGTGGTAGTGGGGTAGTAGATGTCTAGTCTCCTTTATGGCTCTAATCTGATAGTGGTAATGGGGTGGTGGATGTCTATTCTCCTTTATGGCTCTAATCTGATAGTGGTAGTGGGCTAGTAGATGTCTAGTCTCCTTTATGGCTCTAATCTGATAGTGGTAGTGGGGTGGTAGATGTATAGTCTCCTTTATGGCTCTAATCTGATAGTGGTAGATGTCTAGTCTCATTTATGGCTCTATTCTGATAGTGGTAGTGGGGTAGTAGATGTCTAGTCTCCTTTATGGCTCTAATCTGACAGTGGTAGTGGGGTGGTAGGTTTCTCCTTTATGGCTCTAATCTGATAGTGGTAGTAGGGTGGTAGATGTCTGGTCTCCGCTATGGCTCTAATCTGATAGGGGTAGATGTCTAGTCTCCTTTATGGCTCTAATCTGATAGTGGTAGTGGGGTGGTAGATGTCTGGTCTCCTTTATGGCTCTAATCTGATAGGGGTAGATGTCTAGTCTCCTTTATGGCTCTAATCTGATAGTGGTAGTGGGGTGGTAGGTTTCTCCTTTATGGCTCTAATCTGATAGTGGTAGTGGGGTGGTAGATGTCTAGTCTCCTTTATGGCTCTAATCTCATAGTGGTAGTGGGGTGGTAGATGTCTAGTCTCCTTTATGGCTCTAATCTGATAGTTGTAGTGGGGTGGTAGATGTCTAGTCTCCTTTATGGCTCTAATCTGATAGTGGTAGTGGGGTGGTAGATGTCTAGTCTCCTTTATGGCTCTAATCTGATAGTGGTAGTGGGGTGGTAGATGTCTAGTCTCCTTTATGGCTCTAATCTGATAGTGGTAATGGGGTGGTGGATGTCTAGTCTCCTTTATGGCTCTAATCTGATAGTGGTAGTGGGGTAGTAGATGTCTAGTCTCCTTTATGGCTCTAATCTGATAGTGGTAGTGGGGTGATAGATGTCTTTTCTCCTTTATGGCTCTAATGTGATAGTGGTAGATGTCTAGTCTCCTTTATGGCTCTAATTTGATAGTGGTAGTGGGGTAGTAGATGTCTAGTCTCCTTTATGGCTCTAATCTGACAGTGGTATTGGGGTGGTAGGTTTCTCCTTTATGGCTCTAATCTGATAGTGGTAGTGGGGTGGTAGGTTTCTCCTGTATGGCTCTAATCTGATAGTTGTAGTAGGGTGGTAGATGTCTAGTCTCCTTTATGGCTCTAATCTGATAGTAGTAGTGGGGTGATAGATGTCTAGTCTCCTTTATGGCTCTAATCTGATAGTGGTAGAGGGGTGGTAGATGTCTAGTCTCCTTTATGGCTCTAATCTGATAGTGGTAATGGGGTGGTAGATGTCTAGTCTCCTGTATGGCTCTAATCTGATAGTGGTAGTGGGGTGGTAGATGTCTAGTCTCCCTTATGGCTCTAATCTGATAGTGGTAGTGGGATGGTAGATGTCTAGTCTCCCTTAAGGCTCTAATCTGATAATGGTAGTGGGGTGGTAGATGTCTAGTCTCCATTATGGCTCTAATCTGATAGTGGTAGTGGGGTGGTAGATGTCTAGTCTCCCTTATGGCTCTAATCTGATAGTGGTAGTGGGATGGTAGATGTCTAGTCTCCCTTAAGGCTCTAATCTGATAATGGTAGTGGGGTGGTAGATGTCTAGTCTCCATTATGGCTCTAATCTGATAGTGGTAATGGGGTGGTAGATGTCTATTCTCCTTTATGGCTCTAATCTCATAGTGGTAGTGGGGTGGTAGATGTCTAGTCTCCCTTTATGGCTCTAATCTGATAGTGGTAGTGGGATGGTAGATGTCTAGTCTCCCTTATGGCTCTAATCTGATAATGGTAGTGGGGTGGTAGATGTCTAGTCTCCATTATGGCTCTAATCTGATAGTGGTAGTAGGGTGGTAGATGTCTAGTCTCCTTTATGGCTCTAATCTGATAGTGGTAGTGGGGTGGTAGATGTCTAGTCTCCTTTATGGCTCTAATCTGATAGTGTTAGTGGGGTGGTAGATGTCTAGTCTCCTTTATGGCTCTAATCTGATAGTGGTAGATGTCTAGTCTCATTTATGGCTCTATTTTGATAGTGGTAGTGGGGTAGTAGATGTCTAGTCTCCTTTATGGCTCTAATCTGACAGTGGTAGTGGGGTGGTAGGTTTCTCCTTTATGGCTCTAATCTGATAGTGGTAGTAGGGTGGTAGATGTCTTGTCTCCTTTATGGCTCTAATCTGATAGTGGTAGTGGGGTGGTAGATGTCTAGTCTCCTTTATGGCTCTAATCTGATAGTGGTAGTGGGGTGGTAGATGTCTAGTCTCCCTTATGGCTCTAATCTGATAGTGGTAGTGGGATGGTAGATGTCTAGTCTCCCTTAAGGCTCTAATCTGATAATGGTAGTGGGGTGGTAGATGTCTAGTCTCCATTATGGCTATAATCTGATAATGGTAGTAGGGTGGTAGATGTCTAGTCTCCTTTATGGCTCTAATCTGATAGTGGTAGTAGGTTGGTAGATGTCTAGTCTCCTTTATGGCTCTAATCTGATACTGGTAGTGGGGTGGTAGATGTCTAGTCTCCTTTATGGCTCTAATCTGATAGTGGTAGTGGGGTAGTAGATGTCTAGTCTCCTTTATGGCTCTAATCTGATAGTGGTAGATGTCTAGTCTCCTTTATGGCTCTAATTTGATAGTGGTAGTGGGGTAGTAGATGTCTAGTCTCCTTTATGGCTCTAATCTGATAGGTGGTAGATGTCTAGTCTCCTTTATGGCTCTAATTTGATAGTGGTAGTGGGGTAGTAGATGTCTAGTCTCCTTTATGGCTCTAATCTGATAGTGGTAGTGGGGTGGTCGGTTTCTCCTTTATGGCTCTAATCTGATAGTGGTAGTGGGGTGTTAGGTTTCTCCCTTATGGCTCTAATCTGATAGTGGTAGTGGGATGGTAGATGTCTAGTCTCCCTTATGGATCTAATCTTATAATGGTAGTGGGATGGTAGATGTCTAGTCTCCTTTATGGCTCTAATCTGATAGTGGTAGTGGGGTGATAGATGTCTAGTCTCCTTTATGGCTCTAATCTCATAGTGGTAGTGGGGTAGTAGATGTCTAGTCTCCCTTATGGGCTCTAATCTGATAGTGGTAGTAGGGTGGTAGATGTCTAGTCTCCCTTATGGCTCTAATCTGATAGTGGTAGTGGGGTGGTTAGATGTCTAGTCTCCTTTATGGCTCTAATCTGATAGGTGTAGTGGGGTGGTAGATGACTAGTCTCCTTTATGGCTCTAATCTGATAGTGGTAGTGGGGTGATAGATGTCTGGTCTCCTTCATGGCTCTAATCTGATAGGGGTAGATGTCTAGTCTCCTTTATGGCTCTAATCTGATAGTGGTAGTGGGGTGATAGATGTCTGGTCTCCTTTATGGCTCTAATCTGATAGGGGTAGATGTCTAGTCTCCTTTATGGCTCTAATCTGATAGTGGTAGTGGGGTGGTAGGTTTCTCCTTTATGGCTCTAATCTGATAGTGGTAGTGGGGTGTTAGGTTTCTCCTTTATGGCTCTAATCTGATAGTGGTAGTGGGGTGGTAGATGTCTAGTCTCCTTTATGGCTCTAATCTGATAGTGGTAGTGGGGTGGTAGATGTCTAGTCTCCATTATGGTTCTAATCTGATAGTGGTAGTGGGGTGGTAGATGTCTAGTCTCCTTTATGGCTCTAATCTGATAGTGGTAGTGGGGTGGTAGATCTCTAGTCTCCATTATGGCTCTAATCTGATAGTGGTAGTGGGGTGGTAGATGTCTAGTCTCCTTTATGGCTCTAATCTGATAGTGGTAGTGGGGTGGTAGATGTCTAGTCTCCTTTATGGCTCTAATCTCATAGTGGTAGTGGGGTGGTAGATGTCTAGTCTCCTTTATGGCTCTAATCTGATAGTGGTAGATGTCTAGTCTCATTTATGGCTCTATTTTGATAGTGGTAGTGGGGTAGTAGATGTCTAGTCTCCTTTATGGCTCTAATCTGACAGTGGTAGTGGGGTGGTAGGTTTCTCCTTTATGGCTCTAATCTGATAGTGGTAGTAGGGTGGTAGATGTCTTGTCTCCTTTATGGCTCTAATCTGATAGTGGTAGTGGGGTGGTAGATGTCTAGTCTCCTTTATGGCTCTAATCTGATAGTGGTAGTGGGGTGGTAGATGTCTAGTCTCCCTTATGGCTCTAATCTGATAGTGGTAGTGGGATGGTAGATGTCTAGTCTCCCTTAAGGCTCTAATCTGATAATGGTAGTGGGGTGGTAGATGTCTAGTCTCCTTTATGGCTCTAATCTGATAGTGGTAGTGGGGTGGTAGATGTCTAGTCTCCATTATGGCTCTAATCTGATAGTGGTAGTGGGGTGGTAGATGTCTAGTCTCCTTTATGGCTCTAATCTGATAGTGGTAGTGGGGTGGTAGATGTCTAGTCTCCTTTATGGCTCTAATCTCATAGTGGTAGTGGGGTGGTAGATGTCTAGTCTCCTTTATGGCTCTAATCTGATAGTGGTAGTGGGGTGGTAGATGTCTAGTCTCCTTTATGGCTCTAATCTGATAGTGGTAGTGGGGTAGTAGATGTCTAGTCTCCTTTATGGCTCTAATCTGATAGTGGTAGTGGGGTGGTAGGTTTCTCCTTTATGGCTCTAATCTGATAGTGGTAGTGGGGTGTTAGGTTTCTCCCTTATGGCTCTAATCTGATAGTGGTATTGGGATGGTAGATGTCTAGTCTCCCTTATGGCTCTAATCTTATAATGGTAGTGGGATGGTAGATGTCTAGTCTCCTTTATGGCTCTAATCTGATAGTGGTAGTGGGGTGATAGATGTCTAGTCTCCTTTATGGCTCTAATCTCATAGTGGTAGTGGGGTAGTAGATGTCTAGTCTCCCTTATGGGCTCTAATCTGATAGTGGTAGTAGGGTGGTAGATGTCTAGTCTCCTTTATGGCTCTAATCTGATAGTGGTAGTGGGGTGATAGATGTCTGGTCTCCTTTATGGCTCTAATCTGATAGGGGTAGATGTCTAGTCTCCTTTATGGCTCTAATCTGATAGTGGTAGTGGGGTGATAGATGTCTGGTCTCCTTTATGGCTCTAATCTGATAGGGGTAGATGTCTAGTCTCCTTTATGGCTCTAATCTGATAGTGGTAGTGGGGTGGTAGGTTTCTCCTTTATGGCTCTAATCTGATAGTGGTAGTGGGGTGTTAGGTTTCTCCTTTATGGCTCTAATCTGATAGTGGTAGTAGGGTGGTAGATGTCTAGTCTCCTTTATGGCTCTAATCTCATAGTGGTAGTGGGGTGGTAGATGTCTAGTCTCCTTTATGGCTCTAATCTGATAGTGGTAGTGGGATGGTAGATGTCTAGTCTCCATTATGGCTCTAATCTGATAGTGGTAGTGGGGTGGTAGATGTCTAGTCTCCTTTATGGCTCTAATCTGATAGTGGTAGTGGGGTAGTAGATGTCTAGTCTCCTTTATGGCTCTAATCTGATAGTGGTAATGGGGTGGTGGATGTCTATTCTCCTTTATGGCTCTAATCTGATAGTGGTAGTGGGCTAGTAGATGTCTAGTCTCCTTTATGGCTCTAATCTGATAGTGGTAGTGGGGTGATAGATGTCTAGTCTCCTTTATGGCTCTAATCTGATAGTGGTAGATGTCTAGTCTCCTTTATGGCTCTAATTTGATAGTGGTAGTGGGGTAGTAGATGTCTAGTCTCCTTTATGGCTCTAATCTGACAGTGGTATTGGGGTGGTAGGTTTCTCCTTTATGGCTCTAATCTGATAGTGGTAGTGGGGTGGTAGGTTTCTCCTTTATGGCTCTAATCTGATAGTTGTAGTAGGGTGGTAGATGTCTAGTCTCCTTTATGGCTCTAATCTGATAGTGGTAGTGGGGTGATAGATGTCTAGTCTCCATTATGGCTCTAATCTGATAGTGGTAGAGGGGTGGTAGATGTCTAGTCTCCTTTATGGCTCTAATCTGATAGTGGTAATGGGGTGGTAGATGTCTAGTCTCCTGTATGGCTCTAATCTGATAGTGGTAGTGGGGTGGTAGATGTCTAGTCTCCCTTATGGCTCTAATCTGATAGTGGTAGTGGGATGGTAGATGTCTAGTCTCCCTTAAGGCTCTAATCTGATAGTGGTAGTGGGGTGGTAGATGTCTAGTCTCCCTTATGGCTCTAATCTGATAGTGGTAGTGGGATGGTAGATGTCTAGTCTCCCTTAAGG
The DNA here is from genome assembly GCF_045679555.1 of Salvelinus alpinus. Classification (NCBI taxonomy): domain Eukaryota; kingdom Metazoa; phylum Chordata; class Actinopteri; order Salmoniformes; family Salmonidae; genus Salvelinus; species Salvelinus alpinus. The sequence goes on from NC_092097.1 coordinate 50,630,904, forward strand.
CTCTAATCTGATAATGGTAGTGGGGTGGTAGATGTCTAGTCTCCATTATGGCTCTAATCTGATAGTGGTAATGGGGTGGTAGATGTCTATTCTCCTTTATGGCTCTAATCTCATAGTGGTAGTGGGGTGGTAGATGTCTAGTCTCCCTTTATGGCTCTAATCTGATAGTGGTAGTGGGATGGTAGATGTTTAGTCTCCCTTATGGCTCTAATCTGATAATGGTAGTGGGGTGGTAGATGTCTAGTCTCCATTATGGCTCTAATCTGATAGTGGTAGTAGGGTGGTAGATGTCTAGTCTCGTATATGGCTCTAATCTGATAGTGGTAGTGGGGTGGTAGATGTCTAGTCTCCTTTATGGCTCTAATCTGATCGTGGTAGTGGGGTAGTAG